>NW_028088904.1:471342-1170120 GCF_014824575.4 Sturnira hondurensis | reverse complement strand
TACGTGCACCTTCAGATCGGGGGGAGAAAATCATAGGGGAAAAGGGGATGGACTCACATGAACAAGTATAAAGGACACATGGACAATAACTAAGGGTGGGGGGTGGAAATGGGAGGGAGGTGGGGAGCACTGGGCTGGGGGCGGGCAGGGCTGGGAATATAAGACAGAAAGCTGTACTTGAACAAGAATTAAATTTAAAAAAATTATTAAAAAATAAAATAAAATATATAAAAAGTAAAATAAAATATAAATGAAAAAAATTCTCCTCAAAATAATCTATAGATGCAAAACTATCCCAATCAAAATTCCAGAACTTTTATAGAAACCAACAAGCTCATTTACAATATGTGTGGAAAAACAAAGAAAATAGAATAGCTAAAAGTGTTTTGAAAAAGAACAAATTTGTACAACTTACACTACCCAAATTTAGGACTTACTATAAAGCTAAGTAATGAAGGCAGTGTGGTACGATGGAAAAGATGAACATGCAGATCAAAGAAACATAATAGTCCAGAAATTGACCCTAAACACAAGTGTAGCCACTTGATTTTTGACAAAGGCAAAGAGCCAATTTAATGTGAAAAGGGTAGTTTCTCCACAAATGTTACTGAAACAACTGAATAGTTGTAGGCAATAAAAGTAAAGCTTGTCCTAAGTTGACAGTTTAAATAAGAATTAACTCAAATGGATTATAAATGTAAATTAAAGTATAAAACTATAAAGCTTTCAGAAAAAACATAGGAGAAATATTCAGAAAGTAGAGTTAGGCAAAGAGTTCCTAGACATGATACAAAAATGCATGATCCATAAATTTCTTAAATAGTAAATTGGACTTCAACAAAATTAAAAGCTTCTGCAAAGGACACTGAGAATGAAAAGACAAAACATATCCTGGAAGAAAATTTTCAAATTATATATCTCACAAACGTTTTAATTGTGAATATATTTAAAAATCACTAAACACAACAGGAAAAAAAACACACAAACAATCCGAATAGAAAATGGGCAAGAGTTGGAAGAGATACTTCACTAAAGATGTATAGATAATAAATAAGCACTTGAAAAGTTACTTAACCAGGTCATCAGAGAAATACAATTCAAAACCACAAATTCACACCTACAAGAATAAATATATTTTTTAAAAAAGAGTGTTACAAGTGTTGACAAAGATGTGGAGAATGTAGAACCCTCTTGCACGGCTGGTGAAAATGTAAAATAGTGTAGTCACTTTAAAAAAGAGCTGGGCAGTTCCTCAAAATGTTAAACGTAGACTTACCTTTTACCCCAGCAATTTCACTCCTATGTATATACCCCAGAGAAGTGACAACACGTGTCCATATGAAAACTTATACACAGATGTTCATAGCAGCATTATTCATAATAGTCAAAAAGTGGAAAAAATCCAAATATCCATCACTGGTGAATGAATAAACAAAATGTAACACATCACAAAATGAAATACTATTTGACAGCAAAAAGAAATAAAGTACTGATACGTGCTAAAACAGGGAAGAACCTAAATTATTATGCTAAGAGAAAGAAGCCAGTCACATACTACATGATTCTGTTTTATGAAATATCCAGAATATAAAAATCCATAGATTAAAGAGTACATTAATGTTTGCCTAGGGCTGGGAGGACAGGCAAATGGGAATGACTGATTAATCGTCACCAGATTTCCTTTTAGGTGCTGAAATACCTCAGAACTAGACGGAAGTGATGGTTGCACAACACTGTGAATGCACTAAATGCCACTTAATCAGACACTTTAAAATAGTTAATGATTAATTTCATGTCATGTGAATTTTATGTCAATCATATCTTTTAAAGCCTAGAACTCAGGACCAATCATTTTAGCCACGTTCTCATAGTTCCCTTACCCCTTCAGTCTTTTGCTGCAATGGTTCTGACACTCCCAGCCACAGATTATCCAGCCACTGACGAACCCCAGGTGGTTCCGTGACAGTCCGTGACAGTCCTCAACAGTGCTTGCCTAGTTCCACAAGTTTTCCTAAACTTTTACTGTTTATCTAGGCTATAACCATGCCTTTCTTTCCTTCATGCTTAATAAGTGGCATTCATCTTATAATACAAAGTAAGGAGAAATGATCAATTTTACGGTACTTAGTGGGAGGCGCTCAATAAATATGTATTGAATAGATGAATGAGCACTCCCCACTGTCCTGCACTTCACTACAGTCAATTCAGCGTCTGTATTCTTTGCATCCTTTCCTCTTGTCCTAATGAAGTCTGGCTCAATAGTCTTCCTCCCCAAGCTAGCTTCCCTGTCACCTTCCAGGGTTTCTAATGCCCCAAGAAGAGTCCAGACTCCATATCAGAACATTCCAGCCTCACTTCCCCTCACCCCTGTTACAGGGACTGTCCTGCATTCTCACCTGTTTCTGCCCTTTCTTTTACCTTAACTTGGCGAATTCAGTCAGTCTTCAATAGCTGCCTCAGTGCCCATTAAGCCTTCCCCAATTCCTCCTACCAATGAAACTCATCACTGGATTTGTCAATAATTAGGAGGTTGCTGTCAACATAAACAAAAACCTTTAGTGACCTTTGGTAAGACAAATTCAGTGCATGTGACAAATTGAAGCAGAATTAAGGATAAATTATTATTAATAAGAAATTATTTACTATTTTACTCAGTCTCTCATGAGTAGACAGTAGAGTTTTTCAGAAGCTATATGGAATGCTGCATCTCAACAAATTGAACAAAAGCAGATATGAGAACCCAGCTGTCTTTTATTAAACCAACCATTAAAATGATTGGCAAAAAGGTAAAACAATGCTCCTCTTCTCACTGATTTTGGGGTGAATATATTGTATATTACATGAAAATATGTTATTTGCATGAACATGTATTGTTTTATTGGTGCTATTTTAAAATTATTTGAATATTTAAATATTTTGAAATGTCCCAATTGTATTTTCTAATACAATGAACCTCAATAGGTATGAGTACATGAAAAAAGTTCTTTGGGGTCCTTAATAAAGAGTCCCAAAGTATAAAAGGGGTGCTAAGACCAAAAAATTTGAGAACCACTTCATTCCTGTATTGCTAAGCAGAGCTGTGGGCCTGCCTGAAGTTGGGTATGGCATATTTGCAATGGAGCTGGCTACTCAGTTTTCTTCAGAAGTGACTATCAGTCTTGGAGCAAGAGGAGAAACAAAATGCATCATCGTGTTGGTCCGTAGAGGGGTCTGGCAGAGTTGCTGGAGTGGGCTGGCTGGGTCAGGCTGTCTTGTTCTTCTGGATAAAAACAAGCTTGTCATCTTAACAAATCACTCTTTATATTTTGCAAGAATTGAGACGATTAAATGGTTTCTTAATCCTGAACTTCCTTTTCCTTCACAAATCTTCTTTAGATTACTTAAATATGGTTAATTACGCACTTAGAATAGTTTTTCCAGCTTCTTGTCTCACTTTTATGTTCAGTGACATAAAGAAGGCTTAACTGTCTAGCTTCATGGTTTGACCTGTCTCTGATGATATACCTGCTCACTTTAAATGACGGAGTCTGTTTAATTTATGTATTCAATCTCTTGAACCAGATTATAAATTTTCTTCAGTGTGGGTATTCAATAAAAGATTCCTTATGGAGATAAGCTATAGATGGTGATTATGACGACAGTGACATTGATTCATTCAACAGATACTTTTTGAGCATTTAAAATGAGACAGGCCCAGGCCAGACACTGAGGATTCAGCAGTGAACAAAAGAAGCAGTGGTGCTTATGGTCCAGTGAGAGAGACCAACAAGGACAAAGAACAGAAATAGAAACTACGGTAGATATTAAACACTGGAATGCAAAAGCAAATAAACCTTGAGAAACCACAGAAATGGGGTTATATGTGTGAAATGCCAGGTATAGTGACCAGAGAACGTCTCACTGAAAAGATGCCATTTGAGTTAGGACTTCAAGGAAATGAGAGAAACACATGGTGACAGGAGAGAAATGTGATCCAAGCAGAAGAAGCCACAGTTCCTGAAGGCAGGAGAGTAACTGGTACAGTGATGGACAGGAAGGAGGCCTATTGTTGGAGAAGTGGGGCAGGCAGTGGGAGTAGGGGACAAGGAAGGAGAGAAAAAAGAAGAGGAAGGAGAGAATGATGCAAAAAATGTTAGCAATAGATAAGGCATAGCAAAATTTGGCTCTGTCAGCTCCTCCCCCCAATACCACTTGCTGAAATTCTTTTTTTTCAATTGAGATATAACCTGTACTTTAACCTGTTTTCTCCACCAGACAAGGTTCATTCCATTTTTAGCATCATTAGATGCTTTAAAAGACAGGAAGGAAAAAAAAAAGAAAAAGAAAAAGAAAAAACCTAAGTGTTCAACAATGGAGTCTAAATAAACTATAGCATGTTATGTGGCCTTTAAAATTCAGAGCTCGGTAGAGCCTTTATGACTTATGAAAATGCTTATCTCATTAGATTAAAATTGTGAGACTCAATGCTAGATAGCTCGTTTTATTTAAACACCTGCATATACACACCCTTTCTCCTTCCCAGGTAATTATACCAGTGTTAAAAGTGCTTACCTCCAGATGATTGAATTATGAGCATTTTTATTTCTTATTATTTTCTGGCTTTTCTACTATAAACTTATATTACTTATATTACTGTCATAATCATAAAATGATAACATATGGAAGTAAATTATTCTGTCCAGTATTATTTGAATCAATAAAATATTTTAACTCATAAATTTATTAGTCACCTTGAAGATATTACAGGTGATTTAAAATTGCACAGTCTTGACACTGCTAAGATCTATAATATAATCTGGGTCTATAAGCTATTACATTTTTATGAAAATCATATAGCTGGCTTTATACCATAAGCTATTTGCTTTAAAACAGAATCAAATGAACAGATTTATTTGGACCCCTATTTACTGCAATTAACATATGAACATCCAAAACACTGTCTTAAGTTGGTCTGTCTCAAACATTATATTATTTTTAAAGACCAAGAATAGTAGATAGTCAAGAACTAGCGCAAAGTCACTACAAAATCTCATTATTATTTTTTGACCAAAGACATTCTTTCAAAGATTATATTGTTTGATATTAGAGGTGAATCTCTTTGATTATTTTAGGATAAAGATTTTAGAATACACTGAAATGATAAAGCAAAACCTATTTTGTGTTGTCTAACCTTAGGCTTCTAACTTCTGCAAAGTTAAAAAAATAGCTCATTACCATCCCCCTGGATTCTGTCCTCTGGTCATTCACAATCACTTTCCAGCTCCCTCTCCAAACTTAACCAATACCCTGACTTTTAAAATCATACATCAGAATTGTTTAAAGCTTATAAAAATAGAATGAAACCATATGCATTTTTAATCTTTGACTCCTTTCATTCAACATTATGAGGCTCATCTCTGATGTTTTTAAAAGATAGCTGTAACTCAGTTACTTTCATTGCCGTATCATATTCTCTAGTACAAGTATTCCACAATTTAGTTATTCATTCTACTTCTGGTAGATATTTGGGTTGTTTCCAGACTGCAGTTTTTATAACGAAGGCTGCTATGAACTTTTCAGTTCCATTGTGCTTAGACAGAAGTACCTGTTAGAGAGTGTTAGTATTTAATTATCCACCTCAGCCTTAAAGCCTGGCTGCACAGTAGAACTACCTTGGTGCCAGGGGACCGGTTCCACGGGTAATTCTTATCCGAGCTGGGGTTAAGAACCACTGTGAATCTAAACTCCAAGACAAAAGGAAGAGAGGAATTTGCTACTAGTTCGAAGAATTCTGAGTGAATTATTTCCAGAAAGAGGACAATAAAATGCCAGGTAAAAATTAGGTTCTGTCCATATTGATTTTGTCTATTTTTTGCTTTAAGCTCCTAAATCAAAAGTCTACGTGTCTGGCTTTATAGTGATACTGGCATAACCTGGCTGGTGCCAGAGTGTGAGTGAGGCCAAGGAAGGGACTGCAGGAGGACGACCGAGGCTGCTGGGGCTAAGCTGTGTTGCCTGGTAACCAAGCTAATGCAGCACAGGAGGGCAGATTCCACCACCCCAGTGGGTGTGGGGAGGCCCTGCACAGAGAATGTGCAAGGCTACTGAAGCTAAGGGAAAGCCCTCCTACTCCCTCCTGGTCCCTGGGTGGGGGTGGGGCCAGGGGGAAGCAGCCACATGAGATCTTAGAGGGCAACATGGCAGCAGGGGCAGGTGCGGTGCCAGAGAAAATCTGTCAGTCTGGCCTGGGAAAAAGACAGGATTGGTTGGAGGGCCAGACCCTCCCTCAGAAGCTCGGAAGTTTGGGTGGGGAGATATGAATGGAAGGAAGGGAGAGACCCTCTCTCTTGCACCCACCTCCTGTATGCTCTAGCCAGAGCATTTGAGGGGTCCTTAGCCCTGGATGCAGTGTAGCAAATGACAACACTGACAAGACAAGCAGACTCTAGGACAGAGCCTGAGGCCACAGAGCCACCCACCTAGCCACCTCCGACTCCTAGGGACAGATAAGGATAGAATGAGAATTTGGGGCATTGTTTTGGCCTTTGGGCTTTCAGGGAATGGCTCCGTTTTGTTTGTATTTTTCGGAAAAGATGAACCTGGAGACAGGGAGTCCCCTGTCCTCCCAAATTGTACAGTATTTTAATAAAGATCTCTTTTCTTCCTTACCAAGCTTTGCCTCCCAAATTTGCCTATTGGTGGCAGCAGGCAGCCGCACCCCACTTTTGTTCAGTAACAATAACACTGTAAGTGGCCTCCACATTATTTTGAAAATTCCTCAAATTCTCAAAGCAAAATTACTTTAGACATGTTTTAAAGGTACATGTGTCATGATTTGCCACAATTTGGGTGGGAGATTTGGCTATCAAAAGTTTATACAGACACTAGTCTGGTTTCTCAGCTTCATAAATATTCAAAAAGAGTCAATTTTTCGTTGTCCAGACCACAGCCTGGAACTAAATGAGATCTGCTTAATAATTATTGTTGCAACTGAAATTTGCTTGGTGCTTTTAATTCCTTGGTGGTTTTTTTTTAACTGTTTTTTGGACCCATGCCCAGGAGTCATTTTGATGAATGTATTTCAGAGAATGAAAAACAAAAATGAACAACGTGACTCTAGAAAGTACAGCAGCAGATAGCATTGAACATCACAAGGCTCCATCTCTGATATGCATTAGCAGATTGGAAAAAACAGAGGGCACAAATAAAACTACTTTGAGATATGCACAGGATATTTTAAAAGTTAATATTGTTTATGTTTACTCAGGTAGTTGAATACCTTCACTTGCTAGTGTAAGTTGTTTTAAGGTCCCACCCTATCCTAAATAACTCCTCCACCAGACTGACTTGACATGAACTCAACTATTTAACCCCAAATCATGATTTGAACTTTGACCATGTGACAGGATTCATGAAAGCTCCTCTAGGATATAAAGACTCCATTCTTGCCTTCAAGAAATTCACACTCTTTGGGGTGAAGCAATAGGCCTGAAATGAATCTTAAAGGATGATCAGGCTGCTAATTGGCGGGCCAGAAGGAAGAGGACATTTCAGACAAGAGCAAAGGCGCAGGGAAAGAAAGGGGCAGGTGTTTAGAGAACAATGAGAACAACCCTGTTGGAGTTTTGGATCTTCTAAAGCAGTGATTATTGCAGGTTTGGGTCTGTGACTCCGGCAGAGCAGAAGAGGATGTACGTACATAACCCACTAGTTCCATATTAGGATGTACTGCTTTGCTGAAAGCAAATAATTGGGGACAGTCAGGATGGTAATTTGGTAGGCACTTAGACAGACAAGAGCTGAGCAAAGACAAGGGCCTGGTACAGAAGGTCACTGGGGTGAAAAGCCTTGGGTGCCTAGCAACAGGCAAAACTGAGAAAACAAGAACCTTGCCCCCAGGGTAACATTTCTTCCCCTAACATGTTGTTCATGTGGCTCAGACCCTCCCCTGACATTTTCTCCCCTGGCATGCTGCTGGCCACGTAGGTTAGATCTCTGTGGAGATGGGAGCAAACAAGGGGGGTGGAGAATAGCCAGTAAGCACTGAGCCCGTAGGGCAATGAAGTTCTGACCCACATGAAATACATCTAGGCTTCAGTTGTGTTTCAGCTCCAGGCTCAAAAAAGCAGCCAAACCAGACAAGCAACACCCTGGCTGACATCAAGACCCACTGCACTGACTAATGACCTTCTGCCCCGGTGCCAACCAATCAGTGGAGACCATGGCTCTGAAAGGAGACGCCTAGAAAGATAATGAATATTCTGTTGGGATCCTCCTCTGAGACAACCAGACAAATGCCCTTAAGACTGAGAGCCCAATGCAGCTCTCTCTATGGAGCACACTTGTACCTTTTTCCAGCCCCTTCCTCCAGGAGCATTTTTCTTGCCTCCCTCTTTCTCATAAGTTCCAAGGGCCCTTCTGGTTCCTCTGTAACTTGATTTCTGGGCCCATTTCTTCTATGGCTCACTTCTTCTGCCTCTGTGACTTTCTAAATAAACTTTGTCTTATACTTTAATTCTTGGGTCTAAATTCTTTCATAGGCAGAACTCAAGTACCAAGGTTGCTGAACCAAGACTGGGTCTGACTCTACCAGTCTAACACCTGGTGATGTTTTGTCCACCAACAGTAACAGCTAAGTAACTTGACAGAAGCAAAACGAGCAAAAAAAACCTTAAGCAAAATTTCCAAAATGTATGCTTTAATACCCAAAGTACCAACAATTAAAATCTATGGCCAACTTAAGACCACTGTCATGATGCTCTGTTAACATTCCTTCTAGCTGCTGAAGCAAGAAACCTGAAACTCACCTTCCATCTCTCCATCATCAGCCTTCTTCCTGGGACCCATCCAGCAGCAGCTCTTCTCAGCTTTGCACCCATCTCACACCTGGCCATCTTTTGGCTCAGCTCTGTGCCCTCTTCATTCTTCCCACCCTGATCCCAAGTCATTCTTCACCCAGCACCTAGAATGTCATCTAAAATCCTTAATCTCATTAGACCATTCCCCTGCTCCACACACTCCTATGATACCCATTGTACCCAGGATAACATATAGAATCTGCAATATGACCACAAGACCCTGGAGGGTCCCACCCTGTCCCTTCTCTAAAGCTGTTTCTTTTTGCTCCCCTTTGTAATGGGGACCCACTTTCTTTTCCTGGTTTCTCAAACTGGATCTGCTTTTCTCAGCCACCATTTAAAATGCACTTTTCCTGACTAGTTCCTGTTATGGGTCACAGCTTAAAAGATATTTCCCCATAGAGGCCTACTCTGACCCACCTCCTGCTCTAAATTTTGTCTTGTGTCATTCTCTCTCATAGCTTGTAGTCCTTTATTTCGTGGCACTTACTATAATTACAACTTGTAATTATATAGGAGTGACCAAAAGCAGGTTTACAGTTGTATGTGAGCAGAGTTTGTTCTTATATTATTACTTACTTATTAATCAATATATTGCTTCTATTATTATTATTAACCTACTTTTACCCACCCATGTACATGTAAATTGTATTTGTTTAAGATATGAAGAATTGTAACAGGGTACAGCCAGGGCCCACCCCCGAAAGATGGATTTGTAATGAGGTCAAGAACTCAGGGTGTCCAGGAAATTCTAAAATTATAGGATGTCCTCACCCCAACAAGTCTGAACTATGGGATGAGACACAAGGAGCAGGGCCCTTGAGTTGTTTGGCATACCAACAGTTTTGCAAATAACCTCTGGAATGGTCATCTAACATATCTATAACTTTGAACTGGTTTCATGGATATGTTAAATAGCCATGGCCACACTTTGAGCCGGGCAGATGGGAGTGATTTCTACCCAGGATGTAACTAGGAGGCAACCCTCCTGTTTACAGCACCTTTATGAGAGCTTGGAGATGATTCGCTCCACAACATGGGGCCACGGCTGCCCTGACTTACTATGGCAGCCCAGAAAACCTGGAAAAATACAGGAATGCTGGCAGGTGTAGTCGATTGTGGGAGGAGTCAGAAATAGGGCTATGGAGGAAGACTGGCGCTGGGATTTAGACCCAGGTGCAGCTTTGGTGAGGGTTGGAACCACACGGCTTTGGGTGCTCCCTTTGCCACGCAGCTTGGGAAGCTGTAAAGCAAGATGTAGCAACCATGCAGAGCTCTCTCTTAGCAGTTTGGAAGAATGCAGGAGAGACACTGCGGGAAGGAAAGAGGTGAAAGGACTTTTGCTGGTTGGCCAAGAGAAGGTGCCATGCAGGTCTAGATTAAGAACTGGAGATCCTGGCAATACAGCTGTCCGTGCTGGGAACCACAGGAGGCCTGCCAGCTGAGCTAAAATTACTGGGAAGAACCGAGGGCTACTGGAACCACAAACTTCTATTTTTTTTCCTGAGATATGGTATCCTGGACTGGGCAAAGTGGGGAAGGAAGGACTGTGTGTGTTTTGGGGTGTTTTAAGGGACTTTGGAATTTAAATGAAGACATTAAGGCATTACTCTAAGTCTGTGTAACTTTTGAATAAATAGTTCCTTTCCTTTCCACCAATCTCTGTCATTGAGAACTATATTTTCCTGGTGGCAGGCAAGGCGAACCTAATACAGGGGGACACTGAGAGAAGGGGGTCCATTCAGTAATAGTATTTTGCCCCCCACCCCGCAACACGGGTCCATTCTGTAACAGAATCATGAAAATATGGACCACGTGTATTTGATTCATCACTGTGTACCTGAGCCTTGCACACTGACACCTAAGGTTTGCAATAAATATATTTACAAAGCATAAAATGGAAGGAATTTCAACTACCTCTCTGTGGGCTACACTATAATATTGATTCAAATCCTCAATATTCTTTACCATCACATTTAGTAACTCCTTTTATTGATTACTACTATAAGGAGGCCTCATTCATATGTAAGCAAGAGTAACATCCCGCAAGCATAGAAGAAAAACTGCATTTTGGATACCCCCATATGGATGCCATTTGACCTACAAAAGCCACCTTGAGATACAATACACATGGAAGTAGTGAGAAGTATGAGGAACTCATAACAACAGCACAGTGTTTATTGAGTGTGCCTGCCAGACTGCCTGCCACACCCCTCACAGGCATCATCTGTAATGGTACGAGTATCCTGAACGTAGGTATTACAGCTCCATTTACAAATGAGAATAGTAAACTGAGAGATGACGTGCCCACAGTCACACAGTTGGTTGGCAGTAGAAATTGATGGAGTAAATTTTTTAAGAAATCCACAATGTAATCTTTGTGAAATTGGCAAACCATTGTTGAATTTCCACCTCTGTTGTTATTGCCCATATTGGTTGAGGTGATATTTACCATAAGTTCTTAAGAACTTTTTATTTTGAATAATAAACAATATCAATTACAAATAAATGTTTTCTGATCCCAAAGTTTGGGTGGAGGGACCTTGGGATTAAAAAGGAAACTAAAATCAAATTAAGGTGTTTATAAATACCATGTGTCTGACCCAAATAACAAAAAATAGCATTTCACCCACATACTTGGGGAATGTACGCAGCTCCCTGGTATGTGTCAGGGAGTCTGTGGGCTGGGTAGGCAAATAGTTAAGCATGTGTAAGGACAATAATGGCTCCTTTGGAAGTGCTCGACACACTGAACCCATACACATGCAAGGAAACGCAGCACTGTCAGGGAGAGAATTCCAAGTTGGCTTGGCATGAAACAGGAGACTGCTTGAAAGCTTTAAACCTTCTTCAAACTTGGACACTAGAAGAATCCTGGAAGGGAGATGTTGTGGATAAAACCAGGGGATCTGCCAGGCAATCCTGAGTTGGGGTATGCAGTTAAATTCTTCTCTTTATGGGCCTTAAAGCCAAGTTTTAAACAACAAAGACTATTTTAGAGGCAAATGCCACATTGTTAGAGGGAAAGACCTTTCTATAAGAATTAAGAAAAAGAGAATTATTATATGCACAAGTTTTATATAGAGGGTGAGGCAAAGGTAGGTTTACAGCTGTTCATAGGGAAAATAATACAATGATTAATGACTAAATAATATAAGAACAAACTCTGTATTTTGCATATTCACAACAGAGGCAAAGGGACCCTCCAGTGATATTCAGCCACTATTATTTTTCTAGTCTTTCTTTGGCATTGGCTAACACAGAGTGGGCATGAGTGCTGGGCAAAAGGAACAGAAACTAAGGCAACCATGAGAACAGTTCCATCTTGTGTCAGCCTCACCCCCTTTGTGGTAATCAGGGCAAGTGTTATTAGAAACAGGCTGGCAACATCTTTCTTTCCCAATCTCTCTCTCCTGACTTCCACATCTCCTTGTCATCCTTATTTCACCCAGGACTTTGTTTCCTGGAGGATATTATGTCTGGTCTCTGTAGACTTTAGATTATTCTCCCTTGGCCAGGACACCCTTATTTCACATGAGAACTAACCACTCTAAAGACCTCCAGCATCTCAGCTATTCTTGCCTGTTGGCTTCTGAACAGGAGAAGCATGTGGCTGTAGCTGACTCTGTGGGAGTTGGAAGGAACATGCTAAGAAGAGGCATTCCCTATGCCCAATCTGCCTGTACCTTAAGGAACAGAGGTGGGAGACACTCTTTAGAAATGAGTGTCCAATTATGAGTGAAGGGAGAGGAAAGGATGTCCTGTGGAAAACTCAGAGGGGAATTTACCTCAGAAAATAGGAATTATTTAAAGTAGAAAATTACAATAAAATGTTTCCTCTGTGCGTGTATGTATATGACTCTAAACCCCCATTAATAAAAGTACTCTTCAGACCACCAAAAATGATCTTCTTAACCTTAAAGGCAAAGGGAGCCATCTTTTAGTTTATTCTAAACAGCAAATAATCAGATAAGTTGGATGTTTTTTTTAGGTCACAACAGTTGCAGAAATAACTTTGGGCCTTGTGCTGGGTTAGTGACCCCAAAACAATACATCTAAACCCTAATTTTTTACTTATGAATGTGACCCTAGCTGGAAAACAAGTCCTGCCGACATAATTGATTAAGGACCTTGAGACAAAATCATCCTGGATTTAGGGTGGGACCCAAATTTAAAAACTGGTGTCCTTATATGAGAGAGGAAAGGGAGATTTAACACAAGGACACTGGGCAGAAGAACATGTGAAGATGGAGGAAGATACTGTCAGAATGTAACACTGCCAAAGACCCTAGAGTGCCAAGGGTTGTGGGCAGCCACCAGAACCTAGAAGAGAGGCATGGAATAGACCATCCCACAGAAACTCCAGAAAGGACTAACCCTGCTGAGACTTTTATATTGGACTTCTGGGGTCTAGAATTATAAGAGAATAGATGTCTATTGTTTCAAACCATCTAGTTTGTGGTAACTAATGGCATCACCCTAGGAAACTAAGACAGACCCCCAGACCTCAGGTATGAGTATAGAAGTGAGTAGGAAATAACTCACAGAAAATATTACTTTGACCTACTGCAATAATCTTTATAACATAAATAACTTCTATATTAGAGAGAAAAATATGTTTAAATTCTCATAGTCTTGCCTAAAATCCCTAGGACATCAAAGGAAGAAGGCAGCAGGAAGATCTATGCTCATACCCTTGTTGAATTCAGGATTTCCAAGTAGGCTCACCAGGGTTTTATCTGCAGAAAAGTCCCATAAGTTTCATGTGGGCAGTGGTTTGGTTCTGTGGGGCTGGTAGACATCCTGCAGGGGTAAGGCTACAAGTGGGTGGAAATTGGGGCTGCTCCTCATTTCTAGGACAATATCCAGGCTGGGGAAGAGACTTGCATCAGGGAAGAAGGAAGTGATGGGGAACAGGGTAAACCTGCAAAGGGGAGCAGTGTTGGAGTGCAGCACAGTTTTGTATCTTCCACCTTATCTTCTGGCCCTTCCCCTTGTATCACATAGTTGGAGAGAGGGCAGCAATGGACTGAAATGCAAGTCAAATGACTGGTTCAGAGCATCAGTGGAAAAGAGGCTGTGAACACAATCTCTATTGGGAACTGATGGACAGTGGGAGAAGGGTGGTTGCCTAGCCCAGCTTGATGGCTATTGGAGCAGAAAAATAAGAAGCCACATGACAATGTGGGAATATCATAAGGGATGGCAGGAGTGGCCATTTTGGATATTGGCTCCAGCATGACATCCATGTTTAGCAGGGGTATCACAACAGTGACTGGGTTAACGCAAAGACAGGAGCAGTACATCAGAGAACCCCACAGACCTCTGAACTATCAGGGATGATTTGAGAATTAAGGTTGTATCTATTTTAACTAATGGAAGCTGGAGCAAAAGGCCACTGAAAAAATACCATGAGATCCCACCTCATACCCATTTGTTTCTAATAAAAACAAAACAAAACACGGAAAATAACAAGTATTGGTGAGAACGTGGATAAATTGGAACCCCTTGTGTACTGTTGTTAAGATGTAAAATGGTACAGCCACTGTGGCAAACAGTATGATGGTTCTTCAAAAATTAAAAGTAGAACTGTCATATGATTCAGCAATAGCACTTTTGGGTATATATCCAAATGAACTGAAAACAAGGTGTTGAAGAGCTATTTGTACACCCATGTTTATAGTAGCATTATTCACAGTGGCAAAAAGGTGGAAGCAATCCAAGTGTCCATCAATGGACAAATGGATAAACAAAATGTAGTATGTAATACAACAGAGTAGTATCCAGCCATAAAAAAAGAAGGAAATCCTGGCATATTCTATAACATGATGGCTCATGAGAACATTGTGCTGTGAAATAGGCTTGTTACAAAGACACATACTGTAGGATTCCACCTAATACAGAGGCAGAAAGTAGAATGATGGTGCTGGCTAGAATTAGGGGATGAGAGGAAAGAAGAGTTTTTATTTAATGGGCCAGTTTCAGTTTGTCAAGATGCAAAGAGTTCTGGAGATGGATGGTGGTGAGAGTTGCACAGCAATGTAAGTAAACTGAATTGTTCATTTAAAAATAGTTAGTACCTTATCAAAAGCTTTTTCCACATCTATTGATATGACCATGTGGTTTTTGTCTTTGCTTTGTTTATGTGATGTATTACATTTACTGATTTGCGGATACTGAACCATCCTTGCATCCCTGGGATGAATCCCACTTGGTTGTGGTGTATGATCTTTTTGATGTATTGTTGGATGCGATTTTCCAATATTTTGTTGAGGATTTTAGCATCTATATTCATCAGCGATATTGGTCTGAAGTTTTCTTTCTTTGTTGTGTCTCGAAATAGGGAAGGGATTTAGAGGAACATATATAAAGGATACATGGACAACAACTGAGAAGGGTGGAAATGGGAGGGAGGGGAGGAGCATGGGGGGTGGGGTGGGATGGGATGGGAGTAATAGACAGAAAACTGTACTTGAAAAATAATTAAATAAATTTTGTAAAAAAAGAAAAAAATAGTTAGGATGGCAAATTTTATATTCTTATACTTTACTGTGATTAAAACAAAGCAAAAGCCATTACTCCATTCCCCTATTTTACCCTGAAACCTACATGCACACTACATACCCCTATCTCCATATCCACACACTTGAAACAGATGACCTGAAGACACCGGTTGCTGTACTACTGGTTCTATGTGCTTCAACATTTAGTGCCTGGTGCATGTCACAAGCCATCTAGCTGCTCAAAGAAAAAACCTGGAAGTCAATTTGACTCCTGGTTACCTCTTGTAGCTATCATCCATTGACCAGATCTTGTTTATTCTGCTTCCCTGATATATTTTACATTTGTTCCTGCATCTCTATTATTAGTCCAAGTCTTCCACTTAGGTTTTGCAACAACCTCCTCCTTCATCTTCCTGCCTCCAGTCTCACTCCTCCTAGATTCACCCTGCCCAGGGCTTCCAAAGGGATCCTGAAAACAGCAAGTCTGATCACGTCCCAGCTTTCAGAACCCTCCGACTCTTGTCCATCCACTCTGGAAGGTGCCTCCTGAGTCTTGAAAGGTTGAAAGTTCTGCCATTATTGCGGGGGGCAGCCTGACTCACTAACCTCACTTCCTACCTTTGGCTAATTCCCAGCTTCTGCTGTATCTCCCAAATTTTACCCTCCAGCAACACTCATGGTCATATTCTGAACATGCTGTCTCATGTCTATGATTTTTCACATGCTTTTCCTGGGTCTAGAAATGCCCTCTCTGCCTGACAACCTGACAAACTGTAGTTAATTTTCCAAACTCAGATAAGACCAGAGCCTTGTCTTATCCCTTGTCTTGTCTTTTATCACCCCTCACCCCACCCTGAATAACACTCTCCTCTCCTCTCTTTCTCCTGCCTCTTTAATTTAAACATAACTCTATACTGGTACATGTCACCCAGCATGAGAATTCTCACTATTTTCACATGTGTCTCTTTCCTCCTGAACAGATTCCCTCCCTTTAACAGATTTTATTTAGCAGACATTTATCACATACTAAGTATACTAAACTCCTTAGAGTTTCTTAAGGGTAATGCTTAGTATGTGATAAATGTTTGCTAAATAAAATCTGTTAAAGAATTCCATCCACTAAAGTGGTCATAATTATAAGATTTTTATCATAACTATAAAATTGGTCATAATTTTATTAAAATTAAGTGATCATAGTTATATAATTTCTGTCAATCAAGGAATTTTTACAATTCCAAGGAATTGCAGACCCCATGTAGTCAGCTAACTATATCAGAATATCAGGATTTGGGGCCGGGGCATTAGTATTTTTTAAGCTTTCTAATTGGATGAAAGGACTTCAGAACCATTATCAGCCAAGTATAGAAAGTTCTGATCTCATTTATTTGTCTATGATCAGGCAGCAACTCCCTATATGCATCCCAAGAAGATATATATCTTATTACTTTTTTGATTTATTATTTTTTAGAATCACTGGGAACACAATTCCAGAGTCTCTCTTGCCTTACATTGTTTCTCTTTAAAATAAATAAATGAAATGAAATGTTAAAAGAAACTTATATATACCATATTTTTTTAAATATTGTTTTTATAAATTTTAAACAGTCCTGAAGTCTTTTTCTGGGTTTCTGATCTTCTACCCCCTGTTTGGCATGATGTTCTCCTAATTTACTGTGTCTTTGAGAAATAATTTCAGCATTACTGTTTCCTAAGAAGTCTGGGATCATGACAGAATGAGCTGGCCAGCAGAGTGTTTATTTTTAGCAGAGAGACTCAGATCCAAGCTCCTTAGCCAGTGGTTAACACTCTGCTTCCTTGTCCTGCCCTGAAACTTTTCTGTACTTGTGGGCAAATCCTCCTTTTCAGGGAACATCCCACATATGAAATGTTTGCCTGGCTACAAATAGTTCTTAGCAACTCAAGCCAAAGTGGAGCCTTTGACACCCTCAGATACAAAACTTTGAGAGGGCCTTTCAACATTTGTGTGTTTTGTAAAGTGAACCAGGGCATCTGGGGGAGGCCATCTGGAAGGAACAATGGTTATGAAGATCATTGTTTGAATCTGAAAAAGTATGTGTACATCCTAAGTTCTGTTGTTAATTAAAAAAGTCTTTCTTCTACAAGCTTAAATTATTTTCATTTAAAATTGCAGACCAAAACCAGCATTGGCTTGTCTTTTTAAATTATCTCCTAAAGCACACATTCCTGTGACAGCGCAGAAGCACAGCAGTATCTCTGATTCCTCATATGCCAGGATGCACACACAGACATTCCTGCATGATCTTTCTGGCATTAGCCCTTCCCCCCATCTCTCCACTGTTTCTTCACTCTCCCCACAGGTTACCCTCCATCTACTGTTTTCTTTTCTTCATACAAAGTCAGGACTCACCCTGCCTGCTATAACACCACCTTAACTAGCCCTCTCCCTTGTATTAGTTTTCTTTGGCTGCTGTAGCAAATTACCACAGACTTAGTGGCTTAAAACAATACTATTTTATTCTCTTACATTTCTGGAGTCATAAGTCTGCAATGACTCTCATGAGGGTAAAATCCAAGGGTCAGTAGGAAAGTGTTCCTTCTGCAAGCCCCGGAGGAATCCATTTTCTTTTCTCTTCCAGCTTTTGGAGGCCACTGGCATTTCTTGGCTCATTGCCCCTTCTTTCATCTTCAAAGTCCATCATTCCAATTTCTGCGTCTATAATTCCATCTCCTTCTTTTGCCTTTGACCACCCTGCCACCCTCTTACAAGGACCCTTGTGATTACACTGGGTACCTCTAAATAATCCAGGATAATCTCCCCATCTCAAAATCCCTACTTTACATCAACAAAGTTTTATGACATATAAAGCAAAATATTCCTATATTTCAGGTATTAGGATGTGAATGCTTTTGGGGAGAGGTATCTGTCTACCACAGGTCCTGAAGCTTTCTGGTCAGCCAGCACTCCGATCATTCTCTCCTTTCTCACTGCTGAAATATAGCGTTGAATTGTGCCTCCCCCAGCCCTTGTCAAATTCATACTACCTAGACCCTGAGAATTCGAGCTCTTTCTGGAAATAGGGTCTTTGCAGATGAAATTAACTAAGTTCAGATGAGGTCATACTGGAGTAGAGTGGGCCCTAAATGCAATGTGACTGGTATCCTTACAAGAAGGAAAGATTTGAACACAGAGATTCACAAGGAAGAAGGCCAAGTGATGATGGATGTAGAAATGGGAGTGATGAAGCTACAAGCCAAGGAATGCCGAGAACTTCTAGCAACTTCCAGAAGTTAGAAAGAGGCAAAATAGGATTCTTTTCTTGAGGCTTTAGAGGAAGCAGAGACCTGACAAGAATTTCAGACTTCTGACTTCCAGAACTATGGAACAATACATTTTTGTTGTTTCAACCTCCCCAGTTGTATGACCTTGTGGCAGCCCTAAAACACTGACACAGATATGATGGAAAAGAGGCGCCCTATTTTGCTCATGTTGCCAGGTTTTACTAAGAGACAGTTTCACTGATAGGTCAGCTTACCAAATTCTAAAAGCTTTCATTGTTCCAGTTGTAATGTGCAAAGATCTCTGTAGATTGTTGGCTCTGTGCCTGGGACTTTCCCATCTCAGGGCCTCAGACTGTCTTCTGGCGTACCAGGAGACAAGAGCAGTCCAGGTCAGGTTTTATGTAAGAACTTGTATAATGAGAAAGAAAACAAACTTCCACACATTTTTTACTGATAAAATTCAAAATATCATAATAACTTAGATTATAGTGAGAATAATAAAATTCCTTTGGGGGTGATGACATTTCACTTAATTGGGGTTCAAATGTAATCAGTCTATTATCAACATTGACTGCTAATGCTCATCTGTTAGGTCTGATCTGTAATGAGATGTTACTTCATTGAGTATTTCAACACAAAGATGAATATTGCATCTTTGAAAAGTACTGCCAAATACAGATATCAATTCATGAGCATATAATTTTAATTGAGCATATTAATTGCAAGGCATTTATGGTTCTCTTAAATTTTTCTATTGATATTTGTCTTTTAGCATGTCATCACATTGTAGATTAATCACTAACAATTGAAGTAGATAGAAACTCCTCAATTGCTCATTTAAATAGATATTAAAATACAGAAACTTTCTTTGCATTTGCATTGAAGTCTAAGATATGCTACTGGAACTGCAGTTTCAACTCAGAAAATATATCCACTGCAAATTTGCAGGGAAATAGAAATCTCATTTCTTGTTTTACCTTTTGATACTACTGGAAGTATACAAGGTAGCTTGATGTTTAAATGATGTTAGTCGTCAAAATGACTTTATAGCAGTGTTAAGTTTCTCACATGAGCACTGTTTAGCCCTGTGATTTTAGGTTGAATTCATTAAGAAACATCAAGCATAATCAATAAAATATATTTTTTAAAAAGAAACATCAGCAAAAACTAATTTCCAAACCCATTCGATGTTCAACAGTAGTAGTTGAAGGCAGTTCTTCTCATTAAAAATATTTCAGCCCCAGTTGGTGTGGCTCAGTTGGTTGGGCATTATTTCACAAACCAAAAGTTCACTAGTTCAATTCCTGGTAAGGGCATAAGTCTCAGTTGTGGGTTCAGTTCCCAGGTGGGGCATGTACAGAAGGCAGCCAATCAAAACTTCTCTCTCACATCAATGTTTCTCCCCATCTCCTTCTTCTCCCCTTCCGCTTTCCCTAAAATAAAAAAATACTAATAATCTCAGACCCAATCTCAAAAAAAAAATCACAATAAAACTTTAGCACTGCCTCAAACGGCTGTGTGGCACAAATCAGGCCATTCAGCTTCTTTTCCTAACAAAAATCCATGGAACTAACTATGGTTAAATCCACAAAAGCAAAGGATGCAATTATTTTCTGCAAAGCACCTGTTAATAAATAACACAATCAATGACCACAAGCTATAAACACCTCATATCTTCTCAAGCTTTGTAAATTTATCCAAATAAGCTTTTAATGATCCACACATACTTTTGCCACTATCAACTACAACACATTTTAGCAGATTCCCCTGCAGGTTGCACTAAAATAGTTTTCTCAAAATGTTTGAAAATATTCTCACTTGCAGATAATTTATCAAAGTTAAATCTCCAGTCGCTTCGAACTCTGCAGTGATTCCCTGAATAAATAACATCAGCTGAGTGGTATCAGTAATATCTGTGGGCTCATAAAGAGCCAAGAAAAACCCTCCAAATTATTTGTCTTGTTTTTTTTCTTAAGATTTTATTTACTTATCTTTAGAAGGGAAGGGAAGGGGAGAAGAGAAACATCAATGTATGGCTGTCTCTCATGAGTACCCTGCTGGGAACTGGCCTGCAACCCAGGCATGTGCCCTGACGGGGAATTGAACTGTGATCATGTGGTTTGCAGGCCCACACTCAATGCAGTGAGCTATACCAGCCAGGGCTGTCTTATTTTTTAATTGACTAGTGATACTGCCCTCAGTATCTTCATTTCTCTGAGCAACTTTTCTCATTGGAAGGCTAAAAGTCTGAAACAAGTTTCTTTTCTCTGGACATATGTCTTTGGCTGCTGCCATCAGTCACAGTTCAGTTATCCCACCATTGGTAAAGAGCTTCCCTTGCTTGGATTACAAATGAGCCACTCAGAACTTTCTTCTGTGAAGAAATTCTGCTGTGATGAGAAATTCTGTTTTAAGTTTTTCTAATTTCTAACCATTGCTGTCCTGTGAGCTAGGAATATTGTGATGATTGTTTGGTCTGGTGATGCTGACATATATTGTATACTTTTAGCACAACTATAATGTCACTGTACAGTCAGGAAAATGCTTTGCCATCAAATTCTATAACAAAATAATCCTCACTCCTAAAAGCATAATAGTAAAATCCACTTTTCCTTTCTTGTTTTGACTTGATGGGTATTTACTCTAAATTCAAGTAAGTAAATGGGGGTAAATAAGTAAGTTGAAAAAATTCAAGTAAGTAAGCAGAAAAAAGGGAAGAAACAAAGAAGCGAAGCAGGAAGGAATGTCATCATGACATTTGAAATGATGTTGAATTACAAGTGCATCACTGCAATCTGCAATGTGATGGGAGTGTCATTTAAAGAACCTATGCACCCCAAAGTTCATAGCAGCACAATTCACAATAGCCAAGTGCTGGAAGCAACCTAGGTGCCCATCAGTAAATGAATGGATCAAAAAACTATGATACATTTACACAATGGAATTCTATGCAGCAGAAAGAAAGAAGGAGCTCCTACCCCTTGCAACAGCATGGATGGAACTTGAAAGCATTATGCTGAGTGAAATAAGCCAGGCAGTGAAAGACAAATACCATATGATCTCACCTTTAACAGAAACCTAATCAACAAAACGAACAAGCAAGCAAAATATAACCAAAGACACTGAAACAGAGAACAGGCTGACAGCGACCAGAGCAGAGAGGAGAGGGAATTTCAGGGGAAAGGGGGAAGGGTTTTCAGGAACAAGTATAAAGGACACATGGACAAAAACAAGGGGAGGGTGGAAATGGGAGGGAGGTAGAGAGGGCTAGGGGGGTGAACTGGGATGGGAGTAAAAGGCAGAAAACTGTACTTGAACAACATTTCAAATAAATAAATAAATAAAGTATATTACGGCTACTCAGTTCTGCCATTATAACTTGAAAGCACAAAAACAATATGTAAACAAATGAGCATGGCTGTGCTCCAACAAAGCATTATTATGGGGAGTGAAATTTGAATTTCATAGAACTTCCATGTGTCATGAAATCTTTTTTCTACTTATTTATAAATATAAAAACTCATTCTCAGCCTGTGGGCCATACAAAAACAAGTGTTATGTCAGATGTGGCTGGTGAGTTGACTCCTACTGAAGTGACTAAGTCATCTTCAGAGTTCACCCAGCTCAATATCATAAGATACCCTGGAGGTACTGCATAGTCATCTCAGTTACTTCCTTTGCACAGTGTACTTGTATATGACTATTCACTTGCACATTTCAAAGGAAAGGCTGTTAGATTTGTTTTAAAACAAACTTTTAAAACTATTTTGTCTCTTTTAACTTTTGCTGAATTTATTCTTAATTTATTTTATTTATGTTTGCTAATTGTTTGTGTTGTGTTGTTTGTTTGTTTGTTTTTTAAGTGACAGCACAGAATTGAGAGCCATAGTACATTATATTACCTGGGATCCATACCAACAAGTTTTCTTATTTGACTCATTAATGGCCCAAAAAACCCCAAACATATCTCATGAATTTCCCAGAGGATTCTTAATCCCACAGAAGACTTAAAAACAAAATTATAAAACAGATCAGTAGTTAGTTGTCAGGGGTTGGGAGTGGAGAGAGGCTGATCACAGAGGTAGCACAAGGGAATCCTGTTGGTAAGAGACTGTTCTCTATCTCAGTTATGGTGATGACTACATGCTTCTTTGCATTTCTCACAACACAGAGCTTTGCACCAAAAGAGTGAATTATACTGCACATAATTTTTTTAAGTGAGTCATAAAAGTAAAATACAAAGAGGACTTTTGGTTTCGACTCTAACATGCAAAGAATGTGAAAGTCATCACTCCCATCCTCAGAACAAGATAAAAGCCAAACAAACTGACAATCAGTGAATTTTCTTAGATCCATCAGAAAACCGAGGTCACATCGCAAACTGCCATCCCAAAACTCACAGCGACTGGAGAATACAGAGGATCAAGGTTGAGATCAGCATACTGGAGCAGAAGCCACTGGAGCCAGTAACTGAAACGAACCATTAAACCATAATTGATGAATTCCTGGAGGCTGAATGTAGACTAACTGGGAAGTTAAAATCTCTGGGGGTCCAGTCCTAGGGGAGGTGCCACACATTTATAGGTTTTGTCTCTAGGAGCAGGTTCGCAGGGTGAAGGTTACGGAACAAAATTTGCTTATGATTCTGGCAAAGGAAAGGAAAAGGTACTCATTTTGAACTACACCTGGAGTTTCTCCATAGGAAGGCCTGGAGAGCATTTTATCAGAGGCTTAGCCAACCTAGTTGGAGGGCAATTAGCCAACTCCAGCCCTCTCTAGCCTTCTTGTCTCACATAAGGAAGAAAAAAATGCTGAGTAATGCTTCTGAAGATCATAGCTCAGAGACTCAGACCACTAAAAAAATCGAGATTTAGTTATAAGATCATAAAGTACTTTCCCTCTCCAACGTCTTAGCACCATAAGAGGGCTCCAGTATAGTGATAGTAGCTTTCCACTGAGGGAGATGTAGAACACAGACTCTATTTAAAAAAGAAATTTTTAGGGAAACCCAAAAACAACAAGGGAGGGGGAAATCTGAAGCCCCAGAACCTCCAGCTGTAGGAAATATTAAACACAGCCTGTCTTCTAGCCAGTTTAACATGAAACCTCACACTAAAACCAGTTTATTACACCTCCTATTATCAGCACAGCATGTCTGGCTTTCAAAAAAATTACAAAGCATACTAAAAGATCAGGGGGAAAAAGAGTCTGAAAGTACAAAGCAAATATCAGAACCAGACTTCAGAGATAAGGAGATCTTGGAATTTAAAGCTAGGGAATTTAACTATGATTAATATGTTAAGGGCTCTAATAGAAAGAAAATAGACTAGATTTAAGAACAGATAGGTAACATTAACAGGTAGATGGCAATTCTAAGAAAGAAGAAAATACCTTACCTACAGAGAAAAAAAGATAAGAAAAAGATTTTGCAGGACAGCTCTTCAGAAACCATTCAAGCAAGAAGAAGGTGGAGTAAAACATTTAAAGTGTTGAACGGATAAAAACCACCAATCTGCAATTCTGTCCAGCAAAATTCTCTTTCACGAATGAAGGAAAAATAAACACTTTCTTAGACAAGCAAAAACTGAGTGAATTTTTATCCCTTACAAGAAATGTTAAAAAAAGTTCTTTAGAGAGAAGAAAAATTATATAGAATAGATAAAAAATTCAGATCTACATAAAGAAAGGAAGGGCATTAGAGAAGAAATAAATGGTGGTAAAATTAAGTATTTTCTTTTTCTCAGTACTAATTGATCTGATAATCATTGTTCAAAATAATAACAACAGCAATATATTGGGTGGTGAGACCACTTGCATAAGTGAAGTACCTGGCAGCTGCGTTGTGGGGGGAGGAGGAACTGGGAAGACTCTGTGATAAGGCACCTGCACTACCCGTGAAGTGGTGTAGTGTTACTTGAAAGTGGACTTAGATTAGTGGTAAATGTATATTGCAAACACTTAACAAATGATGTATTACAGAATTGTATACTTGAAACCTATATAATTTTATTGCTTAATGTCACTCAATACATATAAATAAATAAATGGTACTAAATTTCTTTTGAAGTATAATTGATATGCCTAAGAGAGGGAAAAAATAAAATAACAGTAACTGCTCAATTAAAATCAGAGAAGGCAGAAAAGGGGATGATTAAAAAGAAATAAAAGTGCAATGAATAGAAAACAGTTGCAAACATGGTAGATATGAATCCAATGATATCAATAATCACATCAAATGCGAATGGTCAATTAAAACTCAGAGACTGTCAGAGAGGATTAGAACAAAAACAGAAAAACCAAGACCCAATTATTATGTTGTTTACAAGAAACTCATTTTAAATAAAAAGACACTGATGATAGGTTAAAATTAAAGGGATAAAGAAAGATATACTGTGATAAGACTCATCAAAACAAAGCTAGAGTAATATTAATTTCCAACAAAGCAGACATCAGAACAAGGAAAATTCTGAGGGATGAAGAGGGGCATCATACAACAATAGTGATCAACTTTCTAAGAAGACACCAGATCATCAATTAACAGAATATCGAAATATTGAGGAAAAAGTGTATAGAAGTACAAAAAGAACGAGAAAAATGTATTATTCTAATTGGAGACTTTAGCACCCCTCTATCAGTAACTGACAGATACAGAAGGTGGGATGCCAGTAAAGACATACAGTCCGTCATTGAACAGCACTCGTTTGAACTGCACAGGCCCATTTACTCATGGATTGTTTTCAGTAAGTACTGTAAATGCATTTTTTTCTTCTTTATGATTTTATTAACACTTCTTTCTCCACTTTATTGTAAGAATACAATATATAATACACATAACACGCAAAATATATGGTAATTGACTATTTATGGTATCAGTAAGGCTTTCGATCAAGAGGTAGGCCGTCAATATTAAGTTTGGGGGGAGTCAAAAGTTATAAATTGTACAGGGGTTCAGTGACCCTAACCCCCATATTGTTCAAGGGTCAACTATAGTTGAAGCAACAGCATCAGTCAACTGGATCTAGTATAGACCTTATACCAGATCCAGGTGATATTTATAGAATACTTCCTCTAACAATATTTGAATAAACACACTTCTCAAGTTTACACAGACCATTCACCAAGACAGACCACAGTCTGTGCCATAAAACATACCCTAACAAATTTAAAAGAATACAAATCACACAATGTAAGCCTTCAGGCCACACTAGGATTAAACTAGAAATAAATAACACAAAGATAGCTGGGAAAATCCCAAAATATTTGGAGATTAGACAACATACTTCTAAATAACAAATGACTCAGTAGAGAAATGTCAAGAGAAATTTAAAAGTATTTTGAACTAAACAAAATGAAAATACAACCTTTCAAAGTGTGTGAAACTTATAGTAAAATGTGTGAAGCTGTGTAAAACTAATAGCACTAAATGCACAGAAGAAGAATTAATCCAAAACTAGTCATGTAAATTTTTACCTCAGGAAACTACAGGGGAATGTACAAATGATGACTAAAGCAAGCAGAAGTAAAAAAGAAAGAAAATCAATAGATAAAATCAATAGAGATACTGCAAACTCATTTTTTAAAAGAACAATAAAATTGAAAAATCTATAGCCAGGCTACCCAAGAAAAAAAAAGAAGGCACAAATCGTTAATATCAGAAATGGAAGAGAGGTTACCACTACTGATTCCATGAACATCAAAAGGATAATTTAAAAAGTTCTGGCTGGTGTGACTCAGTGGATTGGGCACCAGTCTGTGAACCAAAGAGTCACTGGTTTGATTCATAGTCAGGACACATGTCTGGGTAGCTGGCCAGATACCCAGTACAGGGCATGTGAGAGGCAACTGCACCCTGATGTTTCTCTCCTTCTCTTTCTCTCTCCCTCCCCCTCTTTCTAAAAATAAATATATAAAATCTTTTTAGAAAAGGATAATAAAAGAATGTCATGAAAAATTCTATGCCTCCAAATTTGATAACTTAGATGAAATGGACCAATTCTTTGAAAGACACAATGTACCAACACTCACACAAGAAAACAATAGATTTTGTGAATAGAACTATATTTATTAAATAAATTTAATCAAGAATCAATAACCTTCAAAAAAAAAAAAAGGAAAGCAACAGGCCCAAATGGTTTCACTAGTGAATTCTATCAAATGTTTAAAGGAAAAGTGATGCTAATTCCCTAAACTTTCTTCCTGAAAATTAAAGCAGAGGAAACAGTTTCTAACTCATCCTATGAGGCCAGAATTTTTAAAAATCAGCTAATATAAAATGAAATAAAGACATAACAAAGGAAAACTACAGACCAATATCTTTCACTTACATAGTTGCAAAAATCCTCAGTAAAATGTTAGCAAATAAAATCCCACAATGTATAAAAATAATTATAAGCCACAGCCAAGTGGGATTTATGGTAGGTATGCAAGACTGCTTCAGCATTTGAAAATAATTTAATGTAATCCATCATATCAGTAGGCTAAAGGGAAAAATCACATCATATTAACAATAGATATAAAGAAGCACTTGGCAAAATCCAACCCCTATTCTAAAATAAAAATTATAAAAACTTCTTAGCAAACTAGGAATAAAGGGAGACAATCAATTTGATAAAGAACATCTATAAAATTTTAAACACCCTACAGTTAGAGCATTATATTTAATTCTTTCTGAAAAACTGGTTGCTTTCTGAAATCACACTAAACTTATCAATGAAGAAGCTAGGCAGGTGAAAGACACCCAGGGTACATCACCTTCCCTATAATCCCTTCAAGGACTTACAAATCAAAAACACCTGTTGGTCCTACCCCTTTGTTGTCATCACTTCTTAGAGTGGTATCAATAACCCTCAAAGAAACCATTCCCTGCCCTCATCCCTCCAACCATTTCTTTGAACTCTCCAAACAGTGATCCCTTCTTTAAGAGTCTTTGTACCTGTGATATTACACACCCACTCCTTCCAAACCTTCAGCCTTCAAAGTCCACATCTACAAAGATGCCTTCCTTCACAATTTCCTCATTTAAGTTATATTCATTCCCAGGATACAGTCAGATACTGTGCCTTCACCACATAAAAACTAATCAGCCTTATTTTGAATAAAAACAACTCCTAAACAGGACACTTGCTCCTCCTTCCCTATCTCTGTCTCACAGTGCCCATTCTAGAGCCCAGGTAAATTGATGAAGACAATGACGTAGCAGCACACCAAGAACAATTCTGTTCTGATGAAGCTTCTCTGGTTCCGCCCTGTTGGGAACCACCCTGCCTGGTTTCAGAAGCTGTAATCCCCCATGACTAAGGCTGAGTAAAGGACTTTGGGACCATAAGCCACTTAGGAGACGAAGCTTAACTTCCTTGTAGGGGCATCACCTCTGCCCCCTTTCTCTTCACCCTACCTGGCCCTGGGTGGATGACTGGTTAGCCAATGACAGGTAAGATTCCTCAAAAGTGGGATGATGTAAGACAGACATGGTCTCAAAGGGGCCCTCAGGGAAGGACTTGAGGGGCTATAGAAAAGGGGGTGATGGACCCTCAGCCCTCGGCTTTGGCATAGCCTGAGTTCTCATTCTGTCTGCAAGAAGTTTCCGAATCTCTTGGGTACCTTACTTCCCCTGCCTGACTTAAGCCTGAAACAATGCTGGTGGTGGGTGTCACCATGTACTGGAAAGGGCAGGTTTCCTAGCACGATCAGGCCTAAAAAAGAATGCATAAAATACTATGAAACCTACTTTGCTAATACACTCAATTTAAATAAGGGTCCAAGCAGGAAGTGAGTTTGTTTCCCAAAGTTTTATGGCCCTTTAACTATCTGACCCTGACTCAGAATAAGCCCAGAGTTCTTTGGATGTTATCTATTGTTTAATCATTTCTGCCTGACAATAATTGATGAGATTTCTGTATACATCCTATATTCCTGTGCAAATTGAATCCAATAAAAGCTTGTCAAGGCAAGGGTTGAAGTGCTCTCCTCTTGAGAGAGTAGACACACCATCCCTTTTCCTACACAGGATTCGGTAGTCCATGTGAATTTGTCTCGTATCTCATCCACAACGCCAAGGACCCCAGGAGCCGGGCTCTGCATCACTGCCCTGACATTAACTGTTGACCAATTAACAGTTTATGATCCCATCTTCAACAGGCAGCAGAAAAGTGCAACCAGTCAAGTATGCAGAACATGAAATTCTCAAACACTGAATGGTTTCTCATGTTGTCAGAGGAAAATCATGAGCCACCTCCAAGTTTACTCAGAGCTCCACAGAGTTAACAAGGTAATACTCATAGCCAAAATTTTACCTGCAAATGGCATTTCTGTCTTTATATTCTGTTGCTTTTTCATGTAAATCCAGAGTCTTATAATGCATGATCCTACAAATGTTAAGTTTTTGGTCATTTGTTGAGATGTAAATTTCAAAACCATAGCTGTACAGACTGCTAAAACAGGCTGAGTTTCCGATTCCCATAAATGTGAATTGATGGAAAGGGAAGAGCATGATATTGCTGGAATCCCAAGGATAGGCATTCAGCTAGCTAAACGGTCAGTGGGAACAGGTTAGTTAGCTTTGGATAGTTCGTACACACAAGCTTCTTAAATACAGCTTCAATATTGACTTCACATCATAAAAAATAAATGGCAGGGGAAGTGAAACAGAGCCACAATAATGATGGTAATCTGTGCAGTAAAGAAGATGCCACAGAGATCATATATACTTGTACAAGTTGTTCACTTACAGCTCTTGAGGTTGCCATTCACACTGTAGGCCTTATAATCATGCCACCTAGAGTTGTGAGGTGCACAACCTCTGCAACCAGAAACAACGAACCTGCAAACATTCTGATGCTTGTATATAAAAGAAAATGCATGCCAACAAAGAGCATGAAGTTTATGTCTGAAGCTATAAGCTTTATAAATTAATTTACTTAAAAAATCAATAAATTGGACTGTATCAAAATTAAAACGTGTGTAAAAAACACAGTTAAGAGAACAAAAGACAAGCTACAGACTAGGAGAAAATACCTGCAAATTATGTATCCAGCCAAGGTCTTGTATCCAGAATGTCATATTATTTAAATACATGAAAAAATGCACAATAGACTTTAGAGAAATGCAAATTAAAACCACAATGTGATACTGCCACACACCTATTAAAATGATTTTTTAAGACAATACCAAATACTTGCCAGGATGCATAGCAGTTGTTTATATAGTTAAACATTCAGTTACCGTATGATTCCTTAATCCTAGGAGTTTATTAAATACCTTAATTCCTAGGTATTTATCCTAGAGAAGTGAAAACTAAAGTTCACACAAAGCCTGTATACAAATGTTTATAGCAGTTTTATTCATAACTGACAAAAACTGGAAATAACACGAATATCCTTCAGGAGATGAATGGGTGGTTAAACAAACTGTAATACATCCACACAATGGAATGATACTCAGAAAAAGAGATGAATGAATATGGATAGCATGGATGTTTCTCAAAGGCATTATGTTGAATGAAAAAAGTCTCAGAAGGTTAAATATGATAAGGTTCCATTTATATGATTATAAAACAAGATAAAGCTATGGGGGTGGAGATAGGTGGCTGTCAGAAATCGGGGCTGGGGAGTGGCAACTACAACATGAGGGAATTCTGGGAGGGTAGACTCTTCTATGTTATGATGGGGAGGGTGGTGTTTTCATGACTCTATACATTTGTTAGAACTCAGTGTATGCAACAAAGAAAAAAATTATAGCATATTAGTTAAACAAAGAAAGCTTTAAAAAAAAATCCCAAATCTGTCCTCATCTCTCCTTTTGCTGCCCTCCCTTTCATCCCTCCCTGTCACTTTAGCCTCTCTGGATGACTGCCACACTCCTGACTGAATTTCCTCTATTACAGTCCTTTAATCTGTTTCTATAAGTTAATTATGAAATATTGCTGCTGTACAAAATGTCGTAAAGAAAAACATCAGATTAAAGAACTCTAGCCCTGTTAGTTTGTACACATACACCACTCCCAACAGTATCCCCAACACTGAGACTCAATGTGAAAATTAAAAATAAGCATCCAAAATAATATGTTTATATTATTCTGCACACTTATATCATAGTTTAATAAAAATAAAGCTTGATTACAGAGCTGGTAATTTTTTTTCTTATAACTAGCCCATTCTGCTCATTTGAGGTTAATTTCCATGTCTCCTGCCCTAATCACTATGCCCACTGCCTCTACCAAGCGCTAACCTGATCCTAATTGAATTGAATTTCTAGCTGTTTCAACTCAATAGCTTCTTTAGCCTATTTGTTTCCTTTGTCACATGGACCTGAAAGTCAGTGAGAAAATTAACCTGCTAGGCCTGGCATGACAATGCCAATGCCTGGCAAAGAGCAGCCCTCCCAGAGAGAGTATCTGTTAAACAATTAATTGGCTATTTAGGAAACATGAGCCAGAAAATAGAAGAAAGAGAACTTCCCAATAGGATGCTAAAAAAACCTTCTGAAGTAAATTATTCCAAAACAAACAGGAAAAAAATAGTGTCATATATGCATTGCTATAATTTAGCAGGTAATCAGAGCCACAGAAAACTACCTTTATGTGGAAATAATTAGCATGTCATAGCTGCTCAGAGGAGTCACGTTTATTGCTAATAACTAATGCTCAGGTGGTGTTGATCATTTTATCACCCAGCACTAATTAAGGATCTTAAAAATGAGGAGGGAACCCACACAGGGAGACAGAGATGACTGAACAGATGGGGTGGCTCAAGGGCTCAGTGAAACAGGAGGCCTTCATCTCCAAGAGAACAATTAGCCTGAAAATTCAGGCATGCACACAAGGCTGCCAGGCCCCCTGGTATGAGTACTGGGCAATATTAGGGGGCACTGTGAAGAGCTGACTGTTACTGAGCCCTCCCTCTGTGCCATTCACATTACTTAATGGAAGCCACCCAATCACCCCTGTTTGCAGAAGAAGGAATTGAGGCTTAAGGATGCCCTGTAATCTGCTCAAGGTCATGCAACTAAGAAAGTCACAGAGATGGCCTATAAATTCAGCCCATGACCTTAACCTGATATATACTATGTCTCAAGTATGCAAAATTGAGCTTTGTGACCCTTTCGCCATCTTTGATTACCAATGTCACCAGTACAAATCTTGGCCTATGCTCAGAAATTTTCTACGTGTTAACGCTCTCTGTCCACTCCAGATCAGATTTTAATTGCTTTCGGATCTCTGAAGCTGGAATAACATGAAAAATACATTTTAAAATAAATAAATAATATATTGGTATATCATCCCTTGATCTTAGCAATATATCTTTAGCTATCAGAAATATAATATCATAATAAAATACATAGCTCTAATTTCACAGATGAAGGCCAAACTCTGGAGAAGTAGCAACGTCAGCATGTGTTTTTCTTTAGTCATTCATGCTCACCTAGTGAAGAGGTGCCTGCTTTGTCCATAAGGAGCTTTGGTGGTAAGTTTCCTTTAGGTCGCAAGAAACAGATACTCATTCAAGTTATCTCAAGTAATGGGGAGTGGGGGGCATTTATTGTAAAGGTTGATGAGGAAATAAAAAATACAGGATTCTTAACTGCTGAACAAGAACACTTCGATAGAAAAAGAGAAACCACAACAGAGCCAGGCCTCCCAGGCTTGCAGTTAGTTCAGAAATCCACATATGAGTGACCATGTTACCATCACCCTCTCAGCAACATAATCTGCTGGTCCCTCCTTCAGAGGCCAGCTTCTCTGTCTTCACTTCCACTGCATTTATTTTCACTGTCACTCTTCATCCCATTGTGTTTGCTCACGTAAAACTTTTGCTTACTTGTGATAACTGTAGAGACATAAAAATATGGGAGTTGATAAAAATAAAACTGGCATCCAAGCATTTACCTCAGCATACACACACAACATACTATATCATGTGTGTGTATAAATTAAAAGATTTATTCAGCAAGTAGTGCTGGAACACCTGAATGTCCACAAGGGAAAAAAAGAAACTTTGCATTACCTCAGATCATACACAAAAATTAACTATATTATATACATAAATAAAGCTAAAAATATAAAATTTCTTTTAAAAAGGAAAATAAAAACATAGAAAATCATTCTGACTTTGTGACAGGCAAAGATTTCTTAGAGCACAAAAAAACCTATACTGTATTCTTTGGTTGTGACAAATGAACTGTACTGACATTAATGAGAGAAAAGGCTGGGGGTGAGGGGCAGTGCAGGAATTCTCTGTGCTATTTTTGCAATACTTTTATACATCTAAAACTATTCTAAAATAAAACCTTTATTATAAAAGAGTATAAATATTAGAACTAAATATGGCTAATATGGATAAAATTTAAATGTTTGCTCTTTAAAAGACTATTACAAAAATGTAGTAGCCCTGGCTGGTGTAGCTCAGTGGATTGAGTGAGAGCCTGTGAACCAGATGATCGCGGTTTGATTCCCAGTCAGGGCACATGCCTGGGTTGCAGGCCAGTTCCTGGCAGGGGCCAGTTCCCAGCAGGGATGCACAAGAAGCAACCATACATTGATGTTTCTCTTCTTTTCTCCTTCCCTTCCCTTCTAAAGATAAATAAATAAAATATTTTTAAAAATATAGAGACAAGGCATAATCTGGAGAAAATGTTTGCAAATCATAAATCTGACAATTATATACAGCATATATAATGAATTCTCAGAACTCAATAGTAAGAAAAGTCCAATTTAAAAAGATTTAGACATTTAGAGAAGATATCTGGATGGCTTATAAGCACATGAAAAGATGCTTGACGTTAGTTACTAAGAAAATGAAGTATGACTACACCCCTATCGGAAGGGCTAAAATTTTTAAATAGACTGTACCATGAGCTTAGAGGATATAAAATGGCAGAAATACTTCAAAAAACAGTTTGAAAGTTTCTTAAACACACACTTACTATATAGTCCAGTAATCCTCTTGCTAAGGTGTTTTCCAAGAGACATAAAACATATGTCCAGTAGAAACGAAACAACCCACGTGTTTGTGTGCCGGCGAATGAACAAAGTGCGATATGTTCATATACTGCAACACTGCTTGGCAACAAAAGGACTGAAGTGCTGATGCACGCACATAAATGAGTCTCCAAAGTGGAAGAAGCCTGAGGCAAAAGGTGAAATGCTGTATGATGTCATTTACCAGGCATTCTGGAAAACGCAAAGCTACAGTTTGTCAGGGAACAGAGTAGAAAGAGAGTATCGACTACAAAGGGCAAAGGGAACATTTGGGGTGGTAAAATCTAATACCTTGATTGTGGTGGTGATTACATGACAGCATACATTTATATCTTAAAAGGGAAAAATCTCACTGTATGTAAGTCCTACCTAAAAATATTTTTAGTTACTTGATTGAAAAAATAAATTAGGAACATATCTTCTACATTCTTTATATACTGCTTCTCTTTTCCATTTAACTCCAGAGCACTAAATGTACTATGAAAATATGACTTTAATGATTACATACATTTTCATTGTGTGGCCTACACCGTCACAGTTCCATACTGGGCACTGTTTATTTCCAATTTTTCTTAAATGTAGTTTTACACAAACATCTCTGTATAACAGTTTCATTTTTTTATCTTTGATTATCATGTTAGAACAACATTCTAGATGCGCAATTACAGAGCCAAAGGATATAAGCAGGAGTTCGTGGTTCTGGATATTTATTGCCAACTGCTTCTCCAAAAAGGTGGAAACAACTTACACTCCTATCATTGTGAGAGTGGGTCTATAATAGAAATCTTAAATCTATCTCTTTTTTAACATGAAGCAATCACACAAGAAAAGGCTTATTCAAAGTGTTACAAAGGCAGCACCTGAACTCTCAGATTCAGAACAACAAACCAAACATTGGAAAAAGGTCTGCACAGTAGTGAGAAAATAAAAAGGACAGATAAAATGAAAAAAAAAAAAGCCAATATACAGGAAGCTGGCTTTTCTTGCCTTTATAATCAAAGTTCTCTTGAATAATATTTTTATCAAGAAGAAAGAGTAGTTTCATAATATATTATTTTGAATAATGAAGAAAAATTAGGAAAATAATTTGTCAGAATCCTACTACACTTCTATTTTCAAGAGCAATCACTTCAACTAAGATATCCTTCTCTGCTTAAGCCTCAGTGCCAATGACTAAGCATGTTGGAATTCTCATAATAGTCTTGCAACAACAAACCTTGTATTGCACGACAGAATCCTAGGCTCACTATATTCTTTCCTGTGCTGCTCACTATATTTAAGACATAGTTTATGATTCCTTTACAATAGATACAGAAATTTCTTATTAACTTTCTAATGATATCCTTATTCAGACATTAGTTATTTTATAACTAAGATGAACACGTTGCTGCTCTAACCTTTTAACTAAAAGGAGATCCAAAATAGAGGAACTAAACCTGAACAATGTTAAATTTAGTTTGGGTTTTTTTTAAAGATTTTATTTACCCATTTCTAGACAGAGGGGGTGTGAGGGAGAAAGAAAGGGAGAGAAACATCAATGTGCAGTTGCTTCTTGCTCATCCCCTACTGGGAACCTGGCCCACAAGCCAGGCATGTACCCTGACTGAGAATCAAACCAGTAACCCCTTGGTTCACAGGCCCTTGATCAATCCACTGAAACACACCAGCCAGGGCTCTAAATTTAGTTTCAAAATGTCTTTACTGGTGATTGAATAAAATTTCTGAACCTCAGCCATATGATCCTGGAGTTCCGATCATCATTTTCCATCACAAACTTGAAAGATGAACAATGTCTATCAGAATAGCTCTAACTGAAGCCCTCTTTTCTGAATTATTAAAACAGGTACAAATTCTGATTGTATGGAGTTCATGTAGAACTTTAACCTGCATCATGAAACTTTGGGATAGAAAGATCCCTGATTTGCCCAAATTGTCACAGCAGGCTTGCAGTTGTGCTGGCTGTGAACCCATCTTCCAAACTTCACGCTCCCCATGCCCTCCCCATTTCACATTGCCCTCTGGTCTACATTGGCTGAGATCATTCATTTCTATGTACATTTCAGGATGTTCCTGCCAGAATGTTCAATCTGTGATACGAATTAAAAATCTCAACAATGAAGATTCTATTCCAAACCATTTTTAATATTCCATTATATCTTCTGGGATTTAGAGGAAACCAAAGCCAACTTCTAAAATCAAAGGAAAAAATGTTTAACAATGCAAGTCAACCTCTAGATCTAATTTTTATTTATTATTATTGCTATTATTCTTTAGAGTTTACTTTTTAAGGGAAATGTCCTGTGATTTGAGTCATCTGCACATAATGCGAATAAGCAATTAAAATAAATATCGCATTCCTCCACTGTCACTCTCTCTCTCTCTCTTTCTCTCTCTCTTTCTTTCTCTTTCTCTCTGTCTCTGTTTCTCTCTCTCTCACACACACACACACACACACATGCACACACATACACCTGTCTCCCAGACTGCCTGGAACTTACTGAGGCCTTCACATGAAGCCCAACCAACACTCAGAACCAGACTACCCAGACCTCCTCACAAATGCCAGAGCTGAGCAAAATGGAAGGAGGCAGAACACCCCTCAGGCCTCCTCTCCTGGCATTTCAGCGTCTTCTTTCCTTCTAGATCTCCCTGCTTCTCGACCATCCTACTGTCACAGCCTCTTTCTCCAGCTCAACTACCTGAGAAACCTCCCTTTGTTTGATTTCTACTGTAAAACACAATGAAAGTCCAAGAAGGGCTAAGCCATCCTAAAGAAATGAATGGGCAGAAAAAACGCTGGACAGAATCAGATGGTAAAGATTCTCGTACCACCTGGGTTGAAACAGTAAATTGAGGGAGCTGGGCTGGGTTGTTTCCAGAAGTGCCTCTAAGCCACCCCTTCAAGGTCCAGGAAGGTTGCACTTTAATCAAAAGAAAGAGCCCTCAAGCATCAAAGACTCCATGAGTGATGAAGTCACTTCAGGTGTGGTGGTTGCTGCATTGCAGCAGGTACACCCGGTGGCAACTCCTCCTTCCATTGCTCCTGAGGCATAGAGGAAGGACATGCAATGGGGACTCACAAGGGTCCAGCTCCATACTCAGTCATCCTACTGAGTCTGCAGTCTGCATCTGCCCCAGGTTTGGGGAGTTAACCAACAATTTTGTCCTTTGACCAAATGCTTCTCTGGAAAAAAGACACTGATTGTTGGTCAAACCCTTAAGACACAGGTGGCAAACACAAGGCCCATGGGCTGAGTTCAGCCCTGCACCTTGTTTTATCCAGTCTGGCACCTTGCTTCTACCTAGTGGCAGGGCTGACTTCCTTGCCTCTAGTTAAGGAGTAGTTACATTTATACAGTCCTAAGGCAACATTCGGCCCTTTGAAGGCAACCTCAAGGACGATGTGGCCCCTAGTGAAAATGAATTTGACACCCCTCCCTTAGGACATAAAATTTTGGTGAGCCCCTTCTGGTTTGCTTTGCTTTGTTTAAAATATGTGGCTCAAATGCCACATGATTTCACTCACATGTGGAATCTAACAAACAAACTGAACTAAAAACCAAACTAGAGACAGACCCACAGATGGAAAGCAGGATGACAACTAAGGGAGGGGAGGTTAGGCAGCGTGGGGGTTGAGCAAAAAGGAACAAGGACTCAGGACATGGACAACAGTGTGGTGATTGTGGAGAGAAGGGAGTATAAGGAGACTAAACAGTAACAGAAAAAATACAGTAAAAATGTTTTAAAGTTGCTTTGGAGCAAAAAGTGTAGATAATTCCCATTATTAGCATTTTTGTAAATCACTAAAAATGATACCTATTTTTTGTTAGAAAAAATAGATGTTTTTTCAAAAAAGTAAATACATAAAATATATGGCTCAAGAGTAGTTTTTGAAAAAGATATGTAGAATTCACCAAGATATTAGACACATTCAAGAATTCCTTCACTAGAATCATCCAATATTCCCAAAACATTGGATTTCACTCTGTGCATTAGAGAAAAGAAGCAAGCAACCACCAGCCAAATGGCAATAGAAGAACAACAGAAGGTTGTGGAGTGACCACCTGGTGTAGTAGCCGCAAGCAAAGAATCCCACACCAGCCTGTAAGCACCAGTATGCAGGGATTTACATCTAGAGCAGACCCTGACATACAGAGGCCCTCAACAAACTTTGGTTAAATGATTGAATAATGTCATGGGTGGGTTAAAGAGCTGAAAAGAAAGCAAGTCTGAGACAAGTAAATCTAGTCATTCTATGGTGTTATGAGAAAAATAGGTGTTTTAAGCAATACCAGCTGGGGCTAATCACTATAGGGCAAACTATAGGGCAAGAGAATGACCAAATTGTATTGGTGGTGTTTCCTCCCATGGTGCCAGGACAGCTGACCCCCACCACAGCTGTAAAGGGCAGAGCAAGTGGACACCATGAGCTGAGGACAAGCAGTTCTAGCAAAGGAATGCAAGGGACAACTCTCCACTTCTGCTAGAATGTGAACTTCCATTTAAAGACTCCCCAAGTGCCCCTTTTCCTTTTTCACATCCCCATTTACCATCATGTGCCCTGTCCTTGTATCAGTCTATCTCTGGTTCTGCATCTCCTATTCCATTTTGTGTTTTCAGCTGTGTAGTAAAAGCCCTGACCTAAAACTTTATGAAGGTGTTTAGAAAGTAAAAGAGAACTATAATACACCCAGAACTTCATCCACATTGCTACCTTGTAGGACTCTAATACAGAGGGTCTGGCAATTGCAGGTAAAGGAGGAAGGGTTGAAAACGGCATATGGCTCTCCACGGTGAGATTTGTAAAATCTGCATTTTTATTGGCGTACAAGTAATTTGAGACAAATGTTGCATTAAACAAACTTCTCTTGCACCTGCTTGTGGCATTTGGAAGAGAAGACACATTTGATGGCTTATGATGGCTATAAACGTAAGCCAGATCACCCTGAGGTCCTCAGCCAAACTGCGGAATCCAATCAGAGCAGCAAAGGAATTCATGCTTATATTCATTTATTCATAAACATATTCTCTTATAAGGTTATTCACCCACAAACATTAAACACTGATGCTGTACACCAGGAGGAGCATACAAGTGAATAATACAGGGTTCTTAAATTGGTTTATTTTTTCACTTGGAGACTTCAATTCCTATAAAGTGTTCTTCCAGGGATAAGGGATTTATTTCACTTCCTCCAAAATATTTACAAAGATTAGTGGAGGAAGGGGCTTACAACAGATGTGAATTCAAATTCTAGTTCTACTGCATAGATGTATGGTATTTGGCAATTTATTAAATTCTCTAAGCTTCAGTTTATTCCTCTATTAATTGGGAATGATAATACCTACCTCATAGAATTGCTACTTTCGCTTGAAGGAAAAACAAGCAATAAGTGTACAGAATAGTACCTGATAGGAATTACATCAAAGTTAGTTTTGCAACAACATGGCTGAAATTAGAGGGTATTATGCTAAGTGAAATAAGTCAGACAGAAAAAGACAAATACTGTATCCTTTCACTTATATAGGGAATCTAGAAAAAAATAAAAACAGACTCACAGAGAACAAACTGAGTGAGGTGGGAGGTGGGTTTGGAGACTAGGTGGAAAGATAAAGGAATTAAGAAGTACAAGTTGGTAGTTACAATGTAATCATGGAGATGTAAAGTACAGCACAGGAAATACAGTCAATAATATTGTAATAATTATGTATGACCTCAGAGAGGTATCGTACTTACAGGGGAGGGACCACTTCATAAGTTCTACAAATGTCTAGCCACTATGTTGTACACCTGAACAGCAATAATATTGAACAGCAACTGTAATCGAAAATTTTTAATTTTAAAAAACAAAACCAAGAAATAATAATTAAATCAAAGTTACTTTGTCCATTCTATTATACAATGCATTTTTGACCAGAGTATATTGACCTGTAGTACCAGTGTGTATTTTGACCAGTTTGTACTGAGGCTGAATTTCATGCACCTCTGAGCTCCTCCCAATACTTGGGCACCCTTTTGCATGCACGACTTTTAGTGAATTTGACCTCAATCTCCCAAATAAGTTGGACTCTCGTAAGTTGGACTTTGTGTACTACAGCTGTTCTTTGCTTTCAACACATGCCAGTATGAAAATTATAAGCAAACTGAGACTCTATAAAGTTTTTTACATTATTACTAATAAAAGCTAACATTTATTGAATTGAAGCTAACCAAGTTGCAAGCACTACTCTTAAATGTTTTGCCTGTGTTTACCTCACTTAATTCTTATAAGAGTTCTGTGAGGTAGATGCTGTATTGCACCAATTTTTTAAATAAAATGTTTTATTTATTTTTAGAGAGGCGGGGAGGAGAAAGAGAGGGAGAGAAACATCAATGTGTGGTTGTTTCTCACATGACACCCAATGGGGACCTGGCCCGCAACCCAGGCAAATGCCCTGACTGGGAATCGAACCACAACCCTTTGGTTCACAGCCTGAGCTCAATCCACTGAGATACACCAACCAGGACTTGTATTGCACCTGAGGAAACTGAGGCACAGAGAAATTAAGTAGCTTGTGCCAAGGTTCATTACCAGTAAGAGATGGAGGCAGCCTGGGTCCAGGGTCCAACATCCTAACCCATGCTTTATGCTGCCTCTTGCTAAGTCTCTCTAAGGTAGTGATTATTAGGTGGGATTGGGTTGCAAGTAAAATCATAAGAGATATCAAAGTTTTCAGCCAGTTCACTTAATCACAAAGTACTAGAAGTTCATCAAAATTTTATTATGTAATTTTCTGTAATATATATACATATATATTTTCTCCATTACAGATTGCTTCTATTACACATAATACTGAAATGAAAGAGCTAGTTCTTCTGTTAAATTTGTGAGTCTATGTTCTGAGTTTGCCTGAACTCCATAAACACACTGCATTTATTCAATACCTACTGAGCACTTTGCACACAGCCAGCACTGTTGGAATGAAACAAAGATGAGAGAGATGAGCCCTGCCAATGAGGAATTCATGGTCTAAAAGAAGGAAAAGAGTGCTACATAAGGTGTTAATTATAATAATTTTGTGAAGAAGCACTGTGGACACACAAGACTGAAGCAGATATGACCCAATACACTTTGTGTAAAAAAAAAGTCCCTTTTGAAGTTCTAGAAGCATCTTTCCCTAATGTTCTCCTAAGTGTACTTCTCACTAGTTCCATAACAATTGAGCGGAGCCCTGCTGAGCCCAGCCCTTTTCACCTCTCCTCTGCTCACCTGGCTTCAAGTAAACCTGGGTATTCTGCACTTCTACCTGGTCTCCCTCTCCCACTACCCAACCTCCAACCCCTTCAAAGCCTAGGTAAAATCAAACTTTTTCTTCCAGAAACAGGGTTTCCACTATATTATTGATTAATTCAATAAAATCCTGCTGATGGCTGAAAAAAGAACTCCAAAAGATGAACTCAAAGTCTCCTCAAATGCTTGGTTTTATGACAATTTAAGCTCACTGAGGTTAGGTTAACAATAGGCAACATTATTCCCAATCTCAGAGGTAGTTTTCTACAAAAGATAAAAAGAAAAAGAATACATAAAAGACTTTTTTAGAAGCTGAGCTTTATGATGGCAAGAAGAAAATGTGGAGGAAAAAGTTTTTATTTCATGTTAAAAGCAGAAAGAAAAATCTTCAACTTTAAAAAACAAAGAAATAATAGCACCACATACAGTGAACTATTAAAAGATATGTTTTATAATCATTAACAAAAAGGTTTTAGTAAAATTTATAGATTATGGTATTTCTCATAACTCCTAGGGAAAAAATTTCATTGCTTAACTTTTATTTGATTGAATGACTTTTCTTTTTTTTTCTTTTTAAAATATATTTTATTGATTATACCATTACAGTTATTGTTCTATTTCTCCCCTTCATTCTCCTCTACCCTGCACACCCCCCCACCATTCACCCCCTTTAGTTTATGACCACGTGTCTTGAGTTCTTTAGATTCTATATTTCCCCTACTATTTTTGCCCTCCCCCTATCTATTTTTACCTACTGTCTATGCTACTTATTTTCTGTACCTTCTTCCCCCTTCTCCTCCTCCCACTCCCCTGTTGCTAACCCTCCATGTGTTCTTCATTTCTATGGTTCCACTCCTGATCTAGCTGTCCCCTTGGTTTGCTTTTGTTTTAGGTGTGGTTGTTGATAACTGTGAGTTTGCTGTCCTTTCACTGTTCATATTTTTCATCTTCTTTTTCTTATATAAGTCCCTTTAACATTTCATATAATAAGGGCTTGGTGATGATGAACTCCTTGAACTTGACCTTATCTGAGAAGCACTTTATCTGTCCTTCCATTCTAAATGAAAACTTTGCTGGATAAAGCAATCTTGGATGTTAAGTCTTTGGATTTCATGACTTTTTTTAAAGCAAAGCTTAGCCCTGGCCTGTCTAACTTGGTTGTCTGGAGTGTTGACTGTAAACCAAAAGATGAGAGGTCCGATTCCCAGTCAGGGCATGTACCTAGGTTGCAGGTTCCATCCTGGTCAGGGCACATACACAAATCAATGTTTCTCTTTCACATCAATGCTTCTCTTCCTCTCTTCTCTCCCACCGTTCCCCCCTCTCTAGAACATTAAAATAAAATAGCATACAGCTATCCTAATAAATAAAATAAAAATAATTCATCTATTTTTTGATGACAGAAAGGAAATCTAATTTATACTTCTAATCTTCTTGTGCTGCCTTGTAACACCTAGCATATTTTCTTGCACACACATATTTGCTGATCAACAGCAAAGACATTTTTATTTGAGATGAAAAATAAAAGACATTGGTTTATTTATCTTCCACGGAGAGAATCAACTCCTACCAGAATAAATAAAACATTTGAGTATTGAACATGTCAATGCTCTTCCAAATGCTCATATTCAATTTGAGGAAAAGTTTGATGAGTATGGTCAAAGTGCTTAAATTGTGTCCTGCCCATTTCTGAGGAGGAACACAGACTCTGCACTACAGTCCCCCACACCAAGTCCTTCTATCAGAACTAGTTGGCTCTCCTGGCCACAGCTAAGTTATCCAGGGGGATGGTCTATATCTCTATCTACTAGAGACTCACTGACTAAATCAGACTTTCACTCCTCGTGTGGCTGGGAAGTAAAATATTTGGAGAGAAACAGACAAACCCAAATGGCCAAGAACAAGATGGAGTTCACTCGAGCTCCTACCACTGCCACATCTGAAGTTTCCAGAGTTGATACTACACCTGGGGACACCACTACTCTGTGATGATATCAGCATAGTTATATGATGACAAGAATTCAATAAAATGAAACTTGTTAACTTAGCATATGTTAGAAAATGTCAACAAGAGTACATAGTAAAATTCTTTGTTTTCATTTTAATTGACAATTATAATGGATATAAAAGTTGCAGTGCCTTATGTGAGGTAAGGTTTTTGTCAACAGAAGCACAAATCCAATACACTCACAGGAGCACCTTCTGAGGGTTAATCCTGAAAGAATATTAAATATCACAGATATTTAACATGATTTGAAAAGGTTGGACTGGTTTCTCCATAACACAAAAGCATTATAGTTAAAGTTCTTATGCTTGCTTGGTGCATTTATTACCAAAAGAAACCTTGGAGGAAGCCCTAGCTGGATTGCTCAGTTAGTTAGAGCATCATCCCAATACAGCAAAATTCCAGGTTCACATACAAGAAACAACCAATGAATGCATAAGTAAGTGGAACAACAAATTGATGCTTATCTCTTTCTCTTATCTTCTCTCTCTTTCTGTCAAATCAATTAAAAAGAGAGAAAAAGAGACACCTTGGAGGGATTTAGGTGAAGCCATGTGCCCTGGAAATATTACAGCTAGGTTGTGACTTGGAGAAGATGAAGAGGAATAACTTTCAAAAGGCATCACCATTCCACTTCACAAGTTTGTCGTGAGCCTGAAATGCTGATACATGTAATGTACTTTGAAGAGGGAAAGTGGCATATAATGAGTAAATATTGGTAGTATTAGCACTAATTATTGCAAACATTTCTTCCAATATTTTGAAGTAGGATATAAAAGAACTGGCAGTTCTTCTCTTCCATGCAACTTCTTTCAGGAGACACTACTGCCTTATAGTAGTACAGCCTGCATCCTGTTTTGTGAGCAAATCTCTCTGTTTAAACCACTAGTGGCAAGTTTTCTGTTACTTGCAGCTGAATGCATTCCTAACTGATACTACTTGCATTTAGTCATACCACTGAAATATAGTTTTACATTTTATTGACCCAGATGACATTAATGATGCAGCCTTTATCAAAGGTGAAATTACTAATTTAAAAACAAAGATGAACATACGACATTTAAGAAACAACATCAGAAAAGTTTTTTAAATGAAGTAGAGTATTGGGAATCCCAGTATTCTCTGATACAAGCATACCTTCAGAAAATAAAGTAAATTGTAGGACCTATAGTTACTACAGTTTAGTCTCTGTGTTACTACATAACTGGAAGTTTGAGAATGTTGTTCTTCATCAGTATCAGCACAAGTCCAAGCTAGAGAAGGGTTTAATTAAAAGAACAGAAATAGTGCAGTGAAAGATTTCTTGGAAACCATAAACTTCTAGAATGAGTAAGTAGACTAAGACAAATATGCAGCTGCAAACACAGGCTACTTTTTATGAAAAAGGAAAATTATTCATAGGATGAAATAAAAAACCCAGAGCGTAGGATTTCAAGATGACTGCAAAGTGGGTGGAAGCTACACTCACCTGCTCCCAGTCCCAAATTGGATTTACAGCTGAATTATATAACAATCAACCTGAATAACAGCTAAAGGCCAGCTGAACTGGAACATTATAACCAAAGATTTACAGAAGAAGCTGCATAGAAAGTGGTAAGAAGGGCAGAGATACAGAAAGGACTCTCCCCTGCACACAGGTGCAGCAGTGGCTGGAGGGTTATCATGGATACAAAACTCCCTCCCCACAAGAGCATAAGGGCTCAATCCCATGCAGGGAGCCCAAACTCAGAGCAGCAGAAATTGGGAGAGGAGCCCACATGGCAACTGGTGGTGAAAATCAGTGGAGATTCGTCTACCTGGGAAACCCAGGCCCCACCTTTCAGGCACTGGCACTCTTATTGTTAAGCGCCAGCCTAGGGGGTGCACCTCCTGGTCTCTGAGTGCTGGTGAGCCCACTCTGCCATATTCGGGTAATGCAGAGGGGTCTACTGGCTGCAGTCAACAGTGACTGGGGGAGGCCTTCTTTTTCTGAGGAGGCTCTTGGTGAAGACCCAGATATTAACAAAACTGTGACTTTGGAAAGAGGGCCAGTATCCTCCACCTCTGGAAAGAGGGCCATTTTCCCCAACCTCAAGCACATAGCCAGCATACCTCCTGCCACCTATTGAATTACTTGGACAGGGCCCATCCTGCTGAGTTCAACTGAGCAGAAAACAGAGTGCCACACAGAACAGGAACATTTGAACCATGTCTCTTAGGGGCTTTTCTCTGGGAACCAGATGAGTCTAGGCTGGGGTGTAAGGCTACATCACAGAGGAAAGGGACACTCCTATCTCCCTGGTGAGATCAGCTTGAGCTACCCTGAAAATGGGAAGAAGTGCTTGCCCTCACCCTAAGGATTGCAGGCACTACCCCCAAGAGGAGACTGTCTGGATCTACCCTTCCAAGTTCTGGATATCCCACCCCTCTGGGCTTAGTTCTACAGGGATAAGGGAGAATGGCCCAGAGCTGAAATGTTCAAAGGGTGAGTCTCCCAGATGCTATTGTCTGGGACAAAGACAAAGTGCTTATCCCCCTTCTGTGGGCTAAGCCAGCATCACCCCAATGGAAGACTTTTGATCTATCCTTCTGAATCTGGGGCCCCTGAGCTTCCTCCTACAGAGGGGATAGCTGGCTGCACCCAACCTGAACCTGCAGTGGGCCTCCTCCAAGGAGAAATAGAGTTGGAGACTCTGGCAAAGACCGAGTGCTTTGGTTCTAGAGTAGGGGCAACTTTCCCCTCATTGACTGCCTTACTACATGATGCCCAAGTAGGGGACCCACCAGCCCTATCCTCCCAACCCTGGCTGCTATGCCCTACTGAGCTTGCAACCTCTGGAAGGGGCTGTGGTTTGCCCCTTCCCACTCTAAAGCCTTTTTTCGGAGGACTCTGGAAAAAGACTNCAAGGAGAAATAGAGTTGGAGACTCTGGCAAAGACCGAGTGCTTTGGTTCTAGAGTAGGGGCAACTTTCCCCTCATTGACTGCCTTACTACATGATGCCCAAGTAGGGGACCCACCAGCCCTATCCTCCCAACCCTGGCTGCTATGCCCTACTGAGCTTGCAACCTCTGGAAGGGGCTGTGGTTTGCCCCTTCCCACTCTAAAGTCTTTTTTCAGAGGACTCTGGAAAAAGACTGGGCAACAACAGGAGCAAGCAGAGTAGCTGACAGGTGGAAGTGGAACTCAGGGAGTCTTGGTCCTTTTACAGAACTTCCCTAAGCTGTAAGCTGGGAGAAGCAGACCCTTAAACACAGATTGACCTCTACCATGCAGGGCAGGTCCTAAAAACACAGCCACAAAGAATAAACAGCATAGTATCTTCAGGCAGTTAGCCCAAGGCCAGTTACACACAAGGTCTGTTAGTGACTTGTACTTGAACCCCACCCAGGTGGACCCAGAACCCAACAATTAATGGTGGGCTTCAGACATTAGAGCTTAACCCAACCAGCCACACAAGTGGCACACCCAAAGGAGAATTCTGGCAGGCATCAGACCTGACTGGGAACAACTCCACCTTGGGGGACAGCCTCTGCACTCTGCACAGTATCTCACACACACTGATCAATGTTTGCCCTTATTGTCAATGGTTAACTCCACTCCTGAAAGGGCAAACAGCATTCAAGACTGAACTATAACAGAAGAGTACACATAAACCACGAGAAACATTCCTGGAGTGCAGAACCCGGGGGTTCTGGAAGATGGTGCCACAATGCCCAACAAGACACCTTCATCATAAAGCCATCATAATGTAACCAAATGCAGATCCACTGCCTGCCACTATGAAACCCAATACTCGAGAGGCAGGTGCTGATTTAAAGGCAAGTGGTTTATTTGCAGATGCTGTCCATCTGGAAGACAGGGGACTCACACCTCAAAGCCCATCTCCTGGAAGATGGGGAGTAGCTAATGTCACAAATCCCATTTCCTAAAAGATGGGGGACTCATGTCACAAAGCCCATCTCCACCTCTCAGTCAGAGATTTTTTCATAAGAAGGGAGTGGGGAACGGAACAAAGAGATCAAAGGAGGGGGTTGAAAAGTTCTATGTGTGCAGATGAGCACAGTCCATTCTGATAATGAAAGTGATGATCCTGTGTGCGTCATCCTGGTTTAGTCATACTGGCTCCATGTCGCCTCAGTTTCAGTCTATTCATCTATGGATCCATAGATAAAGGTTAGCAAATCTCCCGTTAGCACATGCTTAAAAGGTTGGAGTCTATATCTTTTGAAGTTAGTCCCTAGGATTCTTATACAAACATGCTGTTCATCTATAAGCTACATATTAATCAGAGTCAGCACTTACAGAAACAATGTCAAACAAATGGTGGGATGGGTTACAATTTCCATGGTTACAATAGCAATTTTGAGATTCATAGCACACCTACATAATACCCAAAAACAAAATGGGGAGACAAAGGAATATGCCCCAAATGAAAGAACAAGAGAAATTTCCAGAAGAAGAACTAAATGAGATAGAAGTAATCAAAATAATAAATGCAGGCTTAAAACAATGGTTATAAGGATGCTAAAGTACCATAGGGGAAGAATGGATGATCTCAGGGAGAACTTAAATAAAGAGTAAGTATTTCAAAAGTTATGAAAACCATAAAAAACAGTCAAAAATGAATGTGATATCTGAAATGAGTAATACACTAGAAGAAATCAACAGTAGGTTAGATGTAGCAGAGGATCAAGTCAGCAAATCAGAGGACAAGACAACATATCCACCCAAGGAGAACATGAAAAAAAGAAACAGAGATAATTTTAGAAAATGAGAAAAGTCTAAGGGACCTCTGAACATCAAGTGTAACAACATTCACATCACAGATGTATCAGAAGGAGAAGAGAGTACGTGAAAAATATTCCCTGGCCAGGTGACTCAGTTAGTTGGGGCATTATCTCAACGTGCCAGGGTTGTGGGTTCAGTCCCCAGTCAGAATACATATGGGAACCAACAAGTGAATGCATGAATAAATGGAACAGATCAATTTCTCTCTGTCTCTCTCCCTCTTTCCATTTCTCCTTTCTTTTTTCTAAAAAAAAAATCATTTTTTTTGAAAAAGGGAAAAAACTACAGAACCTGTTTGAACAAATAATGGAGAAAACTTCTCTAACCTGATAAAGAAAAAAAGTCACTCATTGAGGAAGCACAGAAAGTCCTAATCAAGATGAACCCAAAAAGCCCTGGCTGGTGTAGCTCAATGGATTGAGCGCAGGCCTGTGAACCAGAAGATCAGGATTCAATTCCCAGTCGGGGCACATGCCTGGTTGCAGGCCAGTTCCCGGCAGGGAACACACCAGAGACAACTATACATTGATATTTCTCTCCCTCTCTCCATCGTTTCTCCTCTAAAGATAAATAAATGACATCTTTTAAAAATTGCTTTAAAAAAAGATGAACCCAAAAAGACCCATACCAAGATAACTCATAATTAAAATGGCAAAGGTTAGAAACAAAGAAAGAATCTTAAACACAGCAAGAGAGAGACAGCTGGTTACTTACAAGAGAGTTCCCATAGGGCTGTCAGCTGATTTGTCAAAAGAAACACTACAGGCCAGAAGGGATCAGCATGAAGTATTCAAAGAGATAGAAAATAAGTACATGCAACCAAGACTACTTTATCCTGCAAGACTATCATCTAAAAATGAAGGCCCCCCCAAAAAAAAAGAAAGATAAAGAAAAAACTGAAAGAGTTCACTACCAAAAAACTGCATTGCAAGAAATGTTAAAGGGCCTGCTTTAAACAGAAGGGAGAGGAGAGGAGAAGGAGGGAGAGAGAGAGAGAGAGAAAGAGAAAGAGAGAGAGGAACACAGGTATAAATAATAGAATGGCAATAAGTAAGTACCTATAATAATAACCTTAAATGTAAATGGATTAAATACTCTAATCAAAAGATACAGGGTAGCTGAATGAATTAGAAAACATGATCCATATAAATGCTGTCTGCAAGAAACCCACCTCAGAATAAAAGATACACACACACTGAAAGGGAAAGGATGGGAAAAATATTCTATGCAAATGGAAACAACAACAGCAAAACTGGGATAGTGATACATACATCAGACAAAATAGACTTCAAAGCAAAGGCCATAACAAGACACAAAGAAGGACACTACATAATACTAAAAAGATTGATCCAACAAGAGGATACCCAACATAGGAGCCCCTAAATATATAAAGAAAATCTTGGTGGACATTAAGGTAGAGATGGACAGCAATACAAACATAGTTGGGGATTTTAACACCCCATGGTCATTAATGGATAGATCTTCCTGAAAAAAAAATGACAAGGCAACAGCAACCTCAAACAACAGACTATATTTGATAGATTTAATTGATATTTACAGATCATGTCATCCCAAACCAGCAGAATATACATTCTTCCTGGATGCACATGTACGATTCTCAAGATAGAACACATGTTAGGACAAAAAATAAGTCTTAACAATTCTTCAAAGATTGGAATCTTATCAAGCATCTATACTTACCACAATGGTATATGACAAGAAATCAACTACAACAAAAACTGAAAAAGATTTAAACACATGGAAGCCAAGTAGCATGTTATTAAATAATGAATGGGTTAATAATAATACCAAGGAAGGAATTAAAAGTTATCAGGAGAAGATGAATATAAACATCCAGCAACTCATAATGTATGGGACACAGTGAAGGCAGTTCTAAGAGGTAAGTTCATAATATGAAAGGCTTACCTCAAGAAGCAAGGAAATTTTAAAATAAATAATCCAACACTATACCTATAAGAACTAGGGAAAAAAAGCAGACCAGAGTAAATAGAAAGAAGTCAAAATAATAAAGATCAGAAAGGAAATAAATGACTTAGAGACTGAAAAAAATACAAAAGAGCAATGAAACCAAAAGGTGGTTCTTTGAAAAGATAAACAAGATTGACTAACATTTAACCAGGCTCATCAACAAAAAAAGAGACGACTCAAATAAATAAAATCAGAAATGAAAGAAGAAAAGTAACAACTGATATCACAAAAATATGCCAACTAATCAGACAACACTGGTGAAATGGATAAATTTCTAGAAACATACAATCTTCTAAAGCTGAATCAGGAAGAATCAGGAAACCTAAATGGAACACTTACAACTAATGAAATTGAAGCAGTAATAAAAACAAACAAAAAAACCTCTCAGCAAACAAAAGTCCCGGACCAGATGGCTTCACTGGTGAATTTTACCAAACATTCCAATAAAAACTAACATGTATCCTTTGTAAACTATTACAAAAAATTTAAAGGGAGAGGAGACTTCCAAGCTCTTTTTACAAGGCTAGCAGTATTCTAATTCCACCATCAAACAGAGACACTACAAAGAAAGCCAATTATAGGTCAATATGTCTGATGAATATAGATGCTAAAATCCTCAGCAAAATATTGGAAAATAGGACCCAAAAGTACATTAAAAAGATAATACACTATGATCAACTGGGATTTATTCCAAGGATGCAACTTTGATACAATATTTGCAAATCAATAAACATGATACATCACATAAAGAAAAGGAAAGGTAGTCCAGGCTGGCATGGCTCAGTTGGCTAAAGTGTTGTCCCATAACCGATTCCCAGCCAGGACATACCTAGGTTGTGGGTTTGAGCCCCAGTCAGCGGGCATACAATCCCAAACCTGGATGCATACATGAAGCAACAAATCAATGCTTTTCTCTCACATTGATGTTTCTCTCTCCCCCCTTCTCTTTATCTAAAAGCAATGAAAAAATGGCTTTAGGTGAGGAAAAAATAATTATAATAAAAAAGGATAGATAAAACTCATATGATCATATCAATAGATGCAGAAAAAAACCACTTGATATAATCCAGCATGCCTTTATGATAAAAACTCTCCTCAAAGTGAGAATAGAGGGGTTATGATATAATAAAGGCCATATATAAAAAGCCTACAGCCAACATCATACTCAGTGGGCAAAAACTAAAAGTATTTCTTTTAAGATCGGTAACAAGACCGGGATATCCACTTCCACCACTCTTATTCAACACAGTACTGGAAGTCCTAGCCATAGTGATCAAACAAGAAGAAATAAAAAGCATCCAAATTGGAAAGAAGTAAAGCTGTCATTATGTACAGATGACATAATATTGTGCATAGAATACCCTAAAGACTACATGAAAACACTATTAGGTCTAATAAATGAATTTGGCAATGTAGCCAGATGCAAAATTAATATTCAGAAATTGTGGCATTTTTATACACTGGTAATGAACTATCAGAAAGAGACATTAAGTAAACAATTCCTATTGCTATTGCAACCAAAAAAATAAATGTATAAGGCACCTAAGAATAAATTTAACCAAGGAGGTTAAAGACCTACACTCAAGAAATTATAATATATTAAAGAAAAAATACAATACAAATAAGTGGAAGCATAGACCATGTTCATGGATTGGAATAATTAATATCATTAAAATATCCATACTATAAAAAGCAATCTATAGATTCAATGTAATTCCTATTAAAATACCAGTGGCATATTTCACAGATCTAGAATAAATAATCCAAAAATGTATATAGAACAAAAAAGGACTACAAATGCCTTAGCAATCTTGAGAAATAAGAACAAACTTAGAGGTATCACACTACTTGATATCAAACTATACTACAAGGCCATTATCATTATAACAGCCTGGTACTGGCATAACAACAGGCATATGCATCAAATAGAAAGCCCAGAAATAAACTGAGGCCTTTATGGTGTTGGGAAAACTGGACAAGTATTTACCAAAAAAAAAAAACAAAAGACAAATTAGACCACCAAAATTCATCATAAACAAGAATAAAGTCAAAAGGATAGAAGACATAAATGAAAGTCATGAAGTCATAAAAATACTAGAAGAAAACACAAGCAGTAAAATATCAGACATACTGCTTAGCAATATTTTTGCCAATATATCTGCTAGGTCAAGGGAAACCAAAAAAATAAATAAATTGGACTAAATCAAATTAAAAAGCCTCTGCACAGCTAAAGAAATCTTCAACAAAATGAGAAGAGAACCCACTTATGAGAAAACATGTTTGCCAATGATATATCTAAAATGGGTTTAATTTGTAAGATATATAAGGAACTTATACAACTCAACATCAGAAAGACAAACAAGACAGTTAAATAATGGGCAAAGGCCCTCAGTAGTATTACTCAGTTGGTTAGGTATTGCCCCAAAAGGAAAATGTCACTGGTTTGAATCCTGGTCAGGGCACATGCCTGGGTTGCAGATTTGGTCCCTGGTCAGGGTGTGTATGATAGGTAACCGATCAATGTTCCTCTCTCACATTGACGTTTCTCTCCCTCTTTCTCTCTCCTTTCCCCTCTCTCTAAAAATAAAAATATAGCATATTTTCTAAAACTGGCCAAAGACCTGAATAAACACTTTTCCAAAGAGGACATACAGATAGCCAATAGACATATGAAAAATGCTTGACATCACCAATCCTGAGAGAAATGCAAATTAAAACCACAATGAGATATCACCTTATACCTGCCAGAATGGCTGTCATCAATAAGTCAACAAACAGCAAGTCTTGGCAAGAATGTGAAGAAAAGGGAACCCTCAAGGCACTGCTGCTGGGAATTCAGATTGGTGCAGCCACTGTGGAAAACAGTATGAACTTTCCTAAAAAAATTAAAAATTGAACTGCCTTTTGACTCAGCCATCCCACATCTTGGAATATATCCTAAGTACCTGGAAACACTAATTCAAAAGAATATAGGCACCCTACATTCATAACAGCATTATTTACAATAGCCAATATCTGGTAACAGTCCAAGGGTCCATCAGTAGATGAGTGGGTAAAAAACTGTGGTACATTTACACAATGGAATACTACCCAGCCATAAAAAAGAAGGAAATCTTACCTTTGTGATGACATGGACGGAGCTGGAGAGAAATAAAGTGGAATAAACTAAGTGAAATAAACCAGTCAGAGAAAGACAAATACCATATGATCTCACTTATGTGTGGAATCAAATTTAAAAAACTAACAAAATAAAAATAGGCATGGATACATGGGACAGACTGGTGGATGTCAAAGAGGGGGGGGGACTGGATGAAAGAAGGTGAAGGGATTAGCCAAAAAAACTTGTATACATGGCACATAGACACAGACAATAGTGCGCCAGATTGAAAAGGGGGTGGGGCTAGGTGGAGGTGGGCAAAAGAAGGAAACAGAGACAGAAAAAGACTTTGCTTGGGGTGAGAGGTGCACAATGCAGTGTGCAGATGATGCTGTACTGAGTTGCACACTTGAAACCTGTGTGGTTTTATGAACCAATGTCACATCAATAAGTTCAATTTGAAAAAAAAACCTCAGAGGGTGAAGCTGGAGCCATAGAAAATTATCCCAGGTTTTGAGTCCTAATGAAGTAATTGTCAATTGTGCCCAGCTGAATGTTCGAATCACTACTGTTTTGAGTCTCCCTTTTCTCCTCCTTTTGAACATCAGTGTCTATTCTGGTTATTGTGTGCCTGTCTCACCATGGTCTGTTGGCTGTATCTTTAGTTTATTGATCTTCAAATTGAGAAAACAGGTACTCAAGGACCTGTGTTAAGAAAAGCACCCAAGAAGTCCCATCCACACCTGGACCTATTTTAGATGACAACATCCTGGTCTTTGGGATGATTATAAAGTATAAAGGACTAGGACTTTGAGAGGGAGAATCTTAGGACAGGTGAAAGATATTTTGAATATGAGATGAATGTAAATAATTAAGCCCAGAGGGTAGACTGTGGTAGTTAAAATGCTCATAAATTCTTTTGGGGGGCCCTTCAAAAGGTTGAATCTCATTTCCCTTGCCTTGAATGTGGGTTGGACTTTGTGAATCATTTCAAAGAATAGAATAAGATAAAAATGACAGAATGAGTCAGAAACACTATAAAAGGTAGATATGATCATTCGAACAGTGTCATAGTCTAGGACCATCTAGGGAAGGGGCAATGAGTCACCACAACTTAGAATTCTAAACCTATCAAAACTGTCAATTAAATGTGAGAATAAAAAAATAAATTTTTAGATATGAAAAGCCTCAGAACATTTGATTCTATGCACTCTATTAGGAAGTTATCTGAGGATGTACTTCAGCAAAATAAGAAGAGAGGAAAATAAAAAACTCTCCATACTTTCTGGTTAAGCTTCCTGTAAACCCTAAAACTGTCTTAAAAAATAAACTCTATTAACAAAAGAAAGGAAGGGAGGGAAGGTAAAAGACATTGAGTAAAAAAAAACAGTCTGAAAAAGCTATATACTTTATGATTCCAACTATATGACATTCTGAACAAGGCAGAACTACAGAGACAGTAAAAAAAAAAAAACACTGGTTGCCATGGGTGCGGGGGAAGAGAGTAAGCAATGAACAGGTGGATACAGGGCACTGTTAGGGTAGTGAAACTATTCTGTGTGATACTGTAATAGTAGACACATGACATAATGCAATTACCAAAAAATGAAACTATACAACATAAAGTGAACCCTAATGTGTCAATAATATCTCATCCATCAGTTATAATAAATGTATCCACATAATGTAAGATATTAATAACTCTAGGGAATAGGGTGTGAGTGAAGGCTCTATATTTTCTGTACAATTTGTTTCTAAACCTAAAACTGCCCTTAAAAAATAGCGTGTTAAAAAAATCAGACTTTTTTTTTAAAAAGTGTTGCCTCTAGAAAAGAGGTGGTTCGGGTGAGGTAGTGAATTATTATTGTTATTATTATTATTTATTATTTATTATAAGCCCTTATGTGCTATTCAATATGGTTTTTTAAAACCATATGTGTACATTGCCTGGTTTTAAATGTTTTTAATTTTTTAAAAGTCTGTGTATCCACCAGGATGGCTAAAATAAGAACAACCAAAGATACCAAGTGTTAGCAAGGATATGAAAATCCTGAACTCTCATACACTACTCTAAAGGTTCATGTAAATTGGTATAACCACTTGGGAAAAGTGAAAGAATTTACCAAACCTGAGCATTTGAATAACATATAATCAGGCAAATTCACTCCTAGGTAAATACTACCCCACCCCACGCCCCCAAAAAAGTTCACCAAAGGACATCACGTTTTCTAATGTTCACTGAAGCTTTGGTTATAATTGCCCTAAACTGGAATCTATCTTAATGCTCATCAAAAATTGCAGAGACACTGTAGAATATTTACACAATAGAATTCAATACACCAATGAAAATAAATGACTTACGACCAAATGCAATTATGTGAATGAATCTCACAAACATAATTTTGAGTGAAATAAAGTAGGTGTATGATACATAATTCTATGTACGGGGGTTGACAAAAGTAGATTTACAGTTAGTTGTTCATATGAAAAATAATACAATAACTAATAAGTAATACAAGAATGAACTGTTTTACAAACTTACAACTGTAAACCGACTTTTGCCAACCTCTGTATAAAAAGTTCAAAAACAGGCAAAAGTTATCTATGCTGCAAAATGTCAGTATAATCGTGATCTGGAGGGGAGATTGATAATGACTGAAAGGGGCATTAGTGGTCTTCTAGGGTACTAGCAATGTTCTGTTTTTCTTCTTAAATTGAGTGTTTATTGCATGAGAATATTGAACTTCTTAAATTTCATGATGCTGTGCTTATAATATTTTTAAATGTTATTCATTGATTTGAGAGAAAGGGGAAACAGGAGAGAGAGGGAAAGAGACATCGACCAGCTGCTCCACCCATCCATTCATTCACTGGTTGATTCTTGCTTGTGCCCTGACTGGGGAATGGAACTTGCAACCTTGGGGTGTGTGACTATGCTCTAACCAACGGAGCTAGCTGATCAGGGCTATAATACTTTTAACATGTGTACTTTTAATATGCTTCAACAATTTTTAACCTAGATTTTAGAACCCTAAGGTACACCCTTTTTTTCCATGCTCTACTAAATAGTTAAAGAACATGTACTTGAGAAATCCTACAAGATGTGTGACACACACAGACACCTTACAAAGTTAATTTTAGGCTTTGAACAATCTCAGTGTAACATTTTTATGAATACTTTCAGAAGCAAAAGAAGTCTAATTTTGAGTTCAGTAGAGTATTTTTTTCAAACTGGCTGGGCTAGCTATAGTGTATGATGTTGTTGTGATCATTACCTTCCAGTTGGGCTCTGGATATGTTTACAGGATTATACGTTATGTTTTGAGGTAACATTTACCAACACCAGCGCTGACAGTGAGAAGTCATTACTATTGTGAAATCTGCAAGCAGGCTGTTTGCAGCTTTTTCCTACAGGGTAACTTCCATCGAAGAAAATTCTTTGGTGTCAACTTCGGATACTACAACTTTGGCCTGCTCATCAAGTTAGAATATACTGTTATTGTTTGTGTTAACAGGAATTAGAACTAAATCATAGGCTTCAGATCCAAAATCTAAAAATAAGTGTATCAATGCTTCAAATAGGATCTTTTTTACTTTTAGTAATAATTTTCTGCTGTTTCAAACCTAATTATTGTACCCATTTGTTTTCTTTAACAAAGAAAGTACAAACTTCACACAAATTAAGTCCAATTTAGTTCTGTACATGTGGATTAACATGGTTCTAAAGCAACCCTCTGAATTCGTGCCAAGCAAAAACTGAGCGTGGAAATTTGGCAAGTTCTTGGGTCAGTAACTTTTACTGATTACTTTTATAAATTCTAACTGATTACTTTTATAAATTCTCAGTTTAAAACACATAACAGCAGATTTTAAATATCTTGAAAACACCAGGATGATAAGACCCAAAAATTTTAAGAATGCCTAAAAAACCTCCAACAGTGAAAAGTACTAGTAAATCAACTTAAACCTACCTCGTGCTGTATGGTTTGTCTTTAATTTGCCCACAAATTACTTTCTCTTGTCTTTTAGCTATCCCAGACCACACTCTGTTCTTGGAATGCTAAATTCCCAAAGGACCACTCTCAGCATATACTTATGCTCAGCATTCATGATTCCAATTAATAGCAATTATTAAATATTTCCTATGGACACATAAATATGTATAAATATGCACTTTTAATCTAACAGTTTCCTTTACTAACCACATTTGATACCTGAGGAAGCTAAGGCTCACAGTTTATGTAACCTACCTGAAGTTCTAATGCCAGTAGTAAAGCCTTAATTCTATCCCTGGCATTGTAATTCACAGCTGTTACATCATGATGACTCCATTTTTGATAGTAACTCAGGTACAAATTCAGATCGCAGAGGTCTATGAATCCTGTGCTTGCTAATATTCCAATTTTTGTTAGACTGTTCATGAAAATTCTAGTTCTATTCTGTTAAAACAGCCCTTATTGATGCTACTGATATGGAACACTCTTTCATAATGTGAAAGAATGTGAGCTTTAGACCTTCTATCACTACCACAAGGGAGCTTGGGGTCAGTGATCAAAACTAAATTCTGATGGATTTTTAGTCTTTCTTGCTGACAAAGTGGGTAATGACTTGGTCTTGGGCATGAAGCCCAGTCCTGGAGACTCACTAGATCATCAGAGTTGATGTAACACAGACTCCCAATACTGATCTCAAAACTTATAAAATCCCATTTCAAAAACTTTCAACATCATTAGAGAAATCAGACACTGTGTATTCTCTAAAATTTATTTACAGTTAATAAATTAAAAAGCAAAGTACAATCAGATTGTAAATCTTAGTCATATGCACATCAAACTGTCCCAAAAAATCAGTTCCATTACAAATAATTGCCTTCTAATGCACTTTTAAGACATAAGTCCATTAAGAAATATTTTAAACAGGTAAATATTATGTATGTCCATTAAAAACCACCAATTTAAAGGGTGCTGTGGCAACCCTTAAAAGAACAAAAAGCTTTTGAGTTAAAAATTGCTCAAATTTTTTATATTCAAATATTTTAATGTTTTTTATTGAAAAGTTTTCAGATTTGCACATTGCAAATCGATAGTCAGCCACCAGCTTAAGTTACACTTGTCCAATAGGGTCCTCAAACTTGGACAAAATAAATACACATCCCAACAATGACACTTTACACTATCAACAATGAAGCTTGCCCTCAACAATCATGACATTACTGGTTTCAGTAAGGGTTTCATTGCTGGTTGACAGGAAGGGTAAAAAAATGACATTAGAAATTTCAAAAGGTTAACTGAGGTGCCAGTCACCACATTTAGGCACTCAAGAGTTAAAAATTAAATAAAAGCTGAGCAAGGTGATATACTTCCTAGCTTCCCCCTTCTCCTTGTGCCATATGAGATATAAGAGAAGGTAAAATAATGAAGATCATAGGACTTCTTACAAAAACTATATACAAGCTAGACTACAGACTCACTTTAGAGGACAGTAAATGGATGCCTCACAATAAAGGCTTCCATGCCAAGTTCCTTTTCACATTCTGCCCAAAAGTATCCATAAAATACTTTCACTTCCCTATTAATACACTAGTCAACTATATTAGTTGTTTCTTCACATTATGGAAGTTGTAGCATAGGTGTTGCTAAAGAAAACTTGGCAAAAATAAAGATTTTTTCTACATCATACAAAGTAGAAAATGGCATGAATTTTTAACAAACCAAAAAAATAACATATTGAATTCAGGATGAACAATTAGATCCAAACTGAAATCAGACAGACCAGATAATCCAAGGAAGCATTTATGTGAATTCAAGTGCTCTAAAGTAACAAAGCATAAGAGAGAAAAAATTAAAACCCTAAGTTACAAAGATGCATGGTGTGAAAGATTGTGTTTCAGTTTTGTGCTGAGCAAAATTATCCTGCCAGCTAAGTCTAATTTCGAAATCCTCTGGGAAACTATCTAGATAAGCAGTATGTTGAAATTACATTCTAATATGGCCATTGGAATTTATTTTTTAATTATTATAAAACTATATACAATAGAAGTGGTACAAATACAAATTTTCCTCTCAGATGCTAGTTAGCTTAAAAAGTTAACTTTTTTTGGCAGGGGAGGAGAAAACCCTATATAACTAAAATACAATTGGCAATGGAAGCTAATAATCAAAAGAATATAGATGAGCTTCCTATCATACAAATATAATTTAACACTCTCCATCTTCTAATTATTCACTTTTATTTATTCATGTGACAGTGTATGTAACAATGCATTATCACTGAGTAGTGAATAAGACTGTGATGCTTACTAGGAAACTGTATAAAGTCATTATATATATAAAAATGTTTTTAACAAAACAAAAACACTGAAAGTAAACTCACAAAGCTCCTACAACAGACTATTCAACTTGGAAAAAAAATCATTTCAGAAAGCTATGCTGTTTAAATTCTAAGAACACAAGAGTCAAAACTGCAGCTTTTTGATTCTCCAAAGAAGCTGCCAAGCAGAGATAAACCTTAATATTGAGTATTCCATATGTCAACTTCCAGCCCAGTACAGATTGCTCCATGGCAGAATACTTAAATTTGAAATAATAGTGGTACAAAAACTTGACCCTTTAGATATTGCAATAAAATCTGGCTGTGGCACCACTGACTAAAAACCATTAAGTCTTGCTGCCAACAATGACCAAAGGCACTTGGATAATCAAGAGTTACACACTGGGCCGTATGATATAAACACTATTATAAATGTGTAAAAAGAAGGGTCAGAACTCTGTGTGGCTTGCCTGTTTGATTCCTGTGGTCTTCAGCTGTCAAAGACCCATAACTGCAAACATAAACTGAAATGGAAATAAGATTTAAAAAAAGGCAACTGGTGGAGCAAAAAAGTCAACTGTCATGATGTTTATAGAAGTGGTGATATTAGTCTGGACATTTCTTGTTATCCAACAACAAAGCCAAATAAGAAAGAAAAATAAATCTATTTCACCCAAAGAAACTTCCAAGTTATTTATACCAAGAAATGCCCCCACCCCTGTAGATCATTTACAGTTCTGAGGATTCTAGTGGGTATTCTGTTTATCATTTTAACTATAAAATTTATACACATTCGTTTCTCCTAATGGACTCCCATTTTAAAATAAATTATCCTTGAAATATTTCTGGATTTGTATGTTAAATCAGTACAAAGAGGCCATATCATTTCCAATCAGATTCCATCCATCTCTTTAACCAACGCCAGTTTTTTATAATGTATTCATTTCTTTTAATCACAAGCCATGTGGTTTCAATGTACTTTAATTTTCAATCAATTTTTAAAAGTTTAACAACTCTTCCTAAACAAAACGTCATGAGTTTTGTTTACCATTTTCTTTAGGAGCTCAGTAAATATAAACTTTAAATTTCAATATAAAATATTTAGAAACACTTTAAAATATTTAAAACTGTTGTATTTTGCATCTCTTTGTTTGCAATCACTGAGCCTATGAAGTTCAAAGTCATACAAATCCTTGACAGTCCATAAGCTTGAATCGCTTAGAAAACATCCCTGGTCAAAAGCACTGGAATCCAGTCCACGTTAGGAAACGAGTGAGATTCAGAATACCCTGAGCACAAACTACTGCACCACCACAAAGCATGTTTGATCTTTCTTTCAGAAAAAGGGGTGACAGTTCAAAAAAAGGGGGGAGGGGAGGCGGGTACCGGGAAGGAGAGGTATAAAAAAGCAAGTGAATTCTGGCTTATGACACAGCTCGAAACCAAATTCCTTTGGAAAAATAGTGACTTCTTCGGAGGGCTTCCAGACCAGTGAGGTAGAGTCCAAAAGGGAGAGAATGGATCTGCCCCTAATGTCCTGGAGACGTCTCAATCTGGGATTAGGAAGAAAAGGGGCCTGTCTTGCGGGTCCAGCGCTGGAAGGCAGGAGAGGGCACGCCTGCCCTGGGGTCCCAGACAGCGGCGCAGGTCCAGGGCGCAGAACCGGGAACATCATCCGGTGACTTCTTCGCTCGTAAAGTGCACTAGGGGACGGAGTCCTGGCGGGATCTGTAAACACTCGACTGACACTTGTTCATCCCTCCAGGCGGAAGCTCCGTCCGAGGGTTCACCGGGCTGCGTTTCACGCCCGAGGCACCGGGAAGCGGCGGAGCCTCACCACGGGTTCCAGGTTCACTCGCAGGACTTGGTGTGCTCGGCGCCGTGCCGCCGCCAGGCTGCGCTCGCCCCACACATCACAGCCGACGCGGATGGTGGGGAAGGTGGTCAGCGTCGGGGTGGCAGCCCTCCAGATCTCCTCTAGGGTGCGGCCCCCGAAGCAGGGGCCGAGAGCCCCGGGCTCTCCGGCGCAGCTCTCCTCTGGGGCAGGCGGCGGGGGCAGCGACGGTTTCTTTCTGTGGGCGGCGGCCCCCCGGGCTCTGCGGCGCCTCCTCCTGGCCGCCCAGCCCCGGCCGGGCCTGCGGGTCGGGCCGTGGACGGCTGGGGGTCCTGGGGGGTCAGGGACCAGGGCCCGGCAAGAGGAGTAACCGTAAACGTCCTTGCTGCGTAGGATGTGCGGGGAGAACTGGTGCTTGAGGCTGCAGAGGAAGCTCCAGAGCTCCGCGTCCGAGCTCATGAACTCCGTGCTGCGGGGCATGAACAGCTTGAAGGCGTCGCCCAGCGCCTTGGTGGAGTCTGCCAGCGACAGCTGCGAGCGCGAATACACCACCTTGTCCTCCAGCGCCTCCAGCCCGACCCCATCTCCTGCCCTAAAGCCGCCGCCCCGAAAGACCGAGGCCGGGGCCGCCTGGGGCCGCCGCCTCTTCACGTTGCGCCGCATCGGGGGCCGCTCCGGGCCGCCTGCGCTCTCTGGGTTCCGCCGCTGCTGCCGCCGCCGCCGCCGCCCCCTCCTGCGTTCGGCTCCGCGGCGGCGGCCGCTGCAGGCGCCTTTCGCCCGGTGCCTCTCTCGCTACTTTTCTCGCCTCCGCTGCCGCCGCCCCACCCCCTCCGAGGGCGGAGGACGCGGGTGAAGATCCTGCCACCCGGTACAAGATGGCTGCCGGCGCCCACCCCTGGGCTTTGTCATTGGACGACGCCTCGCCCCCCGGTTTCTCTTTCTTCTCCTCTCTCGCTTCCTTTCGCCCTCTGCCTTTCTTTAAATGTGCCCGCCTCAGGCCCCTCCCACCGCAGCCCCGTTTCCACCCATTGGGTGCTCTCAGAAGAGGGGCGGGGACTGATGGGGTAGAGGCCAGTTCCTGGAAAATGGTGCTGGGGTTGATGATGGTAGTGGCCCTTGAACCTGAGTCAACTGTTGGATGGGTATTGGGAAGGGTGCCGTGTAGAGGAAGGGGTGGACATCAGCTCCACCTTGGCGACAGTCTATCTCAGAATGAATGGGTATGCATTTGTAGATTCATCTGGGAGATCTACCAGTCTGAATAACAAAGGAAGACATGCTGAAAGGCTGTTGCTTGTATCACAACAAAGAAATTTAGGTTTAAATCAAGAAAGAATAGGCCTTTCACAATTCCCCTCTAAACCCTCAGAGGCCTCTTTTGGCAACTTCATCCCGCTTCCCTCTGTTGGCCCCAATCCATTTCAAGTAAGCACCGGTAATCCAGAATTGTTCAGGTAACAGGGGTGACATCAGTGAGATTATCTCCTAGACAGTGACACCATCTTCATATTTAAGAGATACTCTGCTTATTGGGAAAACAAAGTATTTTATACCTATAAGACTAAATACTATTTGCTCAAGCTGATCAAAGATCAATTACAACAAAGCCATTCTACTTAAAATATCCTTATTCTTAAATATATAGTTCTTTTTAAATGACTGCACTTCGTTGTTTATTTAGTTTTAATATGTCCCTTTGCAACGTCTGTCATTTAGAAATGATGCATTATCATAGACAGTCAAAAGAGCTCTTGTTGAAAGAACACATTACCTGTTGTATTTGAAAGGAGGGGATTATGAATAATTATAGAGTAGTGGCCGTTCTAAAGTTGTCCTTTTCATCCTCAGTACTTAGCTCAGTGGCTGTCAGAGAGTGGACATTCTGTTTGCTGAGTGAATGGATGAAATATTTCAGATGAGGTGAGAAAGAAAGATACTGAAATTGCTCAGAACAGGACAATTTTATAATTTGCATTTATATTGCAATTTTCTCCTTAACTCCTTTAAATTTTTAAGGTTAAAAAAATCTAATACTTAGAATTCTGAGGTAGACATGCAAATTGTATCCTTCAGTGACCATCTTATTTTGCTGTAGAGAATTGATAAAGCACAGTTTTGTGATTTGCATATAGTTTCTAATGGTTCCCTCAAATATTTTAGATTAAAGATACCTAGTTCAATTTCCTATTGTTCAGTAACACAGCTTGGACTGGGACTACAGTTTAGGTTTGGATTCCTACTCTGGTGACCCTTATATTTCACTGAGGATTTTTCCAGTTGTGCTGTTGAGACTTCAAAATGTTCAACAGAAAATTAAGCATACATGGAGTAATCAGGAGACAGAGCTATACCCCTATTTCTACTGGAATGACACCCATAATTGAACTATTTTTATGTCTTATATTGTACTTACAGATATTTTGTTTGAACCAGGTAATATTTTGTTGTGTAGTTTCAATAATTAAAAAAAACTGCAAAGAAAATAGTTCTCTACCTGCCAAAATCATGGAATATCATGATAAATTTCTGGTGAAAAGATCATTTTCCTAGAAAAGCACACCCTGATCTCAGAACAAGATCGGGGAGTCAATTATCAGCTTCCTAAATCCTTATATAAAAATGAGAGTATGCACTGGTTGGTGTGGCTCAGTTGGTTGGAGCATCATCCCATAACCAAAAGTTTGCAGGTTGCAATTTCCACTCAGGGCAGGTGGAAATTTCCACTCAACCCTAGGTTGCAGGTTTGGGCCCAGGTCCAGGAGCCTGCAAACCCCAGTACCCTTATGTAGCCAGGAGGCAAGCAATCCATGCTTCTCTCTCACATTGATGTTTCTCTCTCCCTCTCTTCCATCTTCTCTCTCTAAAAAGCAATGACAAATGTCCTCAGGTAAGGATTAAAAAAATGAGATCATAAGAATTTATGTACTCCTCGTGTCTCATATTGTTATCCACTCCTATGTTAATCTATTATAAGTTCTTACAGGTCTTTTGCCAAGTAAACATATACCAGGGATCTACACAAACTTACAGAATTGATTTCAATTAAGAGGTTAAATCTTCTTTCAACACAATTTTGATTTTCAGAAAACATAAAATATCAACAAATTGCTTAGTGTTCAATAGTTCATTTTTATAATTCATATTCATTTAACTTGCTTAAAAGCAAAAAACATTTTTATGAAATATTTTTAGGAATTAGTATCATATTAAAGTGCTTGAATTATTATATACTTTTAAATTTGGTATTGTTTGATTTCTAGTTTTCTGTATTTCTTATCTTTATATTTTTTCTTGACCTCTACCTTTGCTTAGCTCACATAGTTTTACAAATAATTCCTTATCTATTCTCTGAAGGAAGTAAAATTTACACAGAAAGATGATATATTTCTTCTAGTTTCTGAGACTTTCCTGAGATACTATAAAGTTTATGAAAGTTGACAAATTAAATTGTTGTTTTTGAAAATAATAGTTTAAGTCCTCAATTTATTCCTTTACTTCTCAACTCGATGCCTCTTGTATGTCTCTAATAAATGATGGGTAATAAGAATAAGAGGGTAGGAATGGGTGTGGGGGGGGGAGGCAGAAAACTGTGCTTGAAAACAACAAAAAATGTTTAAAAATAAAAATAAATTTAGAAATATAAATGGGAAAAATCAAGCTGTGTACATTTCTGAATTTATCTTAAAAATGAACACAAGCAAAATAAAATGATTGGGGCAAATTATAACCAAAATATATTTATCAGCTATCCAGAACCTTTAAGATAGTACTTCTATAAAATAATTTGCTTCTTGAAAAATGACCAAAAATAAAAAGTATGAGTGGTTGTGAGCATCAACTATGAAATCAAATATATTTGGAATCAAATAGGTCTTTATAACAAGTATCTTAGAGGATATTTTTTTTTACCTAACTGAGCCTCAGTTTTCTCATCTATAAAATGGATATAACTTCTACTTCAAAAATTGTTTTCAAGGTTGCATGAGAACATTGGTAAAACATATACTGTTGTACCATGATCATAGTAAGCATCCAATAAATACTAACTATTCTTATTTTTCTTATCTAATTATGAGGATTTTACTGATTCACCCAACATATTTCAAACCTGTGATACAGTGTAAGATTTTTTTCAAATAATAGATTGAAGAAGAGAAAATTAAGATGCTGTTGCTACAAGAAAACTTAGAGATCATCTAACAAGTCCAACTCTCAATTCAGATGAAAATACTGAGATGCCAAGAGATCTGCCTAAGGTCACCATAGCTGAATGGTGAAATCCCCTACCCTAAACTAGAATTCTGTTAGTTCAGATTTGTTTCTAACATTTTTATATTAGTACAAGGAGATAGCATTATTAGTTCAAATTAAATTAAATAGAGCATGATTCATCAAGAAAAGTTTCAGCCTTTTCGTTAGAACCATTCTAAAGTAATGTAGATTTTTCTACAAGAGTTATCTCAAAGTTCTGATACACTATAAAACTGTGTGATGTGAAGCACACAAAAACCATATAAACTGAGAGGCTAGGACTTCTAGAAAGATTATTGTTTTTTCTATACTTCCCCCAACTTATAACTAAAACCCCTAAACATGTCATGTTAAATAAATATAAGAAGATTGATAAATGAAGAGCGAAAAGTAGACAGGCTAGAAATCTGAGAACCTAAACAACAATATAGCAGAGAATTCCCTGGGTTTTCTTTTTACTTTTTTCTCTTTTCTGCACACTTCTCAGACTTAGTAGAGAAGCCAGCAACCCAGAAATGCCAACAGATGTAGGCAAAAGAAGCCAAAACAAATTCTTGTTCTCTCTTGCTATAAAAGCAGGGAAGGAGCAGACTAGCAAGACAGAAAACTTCTAAGAAAAGAGTCTACTTCAGCAAAACACCACAGAAAACTATGGCATCTACCCTTCTCATCCGGCTAGAACAAGGCACCATGCCAACCATTGTGAGGTGGCATCAGAGAAGGCTAAATAAGGAATCTAAATTCTCAGCCATTCTAGGATGTTAAGAGGCCATCCCCTCTCAAAGTGTCAGTGGAGACCATGTGAGAGCAGTAGTAAGACACTCCTACCCCTCCCACCTAGGAAGCTATCATTGGGATCTAGTAGAAAGCTAGAATTCCCAACTCTACCCAGTGGTAATGACTTGGGTGTCAAAAGAGGCAGACCCAGGATACCTGGAAATCTACCTGGCAACACCGAGGAAGCACCTCTCCCTTTCCATGTTGGAACAGTGCCAGAGAAAAACAGTTAAAACAAGTTTAAATAATATCCAGATTCTAACAACACAATAGTGCCCAGGTTTGAATTGAAAATCACTTATTATGCCAAAAACCAGGAATATCCAAAGCTAAATGAAAACAGACAATCAGTAGATGCCAATATTGAGATGAAAGAAATGTTGGAATTATGTAATAAAGATGTTAAAGCAGCCATTATAAAAATGCTTTAATAAGCAATTGTGAACACTCTTGAAACAAGTGAAAACATAGAAAACTGCAGTAAAAAAATAAAAATTTCAGCAAAGAAACAGGAAATATAAACAGGGACCAAATAAAAATTTTTATAGATGAAAAATACAGTAATCAAAATAAAAACCTCAACTAATAGACTAAACAGCAAGATTGGAGGAGGAAGAGGAAAGAATCTATGAGCTTGAAGATAGATCAACAAATATTACCAATCTGAACAGAGAGAAAATTAAAAATAAAAATGAGGGCCCTGGCTGGTGTAGCTCAGTGGATTGAGCGCTGACCTGTGAACCAGAGGATCACAGTTCAATTCCCAGTCAGGGCACATGCCTGGGTTGCAGGCTGGTTCCCTGCAGGCAACTCCCAGCAGGGGACGCACGAAAGGCAACCATACATTGATGTTTCTCTCCCTCTCCTTCCCCTCTAAAGATAAATAAATAAATAAAATCTAAAAAAAAAAAAAGAAATGGCTCTTCCCTTTAAAAAAAGTAAAATAAAATAAAAAATAAAAATGAAACAGAGCCTCAGACACCTACGAGACTATAAGAGCTAATATTTGTTGACATATTAAGACATAAATCTATAGATTCAAGAAGCTGAACTGACCTAAACAAAATAAATCACAGAAATCCATATCAAGACACATCAAGCTTGTCAAACTTTGAAAACTAAAGAAAAAGAAAATTTTACTGAAAGCAGTGAGATAGAAATGATACATCACCTAGAAGGGAAAAAGCAATTTGAATGACAGCAGATTCCTCATGAGAAAACATGGAGGCCAAAAGTAAGTGGCTCAACATTTTTCAAGTGCTGAAAGAAACAAACTCTCAACCCAAATTTCTGTATTCAGTTAAAACATCCTTAATCAATAAAGAGGAAATTAAGACATTCTCACATGAAAGAAAATGAAGAAAATTTGTAGCCAATAGACTACCCTAAATTAACAGCTAAAGGAAGTTCCCTAAATAAAAATAAAACAATAAAGAAGGAATCTTGGAACATTAGGATAGAAGGACATACTAAGCAAAAATATAGATATGATAGACTTTCCTTTTTCTATTGAGTTTTGTAAATTATGTTTGATGGTTGTTATGGACTGAATGTTTATGTCCCCCCAAATTTATATGTTGAAACCTTAATTTCTAACATGACTGTTTGGAGATAGTGCCTGTGAGCAGGTGATAAAAATTAAATAAAGGTTATAAGGCTGGGATCCTAATCTCATAGGGCTATTAAAAGAGAAATAGACATCAGAGCTCATTCTCCCTGTCATGTGAGGACATAGAGAGAAGGCAACCGTCTGCAAGCCAGAGAGTTCTCACCGAGACCTAAATCAGCTTGCACCTTGATCTTATACTTCTCAGCCTTTTGAACTATGAGAAAATTAATTTCTGTTGTTGAAACCATGCTGTATATGGCATATTTGGTCATGGCAACCTAGCAGAGTAATACGATAATTGAAGTAAAAAAATAGCAGTGTCATATGTGGTTCTAAAAGTATGTAAAGAAAATACTTAAAACAAATTTATTAAAACCAGGGAGGATAAAGGGATGAAATGAAGGTAAGGTTTCTGTACCTCACTGAAAATGGTGAAGTGACACCAGCATCCTAGGGATAAGTTATGTATGTGTAATAAAATACCTAGAGCAACCACTAAAAAACCTATTTAAAAAATCATACAAAAGCATTAAATCAAAATAAATCAAAATAGAACTCTAAAAAATTGTTTACCCACCAGAAGTCAGGAAATGAAAATAAATGAAAAATAGAGAAAAGACAGAAAACAAAATAAAGGGAGAGAATAAATATACAACATAATATTGTATATTAATCATTGCTGGTGATTGATTAGATTAGAAATTGCCCAGATAAGAAATGAACCAAAAAATTGACCATATTTGAAGCAAGCCATACCTGGATTAACCAAAATTCTTTGTCCCTCAGATTTATTTAAAATATTTTCCTTATGTTTAATTGAAATGTACCTCCAGATTCCAAGATGGCTGCAGAATAAGTGGAAGTTGTATCTAATAGCTTCCAGCTCCAAACCAAATTTACAGCTAAATTACAGAGAAATCAACCTGAACAACAAACTGAGAGCTAGCTGATATGAAATATTATAACCAAGGAGTACAGAAGAAGCTACCTAGAGACTGGTAAGAAAAGTTGAGATGTGAGGGGAAAGCCCCCACATCCAGCTGAGAAGCTGGAGAGATGGAGAGATACTGTGCTGCAGAACTCCCTCCCTGTCAGAGCACAAAATCTTAAACCCATGCAGGGCTCCCCGACTACATTGTAGGGAGACAAATCCAATATCCCCTGTGAGTTTAACTCATGTTACCCCATGAAAGGAAAGAAGTGCCTCCCCCTCTCCTACAGATTTGCACAAACCACAACTGAAAACTGTTTAGATCAACCCTGCCAAGACCCAGATGACTGCACTGAGTGCAATTCAGTTGGTGAGGGAAGAAAGAGCAACTCAGGGTGAGGACTTTCATATATGTGAGACCCTCAAAGTCTATTGTCTAGATCAGAACAAAGAGCTTAGCCTCCTATTGTGGGCTGTGCCAGCAACTACCCCAATGGGAGACTCTTTTGATCTATCCCCCTGAGCCCAGGAAGGATAAACTTGCTACTGAGAAGGAGAAAGCTGGCTGTACCCAAACTGAATCTTCCCCCCAATCCCCACTGAGAGGACTAGGATTGGAGACTGGCAGAGACTGAAGGGATTGGCTTTGAAAGAGGGACTACATTTCCCTCATTGAGTGCCTGAGTGTGCAACCCTGAAGTGAAGAACCCATTAGCCCTATCTCAACTCTCCTAGGCTCATTCTACAGTCACTCATCAGAAGGCTCCAGAGGAAAACCAAGCAACCTCAGAGGAGACATTGTAGCTGACAGATGGAGGTAGACTTCAGGGAACCTTGGTCCTTTTACAGAACTTCCCCCAGCTCTGAGCTGGAGGAAGCACACCCATGTATACAGACTGGCCCCTAATGCACACATGCAGGACCAGAAGACCCAGGCACAAACAGTGAACAGCATGATAGACTGGTTACACACAACAGCTGACAGTGACATGTACCTGATCCCAACCCACATGGACCCAGACCCAATGCAAACAGTGGTGGGCTTCATACCACACCATAGCTCTATGCACCATAGAGCCACACAAATAGGATACTCAAAGTAGATTCCAGTAGGCACCCAACCCTACTGGGAACAACTCCACCTGCACAGTGTCTCATACATGGTGTTTCCCAGCCTGAAGGATTAACTCTACCCACAGAAAGGACAATAGTATTGAAGACTCAACTACAACAGGAGGTAAACATAACTTACAAGAAACATTTCTGGAGCAAGAAATTCAGATGATCTGGAAGATTGTGCCACTGAACCAAACAAGATACTTTCATCATAAAACCATGAAAACAAGTTTGGGAGACATAGCAGATCTACCTAACATACAAAGATGAAACAAAGAGACAAAAAGAAATGCCTCCCAAAAAGAACAGGAGGAATCCCCAGAAAAAGAATTTAAAAATGGACAAAATGGAAGCAACCAAAATGCCACATGCAGAGTTTAAAATAATACTTATAAGAATGCTCAAGGACCTTAGGGAAAAAATGGATTATCTCAGTAAAAAATTTAACAGAGAGATAGTAAGCATTGAAAAGGACATAGAAACCATTAAAAATCTGTAATAAATGAAGAATACAATATCTGAAGTGAATAATACATCAGAAGGAATCAAAAGCAGATTAGATGAAGCAGAAGATCAAGTCAGCAAGTTAGAGGATAAGATAACAGTATCCACCCAAGGTGAAGATAAAAAAGAAAACAGAATTAAGAGAAACTAAAAAAATCTAAGGATCATCTGGGACAACATCAAGCATAACAACATCCACATCATAGGGATACCAGAAGGAAAAGAGAGTGAGCAAGAAATAGAAAACCTGTTTGAAAAAATAATGGCAAAAAACTTTCCTAACCTAGTGAAGAAAAAAGTCACACAAATTCAGGAATCACAGAGGGTCCCAATCAAGATGAACTCAAAGAGACCCATACCAGACACATCATAATTAAAACTGCAAAGGTTAAAGAATCTTAAAGACAGCAAGAGAGAGACAGTTAGATACCTACAAGGGAGTGCCCATGAGACTATCAGCTGCTTTCTCAACAGAAGAACTTCAGGCCAGGAGGAATTGATATTAAGTATTGAAAGTAACCAAAAAAAAAAAAGACTCACAAAAGACATCCAACCAAGACTAGTCTATCCTGTAAGGCTATCATGTAAAATTGAAGGCAAGATAAAAAACATCCCATGTAAAATGAAAAACAAAAATACAGAACAACAAAAAGACAAAAATAAAAACCCAAAAGCTAAAAGTTCATTACTATCACACCAGTATTGCAAAAAATGTTAAAAAGTTGCTTTAAGAAGAAGAAACAGAGAGAGAGAACATGGTATAAAGAAAAATGGCAATAAATACACATTTATCAAAAATAACCTTAAACAAAAATAAACTAAATATTCTAATTGAAAGATATAGGGTAGTTGGATGGATAAGAAAATATCACCCACAAATAAGCTTCTACAAAAAATTCATACAAGCTGAAAGTGAAAGATTGCGATCAAATATTTCATGCAAATGGAAGTGAACAAAAAGCTGGGGTGGCAATATCTGACAAAATAGACTTCTAAGCATAAATGATGACAAAAGACAAAGAAGGTAACCACATAATACTAAAGGAATCAATCCATCAAGAAGATATAGCTCTTCTAAACTTATATAGACCTTTTTTATGTATTAGGAGCACCTAAATATATATTTAAAAATCTTCATGGACTATAAGAAAGAGATTAAGTAATGCAGTCATGGTAGAGATTTTGAACACCCCACTGTCATCAATAGATAGAAGTTTCAGACCAAAAAAAAAATCAACAAGAAAACAGCAAGGTTTTTAAATTTTTAAAATTTATTTTTAGAGAGAGGAGAAGGGAGGGAAAAAGAAAGGGAGAGAAATGTCAATGTGTGGTTGCCTCTCACATGCCCCCTACTGGGGACCTGGCCCACAATGCAGGCATGTGTCCTGACTGGGAAATGAACTGGCAACCCTTTGGTTCATAGGCCAGCACTCAGTCTACTGAGCCACATCATCCAGGGCAGAAAACTGCAACCTTAAATGGCACACTAGTTTGGATGGATTTGATTGATATTTACAGAGCATTTCATCCCAATGCAGCAGAATAGACATTCTTCTCAAGTGCACATGAAACAATCTCAAAGACAGACCACATGTTAGAACACAGAATAAGTCTTATAAAATTCAAGAATACTTGAATCAAGCATCTTCTCCAATCACAACAGCATAAAACTAGAAATTACTTTAATAAAAAAACTCAAAATTTTTCAAATATACAGTAGATAAATAGCATGTTACTAAGCAATGAATGTATTACCAACGAGATCAAGCAAGGAAACAAAAATTACCTGCAAACAAATGCAAATGGACATATAATCCCCAGATTTATGGAACACAGCAAAAACAGTCCTGAGAGGAAAATTCATAGCATTAGAAGAACACCTCAAGAAACAGGAAAAATTTCATACATACATTTTAACCCTATACCTAAAATAACTAGAAAAAGAACAACAAAAGAAGCCCATAGTAAGTAGAAGGAAGGAAGTAATAAAGATTGGGGAGGAAATAAACGACATAGAGACTAAAATTATAATATAAAAGAATAATGAAACCAAAACCTGGTTCTTTGAAAAGATAAACAAGATTGAAAACATTGCACTAGATTCATCAAAAAAAGGAGAGAACCCAAATAAATAAAATTAGAAATGAAAGAACAGAAGTAACAACTGATATCACCAAAATACAAAGGATTGTAAGAAAATACTTTGAAAACTATATGACAAAAAATTGGACAATATTGGTGAAATGGATGAATTTCTAGAAAGATACAATCTTCCAAAATGCTATCAAAAGGAATCAGGAAACCTGAATAGATTGATTACAATTAATGAAATTGGAGCAGTAATTAAAAGACTCCTAGAAAACAAAATTCCTGGACCCAATGGCTGCACAGATGAATTTTACCAAACATTCAAAGAGCTAACACCTATCATTCTAAGATACAAATAATTCAAGAGGAGGGAGCAATTCCAATCTCTTTGTACAAGGACAGCATTATTCTAATTCCAAAGCTAAACAGAGACACTAAAAAGAAAGAAAATTATAGGTCAATATTCCTGATGAATAGAGATGCTAAAATCCTCAACAATATATCAGCAAGCTGAATCCAGCAATATATTAAAAATATCATATGCCATGATCAAATGGGTTTTATGGGGGATACAAGATTGTTATAATATTCAGAAAACCAATAAACATGATGTATCACATCAACAAAATAAAGAATAAAATCACATGACCATATCAATGCAGAAAAAGCATTTAATATAATCCATCACCCGTTTATGATGAATACTCACAGCAAAGTGGAAATAGAGTAATCAGACCTCCACACAGTAAAGGCAATATATAAAAAACCTGCCCCTATCATCATAGTCAATAGGCAAAAACTAAAAGTGTTTCCCTGAAGAACAGGAACAAGAAAGGAATGTGTGCTTTCACCACTCTTATTCAACATAGTACAGGAATTCCTAGTCATAGCAATTACATAAAAAGAAGAAATAAGACACCCAAATTGGAAAGAAGTTAAACTGTCATTATTTACAGATGATATTGTTTGTAGAAAACTCTAAAGACTTCACCAAGGAGAGCCAAGATGGTGGAGGAGTAAGTGGAAGTTACACTAACCCCCCTCCCAGGACCAATCTGGAATTACAAGTAAATTATGGAGAAATCACTCAGAACTAACAACTGAACTATCACGAGAGAGAAGCTTTATAACCATGGACAGACAGAAGAATCAGTTTCAGCAAGACATGACTAGTGGGGAGTATGGTGGATACGCAAGAAGGCTAGATGGGCTCCCACGGTCATCAATGGAAGCACCAAAAGGATATATAGGCAGCATATTGGATTCCCCTGGGAAGTGTGGCACCTAAAACCTAAGCTGGGATCCCCAGCCTAGATCACCAGAGCTGAAAAAGTACACAGATAACACCCAGCTGCAAAAAGTGGCAGAGTTCCTCTGTCAGAGATGGATAGCTGGATAAAAAAAGAGCTATTTAAAGGATCAACACATAAATTTTCATTTGCAGTCACTTACCCTGGGCTGTGGCAAAAGGTGAGTGGAGGGGCAGAGTAGACGAGAGATGCTTAAGGAGAGACTGGGGACTGGAAGCTTTTGGGAGAGAACTGAGAGAGTAGCGACTGGATCCCAGTGCTGAGTCACCCCCCACACTGTGCCAGCCATCTTGCTCAGGGGGACCACTCCCCTCAAAGTGGCAGCAGCCTTAGGGATAACAATAGCCCCAACCCGAAAAGGGATTCTGTCCCACCACGTGGTGCTTAAGCCTGATTGCTGAGTGCAGAGTGACTAGATGAACAACTGAAGGAATCAGCTACAGACAGGAGAATGCTGGTCATCTTGAACAGACTACCTAAGGTCAGACAGGGACACCATCTGACATCACCAGAAGTGGATCCAGAAAAAAAAAAAAAAAAACAGTGGTAAATACTAGATGCTACTGAGATGAAATCCACCACGGTCTTTTCCATAATTTGTGATATTTTCTTTCCTGAATAGCCTTTTAATATTCATTTCTTATCCTTCAAATTTGTGCATATTAAGTCACTAGATTTTATACTATAGTTTATTTCAATTCATATATTTTCCCCTCCTTACTTTTATCCCATTTTACTTTCCTCTTATTATTTTCATATTAAATTTTGTTTTCCCTCTGCTACAGTTTGTTTCTATTCTCCACTCTTATTATTTCTCCCCTGTCCAGCCTCTCTAAACCAATTTTCTTGTCAATATTCATCTCATTCTTTTTCCCACTCTTAAAATATCCACACTCTTTCTCTACCTTTACCAATCTTTGCTCATTGGTTGTGGATAGGGTAGTTGTTGTTGCACTTATCAATTTTAACACTATATCTTCACTAATTTTGTATTTCAGATCTCAAATATTATGGTTCCCTTCTCCTACTCTTTTTTTCCTCTCAAATTTTAATTTTGCCCTGTCTTGCCCTCTTTTTTCTTTCTCTTCCACCTGCCTTATTTTCCTTTTCTCTCAATTTTTTTTCATTTTATCTCAGATTTTAATTTCTTCCTGTCTAAGCCTGGTTTTCTTCCTCACTCTTGGTATTCTCTCTCTGTCATTTCAAATTCACACCCCTTTCCTCTGGACATCTCTTAAATTTTTCTTTCTTTTTTCCTTCTTATTCCCATATCATCAATATTAATTTTAGACCATTTTTGTTCATAGTGATGTGGTAAATCTTTCTCTCCAATTCGGTTGCTATTTTTATTAATTATTTACTATTTTCCCTTTTCTTTCAATCTCACTTTATTTTATTTTAATTTCTGCTTAAATCTAATATTATATGCTTCACTTCTCTTACTCCATTCTGTGTACTTCATTCCTTTTTTTATTTATGATGTAAATTTAAATTTTTTATTGCATTGCTATAATTTCTTATTCTTATTAGTGCTCCTCTGTCTACCCTCTCAAAACCCCTTTCTTTCAGTAGGTCATCTCATATTCAGTTTCCTATCTTTTTAATAGTTAAAGTTATATTAACCATATTTTCTTTTTTTAAGATTCTATTTATTTATTTTTAGAGAGGGGAAGAGAAGGAGAAAGAGAGGACAGAGAAATAACAATATGTCATTGCCCCTCACGTGGACCCCACTGAGGACATGGCCCACAACCTAGGCATGTGCCCTGACTGGGGATTGAATTGGCAACCCGTTGGTTTGCAGCCCACGCTCAATCTGCTGAGCTATGCCAGCCAAGGCTCACATTCCTTTCTTATAATAGTCTTAATATCTTTACTTGCTCATTAATACAGATTCATTAACTGTTCATATGGGATTGCTAGTGGAACTTATTTTGCAGGTGTGGATTTGTTCTCTGGGCTTTGTGGGTTTTTTCTGGCAGTACCTGCACAACAACATATATGGTGGGCAGAGTGACCCTCAGTCAACTAGTTGGAGAGATGGACCCACCAAAGAAATACCAACAATAATCAAAACCCAATTACAACCAGAGACCTAACATAAATGGCATAAAGGATATCCAAAGACCATCAAGTTCAGGAGATCAAGGCAATTCCACCATTGAATCTTATAGGTATCCTAGATGAAAGTTCATACCACAAACAAAGGAGTCAAAACAGATTAATTTAAGAACCAGAATTAAACAAGAAGAGTCTCCCCTGAAAGTGAGAAGGCAAAGAAACAACTCCAAACCAAAAGAAGGCAGGAATCCCCAGAAAGAGTGCTAAATGAAGTAGAGGCAAGTAAACTATCAGATATAGTGTTCAAAACAATGGTTATAAGGAAGCTCAATGAACTCAGTGAGAATTACCAAAAACTACAGAGAAGCTGCAATGAAATTATTGCAACTTACATCAGCATGGAAAAGGAAACAGAAACTATCAACAACAGCCAATAGGAAATGAAGAATACAATATCTGAATTGAAGAAGACAGTAGAAGGAATCAAAAGCAGGCTAGATGAAGCACAGAATCAAACCAGAGAGCTGGAGGACAAGTTAGGAAAAAAAGCATCTAGAAAGAGCAAGAAAAGGAAAAAAGACTCAGAAAAAATGAAAAGGTGTTAAAGGAACCACAGGGAAAAATGGAATGAAATAATAGCCCTACAATAGGGACACCAGATGGAGAAGACCAAAAGCCAGAAATAGAAAACCTGTTTGAAAAAGTAATGATGGAAAACTTCCCCAATTTAATGAGACAAAAAGTCACACAGACCCAGGAAGCACAGAGAGTCCCAATCAAGAGGAACCCAAAGAGGCCCACTTCAAGATACATCATAATTAAAATGGCAAAACTGCAAGGCAAAGACGGAATCTTAAAGACAGCAAGGGAGAAAAAGGAAGTAACATACAAGGGAGCCCCGATAAGGCTAACAGCTGACTTCTCCATGGAAACACTCCAAGCCAGAAGGGAATGGCAAGAAATATTCCAAGTAATGAAAACCAAGGGCCTGTAACCAAGATTACTCTATCCACTAAGGGGTCTCAATTAAAATGGAAGGCCAAATAGTTTCCCAGACAAAAGAAGGCTCAAAGAATACATCTCCACCAAACCAACATTGCAAGATATGCTAAAGAGACTGCTTTAAGAAAACAAAGAAAAAGAGGAAAAGAGAGAGGAACACAGGTACAAAGGGGTAGAATGGTAATGAATAAGTACCTATCAATAATAACCTTAAACATAGATGGAATAAGTGCTCCAATCAAAAGACATAGGGTAGCTGAATGGATAAGAAATCACGACTCACACATATGCTGACTACAAAAGATCCACCTCAGAACAAAAGACCTACAGACTGAAAGTGAAGGGCTGGAAACAAATTTTCCAAGCAAACAAACAGGAAAAAAAAGTTGGAGTAGCAATACTCATATCAGACAAAATAGCCTTCAAAACAAAGCCCATGAAAAGAGACCCAGAAGGTCACTTCATAATACTGAAGGGAAGAATTCATCAAGAAGACATCAACATTGTAAATATATATTTACCCAACATAGCAGTGCCCAAACACATAAAGAAAGCCTTGGAGGACTTCAAGTAAGATATTGACAGCAACACAATTATAGTAGGGTATTTTAACACCCCAATGTCAAAAATGGATAGTCTTTGAAACAAAATATCAACAAAGCTATTGTGGTACTGCACAATGCCCTAGATCAAAGGGACTTAACTATTATACATAGAGCCCTTCATCCAAAAGAAGCAAAATACACATTCTTTTCAAATGCACATAGAATATTTTCAAAGATAGACCACATGATAGGAAACAAACCAAACATCAACAAACTGAAGAATATTGAAATCATATTGACCATTTTCTTCTATCACAAAGGCTTGAAACTAGTAGCCAACCACAAGGAAAAAAGTATAAAACACTCAAATTAATGGAGATTGAATAGCATGCTATTAAACAATAAATAGGTTAAGAGTGAAATCAAGGAAGAAATCAAAAAATTTCTGGAAACAAATGAAAATGAACAGTGGTGTCCAAACCCCATGGGACACAGTGAATGCAGTCCTGGAAAGTTCAAGTAATATTGAGAAAGAAGTTCATAGCAATATGGGCCTATCTAAAAATTGGAAACATATCAATTAAACAATCTAACTCTACATCTACAAGAACAGGAGAAACAACAAGCAAAGCCCAGAATGAGTAGAAGGAAGGAAATAATCAACATCATAGCAAAATTAAATGACATAAAGAATAAAAGAACAATTCAAAGGATAAAAAAATCCAGGAACCGGTTATTTGAAAAGATAAACAAAATTGACAAGCCTTTAACCAGAATCATCAAGAAAAAAAGAGAGAGGACCTAAATAAATAAAATCAGAAATGAAATAGAAGAGATAGCAATGGAGTAAGAGGGAGCAGATTCCACTTCCCTCTACCCAAAGGAGAAAAACCTGGCTGATCTACAGAGGAACAAAGCAGACAGCCAACGGTACTCCTGCATATATAAAAATAAGAGACCAGAAATTGTAGCAAAAACTGAAAAACCAAAAGGTAATGCTCCAGGACAATAAGGTTCCAGGGGTCAGCACAGAGACACCGCTGTAGCCCTAGGCCCGGCACTTGGAGCTGGGTCTACCACAGACTCTTTGGGAGGCGCAGGCCTGCCACAGTCCTTGAGAGAGAGCCTCGTCAACTGCTCCCTCCCTCCCTGGCCAAGCAGGGTTTGACCAGCACCAGGAGAGACCTTGTTGCTTGAAGTGGCAAAGAGGGGAATAAGGACAAAAAGGCAAACACACAGGGGCCATGATCACCTGTGGAGTCTGTGATCACCGGCTTGGGAGAGTTGAGAGCCCCGAAGTGATGAGTACTGACTCAGATAGTCACTAGTCTGGCTGGAGAGTTGGGCTATAGTGAGCAGCAGACTTGAGTAGGAGGAATTTCTCAAATTGGGGGATTCTCCTGCAACAGCCACTTGGCTTGCTCCCCACCGAGTAGGACAGCAATCCCGAGGTGGCGCAGAAGTCCCGGTGTTTCCCCATAGCACTGGTAAGGGTTCATGCCCAAGCCCACAGGACCCAGGCAGCCTGGCCAGAACACATGCCCACCCACAGCCCAGCCCATGGCGATGTCCTTTCACAGTTCCAAGTTTTTTGTCTCACTTGTGGGTAGTAAAAAAAAGAGAAAAAAGGCAGAAGAAGTGAGAAAGAAGAGATAAAATTGGAAAGAAAGGAAGGAGGAATAAAACAAGAAAGAAGGAAAGAGAGGAAAAAGGCACTGAAAGATAAACAATAATAAAAATTAAAAAAATAAAGATTAAAAAAAAAACCTTCCTGTTGGTTTCAAACTGGCCAACCCGGTTTTTCTGGTCTTGCTGGCTGCAGCAGGCTGAGGGGCGATTGGTGTGGCCTTTCTTGTGTACTCAGCCAGTCTTGTAAGCACTCTCCCAAAAGCTAATCTGGCATGTCTCCCCAGCACCCCACGCACAGGATCCAGGTCTTCTTTAGAGCACCCTTTCCCCAGGGGGTTGGACCCAAAGAGGGGGCATCCCAACAGTTGAGACAATGAGACAAATTTCACATTGCTATTGCAGAGAAACTACAAGCTACTGCATATTTGTATAATTATTTTTCATTATTCCTACATCTTTTATTTTAATAGTATTTTTGTACTGCTCTTTTTTCTGTATAGTCTTCTAAGCTTGGCTCACTATATTGTATCATTTGATAGGTTTCCCCTGTTCTCTCTTCCACAGGGTACTGATAATTTACTGTCCTTCATATCTCTTGTGTTCCTTTAGCACATTACTCAAAGTTCTATACCCTGTATTCCTATTATTCAGATCACATACATTCTGTTGTATGATTGTTACTCTAATATTATTGTAAATAATAGCTGTTCCATACAATTGTAAAAACTTCACATCACCCCTCCTGAATCTTAGCCCACTTCACAGTTTCCTGAACTCTATTACTGTAGTGGTTAACTCTATTTGCACACACACGACACCTATTTACTATCTTTTACTCTCACTTTACCTCAGAATTTGGCCTCCCACAACCTCACTGCTTTCTAAATCCAACTCACAATCCTTCCCTCCCCAACAAGAGATTTATCTTCTTCCCATCCTTTCTTAAAAGTGGCTAGTAGGGTTGAAGATTATGGTTAACACTATATATAGCCAAAGGATCTCCTGTCTCCTCTCTATTGGCTGCTAAATATCATAAAATACTCTCCTTCTGTCATAAACCATTTTGCCCTCCCCTCCAACTGATCACAAAAAAGTAGATGGAAGCAGTGAACACCAGGATACCCACTGAAAGAGGAAACCCAACAAAAAAGGAACCACCAACAGATAACAACAGAAGAAGCTGAAGGAGAAAGTGGAAACCATACAAACCTCAATCCAGGACCTATCTGGAAATACAACTAAATAGTGGATAAAATACCCAGTACAAACCACTGAACAAGAGTGAAAGAGAGTCCTAAAAACCTTGTACACATGGAAGAACTAGTTTCAACACAACCTGCCATCATCAACACAACAAACTACAAGAGGTGGCAGACAGAGTGACCATCAGTTAACCAACTGGTGGGAAGGACCAACAAAAGAAGGGCCCCCAGATGATCAAAACCCAAAGACAAACACAGAGCCAACTTAGAGGACAGCCCAAGGTCAGTGAGCTTGGGAGATGAAGGAGACCACACCACTAAATTTCACATGTATTCTCCCACAGAAGTTCACACCATAAACCCAGGAAGCCAGAACAATTTAAGAAGGTGAAGCTAACTAGAAGAGTCTCGAAAACAATGGGAAGACAAAGAACCAATCCCCAAATGAAAGGAAAGGAGGAAGCCTTAGAAAGATGCTAGATGAAATAGAGGCAAGTCAGCTATCAGATATTGAATTCAGAGCACTGGTTATCAGGAAGTTCAAAGAGCTCACAATGAGCTACCAGAAACTACAGGGGAACTACAATGAACTCACTGCAAACTGTATCAACATGAAAAAGGAAATAGAAACTATCAAAAAGGGCTAAGAGAAAATGAAGAATACAATCTCTGAACTGAAGAACACGATGGAAGGAATCAAAATCAGGATTGATGAAGCAGAAGATTGAATCAGTGAGTTGGAGGACAAAGTAAAAAAAAAACACCCAGAAAGAACAAGAAAAGAAAAAGAGGCTAAAAAAAAAAAAATGAGGAGGGATTAAAAGAAATGCAAGACAATGTGAAACATAATAATATCCAAATAATAGGGATACAGAAGGAGAAGAGCAAAGGATAGAAAATCTATTTGAAAAAGCAATGATGGAAAACTTCCCTAATTTGGTGAGAGAAAAAGTNTGGAGGACAAAGTAAAAAAAAAACACCCAGAAAGAACAAGAAAAGAAAAAGAGGCTAAAAAAAAAAAAACGAGGAGGGATTAAAAGAAATGCAAGACAATGTGAAACATAATAATATCCAAATAATAGGGATACAAGAAGGAGAAGAGCAAAGGATAAAAAATCTATTTGAAAAAGCAATGATGGAAAACTTCCCTAATTTGGTGAGAGAAAAAGTCACACAAATGCAGAAAACACAGAGAGTCCCAATCAAGAGAAACTCAGAGGCCCACTTCAAGACAGAATATCATTAAAATGGCAAAATTCCAAGACAAAGAGAGAATCTTATAGGCAGCAAGGGAGAAAAAGGAAGTAACATACAAGGGAGCACCAATAAGGTTAGCTGCTGACTTCTCAATGGGAACATTCCAAGCAAGAAGAGAATGGCAATAAATAATCCAAGTAATGAGAACCAGGGCCTGCAACCAAGGCTACTTTACCCAGCAAGGCTCTCAATCAAGATAAAACACCAAGTAAAGAGCTTCCAAGACAAAAGAAGTCTAAAAGAATACCCCTCCACCAAACCAGCTCTGCAACAGATGCTAAAAGGATTGCTTTAAGGAAAGGAAGGAAAAGAGAGACAGAGAGAAACACATGTACAAAAATGGCAATGAATAAGTACCTATGAATAATACCATGTGATCTCACCTTTAACAGGAACCTAAACAACAAAACAAACAAACAAACAAACAAAATATCATCAAAGACACTGAAATTCAGAACAGGCTGACAAGGACCAGAAGGGAGAGGGGAGAGAATTTCAGGGAAAAAGGGGAAGGATTCATAGAAACTAGTATGAAGGACACATGGAGAACAACTAAGGGGGGTGGAAATGGGAGGGAGGTGGGGAGCATGGGGGGATGGGCTGGGATGGGATTGGGGGACAGAAAACTGACTTGAACAATAATTAAATAAAAATAATAATAATAACCTTAAACATAAATGGATGAAATGCTCCAATCAAAAGACATAGAATAGCTGAATGCATAACAAAGCATGAACCACACACATGCTGCCTACAAGAGACCCACCTTATGACAAAGGACCTACACAGACTAAAAGTGAAGGGCTGGAAATAAATTTTCCAAGCAAACAGGGAAAAGAAGCCAAGGGAGCAATACTCATATCAGAAAAAATAGTCTTCAAAAAAAGGGCCATAAAGAGAGACCCAGAAGGTCACTTCATAATACTCAAGGGAAGAATCCACTAAGAATGTAATCATTGTAAATATATATGCACCCAGCATAGGAGCACCCAAGTATATAAAGAAACTCTTAGAGGACTTCAAGAAAGATATTGACAGCAACACAATTATAGTAGGGGATTTTAACACCACACTGTCAAAAATGGACAGATCTTGCAAACAAAATATCAACAAAGATATTGTGGCATTGAACAACACCCTAAATGAAATACACTTAAGTAATATATATATAGAGCCCTTCATCCCAAAGAAGCTAAATATGCATTCTTTTCAAATGCACATGGAACATTTTCAAAGATAGACCACATGATAGGACATGAAACAAGTCTCAACAAATTTAAGAAAATTGAAATCATACTGAGCATTTCCTCTGACCACAAGGGACTGAAACTAGAAACCATGCCCAAGAAAAAAACCCAAAACACTCAAAATCATGAAGATTGAAAAGCATGTTATTAAACAACGAATGGGTCAAGAATGAAATTAGGGAAGAAATCAAAAAGTTTCTGGAAACAAATGAAAATGAACTCACAACTACCCAAAACTTATGGGACACAGTGAATACAGTCCTGAGAGGGAAGTTCACAGCAACTACCTAAAAAAGATAGAAACATTTCAAACAAACAACCTAACCCTATGCCTACAAGAACTCGAGGAACAACAACAAAGACAGCCCAGAGCAAGTAGAAGGAAGGAAATAACCAAGATCAGAGCAGAATTAAATGACATAGAGACTAAAAGCACAATTCTAAGAATTAATGAATCCAGGAGCTGGCTTTGTGAGAAGATAAACAAAATAGACAAGCCTTTAAGCAGGCTCATCAAGAAAAAGAGAGAGAAGGTTCAAATAAACACAATCAGAAATGGAAAAGGAGAGTTTCCAACTGACACCACAGAAATACAAAGGATTGTAAGAAAGTACTATGTAGAACTGTCTGCCAAGAAATTTGAAAACCTAGGTGAAATGGACACATTTCCAGAAGAATATAATCTTCCAAAACTCAATGAAGAAGAAGCAGAAAGCCTGAACAGTCCATATGAAATTGAAGCAGTAATCAAAAAACTCCTGTCACACAAAATCCCTGGACCAGATAGTTTGAGAGGAGAATTGAACAAAGCATTTAAGGAAGAGCTAGCCTCTATCCTTCACAGACTATTCCAAAGAAATACAAAATGATGGAAGACTCCCAAACTCTTTTTATGAAGCCAGCATCAGCCTAATCCCAAAACCAGATAAAGATACAACAATGAAAGAAAACTTCAGGCCAATATCGCTGATGAACATAGATGCTAAAATTTTCAACAAAATATTGGCAAACCTAATCCAACAATACATTCAAAAGATCATACACCAGGACCAAGCGGGATTAATCCCACAGATGCAAGGATGGTTAAATATTTGCAAATCAGTAAATGTAATACATCACATAAACAAAAGCAAAGACAAAAATCACATGATCATATCAATAGATGTGGAAAAAGCATTTGATAAGGTACAGCACTCATTTATGATAAAAACACTCAGCAAAGTGGGAATACAGGGAGCATTCCTCAATATAATAAAGGCCATATATGAGAGACCTACAGCCAACATCATACTCAATGGGCAAAAACTAAAATCTTTTCCACTAAGATCAGGAACAAGATGAGGTTGTCCACTTTAACCACGTCTATTCAATATAGTAGTGGGAGTTTTAGCCACCGTAATCAGACAAGAAAAGGAAATAAAAGGCATCCAAATTGGAAAGGAGGAAACAAAACTGGCATTGTTTGCAGATGACATGATAGTATACAAGGAAAATCCTATAGACCCCATCCAAAAACTGCTCAACCTAATAAATAAATTTGGTAAAACAGCAGGATACAAAGTCAATATCCAGAAATCAGAGGTGTTTTTGTATACCAACAATGAAATAGCAGAAGCAGAAATCAAGAAAAAATCCCATTTGATATAGCAAAAAGAAAAATAACATACCTAGGAATAAACCTAATCAAGGAGGTAAAAGACCTGTATGCAGAAAACTACACAACATTGAAGAAAGAAATCAAGGAAGACACAAACAAATGAAAACATATACCGTGTTCACAGATTGGAAGAATTAATATCATCAAAATGTCCATACTACCCAAAGCAACTTACAGATTCAATGCAATACCCATTAAAGAACCAATGGCATATTTCACAGACATAGAACAAACACTTCAAAAATTTACATGGAACCATAAATGACCCAAAATAGCTGCTGCAATTTTGAGAAAGAAGAGCAAAGTAGGGGGGATCACAATACCTGATACCAAACTGTATTACAAGGCCACTGTAATCAAAATAGCTTGGTACTGGCATAAAAACAGGCACATAGACCAATGGAAGAGAACAGGGAGCCCAGAAATAAACCAAAGTCCCTATGGTCAATTAATATTTGACAAAGAGGGCAGCAACATAAAATGAAGTAAAAATTGCCTCTTCAGCAAATGGTGTTGGGAGAACTGGACAGCTATGTGTAAAAAAATGAAACTCGAGCACCAATTTACAACATACACCAAAGTAAATTCAAGGTGGATAGAAGACTTAAATATATGTCATGACACCATTAAAGTCCTAGAGGAGAACATAGGCATGAATACCTCAGATATTTCACACAGCAACATTTTCACTGGTATGTCTCCTAGAGCAAGGGACATAAAAGAAAGAATAAACAAATGGAATCTCATCAAAATAAAAAGCTTCTGCACAGCTACAGAAAACAGTATTAAAATAAGAGAACCAACTGTATGGGAAAACATATTTGCCAATGATAACTCAGGCAAGGGTTTAATCTCAAAAATATTCAAAGAACTTCATGACTCCACTCTAAGAAGACATGCAACCCAATCGATAAGTGGGTGAAGGACTTGAACAGACACTTCTACAAAGAGGATATACAGAAGATCCAGAGACACATGGAAAGATGCTCAATATTGCTAGCTATAAGAGAAATGCAAATTAGAACCACAATGAGATACTACTTTATACAGGTCAGGATGGCCATCACAAACAAAGCAACAAATAACAAGTGTTGGATAGGTTGTGGAGAAAAGGGGACCCTAGTTCACTGTTGGTGGGATTGCAGACTGGTACAACCACTATGGAAAACAGTATGGAATTTTCTCAGAAAACTGAAAATGGATCTCCCTTTTGACCCAGTAAATCCACTGCTAATATTATATCCTAAGAACCCTGGAACACCAATCCAAAAGAACTTATACACCCCAATGTTCATAGCAGCACAATCTACAATATCCAAGTGCTGGAAGCAACCTGGGTGCCCATCAGTAAATGAATGGATCAAAAAACTACGGTACACTTACACAATGGAATTCTATGCAGCAGAAAGAAAGGAGGAACTCCTAGCCTTTGTAACAGCTTGGATGGAACTGGAGAGCATTATGCTGAGTGAAATAAGCCAGGCGGTGAAAGACAAATACCATATGATCTCACCTTTAACAGGAATCTAAACAACAAAACAAAGAAGGAAGCAAAATATAACCAAAGACACTGAAATAGAGAACAAGCTGACAGTGACCAGAAGGGAGAGGGAGGGAATTTCAGGGGAAAAGGGGAAGAAGGGTTTACATGAACAAGTAAAAAGGACACATGGACAAAAACTAAGGGGGATGGAAATGGCAGGGAGGTGGGGAGCACTGTGGGGGTGAGCTGGGATGAGAGTAAAAGACAGAAAACTGTACTTGAACAACAATTAAAACAAATAAATTGACAAATAAAATTATGCTTCTAAAACAAACAAACAAACAAAAAAGAAATGAAAGAGAAGATTACAACAGATACCGCAGAAATACAAAGGACTATATAAAATTACTATAAACAACTATATGCCAAGATTTGAAAACCTGGATGAAATGGACATATTTCTAGAAATATATAATCTCCCAAAGCTCAATCAAGAAAAAGCAGAAAATCTGAACAGACTGATAACAGCTACTGAAATTGAGGCAATAATAAAAAAACTTCTTGTACACAAAAGCCCTGGAACAGATGGTTTCACAGGACAATTTTACAAAATCTTCAGGGAAGAAAAAATTCCTATCCTTCTCAAACAATGCCAAAATATGCAAGAAGACACAGACTCCCAAACTCTTTTTAAGATGCCAGCATCATCCTAATCCCAAAACCAGATAAAGACACAAACGATGAAAGAAAACTATAGGCCAATATCACTGATGAACATACACACTAAAATCCTCAAGGAAATATTGGCAAACCACATCCAACAATACATTAAAAGCATCATCAAGTGGAATTATCACCACTTGATGATAATTATCACACCATTATCAAGTGGAATTCATCACGGGGGTGCAAGAATAGTATAATATTTGCAAATCTATAAACATAATACATCATATAAGAAAGAATAAAGATAAAAATCACATGATAAATATAAATAGATGTTGAAAAAACATTTAAGATACATCACCCATTTATGATAAAAATACTCAACAAAGTGAAAGTATATGGAGCATACCTCAACATAATAAATGCCATATACAAGAGACCTACAGCCAACATCATACTCAACGAACAAAAACTAAAAGGTTTCCCATTAAGATCAGAAATAAGACAAGGGTGTCTCCTTTTACCTCTTCTATTTGACTTCTATTTGGAAGTTCTAGCCACAATGATCAGACAAGAAAAAGAAATAAAAAGCACCCAAATTGAAAAGGAGGAAGTAAAACTGTCACTGTTTGCAGATGACATGACACTATACATAGAAAACACTATAGAATCCATCAAAAAACTACTTGACCTAATAAGTGAAATTGGCCAAGCAGTAGGATACAAAGTCAATATTCAGAAATTGAAGGCATTTTTGTACACCAATACAAAATACCAGAAACAGAAATTAGGAATAAATTCCACTTGCTATAGCAATAAGAAAAATAAAGTACCTAGCAATAATTCTAACCAAAGATGTAAAAGACCTACACTCAGAAAACTACAGAACACTGAAGAAAGAAATTAAGGAAGACATAAACAAATGGAAGCATGTACCATGTTCATGGATTGGAAGAATTAACATCATCTAAATGTCCATACTACCAAAAGTAATTTATAGATTCAACATAATCCCTATTAAATTACCAATGGCATATTTCACAGATATAGAGAAACCATTTAAAACATGTACATGGAATTCATGGCTTTAAGTATTTGACCAATGCTGATTTCCACACAGCTTTGCAGGAGGACAGCTCCTTTCCTAAGGGATGAGGCTTGGTCTTGGAAAGTTAATCTTTACTTCTCAATCCTGTTCATCTAAATTCTTTCCCACACTTGGTATTAGCTAACATTATTAATATAATTTGTATTATTTTGCCAGTCTAAAATAGTATCTTGTATTTTTTTAATTTTATTTAATTATTTTTCAAGTACAGTTTTCTGTCTATTACTCCCTTCCCATTCCACCCCCATGCTCCCCCCCTTCCTCCCATTTCCACCCTTCTCAGTTGTTGTCCATGTATCCTTTATATATGTTCCTCTAAATCCCTCCCCTATTTCCCCTGAAATTCCCTCTCCTCTTCCTTCTGGTCACTGTCAGCCTGTTCTCTATTTCAGTGTCTTTGGTTATATTTTGCTTCCTTCTTTGTTTTGTTGTTTAGCTTCCTGTTAAAGGTGAGATCATATGGTATTTGTCCTTCAACACCTTGCTTATTTCACTCAGCATAATGCTTTCCAGTTCCATCCATGTTGTTGCAAAAGGTAGGAGCTCCTTCTTTCTTTCTGCTGCATAGAATTCCATTGTGTATATGTACCATAGTTTTTTGATCCATTCATTTACTGACGGGCACCTAGGTTGCTTCCAACTCTTGGCTATTGTAAATTGTGCTGCTATGAACATTGGGGTGCATATGTTCTTTGGGATTGGTGTTTTAGGGTTCTTAGGCCATGAATTCTAGTTAACTAAGAGTCTTAGACCCCAGCCTCCTGATTATGCCCCAAGGTGGAATGGTGCCCCCACAAACACGTGAAGCATATCATGTAGCAAATTCTGACACTCACTTGTATCATCATACATCTGTGAGGCTTGGAACCTCACCTCATTACTGTAAGAAGTTGGTACTACTCTCCAAGAGGACTCACCTAGCAGAATAAGGCTGGACTAAGCTCTGCTATTCCATGTTGCTATTTTACTCTGGACTCTAATCGCAATGACAGAGGAACTAGAGCATCCTTAAGTATACAGATGAAAGGCCCTGTAACCCAAGAACAAGGGTCTTCTATACTTTGACATCTAGCCATGGTAGATGATTGTGACCTACCTCATGATGGAGTAGGCAAAGGGGAATTTCAAGTGATATTCTAGTTCTTATATTGAATGGTGATTCCTCAAATGTTTGTTGTATTACTGAAAATAAAAAATAATTATAAAAAGCAAATAATTATAAGAAATAAAACAGATATAACCAATCATGGAAAAAAAACATGTACATGGAACAATAACCCAGAGTAGCCATGTTGATTTCGAGAAAGAACAAAGTAGGGTTCACAATGCCTGATATCAAACTATATTATATGACCACCGTAATCAAAACAGCCTGGTATTGGCATAGGGACACATAGATCAATGGAACAGAAGAGTGCCCAGAAATAAACCCATGTCTCTATGATGAATTAATATCTGACAAAGAGGGCAGGAACATAAAATAGAGTAAAAATAGCCTCTTCAACAATAGCATTGGAAGATCTGAACAGCTACATGCAAAAAAAAGAAACTCAACCAACTTACACCATATACGAAAACAACTCAAGATGGATAAAAGACTTAAATATAAGTAATGACACTATAAAAGTCCTGGAAGAGAACATAGGCAGGAAAATCTCAGCTATTCCATGCAGCAATATTTTCACCGATATGTCCCCTACAGCAAGGGACACAAAGGAAAGAATAAACAAATGGAACCACATTAAATTAAAAAGCTCCTGCATAGCTAAAGAAAACATCACCAAATGAAAAGGGAAACATCCATATGGGAAAATATATTTACTAATGATACCTCAGACAAGGGTTTGACCTCCAAAATATATAAACAACTCACATGACTCCACACCAGGAAGACAAAACAATTCAATTAAAAAATAGGCAAAGGTTCTGAACAGACACTTCTCCAGGAAGGACATACAGAGGTCCCAGAGACATATGAAAGGAAGCTCAGTATCACCAGCCATCAAAAGATGCAAATTAAAACCACAGTGAGATACCACTTCACACTAATCAGCATGGTCATCAAAAACAAATCAACAAACAGCAAGTGCTGGCCACGTTGTGGAAAAAAAGGGAACCCTAGTACACTGTAGGAACAAAGACTGGGTTAGCCACTGTGGAAAATAGTATGAAATTTCCTCATATAAAAATAGAACTAACTTTTGACCTGGCAATTCCACTGCTTGAGTTATCCTCTAAGAAACCTGAAACACCAATTCAAAAAAATCTATGCACCCCAATGTTCTTACCAGTATTATTTTACAATAGGCAAATGCTGGAAACAGCCTAAGTGTCCATCAGTAAATGAGTGAATCAAAAAACTGTGGTATATTTACACAATAGAATACTAGGCAGCAGACAGAAAAAGGAACTCTTACCCTTTGTGACAGAATGGATGAAACTGGAGAGTGGTATACTAAGTAAAATAAGCAGGCAGTGTAAGACAAATAAAATATGATCTCACCTATAAGTGGAACCTAATCAACAAAATAAATAAGCAAGCAAAATACAACCAGAGATGTGGAATTAAAGAACAAACTGACAGTGGCCAGAAAGGAGAGGAGAGGAGAATAGCGGGAGAAAGAAGGGGGAGGTGAAGTCAAGGAACATGTGTAAATGACCCATGGACAGAGACAACACCAAGGAGGATTGAAAGAAGGAGGTGGGTAGGGCAGGGAAGCGTAATGGGGAAAATATAGGAACATCTGTAATTGAACAACAATAAAATTTTTTAAGACTTCAGCAATACACTACTAGATTTAGTGAATGAATTTGTTAAAGAAGCAGGATAAAAAAATAATATTCAGAAATTGGTGGCATTTTTATAAGCCAATAATGAACTCTCAGAAACAGAAACTAAGAACACAATCCCATTTATTATTACAACAACAAAAAATATATATGGCACCTAGGAATAAATGTAACCAAGGACATAAAACCTTTATTCAGAAAATTATAGGCCATTGAAGAAAGAAATTAAGGAAGATAGCAGTGGAAGCATATACTGTATTCATGGATTGGAAGAATTAACATCATTGAAATGTCCATACTACACAAAGAAAGCTATAGATTTAGAAATTTCTATTAAAATACTAATGGCATATTTCACAGATCTAGAACAAATATTCCAAAAGTTTATATGGATCCAAAATGGACCCCAAATTGCCTCAGCAATCCTAAGAAAGAAGAACAAAGTTGGAGGTATCACAATACTGATATCAAACTATGCTGACATGTCCATTGTGATCCAAACTACTTGGTACTGGCATAAGAATAGCATATAGATCAATAAAACAGAACAGAGAGCCCAGAAATCAATACATACCTTTATGGTCAATTAATATTTGACAAACAAGGCAAGAATACACAATGTAGTAAAGACAGTCTTTCAATAAATGGTGTTGGGAAAATTGGACAGGTTCATGCAAAATAATGAAATTAGATCACCAATTTACACCACACACAAGAACACAAAATCAATAAAACACCAAAGTACAAGTCAAAAAAACAAAAATTTTAGAGAAAGAAGGCAAGAAAATATCAGACATTCCACATAGCAGTATTTTCGCCAATATATCTCCTGGGTTAAGGGAAACAAAGAAAAAATAAACAAATGGGATTACATCAGATTTAAAAGTTTCTGCACAGCTAAAGAAACCATCAACAAAATGAAAAGAAAATCCACTGTATGGAAACACATATGAGATTTGTCCTGAATGTATCCAGCCATGTAATATGAAAAATAGAGATATTTACTGAAGAAGATACAAAATACAAGAAAGATTGTACATAGGACAATGATGCTTCAATCTCCTTCAAAGTAGGCAATTTGGGACCTCCCAATCAGAAATCAGCTGCCTCTTCATATTTTCCCAATGTACCAACAGTCTGAAAACTCTTCCCTTTCAAAGGTGATTTTAGTTTTGAGAAAAGCCAGAAGTTGCAAGTTGCCCAGTCTGGGCTGTAGAGGGGCTGAGTTATCATGGTTGATTTGATGTTTTGCCAAAAATCTCTGCACAAGATATGATGCAAAAGCAAGTACATTGTCGTGATGAAGCTGACAATCACCAGTTGCCCACAGCTGCAGCCTTCTGAATTATCTGAATAGTTTCTACAGAGGAATGTTCAAGCTCAATGCAAAATTTGATGCAGATTTTTTGCTCTACTCAGTCATTTTGAATGCAATGGCCACACAGTACACATGCTCTCAATGGCATCTACTGACCCCACCCCCATCTACAGTGAAGCCGTCATTATTCATACCTGAGCATTCCAATCCACTCTCCTTGGCTCCCAGGTTACATTGATGTACACAAACAATTCTTTTTTAGTATATTTTATTAATTATGCTATTAGAGTTGTACCATTTTTTCTCCCCTTTATTCCCCCCAACTCTGTTATCCCCTTCCATCCAACATTCTCCCCGCTTAGTTCATGTCCATGGGTAGTACATGTAAGTTCTTTGGCTTCTCCATTTCCTGTACTATTATTAACCTCCCCCTCTCTATTTTGTACCTACCAATTATGCTTCTTATTCCCTGTACCTTTCCCCCTTTCTCCCCCTTCACCCTCCCTGCTGGAGATAAACCATGTGATCTCCATTTCTGTGATTCTGTTCTTGTTATAGTTGTTTTGTTCAGTTTGCTTTTATTTTTTGTTTTGTTTTTTAGGTTCAGTTGTTGATAGCTGTGACTTGTCATTTTACTGTTCATATTTTTTATCGTCATCTTTTTCTTAGACAAGTCCCTTTAACATTTCATATAATAAGGACTTCATGATGATGAACACCTTGAACTTGGCCTTATCTGGGAAGCACTTTATCTGCTCTTCCATTCTAAATGATAGCTTTGCTGTGTAGAGTAATCTTGGATGTAGGTCCTTGCCTTTGATGATTTCAAATATTTCTTTCCAGCCCCTTTGTGCCTGTAAGGTTTCTTTTGAGAAATTACCTGATTGTCTAATGAGGACTTCTTCGTAGGTAGCTGTCTCTTTTTCTCTTGCTGCTTTTAAGATTCTCTCCTTATTTTTAACTTTGGGCAATTTCATTATGATGTGTCTTTGTATGTTCCTCCTTGGGTCTAACTTCTTTGGGACTGTCTAAGCTTCTTGAACTTGCATGTTTATTTCCTTTGCCAGATTGGGGAAATTCTCCTTCATTATTTTTTCAAATAAGTTTTCAATTTTTTCTTTTCCTCTTCTTCTGGCATCCTTATGATTCAGATGTTGGAACATTTAAAGTTGTCCCAGAGGTTCCTAAGCCTCTCCTTATTTTTCTGAATTCTTGTTTCTTCATTCTGTTCTAGTTCCATGTTTATTTCATCCTTTTGTTCCAAATTGTTGATTTGAGTCCTGGTTTCCTTCTTTTCACTGTTGGTTTTCTGTTTACTTTTCCTTATTTCATTTTGTACAGCTTTCACTTCTTCCTTTACTTTTGCAACCATACACAACTATTTCTGTGAACATCCCGATTACCAGTGTTTTGAACCGTGCATCTGATAGGTTGTCCATCTCCTTGTCACTTAACTCTTTTTCAGGAGTTTTGATCTGTTCTTTCATTAAGGCCCTATTTCTTTGTCTTGGCATGTCTGTTATGTTGTAAGGGACAGAGCCTTAAGTATTTGACAGAGCAAAGTGACCCACTTCTCTGCACTGTGGTGCTGTATCTGGGGAAGGGGTCAGAGAGGGAACAGTGGTGATTGCTCGGCTCTCGCTCTGCTTTTATGAGACCGGCAGTTTCTCCCACCACCACAACCCCCACAGGTTGGAGCAGCTACAGGTTCCAAAGCTTTATTTGGCCTGTGCTGGAACCCTGGGTTGCATGGTCTATGTTGTTCCCCTGTAGTTCCTCCCTACTTATCTGTACACAAATGTGGGGCCAACCAGTCGTCCTGCCACTGCTTTGCCCACCTGGTCCAACAGCTGCCACCTTGCCACACATCTTCTTCACTATAGCTGTCGGTCTCCAGCCCTCCTATTAATCTGAATTAATGTTTTTTCTTTAACTCTTTGCTTGTCAGACTTACATATAGTTTTTTGGCAGTTCTGGTTGGTTTTTGTTTTTAAATTGATTGTTTTCTCCTTTTGGTTATTCAAGAAGCAAAGTGTATCTACCAATGCCTACATCTCGGCTTTTCAGTCCTCACACACACACACTTTCTACTCCAATATCTAGTCCTATTAGTCTCATAATTATATTTAAGACAATTGTCACTATTTACATTATATGTATGACAATATGATTGTTATTTCTAGCTGCACATGTAGGGTAATATGATTATGTATCGTTGTTTGCTGACTTTTTGTTGTCCTGGGGTTGTTAATATCTTCTTTTCATTTCTTTTGTTTTTATGTACACCTACCTCTTATTCATTTATAGATATTCAACAGACCTAAATACTTTCTCAAAAGCGTTAAACACATTTTGCAAAATATCAGTTTTATTACTTTTTAGAGACTTTACTTTTAGCTTCCTCAACCCTCTTGTGCCAAACCAAATTGGTATTTCTCTTGACCAGCTTCTCTGGTCAGCTTCTCTGATGTCCTCCTGGATTCTCTCTTTTCCACCAGCCTGGGACTTCCCTTTATTCTCTCTCCTGTGTTGGATATCTTTGAACATTTGGATCCTGTGTTATCATTTTTCTTGTTTTATTCCTTTAGTGGAACACCTCCTCCAGTCATCTCTTAAAAAATGTACACATGAGTTACATATTTTTTAAAATTTGTACCTAAATGCCACAGTGGATTGAAGGTTTGACTGAGAAGAGAATTCTGTATTGGTCATTTGTTCCCCTAAGCAACTTAAAGAGATTGTTCCATTTACTCCTAGTTTTCAGTTTTACTGTTGAGAAACCTAATGACATTCTGATCCATTAACCTTTGCATGTGACCTGTTTTTTTCTTCTGTAAGCATTAGTGTCTTGTCAAATGTCTGAAAAATTAATGATTGTCGTTTTTGATGTGGGTGTCGTTTGTATGTTTAGTTGGTTAGGTTTTTTATTGTTGTTCAGTTGCAGTTGTCCCAATTTTTCCCCCATTGCTCTCTCTTGCCCCATACCCCTGGCCTGGCTCCCACAGCCAATCTCCATGCCATTGTCTGTGTCCCTGGGTCCTTTATACATGCTTTGGGCCCTTAGTATGGAAACTCAAAACTTTCCATTCTGAGAATTTTTTGTACTGTTTCTAAGTTGATTTTCTCCCTTCTGTTCTCCTATCTCCTTATTTTTGGAATACCTTTCTTTTGGTTAATTCTTATCCATTTTTTCCTTCTGTCTATATTCTTTTTCTGTGTACTGAAAAAGATCCTCATCTGTATCTTCTAACTCTTCTACTACATTTTTAACTTCTGCTCTCATATACCTAATTTCTAAAAATTTTATTGTTGGTATTCTCTGAGTATTTCTTTTCATGTATACATTTCACTCTTTTACCTCTCAAATGTTAATGATAGTTTTCTAGTGTTTTCTGCTCCCTGCCTGTTCATGTATACTCCAAGCTCCTCTTTAAATTTTTTTCTCCCATTTTGTACATTTTATTCTACATTAAAGTATTTCTTCAATTGTCTCATGACTGTTAGATCTTTAATCATATTTAAAGATGAGCACTGAATAGGGCTTTTACACATCACTAATTGAACAAAGACAAATTCATTTATTGCGAATCCCATACCACTATATTTGTTAGTTTTTCTCATAGGTTGATCAGTCTTCTCGGGGTGTATAAGTCTGTCAACATTTTCTTGCAGCTGTGTAGGGGAACACAGACACATTATTTTCCAAGCATAACTTGGGCTTCAGAGCCTGAAGGAGAATGCAGGTAACAGAAAAGCAGAAAATAAGTTGTCTAATACAGTTATCTGGTAGTGCCAGTTTTGTACTCTGTCTGCCTGTACTTTTTGTATCAGAAGAGAACTTGTGGTTGCTTCAGTGGTTTCCTTTCCTCACTTTTCTTGTATTTAAAGGGTAACAAAAACCCCTTTCACTGCAGGGTGCAGGGTGCTATGCAGCAAGAATGAGGAAGCAGGTAGTAAAAAGCTATGAAAAATAGTGATAGATAAATTGAAAAAAATAGAAGATAGAAGAGGCTAAGGAGTAACTTAAAGTTGTCAACTATACCAATTGTTTTTAAAAATTCATGAAACATAAGGGCAGGAAATAGTCTGCTATCTATGTCAACTAGACATCAGAATTGGCTTTTTTGAGAGAAGGCTTCATTGAGTGGTGAAGGCTGAAGCAAGAGTGGAAGTGCAAGGAGCTGAAATCTGCAGGGAACGTGGGGAACTGAAATATAAAGTTTAAGAGTATATTCTCAAGATATTTGGGGTGTCAATAAAAGAAAATAGATAAATTCACTAAATCTGTCTACCATCTTTGCTAAGCCTATGGTCTCCTTTAGTAACCAGTGTACCAGTGACATTACATTGCTTACCTAGACTGAAGTGGGCATATGTCAAGGGAAATGAACCTTTTGAGCACAGATAATAATCAAGGCAAGGCATTTAAAGTAAAACAAATTGGCTTTCTCTTCATAAAGCCTCTTTCAGGAGGAAATTAAAAGTCTCCTCATGGTATAATGAAAGATGCAAAATGACACTATTGGAAGAGATTCTTACATTTTTGGAGTGAGGAACATTCCACTTTTACTTGGAGATTAATTGATCTCCCTGGTAATTAGTCATCAAAATAATATTCAAAGGCAGAGTATCTGCTAGACTGCTTTTCAGAGATCACATCTTTCAAGTTTTCCATATTTCCCATTGTATTGCGCCATGAATAGGAAAGCAAAGGACCATTAAAGAACCTATAGACCAGGGGTGTCAAACTCATTTTCACCAGTGGACCACATCAGCCTCATGGTTGCTTTTGAAGGGCCAAATGTAATTTTAGGACTGTATAAATGTAACTACTCCTTAACAGTTAAATGAGAGCTTGGCATTGCTGCCAGGTGGAAACAAGGTGCTGGACCAGATAAAACAAGGTGGAGGGCCGGATTGGGCCTGCAGGACTTGTGCTTGCCACCTGTGCTACAGACTAAACACTTTTTGTTTACCCTATCATGATCTCAAAATAAGTAATTGGTCAATACAAAAAAAGCCAAATGAGTTGACAATCATTGAACTCTGACTTGTTTTTGTACCAACTTACTAGTTTTGTTAGCTTGGGTACTTATAATTATATCCTTAAAGCTAACCAGAATTTTTCAAAGTCAAGTGTAAGCATGAGCTGTGGCTTTCATTAGTCACAGCCTCCGGAAGTGTTGATTCAGCTGAACAGGAAGCAATAGTAATCTTCACTATGACTTACTTAGTAGTCATGTGTGGGGGAAGGGTGTGGGGCTGAATAGAAAAGGGAAAAAAAGAGATAAGCAAATGATTTTTTAAAATACACTTAAAAATACACCATTTACCATGATTAAGAAAGTAGCATTTATTTTTTTATGCTGTCATCTGTTCAACTTCACAATAGGTTGTGAAATTTGCTACATTCCTTTAACAATATCCAAGCAGAGCAAGAACAGGTAGAAAATTACCAGGCATAACAGTAGGAGATTAGTGATAAAAAATTTACACCATTTTAAAATATGTAACACCCTCTGCCTTTGTTTTGCAAAGGTATACTACCATTTTATTATCATTTTCTAAATGCTACAGCTCAAGTAGTCAAGCTGTCATGTCTAGTCTACTGGAAATAAGGAAAATAAAACCATCATTATTAAAAAATCTCAAACAAGGTAATTGTCTTGCATTTACCTCTGTCAAGGCTAGGCAGGTTCACTTGGGATTTGGGCAGATGGAAGAAAATGCATGGAGCCATTGGGATGCCTGACATTATTTTATTCAAGGGTGGGCGATGTATGCTCTTTGCAAGGCACATGTCACCAGCAGGAAGTCCCAACCCCTTTATATACTAATGCACACCAAGCATGACTCTGCTCATGCAGGCCAATTCTCAAGATTATGGAAATACTGCTTATTGGATCCATTCCCAAGGTTATGGGAAACTGCTTCCCTTAGTTGCCTAGACATTTGGGTGAGGGAGCCTGACTGACTCCATTTACCCTATAAGTAATGTTCATCAATTTGAAGATGGCCTGCTTTTCTGAATACCTGAGAACGATCTTTAAAATTTTTACTACATACAAGCAAAACCAAAGTTAACTTGAGATAAAAACTTAGGTTTTAAGAATCCTTTGGGTATGGGTAACATAATCATCCTGAGAGAAAAGATCTTTTTGGCCAGCTTTTTAAATTCCACCTCCACCCCATTTCACTCATTCCACAACCTACTACAATACCTGATACCAATTTACTGAAGAAATATTTATTGAGCACATTTGTATGCCAGGCATTTTCTAGGGGATAGAGACACAGGAATAAAGAAGAAGAGTACCTACTTTCTTTTAGAGAAGTATAGTTACTAATACAAAAAAACATTAACAATTTAATGATGTCTTCTATGCACTAACATTTAGGTTTTTAGATATTGAATCAGAAATTTATAAAGAATATACAGTGTACCACCTATACAGAAAAAGTCCAATAGAATCAGGAAAAACTTTATACAAGAGATGTCATAAGCTGTATTGGTTTAGAAGATTTATGTCTGTGGAAAGTGATCAGACCAAGAGAAAAGACAGCTAGATACTGAGAGAGTTGTGAGTCCTACAGTAAAACTGTGCAGGTCCTGACTAATGACTGTATAGCAAAGCCCTCCACCAAAAAGCACAGCCTCAAATCAGAACCTCAAATCAGCTTTTAGTACCTGCTCATAAATATGGGCAGATAATCAAGAATCACCAAATATTTGAGGAAGCCCTTCAATGTAAATAATAGAATTAAAAAAGAAAAACCTACCCAAAAGCAAACTGGGAAGAAGCACAATTTAAGAAGAAATAATTTCTAAATATCATAATTGATATCTTTAAGAAAAATTAGGAAATCTGACCCATTCATAAACAGAAATAGAAGGCTATAAAAAGGATACTCAGAGAATAAAATAAATTTTAAAGTGATATCAGAAATACTAAACTCAAGACAAAACTGAAGAAATATCCTAGAAAGCAAAACCAAAAGACAATGACTCTACATGATTCAACATTTAAATCACAAGAGGTTCAGAGAAAGAGAACAGAAGAAAAAAAGGAAAAAAACTGTGAATGAAATAATCCCCAAGGTTTAAAGGTAAAAGCTTCCAGATAACGAGAGTCCACTGAAGGTCCAGCATACCATCACAAAACTTCAAAATTCAGTTAACAAAGAAAAGGTCTAAAGTCCCTGGAATGGGGTTAGGGATGATAACATTTAAGTGATCTAGAATCAAGAGGGCATGAAACTTTTATTGCGAAATTGGTAGCAACAAAAGGCAGTAAGTGGACAATGCTAACAAAATTTGGAGGAAAATTTATGTCAACCTAGAATTCCATACTTAGAAAAAAATCAGTAAAGGAGTGGAGGAGACTAGAGAATTTTAAGATATACAAGGTCTCAAAACATTTGCTTCTCCGGGATCCTTTCTGACATTGCTACTGGAACATGTGCTTCACCAAAACAAAAGAGTAAGCAAAGAAAAAGAAATGCATGTTACACAGAAATTATAAGATCTAACAGAAGAGAGATGACAGGGAAACCACAGGATGATGGCAAATGGAAATCTCAAGATGATAGTTGATACAGGCTCCAAGAGCACCCAGTTCAGTTAGGAAGATGGGAACAAAACAAATCATACTCAAAGAAACATCCCCCTCAAAATAAAATTAATAGAATATCTGACCATTTGAATATATTGAGAAAAGATACAGATTTTCCAGATGGTTTGAAAATGAAATAGTGAGAGAAACAGAAAACTAAACAAACATGTGAGGGAGAGTAATTACAGGGGAAATCAAAAATTACACAAGAAAAATTTGAATTACTAGTATATTACATGGTTCAGGTGGGAGTACTAGTAACAGTCATACTATTGTAAATGGTGAATACATATCTAACTAAAAATTATAATGTAAACTTTGGGGGGAAAAGGAAAGTGAGGAGGATTTGTATGTCTTCAGGGGTGAGAGGTAGTAAGAGATAATGAAAGTTATTTTCTCTAATAAATCAATAGATGGGCCTAACTGGAAAAAAATCTGAAGGAAGCAGTACAAGGATGGTGCTTAGAAAAAAGAAACAAGGACTAGAAGTATTTTAAAAACTTGAAAGTAGCCCCGACCAGTGTAGCTCATTTCGCTGGAACATTGTTCCATAAACTTAAAGGTTGTCGGTTCGATTTTTGGTCAGTGCACATGCCTAGGTTGTGGGTTCGGTCCCCAGTTAGTTTGGTCCCCGGTCTCCCAACAATGTGTCTCTCCCTCTCTCTCTCCCTCCCTTTCTCTCTCTCTCTAAAGTTAATAATCATGTCCTCAGGTGAGAATTTAAAAAAAGATTTGAAAGTATTTGCCTACAAGAAGTAGAAATAAGGGTATGAGCCTAAAAAAATCCCGATTGTTATTTTTAAAAAAGCCAAAAAACTTAAAAGACTATCACACTTCACTGAATTTCAATGTACTAAGATGCACTATTTTTTATTTTTTATTTTATTTTATTTTTTAAGATTTTATTTATTTATCCTTAGAGGGGAAGGGAAGGAGAGAAAGAGAGAAATATCAGTGTACGGTTGCCTCTTGTGACTCCCCTGCTGGGAACTGGCCTGCAACCCAGGCATGTGCCCTGACTGGGAATCAAACCTCAATTGTGTGGTTCGCAGGCCTGCACTCAATCCACTGAGCTACACCAGCCAGGGCTGCACTGTGTTTTTTATGTACCAATAAAGAAAATAGTACTGAAAGTTAGGACAAACTGCTCTCTAAAGCTAAGAATTTTTTATATTGCTTCATTGAAAGAGCTACTTTGGGCTTATGTAGATATTTTGATTGTTCCTCATTCTTGCACATATATAAAAAGGTAAAAATTAAATAAATTAGCCATAGTATTTCTAAAACTTCTTCAGAGAGTCCAACTCTTCTGAGTTCTCTTGGACTCAAAGTAGTTGATCCCCATATTTTTCCTGACACTAACTGTGCTGTCTAGAGTACTAACAATATATAGCATCTATTAAAAGAGTGCTTACTTATCCTTCCTAATTAAGCCACTTAACATTTTAGTATTGTCTGTTGGTCTTCTTCCAAGCTGCTGACACCCATTCTGTAGCTTCTAATACTATTATTCTTTAATTTTACCAGAAGGCATCAACAAAAGTTCATTATATAACAACCAGGACTCATATGCCTTCCTTTCTTACATGGTCCTTCAATAACTGTTGAATAAAACATCAGGGAGTTGCAGTTTTTCAGTCATATTGGTGTAAATAATAATCAAGTTTGCGCAAGCAGATAATGATCACTATGTTAGAACCACTTCCTGGCTGACAGTAAATGGAAGACATCATCAATTATAAGATGTATCCCAATTTCAGACATGTTAAAACATCAAAACAAACCAAAAAACCCCGCAATTATCTCCAATACAGACTTTAAAACCTAGAAAAAAAGAAAGAGGAAGATGAAGATAAAGGGAAGAGAAAGATTATTTTAGCAATCCAGACAAGAACTGAAGCAGGAGCAGTGGGCATAAAAAGAAGAGGTTGAATATAAGGCATATTTAGAAACCAGCATCAATAGGTCTTGGTATGATGGGAAGTTGAAGACGAGGACAACATGGGAGTAAAGGATGACTTGAGTTTCTAGGTTGCATATCTGGATAAAGAGAAGAGAAAGTATTAGGAGGAAATTAGTTCAACTTTGGACACACTGTATTTGAGGTTTCATGTGATATCTAGATAGAGGTGTACAGTAGGCAGTGGAGTTACAAATCTGGAGCTAAATAGAGTTACCTAGTCTGCAGATATAAAACTGGCAGAAATAAGTCAATCATAACTGGATGATACTACTCCTGTTGAATTAAAAAAAAACAGTAGAGTACTGGTCAGTATTTACAAGGTATATGAAGAAGACAATCTACTGGGACTGTCTAAGAGGAAAGGGATTTATGACACAATATTAGTGGCTGCCTTAGGAACACTAATTAAAAAAAGACTCTCTCCTAAGTTATTACAGACAATTCCCAAAGCCACACTGCAGAAAGGGGCAGCTGAGGAAGCTGCTGCCTTTAAAATGATCAGAGATCTGTAAAATCAGGAAACTGTTGGCAACATCAGAAACTCATTTTATAGCTATATGCTCCAAATCCACATCACACTCATTAGAATCTATAGCCGCGCCCCCCACCTCAAAAGTCCCTATGCCTTTACTCCCTGCTTTCAGATTAGCTCCAAGTCTAAATCTCACACAAATGTTATCTACCTGTTTGGAAGAACTTAAATTACACCCAGAACTCTAAGGCATCTGAAAAAATATTTTCCTTTGTTGTTCTGTTTTGTTTTGTTGTAGTGGAGAGGGGTTTGGTGTGCAGGGCAGGGCATGAGGCCGGGTTGTTTAGCTTTCTGGCTTCCAAGTGATAGAAGCAATCTGGGTTGAAATGTATGACTAGTGAAGCACATTACCTACCATGAATATCAAAAACAGAATATTGGGGAAAATGAAAATTGAAAATGTGAGAAGTCAGTGAGGAGACAGAGAAGGCATGGTTGAAATAGTGACCACCCTGTAATGAAAGCAAGTAGAAAAAAGATTTTTTTAAAGAAATGAGTGGTAAACAGTGTCAGAAGCTGCTGAGAAGTAAAAAGTTTAAACAAATAAGATCTAAAGAGGATCTGATACAGTTCCCCAAAACAATATCCTTTGGTGAGCTAGGCTAGAGCAATTTCAGTGGAGTGGTTAAGGAGAATGTTTGAAATGGGTTTAAAAGTGAATGAGAAGCATAGGCTGTGATTTCAAGGACTTTAGCCTCATCTTAGACATGAAGTAATCTCTAAAAGCCTGTTTTCTCACCTGACAAAGTGGATTTATATAAACCTTTTAGATTTGTTGTAACTTAACTTAGTGTGGCCAGGACTTCACCACTACAAAACAGATTTTAAAAAATTAACCTCACTTTTGCAACAGAGGTCTCCCTAATTTCCTCTTGGCTGTTGGCATTTGGAGGAGCTCAGTCATTCACTCTCTCCACTTCCAGACTATTTCAAATTGAGAATAGACTCGTTTCAGAAAAATCCATCTCATCACTAGGAGGCTGTGCCAGCCCTAGTCCCACCATATTTGCTATCATATGCAAAGCCTCAGGGCTTCAGCCAGAGGCTCTCCTCTGACACTCACCACCGGCCTCTAAAATAACAGAAAGGGCTTGTCAAGCTGTGGGCAAGAGTGGATACATGAGTAAGTGCTTTAAATTCAGTTCAGGATTTCCATAAAGAAGAACTGTGATTTATATATTGGCCTTACCCAATGCCTAAATGTGGCCTCATCTCACACAGAGAAAACAATCCCCCTATCATGGTGTTGCTCTTGTCTCTTCCGGAATAATAAACTACATTTCCTGTCCTGTTTGAACCAAACTATACCACAAAAGAAACTGTCAGTTCTCAATGGTTTATCTTTTTGCCATTCAAATGGAATGGAGTCAGGTCTATGCACATTCCAATAAATTCTATCTATTTGGTGGAAAGTGCAGAGGGCTGGGATAGCACCCAAATTACCTGCCACTTTAGAATCAGAGCTGAATGTAAAAAAGGTCATAGCTCAGTGCCTGACATAAGTACATTTTAATTCTCTTTTATTTTTAAAGGTGAATAAATCAAACAATTTCTAATTGCAAATGACATGAACTTACACATAAAGAATTTTGAGTATTCCACTAAAATCTATTAGTGTTATCAATGGAAAATGGTTCTTGTGGTGACCAGAGGAAAAGAATTTGCTGAGACCCACAAGGGAGGATGTGGTGAACTTTACTGATGATGTAAAATTAAGGGGCTCCCCTCTAAACTTCTAAATATCCCATCTCCTTCATCTCACCATGGAAAAAATCTGGTCTTGTCTTCAGAGGGTCGACATAAAAGCCAGTGTCCAGAGTTTCTGTTCCATATTAAAGACCAGACTGGACTCCATACAGTCCAGTTCAGCATCCAGCTAGTTTAGTGTGCGTTTCCAGCTGCAGTCCATTGCTATGCAGTGGTATTAGGCTCCCTTCTAGAGCCTGCCTGTGTGGAGCCCAGGTGGCCATGAGACACAAAGCTATGGGCCACATACGTATTAGGGCCACATGGTCATGTGCTTCTGCGTGAGAGAGCACGCAAAGAACAGATCTTCTTTTTTTCCGTTGGGATTTTATTAGCTTGGGTTTGGGACAGACCAGGTGCCATTTTAAAAGAACCAATCAACTTCCCAAGCTTTCACGGGCTTTGGATGGGTTTATCTTTCCCCAGCTCGATGACAGGACTCCATGGTCCAGCACCTTCCCTTGTGCCCCCCAACAATCTGGTACTAGATGGCAAAGGGGGGAATGTTAATACCTTTGGCAGAGCCCAGTGCTGTGGTGTCCTGGACTATGAAAAGCTGTAGCTTCTTGGTAAAGCAAACAGGCTTCTGCTTCTCAGTTTTTTAAGCTCAGTGTCTAATCCCCATACTCCCCTTTTGTAGCCAAATACCGATGGTAACATTAGAACTAATAAGAGAGTTTGGCAAAATTATAAGATAAAATCAATACGCAAAAGTCAACTATGTTTCTATACACTTGCAAAAGAACACACTAAAAATAAAATTAAGAAAATAATTCCATTTATAATTGTATCAAAAGGGAATATAATTAAAAAAGAAATATCAAACTTATACTCTGAAAAATATAAAATATTGTCAAAAGAAATTAAAGACAATCTAAATAAATGGAAAGGCATCTCATGTTCATGATTAAAAGACTTAATATTGTCAAGATAGCAATGCCCCCAGATTGATCTACAGATTCCATGTAATCCCATCAAAATCCCAGCCTTTTTTTTGGTGGAAATTGACAGTCTGATTATAGAATTTATACTGAAATTCAAAAAATTTGGAATAGCCAAAACAATCTGGAAAATGAAAAACAAAGTTGGATGATCACACTTCCCAATTTCAAAACTAACTGCAAAAGCTGCCAAGACTGGTGTGTGGCTCAGTTAGCTGGACTTCATCTTGGAAACTGAAAGGTCACCAGTTCAATTCCCAGTCAGGGAACATGGCTGGATTATGATTTAGGTCCCAGGTCAGGGTGTGTATGAGAGGTAACTGATTGATGATTCTCCTTCACATTGATCTTTCTCTCCCTCTCTTTCTCCCTCTCTTCCCTATCTCTAAAAATAAATAAATAAAATCTGTAAAAAATGTAAAGCTATTGCACACTAAACAGAATGGTATGCAGTACACTGTATGCAGAATGGCATACAGTATAGTATGCACATAACTTAAAAAAACTAACAGCAAAAGCTAATATAGTTTGATAGTGGCATAAGGATAGACCCGTAGGTTAGTGAAATAGACTTGAGTCTATAAATAAATCCTCACATTTATAGTCAGTCAATTTTCAATAAGGCACCATGATAATTCAGTAGAAGAAAGAAATCATCACAGTAGATGGTGTTATCATACTTATGGGGAAATAAAAAAGAAATTTGACCCTACATCACACTGCATAAAAAATGAACAGAAATACATACAAAAAACTGAAATATAAAAGCTAAAACTATAAATATTTCTAGAAGAAAACAAAGGATTAAACATTCATGACCTTGGGCCATACAGTAGTTTAACACCAGAATCACAGGCTAAATAAATAAATAAATAAATTGGATATCATAAAATGAAAAAAACCCTTTTTATTATTTTTTTTCTTTTTCCATCTGGCATGAAGGGATAAAAAGAAAGTTGCCTAAAGGTAATGGGACAAGTTCAATCACCAAACCCACTCAGCAGGTTAACTATTTATTTACTTAATTGATTTTAGAGAGGGAGAGAGAAACAATGATTTGTTGTTCCACTTATTTATGCATTTATGCATTCATTGGTTGATTCTTGTATGTTCCCTGACCAGGGATCAAATCCTCAACCATAGCATATGAGGACAATGCTCTAAATAACTGAATGTTACAGATAAGCCTGTTTTATTAAGCATCCTAAGCACCACTGGGGATTTAGTTGTGAACAAAACCCAAAGTCCTTATCTCCAAGGAGATTATGTTTGAGAAAAGAGAGACAGACAATAAACAGATAAATACGTAATACACCACCAAGTATTTACAAGTGCTATGAATTCAAATAAAAATAGAAAAAATTAACTGGGTGGAAAAGGGTGCATATCAAAGATGGTGGAGGAGTGAATGGAAGCCACACTAACCTCTCCCAAGACCTTTCTGGAATTACAACTAAATTGTGGAGAAACCACCCAGAACAAACAACTGAACAAGAATGAGAGAGAAGCCTTATAACTTCGGACAGACAGAAGAATTGCTACAGAACAAACCCAGAGTGGGGGACAAGATAGTATTCCTGAACCCCTGAACTGTGGGGTTCATCTTGCCTGCTGCCAGGGGATTATAACTCTCAATGCCAGAGACTGGTGAAAAGGAAAAAAATTATTATTCAAAAGTTACACAGACTTAGAGTAATGACTTAATGTCTTCATTAAAATCCTGAAGTTCCTTAAAACACCCACAAACATATGTATTCCTTCTTTCCCCCCTTTGCTCAGTCTAGCCAGTCAGGAGTACTGTATCTCAGGAAAAGAATAAAAGTCTATGGCTCTGGTAGCTCCCCATTCTTCCCAGTAATCTGTGCTCAGTTCGCAGGCCTCCCACAGTTCCCAGCACCATCAGCTTTTTCCTTGCTGTGATCTCCAGTTCTTAATCCAAATCCATGTCGCAACTTCTTCCTGGCCCACCAGCAAGAGTCCTTTCATCTCTTTCCTTCCCTTTTGTCCTGCATTCTTCTAAACTGCTAAGAGAGAGCTCTGCATCACTGCTACATCTTGCTTTCTAGCTTCCTAGACTACAGGACAAAGGGAAGACCCAAAGCCAAGTGATCCCCACCCCCACCCTGCAAGGCTGCTGTGTATGGCTTTAAATCCCAGTGTCATTCTCTTCTGCAGCCCCATTTCTGACTCCTCCCACAATTAGCTACACCTGCCAGCATTCCTATATTTTTCCAGCTTTTCTGGGCTGCTATAGTAAGTCTGGGCAGCCATGGCCCCATGGCATGTAGCTAGTCAACTCCAAGCTCTCATGCAGGCACTGTAACCAGGGGGAGTTGCCCCCCAATTACATCCTGGATGCAGGACACTCCCATCTCCCTGGCTCAAAGCACTGCCACAGCTATTTAACATATCTACAAAACCAGTTAAAAGTTATAGATATGTTATATGACCATTCTAGAGGTTATTTGCAAAACTGTTGATATGCAAAATAACTCAAGGGCCCTGCTCCATGTGTCCCATTCCCCAGTTCAGACTATAGGGCGAGGACATCCTATATTTTTAATATTTCCTGGATACCTTGAGTTCTGAACCCCATTACAAATCCCACTTAGGGGATGCCCTGAGTGTACCTTGTTACAGAATCACCTTCAGCACAACCTGTCTGATAAGGAGTGTGGTGGAGATTCAAGAGAGCTGGCTGTGTGCCCACAGGCAGCAGCACTGGAGAAATAATTAAGCAGCAGTTTGGATCCCCCTGAGAAGAATGGGGTCTAAACCCTAAGCTGGGATCCCCAGCCTAGAATACCAGAGCTTTAAAAGTACAGAGATAACAACTGGCAATGAAAATCTGCAGCATTGCTCTCTGCCAGAGGTAGACTGCTGGAGATGCAAATTGCTGTTTAAAGGGCCAATGCACAAATTTTCATTTGCTGTCACTTACCTGGGGTTCTGGCAAAGGTGGGAGCAGAGTGGGCTTGAGATGCCTGAGGACAGACTGGGAACAGAGGCTCTGAGGGGAGAGTAAGGAGAGTAGCCCCAGGGATATCAAGTCTGAATCATCCCCCCAAAAGAAGCAGCCATCTTGCTCAGGCAGACCACTCCCCTCTGAGCACTAGCAGCCTGAGGGGAAACAACAGCTCCGCCCCCAAGAAAGACTCTGCCCCAACTCTGTGGTGCTTAAGCCCAACTACTGAGTGCAGAGTGACTAGATTAATAATTCAAGGAGACAGCCACAGACATGGATCCCTGGCAAAGAGTGGGTGCAGAGTGGACTAGAGACACTTGAGAAGAGACTGGAGACTGAAGCTTAGAGGAGAGGACTGAGAGAGCAGCCGCTGGGATCCCAGTGCTGAGTCATCACTCAAACTGCAACAGACATCCTGCTCAGCAGACCATTCCCCTCTGAGTAGCAGCACCCAGAGGGGAAACAATAGCCCCCAACCCAGGAGGAATTCTGACCCACCCTATGGGGTTTAAGTTCAATTGCTGAATGCAAAATGACTAATTAACAACTGAAAGAGACAACTATAGACAGGAGATCTCTGGAAGTCTCAGAGCAACTGTCTAAAGTCGAACAAGGTCAATATCTGACTCCCGCAGAGGTGGATTGAGAAAGAAAAATAATGATAAATATTACAGGTTACCAAGATGAAATTCTCTGTGGTCTTCTCCATGATTAGTGATATTTTATTTCCCGCATAGCTTTTCAACTTTCATTTCTTGTCCAGCAGTTTCTGCATATTGTCACTAGAATTTTTACTATAGCTTATTTCTCTCCTTTTCTATAATAGTCATAATGTCTACATCTTTATTAATACTGGTTCATTTGCTCTTAATATTGAGATTGCAGGGAGGAGATATTTTTGAGGATGTGGGTTTGTCCCCTGGGCTCAGTGGTTTTCTTCTGACAGCATCTGCACAATATCATACAAGACATGGTGGGCAAAGTGACCCTCAGTCAACCAGTTGGAGGGAAGGACCCACCAAAGAATGACCCAACAACAATCAAAACCCAATTACAACCAAAAACTCAACATAAATAGCATCCCAAGAGCAGCATGTTCAGGAGATCAAGGAGACTGAACCACTGAATCTCACAGGTCTTCTTCCATAGAGGTTTACAGCACAAACTCAGGGAGTCAGAAGAGATCCATTTAGGAAGCAGAAGCAAATAAGAAGAGTCTCCCAGAAAAATGAGAAGACAAACAAGCCACAAATGAAAGAAACCAGGAATACCAGGAAAGAATGGTGAGTGAAATAGAGGCAAATCAACTGTCAGATACTGAGTTCAAAACAGTGGTTATAAGGAAGCTCAACAAACTCAGTGAGAATTACCAAACACTCAGGAAAACTACAATGAACTAACTGCAAACTATATCAACATGAAAAAGGAAGCAGAAACTGTCAACAAGAGCCAAGACAAAATGAAGAATACAATTTCTGAATTGAAGAAGACAGTAGAAGGAATCAAAAGCAGGCTAGGTGAAGCACAAGATTGAATCAGCAAGCCGGACGACAAGGTAGAAAAAAATCCCAGAAAGAGCAAGAAAAGGAAAAAAGATTCAGAAAGAATGAAAAGGTGTTAAGGCAACTGCAAGGAAAAATGAAATGAAATAATAGTCATATAATAGGGATACCAGATGGAGAAAAGCAAGAGCCAGGGGTAGAAAACCTGTTTGAAAAACTAATGATGGAAAACTTCCCCAATCTGATGAGACAAAAAGTCACACAGACCCAGGAAGCACAGAGGGTCCCAGTCAAGAGGAACCCAAAGAGGCCTACTTTAAGACACATGATAATTAACATGGCAAAATTGCAATACAGAGAGAGAATCTTAAAGGCAGCAATGGAGAAACAGGAAGTAACATACAAAGGAGCCCTGGTAAGGATAAGAGCTGACTTCTCCATGGAAACACTCCAAGCCAGAAGGGAATGGCAAGGAATACTTCAAGTAATGAAAACCAAGGGCCTGTAACCAAGATTATTCTATCCAGCAAGGTTTCTCAATTAAAATGGAAGGCCAAATAAGGAGTTTCTCAAACAAAAAAAGGTTCAAAGAATACACCTCGACCAACCAGCATTGCAAGATGTGCTAAACGGACTGCTTTAAGAAGATGAAGAAGAAGAGGAAGAGAGAGAGGAACACAGGTACAAAGTGGTAGAATGGAAATGAATAAGTACCTATCAATAATAACCTTAAACATAGATGGAATAAATGCTCCAATCAAAATACATAGAGTACCTGAATGGATAAAAAATTATTACCCACACATATGCTGCCTACAAGACACCCACCTCAGAAAAAAGACCTACACAGACTGAAAATGAAAGGCTGGAAAAAAATATTCCAAGGAAAAAAAGCCAGGGTAGCAATACTCATATCAGACAAAATAGACTTCAAAACAAGGACCATAAAAAGAGACCCAGAGGAACATTTCATAATACTCAAGGGAATAGTTCATCAAGAAGACATAAACATTGTAAACATATATGCACCCAACACAGGAGCACCCAAATATATTAGGAAAATCTTGAGGACTTCAAGTAGGATATAGACAGCAACACAATTATAGTAGGGGATTTTAACACCCCACTGTCAAAAATAGATAGATCTTCCAAATGGATAAATCAACAAAAATATTGTGGCATTGAACAATGCCCTAGATGAAATGGACTTAGCTGATATATATAGAAAACCTTTCATCACAAAGAAGCAAAATACACATTCTTTCCAAATGTACATGAAACATTTTCAAAGATAGACTACATAATAGGACAAAAAACAAGCCTCAACAAATTCAAGAAAATTGAAATCATATCAAACATTTTCTTGGACCAAGGGCTTGAAATTAGAAACCAACCTCAAGGAATAACCTCAAAAACACTCAAATTCATGGAGATTGAATATCATGCTATTAAACTATGAATGGGTTAAAAATGAGATCAAGGCAGAAATCAAAAAGTTTCTGGAGACAAATAAAAATAAACTCACAACTACCCAAAACTTATGGGGCACATCAAAGGCAGTCCTGAGAGGGAAGTTCTTAGCAATACAGACCTACCTAAAAAAGGTAAAAACATTTCAAATAAACAACCTACCCCTACATCCGCAATAACTGGAAGAACAACAACAAAGACAGCCCAAAGCAAGTAGAAAGAAGAAAATAACCAAGATCAGAGCAGAATTAAATGACATAGAGATTAAAAGCACAATCTTAAGGACCAACAAATCCAGGAGGTTGTTCTTTGAAAAAATAAAGAATATTGAAAAGCTTTTAAACAGACTCATCAAGAAAAAAAAGAGAGGACCCAAATAAACAAAATCAGACATGAAAGAGGAGAGATTACAACAGAAATATAAAGTAGTGCAAAATATTACTACAAAGAAGTATATGCCAAGAAATTTGAAAACCGACATGAAATGGACAAATTTCTAGAAAAAAGTAATTTTCAAAAACTGAAGAAGAAGCAGAAAGCCTGAACAAACTAATAACAACTGAAGAAATCAAAGCAATAATAAAAAACTCCTGGCACTCAAAAACCTTAGACTGGACGGTTTCACAGGAGAATTTTACAAAACATTTAAGGAAGATAGAACTCCTAATCTTCACAGACTATTGAAAAAAATACAAGAAGGTGAAATACTTCCAAACTCTTTTTATGTAGCCAGCATCATCCTAATCCCAAAACCAGACAAAGACACAACAAAGAAAGAAAACTACAAGTCAATATAACTGATGAACATAGATGCAAAATCTTAAACAAAATATTGGCAAACCACATCCAGCAATACATTAAAAAGACTATACACCACGATCAACTGGAATTCAGCCCAGGAATGCAAGGGTGGTATAATATTCAAAAATCAATAAATGTAACATGTCACATAAACAAAAAGAAAGACAAAAATCATGTGAACATATCAATAGATGCAGAAGAAAACATTTGGTAAATTACAGCACCCATTTATCACAAAAACACTCAGCAAAGTGGGAATACAGGGAGCATTCCTCAACATAAAAAAGGCCGTATATGAGAGACCTATAGCCAAAATTGTACTCAATAGGCAAAAACTAAAAGCTTTCCTATTGAGATCAGGAACAAGACAAGGATGTCCACTTTCACCACTTTTATTCAACATAGTATTGGGAGTCCTAGTCAGAGCAATTAGACAAGAAAAAGAAATAAAAGACATCCAAATTGGAAAGGAGGAAGCAAAACTGTCATTGTTTGCAGATTACATTATAGTGTACATAGAAAGTCCTATAGATTCTAGCAAAGAACTACTTGACTTAATAAGTGAATTTGGCAAAACAGCGGGATATAAAGTCAACATCCAGAAATCAAAGGCATTTTCTGTACAAAACAATGAAATATCAGAAACAGAAATCAGGGGGAAAAATCCCATTTGCTATAGCAATGAGAAAAATGAAGTACCTAGGAATAAACCTAACCAAGGAGGTGAAGGACCTGTACTCAGAAAACTACAAACACTGAAGAAAGAAATTAAGGAGGACACAAATGGAAGCATGTACCATGTTCATGGGCTGGAAGAATTAACATCATCAAAATGCTCATACTACTCAAAGCAATTTATAGATTCAACACAACTTCTATCAAAGCACCAAAGACATATTTCACAAATATAGAACAAATATTTCAAATATATAAATGGAATCATAAACAACCTGAATAACTGCAGCAGTTTTGAGGAAGAAGAATAGAGTAGGAGAGATCAGTTTCATACTGATATCAAACTGTATTACAAAGCCGCTGTAATCAAAACAGTCTGGTACTGGCATAAGAACAGACATATACACAAATAGAACAAAATAGAGAGCCCAGAAATAAACTCAAACCTCTATGGTCAATTGATATTTGACAAAGGGGGCAAAAACATAAAATGGAGTAAAAATAGCCTCTTCAACAAATGATGTTGGGAGAACTGGACAGCTATGTGCAAAAAAATGAAACTTGAGCACCAACTTACCCCATACACCAAAATAAATTCAAGGTGGATAAAAGAGTTAAATATAACCCCTGACACCATTAAAGTCCTAGAGAAGAACATAGGCAGGAAAATCTCAGATATTACACACCGCAATATTTTCACCAATATGTCCCCTAGTGCAAGAGACATAAAGGAAAGAATAAACAAATGAGATCTCATCAAAAGAAAAAGCTTCTACATGGCTAAAGAGAACAGTATTAAAGTGAAAAGAGAACCGACCATAGGGGAAAACATATTTGCCAATGATACCTCTGATGAGGGTTTGATCTCCAAAATATATAAAGAACTCACATGGCTCCACTCCAGAAAGACAACACAATTAAAAAATGGGCAAAGGCTTTGCAGTGAATAAAGTTTTCATCTTCCCCACATGTCAAATTGGGAATTACTGTTGGCATTGAATTGTCACCAGTCACCATGGGTTGACAGCATGGATGACATTAAATTAACGGCTACACAAGTAATCTAAGTGTGTGAATCCACTGGGTTTAAAACAAAACAGAGTGCCAGGAGTAATTGAGTATGTACTCCATCTAAAAGTGTTTAATATGAAAATTTTAAACACTGATGGTATAAGTAAACAAAAAACTCAATTGTTGCCTAGTTTGCTGGATCCCATGTCTGTTCCCCTGCTAAAACCAACAGGTTAGTCTAAGGGAGAAGTTGTATCTTTAACACATTCTTTCTTTTTAAAATGTGTTTTAATAATAACCATTATAATTTTAATTTATTGTTGTTCAGTTACAATTGTCCCCTCTTTTACCCCTTTGCTCACCCAACCTCATCACCCACCATTCCCAGTCAATCCCCCTCATTGTCTCTGCCCATGAATCCTCTATTCACGTTCCTTTGCTTGTCCCTTCACCTTCTTTCCCTCATTAACCCCCTCCCCTCTCCCTCCTGGTCAGTGTCAGTTTGTTATTTTATTTCCAAGTCTCTGGTTCTGTTCTACTCATTTGTTTGTTTTGTTGATTAGGTTCCACTTATAGCTCGTATTTGTTTTTCACTGCCTGGCTTATGTCACTCAGCATAATGTTCTTCAATTCCATCCATGAAGTTATGACAGGTAGGAGTTTCTTCTTTCTTTCTGCTGCATAATATTCCTTTGTGTAAATGTACCACAGTTTTTTGATCCATTCATTTGCTAATGGGCACGTAGGCTGTCTCTAGTACTTAGCTACTATAAATAAGGCTGCTAAAGGGTGCATAGGCTCTTTTGAATTAGTGTTTGAGGATTCCTAGGGTACACATTGTTTTCTGATTCAAGACCCTGAATATTTCTCCATGTATTAACATTGCCTTTTTAATATCTTCATAAAGTCCTGTAGTTTTCTTGACTTTTTAACCTACGCATTTCTTGCTAAATCTGTTCCTATGTATTTTGTAGGTTTCTTGCTATTAGAGATAAATTTTTTATTGTATTTTCTGAGATTAATGATATAGAAAAAATGGTTATTCTCATAGGATTCTCTTGAATTTTTTTAGACAAATGTATCATCTGTAAACAATAATTTTTTCTTTTTTTTAGCATATACATTTTATCACTTTTTCTTCTCTCATAATGGCTAACTCTACAAGTTAAATATTAAATAACAATGTTATCATAGCCTAAGTATAGCATATCATTGACTTCTCATTAAGATTTAAATTTATTGTTACATGAGCAAAGTATGCTTTGAGGTCAAATTTGCCAAATTTTTATTTAATGATGGATAAATGTTTAATTGTATTAAAGTCCTTTTTATCATCTATTTTGATATTATTATGATATTTCTTCTTTAATTTATTGATGTGGTAAGTTATTTTAATAAAATTTTCTAATACTGAGCCATCTCTAAATTGTTAGAATAAAAATTGTCTGCTTAGAGTGTGTGGATATTTTAATATTTTGCTATTACCCTTTTATGAATGAAAAAAGGGTTCTATAATAAAACTGACAAGTTTAGTCAGTTCCTAACTGGGCAGGTCATGGTGGGTGGTTACCACCCACCCAGGCATACATTTTTATAGTAATATCTTTGCCTTAAGTAAACCCTGTCCATTGTTCTTGTACATCTGTGTTTTTTGTTAAACATTTAATTTTATTCATTTTAAGAGAGGAAGGGAGGGAGAAAGAGAGGTAAGAAAACATCAGTGTGTGGTTGCCTCTCACATACCCCCTACTCGGACCTGGCCTGAAACCCAGGCCTGTGCCCTGACCGGGAATTGAACCAGTGACCCTTTGCTTCACAAGCCAGCACTCAATCCACTGAGCCACACCAGCCAAGAAGTGTTCTTGTGCATCTTTGTTAACATACTTTTGAAATGCCAGAGTAATCCTCTTTTTCCTGTTCCTTGGAGGTATAATCACCCTCAAGGCAGCACAAAATTTTGTTGCATATCCTATAATCCATTCATGACCTTCATTTAATCTTCCTTACCTTCCTTCCTTGATTCCAAATGTAGAAAAGAAACTTCAAGGTGTGATTCTGGGAAGCAATTTTCTCAGTCTGTTGATATCTTGCTTCTATTCTGTTTAACTCAAATAAAATCTGATAAACTCTTATAAAATTTTCTACATGTTTGGATGTTCTTACATATTTATGCTGTTTTCTCAAATATTTGGGATCATTTTTATAGTACTTTTATAAAATGGGTTGGGAAGAATTTCATATTCTCTCCATGCTCTTAAAGAGTTTACAAATGAAAAAAATTATTTGCTCCTTGAATATTTGGTAGAACTTACCCAGAAAACATTTTGGTTGTGGTGGCATTTTTAGGATAATTTTTTAATTTTTTCCAAAGTCTTTCCTGAATTAACTGGTTTTCCACCTCTCTTTTGGTAAATTTTGGAATTTTTATTTTCTGGAAAACTCAATAATTTCTTAAAATATTCAAATTAATTATCATAGAATTGTATCTGATATTTTCTCATTTAAAAAACTGGGTTTTTTTACTTCCAGCCAAGATGGAGGTATAGGTGGATATGCTTTTCCTCTTTGCACAACCAAAAGAAGGACAACAACAAATTTAAAAACAAAAAATAATAAAAATGGCCAGAAAATCGAACTGTGTGGAAGTCCAACAACCAAGAAGTTAAAGAAGGAACATTCATCCAGATCAGTAGAAGGGGCAGAGATGGGCAGCTGGGGTAGAAAGGACTCATGACAAGGAGGCAGCTGGAGTCCCACAGTGGACAAGGTGGCAGATGGTGGACCAGACAGTCCTGTACTTGCATGTGAATAAACCAAGAGGAACAACTGGGGATGAAGACAGACCACACAACTCAGGGTTCCAGCACAAGAAATGAAAGCCTCAAAACTTCTAACTGAAAAATTCTATGGGGGTTGAGACAGCAGGAGAAACTCCCATCCCTGCAGGAGAGTTCATTGGAGAGACTCGCAGGGTCCTAGAACATACACAACCCACCCACCCAGGCTTCAGCACCAGAGGGGCCCAATTTGCTTGTGGGTAGTGGAGGTAGTGACAGAAACTTGGCTGAGAGCTGAGTAAGTAGCATTCTTCCCTCTCAGACCTCTCCGCCACATAACACAAAAACACAGCCACCTGGGTTGCCCTGTCCTGATGAATATCTAACATTCTGTTCCTTACTATGTAACAGGTACACCAAGACAAAAACAATATGGCCCAAATGAAAGAACAGATCAAAGCTTCAGAGAAAATACAACTCAGCAATGAAGCAATAGCCAACCTATCAGATGCACAGTTCAAAACACTGGTAATCAGGATGCTTACAGAAATGGTTAAGTATGGTCACAAAATCGAGGAAAAAGTAAAGGTTATAAAAACTGAAATGAAGGAAAATGTACAGGGAACGAACAGTGAAGGGAAAGAAACCAGACTCAAAGCAATGATTTGGAGCTGGAGGAAAAAATAAACATTCAATCAGAACAGAATGAAGAAACAAGAATTCAAAAAAATGTGGAGAGGCTTAGGAACCTGTGGGACAACTTTAAGCATTCTAACATCCAAATCATGGAGGTGCCAGAAGGAGAAGAGGAAGAGCAAGAAATCGAAAACTTATTTGAAGAAATAATGAAGAAATACTTCCCCAATCTGGTGAAGGAAATAGACTTCCAAGAAGTCCAGGAAGCTCAGAGAGTCCCAAAGAAGTTAGACCCAAGCACGCACCAAGGCACATCATCATTAAGTCACCCAAGATTAAAGATAAGGAGAGATTCTTAAAAGCCCTAAGAGAAAAGGAGACAGTTACCTACAAAGGAGTTTCCATAAGACTGTCAGCTGATTTCTCAAAAGAAACCTTGCAGGCACAAAGGGGCTAGAGGAGGTATTTGAAATCATCAAAGGCAAAAACCTACATCCAAGATGACTCTATCCAGCAAAACTATTACTTAGAATGGAAGGGCAGATAGAGTGCTTTCCCATAAGGTCAAGTTAAAAGACTTTTTCATCACCAAGCCCTTTGAAATGTTAAAGGGACTTACCTCAGATAAGAAGAAGATTAAAAATGAGAACAGTAAAATGACAACAAACTCACAACTATCAACAACCAAACCTAAAACAAAAACAAAAAAAATGAGCTAAGCAAACAACGAAAACAGGAACAGATTCACAGAAATAGAGATCACATGGAGGGTGATCAGCAGGGAGCCAAAGGGGAAAGAATAGGGAAAAGGTACAGGAAATAAGAAGCATAAGTGGTAGGTATAAAATAGACAGGGGGAGGTTAAGAATATTTGGAGAAATGGAGAAGCCAAAGAACTGATATGTATGTCCCATGAATGTCAACTAAGGTGGGGGAATGCTGATGGGAGGGGGGGTGACAGGTGGAGAGGAATAAAAGGGAGAAAAAATGGAACAACTACAATAGAATAATCAATAAAACATATCAAAATTTTTAAAAGATAAATGAAACCAATAACAAATTTTAAATGTCTTTTTCATTAGAATTCAATCAGCCAAACTGAGAATGTAGAAAATTCAAGGGACATTTACTTCACTTCTCTTAAAGTTTTTTTAAATTTTAGCCCTGGCTGGTGTGACTTGGTGGATTGAGTGCAAGCCTGCAAACTAAAGGGTCTCATGTTTGATTCCCAGTCAGGGCACATGCCTGGGTTGTGGGCCTAGTCTCCAGTAGGGGGCGCAAGAGAGGCAACCACATACTGATGTTTCTCTCCCTCTTTTCCTCCCTTCCTTCCCCTGTCTAAAAATAAATAAAATTTAAAAATCTTTTAAAACATTTTTTGAACTTATTTTTAGAGAAAGGAGAAGGGAGGAAGAAAAAAGGAGAGAAGAATTAATTGGTTGCCTGTCACATGTGCCTAACCAGGGACCGGGCCTACAACCCAGGCATGTGTCCAGACTGGGAATTGAGCCCATGTCATTTCAGTCTGTGGGACAATGCCCAACCCACTGAGCCACATCAGTCAGAGCTAACTGCATTTCTTTGAGAAACAAATGGCATGTGGGGAAAAGTGGTAGAAATGCTGCTTTAGGCTCAAGAGACTTAAGCAATGTATTAACTTAATGCAATGTATAGACCTTGTTTGGACATAGATTTTAATAAATAAAACAGTTGTTCAAAGAGTTTGAGAGTATCAGACAAAGTTGAACACAGACTGGGTATTAGATGATATTAAGACATTATTGTTAATTTGTTCAGTATAATAATATTACTGTTAAGACATACATTTTAAGTCCTAATTTGTTAGTTACATATATACTGAAGAATTTATGAGTAAAATACTATATTGTATGCATTTCCCTAAAATACTCCAAAGGAAAAATGAAGTAAGGAGTAAGGAGAGAAAGACAAAGAGAGAAATAAATAACAAGAATGCCAGAAAATTGGTAATTTTTGAAGCTGATTGATGCATGGGGACAAGGGGGAGAGGGGTCATTGTTATATTTAAGGTATTTCTTAATATTTAAAATATTTTTAAAATCGANCACAGACTGGGTATTAGATGATATTAAGACATTATTGTTAATTTGTTCAGTATAATAATATTACTGTTAAGACATACATTTTAAGTCCTAATTTGTTAGTTACATATATACTGAAGAATTTATGAGTAAAATACTATATTGTATGCATTTCCCTAAAATACTCCAAAGAAAAAATGAAGTAAGGAGTAAGGAGAGAAAGACAAAGAGAGAAATAAATAACAAGAATGCCAGAAAATTGGTAATTTTTGAAGCTGATTGATGCATGGGGCCAAGGGGGAGAGGGGTCATTGTTATATTTAAGGTATTTCTTAATATTTAAAATATTTTTAAAATCTATGTCTAGACGTTTTTCTTTTATTTATGGGTCACCCCTTTTATCATTCTGAATGTTATGTTTTCTTTATTTGCTCTTATAAAGATATTTTTTGTTGCAACTTTAGGGAACTTTAAAATATATTTACTAATTATTCTGCTTTAAAAGAAAGTAACATAAGATTTTATATAAAAATAATTCATTTTGTATTTTAGGTTAATTTTATTGTTCTTTGCACAGCTTCTTGAGTTGAATAGTTAGTTCTTTCACTCATTTATTTTCTTCTCTGGTTACAAATTAAAGCATTTAAACTATGAATTTTCCTTTAAATATAGTTTTGGTGTATACCATAAGCTTTGACAGAATATTTTATGTACATATGATGGATGAACGTTTAATATTTATTCTACTATATTTCTCATGTGCCTTTCTAAACTGCAAAATCTGAAAAGCTAAAAACTGCATTTCCCAGATTTCCTAGCAGACAGGGTTTTGAAGGAGATTTAGATTTGAACAAATCTGATGTATCCATGCAAGTTTTGGAAAGCAAGAGAAAGGAGGAGCTCACGCTGCTTGTTTCTGCTGGCAGGTGCAGTTCTAAACAACTAATTTCCCTGCAGCTGAGTAAGCAGAGGTCCCCGTGCCAATCACTAGTTTTGTGGATGCCATAAAGCAGGCACCAGGCACCATTCTACTGATGCAGATTATAGCAGAGGCTGCATGCTGTTGGAGCCTGCGTGGTTTTGGAGCCAGCAGCAGTAGTGCAGGTTTCTTGTTTATGGTAGCATCCTTATCAGAACAGCATTGTTCTGTAGCAGTGGGTTTCTGATGTGAAAGACAATAGCAGCTGCTTTGGTAACACCATTTGAAGTGTGGTTCTCAGAGTCATTTCTGAGAGCTCAAACTAGCATCTGGTCTTCAGCATGTTCTCAACATGTCCACAAATCATTTAACCTCCTATCATAATCGTTCTACACTGGCCACATTGAATTCTGTTTTCTGCAACTGAACCTTGACTAATATAATGAAATTAGCACCTATAGTACTTACAATAAGGGATTGGTTACATTTAACAGACCCAAAAGATCAGTGGCTTAAAAGAGTTAGAATTGTTTTTCTCTGTAATATAAATGAGCCAGTATGGTGTTCTGCTCTGCAAAGCTCAAGTCCTTTCTATATTTTCGCTCTGTATCCTGGGCTATTACAAGTGTCCATACAGTCTAAAATAGCTCACCACCATGTCTGTATTCCATCCAGAGAGAAGGATATTTACCTGGCATAGCTGGCAGGATTCCAGAGACGTCCACCCAGGACCACCCTGCAAACCTAGGTCCAGCAAGGGCCCATTGCATCCCAGTGGGTTTTCACCTTGAGTTTGGTGAACTGGGGTGAGTTTTCCCTCAGAATCAAGACCTTCCTGCTTTAGGTAGCAGACCTGACTTCATCTGAGCTATTCTTAGAAAACCCCTGAGGTGAGTAAGGTTTGAGATAACTCAGGGAAAGAAGAAAAATGGGTAACTGCTTTTAATTTTGACTTTTTATTGGTTTGCATACTAGGAGTTGGAACAAAATCTTTGCTGGTTAAATGATAGACTGAACTCCCTTACCTGTAAAAGAAAAAGAACACTTACTTCCTGCAGATAAAAAAAGGATACTGTAACAAATCTAATCAAAAGTAACTCAGGGTGATCTGATCAGAAATTCCTAACTGGGCAGTCATGCTGGGTAATCACGTCTCAGGCATATAACTTCTTTAGTAAAAGGTTTACCTTCGCTTTAAACAAGCCCTATCCATTGTTTCTGTGCATCTAGGTTAACATTCCTTTGAAACTGCCCTTTTGCAAACTCTTAGGAAACCTAACCACTCTCACAAGGGCACATGACGTTGTTAACTATCCTGTGTCCAGTGTTTGCTTTCTTCCACTTCAATGTAATCTTTCTTATAGTTCTTTTTAAATTCCAAATATATAAAAGCAACTGCAAAATTGTTATTCCCTGGAGCATTTAAGATCTCGTTTCCTGGCATATGTTGTCATTTTTAGTTGGATAAATTCTACAGGTTTAGACAGCTCTTTTTTAAAAATATATTTTATTGATTTTGCTATTCCATTCCATTTTGTCCCATTCTCCTCCTTCATTCCCCTCCACACTGCACACCCCCTCTCACCCACATTCCCCTCCTTTAGTTCATGTCCATGTGTCATAAGTTCTTTAGCTTCTACATTTCCCATACTATTCTTGCCCTCCCCCTGTTTATTTTCTACCTATTATCTATGCTACTTAATCTCTATACCTTTTCCTTCTCTCTCCTCCCACTCCCTTGTTGCTAACCCTCCATGTGATCTCCATTTCTGTGGCTCTGTTCCTGTTTTAGTTGTTTGCTTAGTTTGTTTTTGTTTTTGTTTCAGGTGTGGTTGTTAGTAATTGTGAGTTTGCTATCATTTTACTATGCATGTTTTTATCTTCTTTTTTTAGATAAGTCCCTTTAACATTTCATATAATAAGGGCTTTGTGATGATGAACTCCTTGAACTTTACCTTATTTGACAAGCACTTTATCTGCCCTTCCATTCTAAATAAAAACTTTAGCTTTGCTGGATAGAGCAATCTTGGATGTAAGCCCTTGCCTTTCATAACCTGGAATACTTCTTTCCAGTCCCTTCTTGCCTGTAAGGTCTCTTTTGAGAAATCAGCTGACAGTCTGATGGGAATTCTTTGTAGGTTACTGTCTCCTTATCTCTTGCTGCTTCTAGAATTCTCTCCTTCATTTTAATCTTGAGTAATGTAATTATGATGTGCCTTGGTGTGTTCCTCCTCAGATCTGCCTTCTTTGGGACTCTCTGAGCTTCCTGACTTCCTGGAAGCCTATTTCTTTTGCCAGACTGGGGAAGTTCTCCTTTATTATTTGTTCAAATAACTTCCACTTGTTGCTCTTCCTCTTCCCCTTCTGGTACCCCTATAATTCAGATGTTGGAACATTTGAAGATGTCCTGAAGGTTCCTAAGACTCTCCTCATTTTTTTGAATTCTTGTTTCTTCATTCTTTTCTGTTTGGTTGTTTTTTCTTCCTCTGGTCCACTCCATTGATTCAAGTTCCAGTTTCCTTCCCATCACTATTGGTTCCCTGTGCATTTTCCTTCACTTTTTCATCTAATTTGCAACCAAAGTCAACCAATTCTGTGAGCATCTGACCACCAGTGCTTTAAACTGTGTATTTGATAGGTTAGCTATCTCTTGGTTGCTTAGATGTATTGGCTCTAGGGCTTTCATCTGTTCTTCTGTGTGAGTCATTTTTTTTTTTTGGTCTGGTCATGCCTGTTATGTAGTGAGGGGTGGAGCCTTAGGTGTTCACCAGGGCTGGTCAACCCAGTCCCTGGGTTGTAACGTTGTATGTGGGGGAGGGGTCCTAGAGGGAACAATGGCGCTTACTCCACTCTCTGTTGAATCTCAGTCCTCTCTGCAGCTTCCCCCCAGCAAACTGGTCCTTTCTGGCATTGATTCCCTTTTGGGTGGGCTTGTGTACATTCTAGTACTCTGTGGGTCTCTCCAACAAACTCTCCTGTGAGGCTAGGAGTTTCTCCCACCACCTCAAACCCCACAAGTGTCTTCAATCTGTGTTTTGAGGCTTTATTTCCCATTGCTGGGGCCCTGGGTCTGGCTCCCCAATTTCACCTGGTTTATCTGTCTGGATGAATGTGTCTATTTTATCTCTTTGGTTGTCCAACTCTCATACAGTTCAATTCTCTGTCAGTTCTGATTGTTATTTTGTTTCTAAATTTTTGTTGTCCTTATTTTGGTTGTATGAGGAGGCACAATGTGTCTATCTACACCTCCATCTTGGCCAGAAGTCAGTTTAGACAACTCTTACATCAACATTCTACAATGTGAATAGCCAATTGGGCAATGGTATTTCTTGGAGATCCATGAATCCAGAGAGGCAGAGATGAGCACCATTAGGTGTCCAGTGCAGTAATGCAACTAATCCCAGAAAAGCCAGTAGAAGCCCCAGGGAGAGTTCTTTGTGAGGGCAGGATGCCCTGGAATAGGTTCACCCTGAGAGATAGGCCTGTGCCTTGAAAAGTGTTGTGGTTCCGGCAGAATACAGAAGGTTCTCCCTGGCCCTTGTTTGAGTATACTTAAGTGACTAAGATTCTTTGTGGAGTTGTCTGAGCAGAATTTCCTCTAGGATGAGAAGTGGTTCTATAGGGATATTAACCACATTTGGCTCATCTGAAGACTTGTTTGTTTTACAAGTCTGGCTTCCCCCAGAACATTTTTCTGACTCTACAGATCTCAAAAAAAAAAAACAAACAACCACAAGTAAAATTAACATGAGAAATCGTGCTTCTGAGGCTGACAAGCCCGATGATAGTCAGCCTCCCTTTAATGCATGAAGGCAATCTTTTGACACGTCTAAATTAATACTTTGCTGATGCAGTTTTTAAAAGATGGCTATAGCTTTGGCCAGTGTGGCTCAGTTGGTTGGAGCACTGTTCTGTACACCAAAAGGCTGGGGGGTTGATACTGTCAGGACACATTTCCAGGTTGAGTGTTCAGTGATCAGTCGGGGTGTGGATGGGAGGCAACCAATCAATGTTTCTCTCTCACATCAGTCTCTCTCTCTTTCCCTCTCTCTCTCCAACTCTCTCTAAATAAATAAACATTTTAAAAATTAAAAAGAAAAGACAACTGTAAAACTAGGTAGAATGAATTAAAAACATTTAATTGGTCTCTCCAAGCTTCAAAAAGAGGATTTAGATAAGTGGATTAACCTATGATATAACTTAGGTGTCAAACCAATTCTTTGAGTTATTAAATATGGCTGTTCTTATTTAAAAGGGTATTTTTGAATTTGACTAGTCAGACAGGAATAAACTGTAAATGCCTGCAAAACAAAATTTGGATCTGACTGGTCTTTTATAATCTAGTGAATTGTTCTAATGGATATAAGGTCTCTGTTTATTTCTGTGTATGTCTATATAACCTGTATGTTATAAATGTGAGTAATTTTCTACTTCTTGATGGTATTGTTAAAATAATTTAAAGGTAGGCTCTTATAAGGATTGAGTATTCTAAAATTCCCAGAAATATAGAAACTAACCCAAATGTTTTTCAAGTTCATATGATCTATGATTAATCTTTAGTAAATAAAAATTAGTTTAAGTTTGTTTTAGTAGAACAGACATGTCTTTCAGTTGATATTAAATATATTTTACAAATAAGCCCATGTTAATAATTAACTTCGATGTCTATAAAACATGTTTCTACAGATTATAAAATGCCTTCATAATGAGTTTGCCAAGCTAAAGCATGCTAATTGCTTACCTCTTTATTTTCATTAGAAATTGAGGTTTTTACTTCAAAAATTTATATGAAACCATAAAAACCCCCAAAAGCAGCTGCAATTTTGAGAAAAAAGAACAAAGTAGGAGGGATCACAATACCTGATACCAAACTGTATTACAGGGCCACTGTAATCAAAGCAGCCTGGCACTGGCATAAAAACAGGCACATAGACCAATGGAATAGAATAGAGAGCCCAGAAATAAATCCAAATCTCTACAGTCAATTAATATTTGACAAAGGGGGCAATAACATAAAATGAAGTAAAGATAGCTTCTTCAACAAATGGTGTTGGGAGAACTGGAGAGCTACATGCAAAAAAATGAAACTTGAGCACCAACTTACACCATACACCAAAATAAATTCAAGGTGGATAAAAGACTTAAATATAAGCTGGGAAACCATTAAAGCCCTAGAGGAGAGCATTGGAAGGGAAATCTCAGATATTCCAGGCAGCAATATTTTTACTAGTACGTCCCCTAGAACAAGGGACATAGAGGAAAGAATAAACAAATGGGATCTCATCAAAATTAAAAGCTTATGCATGGCTAAGGAAAACAGTATCAAGATAAAAAGAGAAGCAACTGTTTGGGAAAACATATTTGCCAATGATACCTCAGACAAAGGTTTAATCTCCAAAATATACAAAGAACTCACACGACTCCACTCAAAGAAGACAAACAACCCAATTAAAAAATGGGCAAAAGATTTGAGCAGACACTTCACCAAGGAGTACATACAGAGGATCCAGAGATACATAAAGAGATGCTCAATATCGCTTGTTATCAGAGATGCAAATTAAAATCACAATGAGATACCGCTTTACACCGGTCAGAATGGCCATCATAAACAAAGCAATAAACAACAAATGTTGGAGAGGGTGTGAGGAAAAGGGGACCCCAGTTCACTGTTGGTGGAATTGCAGACTGGTATAACCACTGTGGATAATAGTATGGAATTTTCTAAGAAAACTAAAAATGAACGTGGCTTTTGACCCAGCAATTCCACTATTAGGAGTATATCCTAAGAACCCTGAAACACCAATCCAAAAGAACCTATGCACACCAATGTTCACTGCAGCACAATTTACAATAGCCAAGAGTTGGAAGCAACCTAGATGCCCATCAGTAAATGAATGGATCAAAAATCTATGGTACATTTGCACAATGGAATTCTATGCAGCAGAAAGAAAGAAGGAGCTCCTACTCTTTGCAAAAGAATGGATGGAACTAGAAAGCATTATGCCGAGAGAAATAAGCCAGGTGTTGAAAGACAAATATCATATGATCTCACCATTAACAGGATTCTAAACAAACCAAACAAGCAAGCAAAATACGACCAATGACACTCAAATATGGAACAGGCTGACAGGGTCCAGAGGGGAGAGGGGAGAGAATCACAGGGGAAAAGGGGAAGGACTCACATGAACAAGTATAAAGGACACATGGACAATAACTAAGGTGAGGGGCGGAAATGGTAGGGAGGTGGGGAGCACTGGGGGGCAGGGCTAGGAATATAAGACAGAAAACTGTACTTGAACAAGAATTAAATAAAAAAATAAATTAAAAAAACAATAAAAAAAGAAACTGAGGTTTTTAGTGGTTAGCAACTCAATGTATGTAGGAATAACTTTGATGTGTTCTGCTGTGTTCTAGAAGGGCACCTGGAACATCTCAAAGGATTTGTTTTTTTGAATCATTGAAAATAAGTGATGAAAAAACTTCAAGGGTATATGGTAGGGAAAAAAAATGGTCGTAAATTAAACAAATAGCAGGGTCTATGGGAAACCCAAGATTTCCCCTGGGTTTATCCAGGCTCCCTGGCAAACCCCATTTTGGGGTTTTTGCATTCCTTCATTCATCATAGTGTATTTAAGCTTGAGTTACATAGAGGAAGGAACTTATAAGCTGACATATTGAAAGAAGACATCTTACAGTATTGCTACAGTTTGATAAAGTCGCTTCAAGAAAATACGAAATCCATAATGGCTTCCTTTCATGGCAAGACCCCAAAGAGACAGACTTTAGGTATCACTGTCTGTCACCTGAAGACTCAGTTTATTGGAAAGGACATTGAATAAAAACACTCTCCAACCCTGGCTTGTGTGGCTCAATGGTTGAGTGCTGGCCTACAAATCAAAGAGTTGCTGGTTTGATTTCTGGTCTAGAGTACATGCCTGGATTGCAGGCTGGGTCCCCAGTAGGGGGACCTAGAGCCTGGGTTTATATGATTTGATTGTCCTAGAATGAGAATTCATACAAGGGCCATAATTTCAGCCTTTTGGGTTGAGGTCAAGGGTGGAAGGGGTTGTGGCTCAATGGTGTCATAAAAACTAACTACTGCACATCCCACCTTTTGCTGCACATTCTGTACAAAGCTGCTTCCATCAGGGTTTTCTAAGGTTTGGTCTAGCAAGTAATTTCTGCTGCAATATGTAAAATTAATTATCTCTAAGCAGGAATGGGTCAAGCCTGGGGGTGATTCTGAAAGCATTAAAGAGGCTGGATTTAGGTATTACAGGTTTTTATAGTTACTTCAGGGTTGTCCAGGAGAAGGGCCTGGTATCTGGTCAATCTATTTTCTGTAAGCAAGAGATGAGCCCTCATTCTAATATTCTGTGGAAATGACTTCTAACTGGGGTTAAGACTTCTAACTTCTGCCATAGAGTTAACTTAGCATCTTCTTTAGTTAACATGGCTGTGGCTGCAAACTGCTCTTAGACATGAAGACCACTCAGTTGCTACATTGTCTAGCTTTTTAGAAAAATATGCAACGGGTCAAGGCTCATTTCTTAGTCATTGGACTAATACCCTTACTAAGGCCATTCCCCACTTCTCTGCTATGTATAAAGAGAAAGGTTTGTTTAAATCAGGGATGCCTAGGGCCAGGGCCTTGACTAGGGCCTGCTTGATTTTATTAAAATCCTGATCATCTTCCTTCCCCCATATAATGGGTTCAGTGTCTGGTCCCTTAATAGCTTTGTGTAAAGGTTTTGCAATTAGTCCAAAGCTTGGCATCCAAATTCTGCAAAATCCAGCCATTCTTAAGAAAGAGCAAAGCTGTTGTTTGGTAGCAGGTGGTGGTTAGTTCAGTGATTGCTTTTATTCTTCCTTGTGATAGTTGTCTAGATCCTAGGGTTAGGATATATCTTAAATAGTTTGTTTTTGTCTGGTAATTTGGTTCTTTTTCTTGGAGAATTGATATCATCAGAGTTTGGATGGTGTTCCAAACGGGGGCTTCCTTTGAGGGGTTGCAGACTAGGATATTATCTACATGTTGTAAGATGGTTCCCTCTTGTAATTCCAATTCCCTTAGACCTTTTTCTAATGCTCCTGCAAACAGATAAGTGCTATCTTTAAACTTTTGTGGTAATACCATCCTGGTATATTGCTGATGGGTCATTGTTTTGGGGTCTGTCCTCTCAAATGCAAACAGGTATTGGGAATCTGGGTGGATAGGAATGCAAAAGAAGGCATTTTCTAAGTCTAAAACTGAGTATGGTCTCATATTTAGGTGACTGTGGTGTAAGGGTTGACTATAAAAGGAGGTAGGGGACAACAGCTTTGTTAACTTATCTTAATTCCTGGACCAATTTGTGCTCCCCTATTGGCTTAAGAATGGGGAGAATTGGAATATTGCAGTGGGATTGACAGGGTACTCGCAGTCCATGTTCTCTATGATGGGCTGAAACCTTTCTTGGGCCACCTGCTTGATGGGATATTTTTTCCCATAAGGATAGGCCATCCCAGGCTTTAAGCAAATTTGATCTGGTTGGGAAGTCTTGGCTTTTACAGGAACTCCAGAATCCCACACTAGGGGACCCACTTTTTGTAAAATTTGTTCCAGGATGCTGTTTTCTAGTGTACTTTGATTGGCTAACATAATTTTAAAGATCTTAACTAGGACCTCCTGAAACTTCAAAATGGCCCCTTATCTGGCCAAAAGTTCTCACCCCAGCAATGGGATGAGACATTGTGGAATAATTAGAACAGAATTTTTAAAAATTTGTCTTGCATATTGACAAGTTACAGGGGGAGTGTATAAAAACAAGTCTGAGATTTTCCTTCAACCCCCATAATATTAATTGACTTAGAGGAGAGATGTCCACTGAAGAACTAAGGACAGAGTAAGTAGCCAGTATCAGTAAAAAAATTAATTTTCTTACCTGCCACATCAAGGGTCACCAGGGTTCCTTGGTAGAGACCAAGATGCTAGTGTAGGCTGGAGCCAACCTTCTCCCCAGACACCCTCAGCCCTCAAGTGGTGCCATGGCCTTAAGTAATGACCACTTTCCACTCTACCTTCCAGTGCCAAGGATCAGTATTTGTACCTTTGTACACGAGACCTGGCTCTGGGGTTGGCCTAGTGCAATTCCTTGCCCAGTGTCCAGGGCATTTGTGCTTAAAGTATGTTTGGTCTTTTTGCCCTTGGCATTTTTGTGACTTTCCTGCATTACACTGAGGCAGCTGGGCATTGACAATTGTGCTGCGAAGAGCAAGCAGTATTAACTTGGCCTGCTTTTCCTCCAAATCACAAATGTTAAAGACTGAGAAGACAATATCAGCTGCACCACAGGTGTTTGTGGGCCCATTTGTAATTTCTGAAGCTTTCTGTGAATATCAGGGGCTGGCTGGATGATAAAGTATTGTCCCATCAATATTAATACTTGGCCCTCCAGAGAGGATGGATCTAGATTAATGTATTTCTGGAATGTCTCCATTACTCAGTTGTGGAAGAAAACAGAGTTCTCCTTTCCTTGTGTTATTTCTATGATTTTATCATAATTCACTGTTTTTTAATAGTTTTTTCCAGCCAATAAGCACTGCATCATGATACTTTTACTTTTTTCTCCTCCCACTGTATCACAGTCCCATTCAGGGTCCTGATCTGGGACTGCCTAAGCTGCAGATCCTACATCATTGGGGTTCTGAGCATATAATTGGTCTACATGTTTGCAGGCCTCTTCCCAAATTTGTCGCTTTTCTTGTGGAGAGGAAGAGGTGGTCAGAATTATATAAAGGTCTCTCCAGGACATATCAAATGCAAGGATTAAGGTTTGGAAGTTACTAATGAAGTGTGAGGGATCCTTGGAGAAGTTTCCTAATCCATCTTTGCGCTGCTGCAGGTCCGTTATTGAAAAGTGTACATGTACCTGAATAGGGCTTCTGTAGCTGCTACTTCCCACAAAGGCAGGAGGACAGGAGTGGTAGGGAGGTGTGAGGCTCTGCTCCAAGTGTGCCCCACTGGACTAGGTTTCTTCTCAGCTGGTAATCTGGAATATATCGGAGAGTAGGGTGGAAGAGAGGTTAATTCCTCTGAGATGAGAGCAGAGGCTTTAGTAGGACCTTGGAGCCTACTTGGTTCCCCCCTGAGAGACAGATGGGGGTTGTTGTTGACCCCCAGTGGGGCTGCCTCCCTTGGCCTGAAACAAAGGGCTAGACTGCAACATAGAGCCATAAAGTCTTGATCATAGGGAACCTCTGGCCATTTGCCTAACCTTTTACAAAACAGGTCTAAGTGGAGTATGTTGTGGTTGTTGCTTCCATTTTCAGGCCAAACTTCCAGTTTATACTGAGGCCAAGCTGGATTTCAAAAGAAAGTTAACCTCTTTTTCTTGAGATTTTCAGGATCAAGTTTTTCCCAATTTCTGAGGATGTATCTCAATGGGGATCCTGAGGGGATAGAAGGTGTATTACCCATCTTGCCTGAGGTGTGCCTAGGGAAAAGAAAAAGAGAGTGGAATTCCCTGGCTCCCTAGAGGTTTCCCCCTTCATTTGCCTAAGGAGTACTCTAGTGGGTACAGGGCATCCTCCATTATCTCACCATTCTACACTATCAAACATCTCTGGCAACACAAAGGCTTGGGTATACTGGAGGGCAGAAAACTACAGTTGCCATGGTCTTTCCTGTCTTTCCTGGCATCTAACTTAAAGGCTTCAGTTAAATTGGACATGGTCTGCCTCACAAAGAGCTCAGGTAAGTTGGACTCCTGCAACAAGTTGTGGGGAGGAAACTGTACCAGTCATTGGAAACATTTCCTGAAAAGACTGAAGACCAAAAGAAAAACTGTTCCAGACAGACTATTCCTGAGTATGAGAAAAGAATCCTCCAATTATCCTCCAGGGTCCTCCAGGGTCCTCCAGGAGGAGAATCCTCCAGGGTCTCTCCTGTCCCAAGAATCTACAGGTTTAAAGCAAAAGATGTTTAAAGAGGAGAGGTATGCCCCTTTCTTTAAAGTCACAGAAGGGGATATTAATGAACTCAAACTAGTTTCCTCTGCTTTTCATGGGTGCAGAGGTGGAAGGAGAATTTGCGATTTTTAAAAACCTACCTCATCTGCTCTAGGATAGTACTGATTGAAAGTGTCCACTGGCCTCAACCTACGTTCAGCACTAGAGCAAATGCAGCAAGCATTGTGGTTGTAAAAAAGACAGACTGGGAAGTACAAATAGAGAAGCCAAAATTCAACAGGTGAAGCAAGTTTTAGGGGGAATATGGTTGATTTGCAAATGAGGCTGACAGTACAAGAGGACATAGTGAAGAAAGGTGCACCCAGCAACCCTTTTCAAGAGTTGCAATAGTCCTAAATGGAGAGCCACAGGTAAGGGAACAGTGTCATGTTTTAGAGTGTGCCTCATTGTCTAGATATTGTCTTGTGCCTGGCAGGGGACCTAGTGTCTTCTTTCCCTGATCCACGAACAGGTAATCCTCACATGGGTGTCTTTTAAGCAGTGAGCCTCTTTTGGCTCTTAACTGCCCGACCCAAATTCCTTGAAGAAAGTGGCAAACTTTCTTCAAGGAGACAGAGAATCCCAAGGCATCAGAAAATAGAACAGAAAGGACACAGAACAAAAATCTCCTCCAACCACTTGGCAATGAGGAGTTATCTTACTGCTTTGACATTTCCAAAGAAGATTTCTTGGCTGGCTCACCAAATTCTTGCAGATGGATATGGGGTTCAGACTCTTGGTGGCCACAAAGAATGAATGGACTGCACAAAGATAAGTGAAGAAGCAAAGCAAGTGAGATTTATTAAGCCCAAGTAGGCTATTTCTGACCAGAGAATGACCCTTCTCTATTGAAGGGTTACAGGCTGTCGCATTTACAGGGTTTTTACTTAAGTTTTTGCACATGCAATTTCTCACAATCCTGCTTGATTGCCCACTTGGGAAGGAAACCGCAATGCTAATTTATTAACAAGACAAAGGTGCAACTGAAATTCTGGAATGTAAGCATGGTTCCTTGCCAAGTGTCACAAGGAAATTCTCAGAAATCAAGATGCTGACTGATGACAGATGTAGTGTCTCAGGACTTCCTCATTCCTATTCTACCTCCTGCCTCTCTGTGAGCATTTGACTATGTGAATCAAGCAATGTTCCTTTTCCTTCTGCCAACTGGAATACCTTCAAGGTTGAAGAGTTTACCATACCCCACTCTAAAAGGAATCAAAGTACTGCTAAGCACCAGTTTCTTTTCATTTATTTTCCTCATTTTTATTATAAGATCCCTTACATCAATTATTTAGTTTCTCTCTCTCTAAATTTTTGTGTTGCATCATCTCTAACCTAGCCTCTTTATGTCACAACCTGTCTTGGAAATGTGAACAGGATAAAGTAGTACTACTGGGTGGTTGTTTTAAATAATTTGTAACTAATCATTGTGGCACCTTACTCAATCTCAGTCATTGTTGACCAACAGTTACAATATTTTCTTAACCACACTTAATCTGTAGATCGTTCTCTATTATCTTGCAAGTAAGTTCTCTAGTATTCAAAATCTATACAAGAAGAATTAAGTTACCATATCATCCAGCAAATCTACTCCTAAAAAGAGTGAAAACATTTTTCCATGTAAAAACTTGCATTCATAATAGCCCAAAGTGGAAACAATCCAAATGTCAATCAACAAGTGAATGGATAAATAAATGTGGTATATTCATACAATGGAATATTATTCAGCCATAAAAATGAATGAAATAATAATGCATGCCACATTGTAAATAAAACTTTGGAACACTATGGAAAGTAAAAGAAGGTAAAATTATATGATTCCACTTGTAAGAAATGTCCAGAATCTATAGAGACAAAGAGTATATTAATAGCTGAATAAGGCTAAGGTAGGGGGTGTTTTATAGGTGGAGGGTAATAGCTAAAGGGTCCAGAGTTTCTGTTTGAGGTGATAAAAATATCCTAAAACTGAGCATGGTGATGTGTTATGGACTGCTCTGCCTGGTTTCAGGAATTGTAACTCTACCCCCTGTGGCTAAGGATGAGCGAGCGACAACCCTGGAATGCAAGCAGCAGGAGGCAAAGCTTATCTCTGGTAGCAAATGCTGCCTCAGTTTTCTCCCTGCCCGCAAAGCATGGTTGGAAGTCCCTGATGGGTAAGACCCCTCAGAGGAGGGTCAACCTAGGCCAGACATGATCATTTGGAAGGCCATCATAGAAGGACTCAGGGCGCTGCAACAAAGAGCAATGGACTCTTGCCCCCCAGCTTTGACATAGTCCCAGTCCCCATGTCCTCTAGGAGAAGCGCTTCCTGGCTCTAATCCCCTTAAGCCTGAATACCTGATGGGGAGGGGTGCAGCTCCTTGCCTTGCTAGAGCTTGTCCCAGGGAAAAATCTGGCATCACAAAGACTTTCTGATAATCTGCTCTCCTAAGAGTGCTTTCATTCATATGATAAGGGTCTGAGCAGGAAATGAGTATGTCTCCCAAAGTTTCTGCAAAACCACCTTTCCTGACAGACTCTGACTCAGACTAACCCTTCAGATCTCTTTGGAGTGTTATCTATAGTTTGATCCTTGCCATCCTGTATTCCTATGTATTACAACCCAATAAAAGCCCTTGGAGGTGGGGGCTCAATGTCTTTTTCCCCTGAGAAACTGGCCACTGCTCAAGGCCTTTTTCCTCTGGGAAACTAGCAACCTCTCCTCCTCAAGCAGATCACATCATGTCTCAGTCATGTTTACTCTCATCCGTGGCACATGGGGGAACTTGTGAGGAAAGTTGCCCCCACAGTGATGGATACATAACTTCATCCAATATTAATAAATTTACTAAAAATCTACTGCATTTACACATTCAAACTGGATGATCCATATGCAAAAGAATGAATCTAGACCCTTACCTTATATGCTATACAAAAATTAAAATGGCTTGATGATAAGAATCTGTAAAAGTCTTAGAAGAAACATAAGGGGAAAGCTTCATGTATTGAATTTGGCAATGACTTCTTGGATCTGTCACCAAAAACAAGTCAACAAAAATAAAAATACATAAATTGTACTACATCAAAATTTAACACCTTTGTATACCAAAAGATACAATTAATAGAATGACAAGGCAACCTTCAGATTTTGAGAAAATATCTGCAAACCATAAAAGAATTTATACCTAGACTATATAAAGAACTCATACAACGGAAAACAAACAAACAAAACCCCCAAAAAACCAATTAAAAAATGGGCAAATGACTTGAACAGACATTTCTCTAAAATATATATATATATAAATGACCAATAAGCATATGAAAAGACATTCAACATCACTATTCAGAGAAGTCCAATTCAAAACCACAATAAGCTATCATTTCATACACATTAGAAAGGCTGCTATCAAAAAAAGCAGAAAATAGCAAGTGTTGGTGAAGATGAAAACAAAATTATGGGTGGGAGTGTAAAGTGACACAGGCACTATGAAAAATAGTATGGCCATTCTTCAAAATATTAAAAATGGAATTACTGTATGATCCCATGATAGTGCTTCTAGATGTATATCCAAAATAATTGAAAGCAAAGGCTTAAATATTTGCACACCCATGTTCATAGAAACACTATTCATGATAGCCAAAAGTGGAAGCAGCACAAATGTCCATCAATGAATGAATAGATAAACAAATGTGGTGTATACATACAAGGAAGTGTTATTCAACTATTAAAAGAAGAAAAATTGGATACATGCTCTAACATTGGTAAACTTTGAGGACATTATGCTAAGTGGAACAAGCCGGTCACAAAAAACCAAACACTGTATTATTCTACTTATATACAGTATCTACAGTCATTATATTCATGAAGACATAAAATAGAATGGTAGTTGCTAGAGTTTGAAAGGAGGATTAAGGAGTTGTTCAATAAGTAGAATTTTAGTTTTGCAAGATGAAAAAGTTCTGAAAATTGTTTGTAACATGCTGTGAATATAGTTATAACTACTGAAAGTTACACTTAAAGTGTGTAAAACTGTACATTTTTATGTTATATTTATTTTACCACAATTAAAAATAAAATAAATAATAAATCCATATACATTGGCCAGAGTTGCAGTGAGTGATTATCCATTCACTGGCTTAAATATTGCTTTTAAAAAGAAGAAAGTTGAGGATCCAAGATGGTAGAAGAGTAAATGGAAGCTGCACTACCTTCTTTCAGGACGGAACTGGAATTACAACTCAATAGTAGAAAAATCATCCTGAATAATCAACTGAACACTAACTGTAGGGAAGTTGGCTCAAGTGCACATAGAATATTCTCTAGGATACACACAAAATAAGACTTCATAAATTTAAAAGAATTGAAAGCATATCAAGCATGTTCTTTGACCATAAGGCTATGAAATTATATATCAATCACAGGAAGAAAACTAAAAAAATACACAAAGACCTAGAAGCTAAATATCATGATATTAAACAATGAATGGGTCAACAATGAGTACAAGAAAGAAACCAAAAGACACTTTGTAACAAATGAAAATGAGAACACAACAACCCAAAATCTTTGGGACAATGGGAAAGCATTGTCCTAAGACAAGTCATAGCATTACAGGCTTGTTTCAAAAAACAAAAAAAAAATTAAATAAATGATCTAACATTACATTTAAAGGTACATAAAAAAGAACAACAAACAAACCTCAAAGTAAGTAGAAGGAAGGAAAGGTAAAGATCAGAGAAGGAATAAATGAAATAGAGCCTAAAAAAAACCACAAATGATCAATGAATCCAAGACCTGGTTCTTTGAAATGACAAACAAAATTAACAAACCTTTAGCCAGACTTATCAACAAAAAAAGAGAGAGGACCCAAATAAATAAAATAAGAAATGAAAAAGGAGAAATAACATCTGACACTGAAGAAATACAAAGCATTGTAAGAAAACATTACAAATAACCATATGCCAAGGAATTGGACAACCTGGATGAAATGAATACATTCCTAGACACACACAATCTTTCAAAACTAAATCAGGAAGAACCAGCAAATCTAAATAGATTATACTGAGTCAAATTGAAGCATACACAGAAATCTCCAACAAACAAAAGCCCTCAACCAGGTAGCTTCATAGGGGAATTTTACCAAACATTCTGAGAACTAATGCCTTTTCTTCTCTCATATTTCATAAAATTCAAGAGGAGGAAAGATTCCCAAGCTCATTTCATGAGATCAACATTATCCTAACTCTAAATAAAGATACTACAAAAAATCACATCCCAATATCCCTAAAATCCTCAACAAATATCAGCAAATCAAATACATCAATGCATCAAAAAGATCATACACCATGATCAAGTGGGATTTATTCTAGGAGCTCAAGGTACAACATTCACAAATCAGTAAGTGTGATCCACCACATAGAAAAAGTGAAGGATAAAAATCACATGATCAAATCAATAGATGCAGAAGAAGCATTTGATAAAATCCAGCACCCATTTATGATAAATACTCTGAGCAAAGTGGGAATAGAATGAACATACCTAAACCTAATCAGGCCATATATGACTAACCCACTGCCAGCATCATGTGCAATGGTCAGAAACTATAGGTATTCCCCTCAAAATTTAGAAGGAGACAGGGATGTCTGTTTTACCTCCCTTATTCAACATAGTACTGCAACTTTTAGCCATAGTTCTCAGACAAGGAGAAAAAATAAAAGGCATCCAAATTGGGAAGGAAGACATAAAACTGTCATTATTTGCAGATTACATGATATTGCCCATAGAGAACCTCAAGGATTCCACCAAGAAACTGCTAGAACTGATAAATGAATTCAGTAAAGTAGCAGGATACAAATTTAATATATGTGGATGGACCTGGAAATACTATGCTAAGTGAAATAAGCCAGGCAAAGAAAGACAAATACTCTATGATTCCATTCATGTGTGGAATCTAATGAACAAACTGAACTAACAAGTAAAATAGAGATGGATTCATAAAGAGAAGGCTGTCAGGTTTAAGAGGGAAGTGGTTAAGAATTGAGCAAAAAAGACAAAGGAGGACTTCTAGACAAAATGGAGGCATAGATATACACAATGCCTCCTTGCACAACCAAAATTAAGGACAACAAAAACTTAGAAACAAAAAGACAATCAGAACTGACAGAAAATTGAACTGTACCAAAGTCCAACAATCATTCATCCAGACTGGTAAAAGGGGCAGAGTTGGTGGCCAGCAGAGAAGGGCTGTGGCAGAAAAAAGTGGTGGCTGGCGGACCCAGATGCACAGATGGCAGTTGGCAGACCCCAGGCATAGGGTGGCAACAAGCAGACCCAGTGAGGTGCACAAGGAGGTTGGCTGACGGCTGTCACACATTTGCAAGCAGATAAACCAGACGAAAACAGGTAGTGAGACAGACTACACAACCCAGGCCCCCAGAGTCAGGAAATAAAGACTAAAAGCAGTGATGAAAACACTTCTGGGGGTCAAGGTGCCAGGAGAAACTCCCAGCCTCACAGGAGAGTTCATTGGAGAGACCCACAGGGTACTAGAATGTACACAAGCCCACACACCCAAGTACCAGCACCAGAAGGGCCCAATTTGCTTGGGGGAAGCACCAGAAGGAACTGAAATCCAAGAGAGAGCCCAACAAATGCCATTGCTCCCTCTCTGGCCCTGCCCCCACACACAGCGTCACAACCCAGGGACTGGGTTGACCCACCCTGATGAACACCTAAGGCTCCGCCTCTCATACATAACAGGCGTGACTAGACCAGAAAAAAAAAGGCTCAAATGGAAGAACAGATCAAAGCCCCAGAGCCAATACTTTTAAGCAACCAAGAGATAGCCAACCTATCAGATGCACAGTCCAAAGGGGCTAGAAAGAAGTATTCCAAGTCATGAAATCCAAAGACCTACAGCCAAGATTGCTCTATCCAGCAAAGCTTTCATTTAGAATGGAAGGACAGATAAAGTGCTTCTCAGATAAGATCAAACTCAAGGACTTCATCATCACCAAGCCCTTATTATATGAAATGTTAAAGGGACTTATATAAAAAAAGATGAAAAATATTAACAGTGATAAGACAGCAAACTCAGTTATTAACAACCACACCTAAAACAAAAGCAAACTAAGAGGACAGCTAGATCAGGAGTGGAACAACAGAAATAAAGATCACATGGAGGGTTAGCAACAGGGGAGTGAGAGGATGAGAAGGGGGGAGAAAGTGCAGATAATAAGTAGCATAGATGGTAGGTAGAAAATAGACAGTGGGGAGGGCAGGAATACTACGGGAAATACAGAATCTAAAGAACTTGTGACACATGGACATGAACAAAAGGGGGGAATGGTGGGGGAGGGGTGTGCAGGGTGGAGGGTAATGAAAGGGGGGAACGGGACAACTATAATGGCATAATCAATAAAATATATTTAAGAAAAACACTGGTCATCGGGATGCTTACAGAACGGGTTGATTTTTGTCGCAAATTAGGTGAACAAATGAAGGCTACACTAAGTGAAATGAAGCAAAATGCCCAAGGAGCCAATAGTGATGAAAACAAAACTGGGACTCAGATCAATGGAGTGGACCAGAAGGAAGAAAGAAACAACCAAACAGAAAAGACTGAAGAGACAAGAATTCAGAAAAATGAGGAGAGGCTTAGGAACCTCCAGGACATCTTTAAACATTCCAACATCTGAATTATAGAGGTACCAGAAAAGAAGAGGAAGAACAACAAGTGGAAAATTCATCTGAAAAATAATGAAGTAAAACTTCCCCAATCTTTCTTCCAGCCAAGATGGAAGCATAGGTGGAAATACTGTACCTCCTCACACAACCACATTTAAGGACAACAGAGATTTAGAAACAAAAGCACAACCAGAACAGACAGAAAATTGAACTATACCGAAGTCCTACAATGAACAACTCATCCAGACCGGTAAGAGGGACGGAGTCAGCAGCCAGTGGAGAGGGGTCCCAGCAGAAAGAGGAGGTGGTTGGCAGACACAGGTGTGGGGAGAAAATGAGCAAACCCAGTGAGGCATGCAAGGCAGCTGGCTGAACACAGACACACATTTGCATGCAAATAAACCAGGCAGGTTTAAAAATGGTTAGTGAGACAGACCATGCAACCCAGGGCCCCAGCAATGGGAAATAAAGCCTAAAAGCACCGATTGAAAAAACTTTCAGTGGTTGAGGTGCCAGGAGAGGTGCCCAGCCTCACAGGAGAGTTTGTTGGGAAGACCCACAGAGTCCTAGAATGTACACAAGCCCACACACCCAGGAACCAGCACTAGAAGGGCCCAATTTGCTTGTGAGAAGCAGCAGGGAGAACCGAAATCCGAGAAAGAGCCCAACAAATGCCATTGCTTCCTCTCTGATCCCGCCCCCAGTCACACCTCAGCGACTGGGTAGACCCGCCCTGGTGAACACCTAAGCCTCCACTTCTCATACATAACAGGCATGAACAGACCAAAACATTATGGCTCAAGCAGAACAGCTCAAAGTCCCAGAGCCAATACTTCTAAGTGACAAAGAGATAACCAACCTATCGGATGCACAGTTCAAAATACTGGTGATCAGGATACTCACAGAACTGGTTGATTTGAGTCACAAATTAGAGGAACAAACAAGGCTAAACTAAGCAAAATGAAGGGAAATGCACAGGGAACCAATAGTGATGGAAACAAAACTGGAACTAAAATCAATGGAGTGGACCAGAAGGAAGGAAGAAACAACCAAACAGAAAAGAATAAAAAAGCAAAAATTCAAAAAAAGTGAGGAGAAACTTAGGAACCTCCAGGACATCTTCAAACTTACCAACATCTAAATTATAGGGTTACCAGAAGGGGAAGAGGAAGAGTAACAAGTAGAAAACTTATTTGAGCAAATAATAAAGGAGAACTTCCCCAATCTGGCAAAGGAAATACACTTCCAGGAAGTCCAGGAAGCTCTGAGAATCCCAAAGAAGATGGACCCAAGGAGGAATAAACCAAGGCACATCATAATTACATTACCCAAGATTAAAATGAAGGAGAGGATTCTAGAAGCAGCAAGAGATAAGGGCACAGTCACCTACAAAGGAGTTCCCATCAGACTGTCAGCAGATTTCTCAAAAGAGACCTTACAGGCAAGAAGGGGCTGGAAAGAAGTATTCCAAGTCATGAAATCCAAAGATGTACATCCAAGATTACTCTATCCAGCAAAGCTTTCATTTAGAATGGAAGGGCAGATAAAGTGCTTCTCAGATAAGGTCAAGTTCAAAGAGCCCTTTTATCACTGAGCCCTTATTGTATGAAATGTTAAAGGGACTTATCTACGAAAAAGAAGATAAAAAATATAAACAGTGAAAGGATAGCAAACTCATAGTTATTAACAACCACACCTAAAACAAAAGCAAACTAAGCAGACAGCTAGATCAGGAGCCACAGGAATGGAGATCACATGGAGGGTTAACAACAGGGGAGTGGGAGGAGGATAAGGGGGGAGAAGGTACAGAGAGTAAGTAGCATAGATGGTGGGTAGAACATAGACAGGGAGGGCAAGAATAGTAGGGGAAATGTATTAGCTAAAGAACTTATGACACATGGACGTGAACTAAAGTGGGAGAATGTGGGTGGGAGAGGGTGTGGGGGGTAGAGGGGAATGAAGGGGGGAAATGAGACAACTGTAATGGCATAATCAATAAAATATATTAAATAAAATTTAAAAATAACCATCACACACACAAAAAGACAAAGGACTCATGGACATAAACAATATAATGATTGCAGAGGGAAGACGATGGGATTAGGTGGATGAGGGTATGACGGGGGATAAATGGTAATTGAAAAAATGCAATAAAAAAGAAGGAAGTTATTGCCATATGTAGAGAGTAGGCCCTTCCACTAGCCCAAGGTAGCTTTGTGTTAATTTTTAAAATCAGAATGATATGTATGTAGTACATCCTATATGCTTATTTTTATGTTTTATTACAGAGGTCTCTTTATAATTAAAGATATTTGTGCCCTGGCTGGTGTGGCTCAGTGGATTGAGCATGTGCCTGCGAACCACACAATCGCAGTTCGATTCCCAGTCAGGGCACATGCCTGGGTTGCAGGCCAGTTCCCAGCAGGGGACTCACAAGAGGCAACCATACATTGATATTTCTCTCCCTCTCTCCTTCCCTTCCCCTCTAAAGATAAATAAATAAAATATTTATTTAAAAAAAGATATTTGCAATACCAGTGTTCCAACCTTTGTCCTTTCCCCTGTTGACCTTCAGAAGCTCTCTGCTCCATCAATTCCCATTTCCTTAAGGACCCTGAAATTACATTTTTTGTTTTTACAGCGGCAGGTATAAGATAATATTTAGTTTAAATTTACAGTGATTTCTTTTTACCCCAAAGTGGCCCTTCCATCATTAAAATTAGACTATGGGGCTGAAGATTAGTGACTCTAAGAAAGGCAGATCATGGAGGACAAAACGCAGATTTTTGGCTCTTAATTTCTGAAATAGACTCTTGAAGTCCATGCCAGAGAGAACAGGTTGGAAAGCCAAGGAATTCAAGAGCAACTGTCTGTTCTTTTGCTAGTGGGGCAGGGAATCTATTCAGATCCAAAAAGGCAAGGATTAGATGCACCAAGTTTATGCCAATAGCAAAAAAGCTAGGGAGATTCCTTGATTAAGAGCCAGTGTTTCAAAAAAAAATTTAAAAAATTTTAAAAAAAGAGCCAGTATTTCTACTTCCAAGGAAGTGAAGTTAGTCCAGCAACAAAGGCTGTAGAAGATTTAGCTCACTACAAACTTGTGCTGTACCCCAACTCAGCAGAGCCATGAGAAGGGACCCAAGTTATGTCCTAGTGCAGCCTGGGGAGGCAGCAGGCTTCCTAGGTACTTCTCTGACCTTGGCTCCTGATGCACAGCCCTCTCCATGCCCTGCCTGCCCTGGCATCTTGCTACTCCTTGTATGTATGAGGATGCCCTCATGCAAGCCATCTACTTCAACAAAATGCAGCAGCAGCTGAATGGCAGAAATGACATCAAGGTTTGTCAGCAAAGAGAGCACATGCTAATCTAAGTCTCCCTTTCTTTCTGCACTCAGAGGGACCAGGAGCCTTTCCAAGGTTCATCATGCCTCCGGCGGGGGGGGGGGGGGGGGGGNGCGGGGGGGGGGGGGGGGGGGGGGAGAAGTTGCAGAAGTGGCAGAAAGAGGAATGATGGATGAGAAGGGGCTTGTGGGTGATGAGGAGAAGACAGAGTGACCTGGATGTTACTGGTTGGAGTCTACAGCCAGACCCCTAGTTTCTGTAGCACAACAGATGCTGCACACCAAAGGCATGACAATTACATCTCAGCAGAAGCTGGAGAGGACAGAGAACCACCCAGGATCTGATGGCCCTTCCCATGGATGCCTGAAGTTCCTCCCCTTGCCTCTCTCTTTCATGTAGCCACACCTCCAGGGAGACAGGGAGAGATGGTTCTCTGAACTCCTCGGGGACTCTCTGAACTGACTGAATCTAACTGGAAATGACTAGGTCACATATTTGCTGTCAGCAGAAAGGGGGCTTGAGGTAAGGTTAATTTTAGTAATGGGGGAAAAGTTGTGTGCCTGAGATTGGTCAACCGCAGTTACTCTTACCTGATACACAAGAACCTTATAGTAATGCTAAATCTCATACATTCAGTAATAATGTGATGATTCATAATTGAATATTATGTTGGACACTTTGGAGGATTCAGTGGCAAATATGCTGACAAAGGTACTTCAAGCAAGTCATGGTCCCAAAGGAGGGTGAGAGCTGCTGGGAATTTATACAAGCTTTCCAAAGGCTGTCTTAGTGAGAGAAAGAGCAGTATATTCAGAGATCCCATAGTTTATTTTTATCTGAAGCCTAAATTTGTATGGAGTTGTCATTAGTGCTGACTAATGATTTTCAAATGATTATTCTGGGCCATGATTTATGAGAAAGAGTTGCAACAATTGTTAAATTTTTAAAAGTTAGATTTTCAAGTATGGATTTTAGAGCCAATTTGGTAGATCTCATATGGTCAAGAGCTGGGGTCCTAAGACTTCCCTATGAGTAAAACAAATAAATAAGTAATTCTGAGCAGGTGACCCAATAATTGTGAGCTTACCACCCAATGCCTGTCCACGACTACTAACCTCAGGGGGCCTTTAGTGTCACTTGGCAATCTTACTACGCAACCTCAGTTCTTCCCCTTTTACTATTCTTGGTGATTCTTTTACCCTTTCTCCACTCTCCTCAAACTTGTGCTTCTCCCCAAGTTTGCTTAGCTGATGACCTTGTTTTCTGATTCACTGGGAACACAGAGTAATCAAAAAAGAGCCTCCATTTCCTCCATCTCCACATATCAAGCCATTTGCTCTGTGCCCTATGTTCTGCCCTTTCTCCACTTTCTATGGATGAACTGTTTGGTCCCTGTCACCTACTTGATGACCTGTCTCCAGGTGAGTGCTTTCTAAGACACTTCCTTAAAAATGTACACAGCACCTGACCCCTTCCCACAACCTCTATCCCTCCAGCCTCGGCTTCATTTAAACCAAGACAGCTGCTCCTGTAGCGAGTGAACTAGCTTTACTTTCAGCCTCACCACCCTGAACACAGTAACCCAGTTCTTTCCAAATGCAAGTCAGATGAGGTCACTCATCAGTCAACACTCTCCAATGAATTACCCTCTAGTCAGAGCAAAAGCCAAAGTCCTAGCAGTGGCCTGACAGCCCAGCATGATCTGGAAGTCAGGAACTTCTCTGACCTCAGCTCCTGCTGCACGGCTCTTTCCCTGCCCTGCCCACCCTGGCCTCCTGTTAGTCCTTGAATGTATGAGTAGGCCCTCATGCAAGCCATTTGCTTTTGCTGCTTCCTCCCAGAGGAATGCTCTTCTCCCAGATATTTGCATCATTTGAGCCCCCTTTTTTTACATCTTAGCTCAAATCCATTCTATTATCAGAAAGGATTTCCCTGACTGTTCTTCCTAAAAGAATGGGCCCCTCATCCTGAGGTGTTGTCTTCCATGATGCTATCACCATCTGACAAACTTTGCACCCTCTCTCTTTCCTCCCATCTCCACCCAACTAGAGTGGAACCTTTGATGCTTTGTTTGCCTTTTTGCCCACCACCTGCTACATAGTAGGCCCTAAATAAATGTCTTAAATTAATATATGCACACTTATTTACAAATTATTTTTGTGAATGCCTATCAATCCATATATACAATATTAATAAATATGTATTTGTTTATTTATTTATTAATGCTGCACAGCATTTTCCCTCATGCTACAGTCCCTGGTCTGAAGGTAGCTAATTACTACCCATCTGTAGGCATGTCCTTTCCATATCCATGGAGTTTCAACTTCTTGGTTGTCTGCTCATTTCCAAATACTTTCTGAATTAGTCTCTGAATGCCTTTTCCCCTAAGAATATTTGGCCATGTATTATTCTCCAAGTGATCATTTTAATTCTCAAACAATTGTCCTCCAAACATTAATAATAGTAGTAATAGTATTAGTTTCATAAAGCCTTCTTTTTCCTAATGGCACAATATATTTTGTGAGGTGAAGTATACATTAAAAAGTTTACCATTGTAACCATTTTAAAGTGAACGATTCAATGGCATTGAGTACATTCACACCGTTATATAACTTTAAAGGAACTATTATTTCAAGATAAGGTTATAATATTCTCTTCACCTCTACTACCTTATTCTACTTAGCTTCCTCAAGCAGGACCACTGTACCCACCCCAAGCACTGCCCCTGAGAGTACCTTTTCATGGTGGCCCACTGTTCCAGGGTGTTTTGCCTGCACAGTCAGGAGAAAATCAGGGTGAGAACTACTGGTTCAGAACTTACTCTGTTATTTTTACTATAACGCTTCAGAAATGGTCTGGTCTAATCTAGGACTCCTATCAAGGAAGAACAGCTGTTTTCTAGAATTTTATTTTTAAACTGCAGAAACATCTTGATCAAACTCTCTGCCTGTCCATCATTTGGTGATGATGAATATATTCAATTCTAAATTCAAAATTAGGGGGAACTCACATTTATGTATGAACATTTATATTGGCATATAATTGGTATGCAGATAAAATGTTTCTATATATAAAAATACATATACATGTTCATCAACTTATCAATTTTGTGTATATGCTTCCCTTTAAACACCAACAAAGTTGTAAAAATTAACACTATTTTTGACCCACATAAAGTATTTTTAAAGACTTTATTTATTTTATTTTTAGAGAAAGGGGAAGGGAATGAGAAAGAGCAAGAAACATCAATATGTGGTTGCCTTTTGCATTCCCCTACTGGGGACTTGCCCCACAACCCAGGCATGTGCCCTGACTAGGAATCAGACCTATGACTTTTTGCTTCGCAGGCCCATGCTCAGTCCACTGAGCTATACCAGACAGGGCTAAAGTATTTTTAATGTAATCTAGGTGTTGCAGAATGCAAAGCTTTCTTTTAAAGATGTTCTCCCTAGTCTAGAGCAAAACTCCCCAGTAGTCAACCAAAGACCCTTTTCTCCCTGTGGTTTCTTTATGTGGAAATGATCACAGCCCTGGCTACCCCTCTGCTGCCTCGGCCTCATCAGGGACTGTGTTATCACCCACCTTTTGAGTACCTGCAGAGAGCACAGGAGCAATGAGATCGGTGACGACAGCAGCAGATGCACTGCGTCCTACTCAAGGAGGGAAAGTAGGTAAGTGGTGCTGGGGCAGGATGGGTGGACAGGTCTGATTTTTTCAGAAAAAGGTGATGCTTATGCTTCTCCATGAAGAGGATGTTACATGAGGTGAAACTTGGTGCCACTTGAGATCCCAGTAAATAGACACGCAGAGAGAGAGCAAGTGAGGCTAATTTCTTTTTCCTGCTTTTAGTTCTCAACAGTCACCCTGACTTTCCAGCCTGGTCTGTTTTCCAACTCAGCCTAATTTCCTTTTCTTCCTAATTTAAATGGAACATACTGTGCTAAGTGAAATAAGCCAGTCAGAAAAAGACAAGAACCATATGATTTAACTTATATGTGGGATCTAATGAACAAAATAAACTAACAAACAAAATAGAAACAGACTCATAGATACAGAGAATAGACTGACAGCTATCAGAGGGGAGGAGGGTGGAGGCTGGGTGAAAAGGGTGAAGGGATTAAGCAAAAATAAAAATCTCATAGACACAGATAACAGTATCGTGATTACCAGAAGGGAAGGGAGTGGGTAAGGTAGAAGAGGGTACAGGGGGCATAAATGATGCTTGAAGGAGACTTGGCTTGGGCTGGTGAGCACACAATACAATTACAGATGATGTATGATAGAATTGTACACCTGAGATCTATATAATTTTATTAACTAATGTCACCCCAATAAATTCAACTAAAAATAATAAGGAAAAAATTTTAAAAGAAAGAAAGAAACCCCACAGCCCTGAAAAACAGTTACGACCAGAACACAGCATTATACATTATAGACCTATAAGGTATTGAACATTGGGATGCCTATGCTAATAATAAAAGAGGGCAAGACTGAGACATTTAACCCGAACTACAATCTTTTCTGGAATTAAATAACAGGTGGCTTTTATTCATCACGTTGGCTTTTATTCGTCATCTGTCTGCTCATGTTGGCTTTTATTCATCATCTGTCTGCTCCTCAAATCCTCACCTCTGCTTTTTAAATACCAGGGAAGGGTGGAATAAGTGGAGCCATTTTAAAATGGAGACACGACAGCCAGTCCGGGGGAACTGAGTAGCATGGCTTGTTCCTCAAATCCTTGGAGTGTTTGACCTGGGCAAAATAACCTTTGGACGGGACCAAACCAACATTGTCTTCTGAACGACTGTTTGTAAAGCTAACAGGGAAGCAGACATCCTGACCCCAAGAACTGATATTTATGGACATTCTTTAGAATCAGTAAACAACACATGTAGCTAAAGAATAACTTAGCTTATTAGCACCCATAGAAATTCCTTTCTCCTGCTCATGTAATTATTTCCTTTCCCTTTCTTATAAAAACCCCTTGTCTTCATCCCATAACCAGACACAATTTGGATTTCTTCCTGAACCTATGTTCTGGATTGCAAGTTTTTAATTTCAAATAAATGTGTGGTGCCTCCCCTTTTGGCCCTTTATCTTTAGGTTAACAGTACTTTACCAACCTGTGTCTGTAAGCCTCACAAAGTGCTAAAGCTTACAAGTAGGGGAAGGAGTGGAAATTGTTCTAGTTCTGTTAAAAAACAAAAACAAAGGCTTTCATGACTAACAGGCCCATGAGCAACACTGCCACCAGTCTGGTGGCAATGCCAGAGAGTGTGGCTGCCCTCTCAATTCCACATTCAGCTGGCAGCTGTCCCCTCCAACTCTGCCTCTTCTCTGGGCCAGCTCTACATATGACCAGGAGATGGAACAAGAGAATAAAATCAAGGTAGTGGATCTGAGACAAAAAATTCCACCTTCCAAACTCTCTCTCTCTGAGTGGTGTGTACTGAGGCTGGCTCACAGCCTCTGGCACCGCTAGCAAGAGCTCCTGCATGCACCAGTTCAGAGCTGTGTCTGGTGAGCTCAATGGTAGCTGTCGTCTGGTGAGGTGGGAGTATTTACAGGAATACCTCGGTTTATTGACCTTCACAGCTGTTACGTTTTGCTGTTGTTGTTGTTGTTTTACAAATTGAAGGCAAGCCCCTCCAGCAGCAAAACAATTATGGATAGCTTTATTGCGATACTCACTTTACTGCGGTGGTCTGGAACCAAACCCACAATGTCTCTGAGGTATGCTTGTATACAGAAATTGGTAAAGATTGCAGATCCAGCCCTTGTTTTTTTTCAGAGAGCCCATTGTTAAACATCACCAGCACCTCACTGCTCTCAAGCCTAATGTTTGGCTAAGTATTTCAAATGTTTAGATGCCCTAATTCTGAAAGCAGAGTCCCAAATTCAAGCCTGGTACCTGTCACAACATAATGACTCTTCAGTCTTTTTGTTCTAATATTGAAAAAGTAGTAAGAGGATTCCACTCTTAAAAACATTTTTTGAAGTAATTTGTATTGGTCTTAATATGAAACCACTGGAAAAATAGTAGATAATACAGAGCCATACAAAGGATGTAAAAATCTTTACTCTAAGCTCACTATCTTAAACACAGCGGATTATCTTTTACATAGATCTTTCCAGGCATGTGTGTAACCATTTTGTAACCATTTGTTTCTAGTCTGATTATTTTTAATATTACTTAAAAAGCAATATTTGATCATTGATGCATTTTAAACAATATCAGTGAGAAGCGGAAGATCCACCCTCAATTCCTCTCACCTTTTCCTTCGAACTCCTTCTTCCTAGTTTCACTATTGCTCACAAGTTGGAAAATATTCTTTTAGATGCTTCCCAGATATGTGGTTAGACTTTGTTTTTTAATAAAGTCAGCATCATATGTAAATACTGTTTCACAGCCTGGTTTTCACTCAATAAAATAGTACTGATATCTTTCCATATCAATACACATAGAGGGTATGTTAATTACTGTAGAGTTCATAATGTGTAGAGCATGCTATATATTATCCAAGCAGATTTTAGTTGTCTTTCTTCCTTCCTTCATCTATTTACTCATTTTTGCTATTATAAACAATGCTGCAAGGACCATCCTTTGCAGGGATGGACCAGCTCTCATTTGCCCACTGCTGTGTATGAGTGAACAGCCAGGTGGATAGTCTTAAATCAGTGGTCTGAGTTTCCTGGAGTCAGGTAGTCCGGCTTCCCCTACAGGAGACTTCCTCTGTAGGCTCCACATAGTGGACAGGTAGTCAGTTCATTAGGCTGATTGCTCCAAGGTTCACAGTCAGGGAACAGCCAAGGTAGGCAGAACATTGGCCAAAACTCTCTCGCATTCAACTGTTTGTTTTTTCTTTCCCTTAGTCTCAGTCACGGACTCTGGGTCATGGACACTCAATCATCTCACCAGGCACAACACTGAGCTCAAGCTCAGTTCTGTTTCTTCACCAGGTCCAACATCCCTCCTAGGAGCCTTCTCCTCTCCAGACAAATCCCTCATTTTCTTTAAAGGGAAGTAGGTGGGGTACGGCCACAGTGCTAGCCACTCCTACGCACTGTTTGAGGAAGATCTGGAATCTGGTTTATCCTGTGTTCCTAGTGCCCTTTAATACCAGTTAATTGTCCTGTTCGCTGCTTACCAAGCCATCCCTGCTTTTCATATTCAGTGATCCCAACTTCAGAGCTTCCCTGGTGTCCCTTGGAAAGAACATACCTTTGATGTTTTGGTTCTGATGTTCTTATTGCTACTGTTCTGATTTCTCTGTCAATTTATATATTGATCCTAATTTTTATCTTGAAAGAGTTCCTCAAATTTTATGTTATGCCAATGACATCTTATTTTGTTTTGCAATGTTATTAGGGTTTCCTTCCTTAAAAATAAACAAAAAACCCCCCACAAGTTTTTCTATACTTCGAATAGGGCTCAGAGAGAGAAAAAGGTAGTTGGTAAATACACTCAATCTGCCATCTTAAATTTGATGTACTCTTAAAAGTACATATATATGAATATTCTTATTGTAAAAGTGTTAAAATATGTAACCGCATAGGCAAATATAAGCGTATCCCTTTACCCACCCATCCCCACCCTCACACCCTTCTTAGATCACTGCTTGTAAAGTTCAGTGAGCAACCTCTTATCTCTTGTTTTCTGCATGTACACATAACACGTTTATGTGTAATAAGAGGGATCATATCATAACACTGCTTCGTGACATACTTTTTTCCTCACTTACTATACTTCTTTTAGGTATTTGCACTCAATAAATATGTTTATGTCATTCTTCTAAATGAATGCATAGTATTCCATAACACAAATTTCCTATATTATTTGGTTATTTATTAAGCCATGTCTATGAATGGGTTATTTCCAATTATTTTGTTATTGAAATAAAACAATGTTACAGTGCACATCCTTGCACATATGTTATCTTTGTGCACATATGTTTCCATAGGATAAATCCCTAGACACATGATTCTGCCTCAGTTATTCATGTTTAAAATTTTAATACCTCTTACTAAACTGCCTTCCAGAAAGGTCTCGCTAACATATACCCCCCAATAACATATTTGTTTTCCTGTCTCCTGACAACTCTTGATCATATCCATATTTTTAATTTTTGCCATTATAGTAAGTAATCTCCTTTTAAAGTCATATTGCCCTGATTGCTAATTAAGTTTGTCTTATGTTCATTTGCTATTTATATATCTTCTTTCACAAAGTACTTTGTTTACATTTTTCCTGGTTTTACTAATGACATTATGAGAGCTTTTTATGTAATTTGGGAAATACATGTATTCTATTAAATGTATCAACTATTTTTTCACCTCTTTCCACTTCTCTTGACATTATTTTGTTATGTCCGATAGATATTTGAGCATTCCCAAACCCCTAATTCAACACTTGACAAGGTCTGTATTTGTTCACCATGATTGAAATGCTTAATTATGCCCAGTTTGACACTAAACATGGTGCATGAACTCTCTTAGGTTATTCTGATAACTTAGGGCACATTTTGCTAATAGATGCACAAAATAAATGAGATAAAGTACAAATGCTCACAGATGCAATCTGAAACTATGGCAGCTTGGTGCTGAGATGCTGAGTGTAGTTGCCAGGACAGAGTTTGGCAGGGCCACTCTCATTGCTCTGGGTGCCTGCTGACTCTGTGACACAAACACTGAATGCTAATCTTGCTTTTTGCCTTTCTTCCTAAAAGCAAAAACTCTCTTTGGATTTCTTTCAGTTGGCAAAAACAAGTACTAGCAAAAACAAGTACTAATATAAGTCTTTCATTAAAGCAAAGTGATGATGTGAACTTTTGAAAAGTGGGGGATCCCTGTATTTGTTTTATTTTTAATAGTTATTATGAGTTTTATTTGTACTTTTTTCCATGTCTTTTGTTTTTATATTTTATTAACTTTGTTGGGGTGACATTGGTTAATACAATTATATAGGTTTCAGGTGTACAATTCTATCACACATCATCTGTATATTGTATTGTGTTCACCACCCTAAGTCAAGTCTTTTTCCATCACCATTTATGCCCCATTTACCCTCTTTTACCTCCTCCTACCCCCTTTCCCTCTGGTATTCACCATACTGTACCATACTGTTGTTTGTGTCTATGAGGTTTTTCTTTCCTTTTTTTTTTTTTTGCTTAATAACTTCAGCTTTTTTATCTAGCCCTGAAACTCCCCCTCCCTTCTGACAGCTATCAGTCTGTTCTCTGTATCTATGAGTCTGTTTCTATTTTGTTTGTTAGATTCGATATGTAAGTGAAATCATGTGGGGTTTAATGCCATTGTGATATCTTTCCTCCATCACACTTTTCTAATTGTATTTCACCAATATATAGGAGAGTTGCTGAGTTTGTACCTCAATCTTGAAGCTTTCTTACTTTGAGCTCTCATATTAGTTCAAATAGTTGTACCGCCAAGTTTCTTGATATTTCTAGGTAAGAAAATATTACTTGTAAATAGTGACTCCTTGATTTTCCCTTTGCAATATGCACTGCTCTTCTGTTTGTATTTTGTGACACTAAGAACCACAGCATAATGTTAATTGGAAGCAGAGATAGTAAGCTTGTTGTAACTCTAATGGAAATGGTCAAGTGCCTCACAGTTGAGATTAATTCATTGCACTTTTCAAGACAACATTTACCCACTTAAGGTAATTCTTTATGTCCCTGGGTTACAAATGGTTATTTTTTTGTTATTATAGTTATTCTTATAAGTTTAAGTTGAATTTTTCCATTTTTCCCTTTTGGCATTTATTGGAAGAATCATACTTGTTTTTTTCCTCTAATCTATTGTTATATTCATAGATAAATTGATAATGAATCTTCTATGTATAATGTGATAAATCCTAGTGAGTCATGATTTATTGTTCTTTTAATATTCTGCTGGATTCTATTTTCTAAAAATGTACCTAGAATTTTTATTTCATCAGTTGAGAATAAGTTATAGTCTTTTTGTGCTACTCATTGTATGGTTTCACTATCCAGACTATAATGCTGCAGAATGAGTTAGAAAGCTTCTCCACATTTTGTGTGATATCAAAGTTTCCAAAGTATAAAAATTTTCTCTTTCTACAATTAAATTACTTGTTTATTTTTTATCTAGTCCACTTTTTAGTTCTTAAGTCAATTTTTGTTATCTATTTTTTAAGAAAAGCACACCATTTTGTCTAAATTTTAAAATTGGTGGCCATACAGTAAATTAGATAATTTCTTATAATTTAAAAAGTTCTTTGTGTCTATAGTTACTTATCTTTTGTGATCCGTAGTATTTTGTTATTTCTTTCTTCCCTATATTCATTGGATTTGTCACAGGTTTGTTTATTTTACTGGTCTTTTTAAAAAACCATATTTGGGCCCCAGCTGGTGTAGCTCAGTGGATTGAGTGCAGGCCTGTGAACTAAGGGATCACAGTTCGATTCCCAGTCAGGGCACATGCCTGGGTTGCAGGCCAGTTCCCAGCAGGGGATGCACGAGAGGCAGCCATACATTGATATTTTCCTCCCTCTCTCCTTCCCTTCCCCTCTAAAGATAAATAAATAAAATGTTTGAAAAAAACCATATTTGGGTTTTCTTGATCAAGATTACAATCTTGCAAGGGTCCCACTTATTTGTTATTTTAGGTTTTTCTCTTTATTACTTTCTTCCTTTTACATTCTTTGGATTTATTTTTCTTATTTTCCTCCTAGTTTCTGAAGCTGTATACTTAGTCATTTAGTATCCATCTCTCTTGTTTTCTAATAATGCATTTAAACTATAAATTTTCCTCTAGATTCTATTTTTGGTGTATTCCACAGAGAATATTTTTCAATCTTATTTTTATTTGTTTCCAAATAGTTTATATTTTCTGTTATTATTTTCTTTGTTCTAAACATGATTTTTTAAAAATTTCCAGGTCTGTAGGATTTTTTGTTTGTTTCTCTTTGTTTTGTTATCATTTGGCTATTCTTTTTTTGTGAATTTTTAATTGTATTGCAGTATCATTAGTGATTATGGTCTCTGTGGTTTCTTCCATTTCTGAGGACCTAATGAGATTTTTTTCTCTAATTTCTTTTATCCTCACCCAAGGACATGCTTATTGACTTTAGAGAGAGGGGAAGGGGGGGAGAAAAAGGATGAGAAACATCGACCAATTCTATTTTGTACCCGCCCCAACTAGGGACACAACACACAATCTAGGCATGTGCCCTATCCTGAATCAAACCCATGACCTTTTGGTTTACGGGAAGATGCTCTAACCAGCTGAGCCCCATTGCCCAGGGCTTGAAGGAAATTTCTCAAGAATGTAAAGGATATGTAATCTTTGCTTTACACATGTTCTTGATATGTCTATTAGATCATTTTATAAATTGTTATTAAATTTTTTCCTATTCTCATTTGTGTCTACTTAATCTGTCAATTTCTAAGAAACGTGTTGTATAGAAGGCTCCATGATGTATTTATAAAATAAATTAATTTGGTGTTTTGAACATTTTATCTGCATGACAAATTCATTTTATTCTGTTATTCAATATAGTGCTTTTGTCTTCATTGCTATTTGGTTTTAAATTAGTATTACCATATTTTTTTTGTTGATTTTTATTTTCCTGGTACTTTTTTTTCTTCTTTATTTTCAACCTTGTGTTCATTTCTCTTTAAATTAAAGCTTAGATTGATAAAACAAAAAGTACCCAATTTTATTTCTGCCGTATTATATTATACTTCCTATTCACAATGGTTTCTTTTTGTTTTGTTTTATTCTTCCCTGACATTTTTGACTTGGTTACATTTTCTTTTAAATATATATTTTCCCGTAATGATTTGAAAGTTATATATTCTATTTCTGTTTTTCTATAACCTAAAGCTACAGCTCTGAACTTCATTACACACCAGAATCACTGGAAGAGATTATTAAAAGACAGATTTAAGAACCCTGCACCCAGATTTACTGATACAGTAAGTGTAAGATAAGACCCAAGAATTTATATTTCTAACACATTCTCAAATGATATGGCACTCCTGGACTAGAAGACCACACTTTCAAAATGACAGTTCTAGAAATTTCTCTCTACTGTGTTCAGGGATAGAGAGAATTAATATCATTAAAATGCACATACTACCTAAAGAAATATATAGATTCAATGTAATTTTTATCAAAATACTAATGGCTTATTTCACAGAACTGGGACAAATAATCCCAAAATGTATGTGGAACCACAAAAGATACCCAAATTGCCTCAGAAATGTTGAGAATAAAGAACAAACTTAGAAATATCAAGCTATCTGATATCATACTATACTACAGGGCCACAGTAATCAAGACACCATGGTACTGGTATAAAAAAAACAAATATACACATCAGTGGAGCAAATATTTAACAAAGGAAGCAAGAACATATAATGGGGTAAAGATAATTTAGTCAACAAATGGTGTTGGGAAAATTGGACAGATATGTAAAAAATGAAACTAGATCATATTCTTATATTATGTATTACACAGAAATAAACTCAAAATGGACTAAAAACTTAAATGTAAGACTCAAAACAATAAAACTCCTAAAAGAAAACATAGGCAGTAAAATCTCAGACATTTCTCAAAGCAATGTTTTCTCCGATATATCTCCTCAGGCATGGAAAACTGTTGTGGACCTCTCTGCCTGGTTCCAGGAACTGTAACTCTACCCCCATGGCTAAGGATGAGCAAGTGACCTCTGGAATGCAAGCCACAGGAGACAAAGCTTGTCTCTGGTAGCAAATGCTGCCTCAGTTTCCTCTCTCTGTCCTCATAGTATGGTCTATGTTGTTGATGGGTAAGTCTCCTCACAGTGGGGAGCAACCTAAGGTAGATATGATCACTTGGGAGGCCATCATGGAAGGACTTGGGGGGCTGCAACAAAGAGCGAGCAATGGACCCTTGCCCTCCGTCTGTGTGACATATCTCAAGTCCCCATATCCTCTGGGAGAAGCGCTTCTGGCTCTAATCCACTTAAGCCTGAATAACTGATGGGGAGGGGTGTAGCTCCTTGCCTTGCTAGAGTGGATCTCAGGTGGGGGGAAAATCTGGCATCACAAAGAATTCCTCAAAATCCTGTGAAACCTGCTCTGATAAGAGTGCTCTCATTCATGTTAAGGGTCTGAGCAGGAAACCCTAAAGTTTCTACAAAACTCCCTTCCTGACAGACTCTGACTCAGACTAAGCCTTCAGATTTCTTTGAAATGTTATCTACTGTTTGATCCTTGCTGCCCTGTATTTCTTTGTATTACAACCCAATAAAAGCCTTTGGAGGAAGGGGCTCAAGGCCTTTTTCCCCTGAGAAACTGGCCACTGCTCAAGGCTTTTTTCCTCTGGGGAACTGGCCACCTCAAGGCCCTTCCCCTTTGAGGGATCAGCCACCTCTCTTCCCCAAGAAGATCATGTCTTGGTAATGTTTACTTTCATCTGTGGCAGATGGGGGATTTGGAGGAAAAGTCACCCCCACAGAAAACAAGAGAAAAAATGGGTCCACATCAAACTAAAAAGTTTTTTCATAGCAAAGGAAACTATTGACAAAATGAAAAGACAGCCTACTGAATGGGAAAACATATTTATCAATGGTACATTTGATAAGGGGTTAACATCCGATGTTAATGACTCATACTACTCAATACCAACAAACAACCTAATTTTAAAATGGGCAAAGAACCTGAATAGACACTTCTTCAAAGAAGATATACATATGGCCAACAGATATGAAGATGCTTAACATCACTAATCATCAGAGAAATGCAAATTAAAATCACAATGAAATATCACCTCACACCTGTCAGAATGGGTAGCATCAATAAATCGACAAACAACAAGTGCTGGTGAGGATGAAAAGAAAAGAGAACCCTTGTGTACTATTGGTGAGAATACAGACTGGTGCCACCACTGTGGAAAACAGTACAGACATTTCTTAAAAATTAAAAATGGAGCCCTGGCTGGTGTAGCTCAGTGGATTGAGTGTGGGCCTGTGAACCACATGATCAGAGTTCAAGTCCCAGTCAGGGCACATGCCTGGGTTGCAGGCCAGCTCCCAGCAGGGGATGCATGAGAAGCAGCCATACATTGATATTTTTCTCCCCCTCTCCTTCCCTTCTCCTCTAAAGATAAATAAATAAAATCTTTAAAAAATGGAATTTCTTTATGATAGAGTGATTCTACTTCTGGGTATATATTTGAAGAAACCCAAACACTAATTCAAAAAATATATATCCACTTCTATGATCACTTCAGCATTATTTAGAACTGTCAAGATATGGAAGCAACCCAAGTGCCTAAATATGAGTAGATAAAAATCTGTGGTACATACACACAATGTAATAATATTCAGCCATAAAAAATAATGAAATCTTACCATTTGCAATAGCATTATAGACCTATAAGCTATCATGCCCAGTGAAATAAGTCAGCCAGAGAAAGACAAATACCATATAATTTTTGTTATATATGGAATCTAAAGAACAAAATAAATGAACATAGAAAAATGGAAAGATTCATAGATACAGAGAGCTGACTGGTGATTGACAGGAGAGGAGAGGAGAGAGGGTTTGGAGACTGGTTAAAAGAAGTGAAGGGATTAAGAAGTACATGTGGGAGCCTGCTAGGCCACAGGGGATCAAGGACAGAGTTCTCCACTGTGAGAATGGTGGAGGAACTTGGTTTCTGGTCCCTGGAGCCAGCGGGTACCTTGACATTTTCCTAACCTTCTAGTTCCCAGCCTTGAAGGATATAACAAGATTTTGGCATAGGTGTCATGTTCCAAGACGGTTATGAGAACTTCTTGCCCTTTTGATAGCTTAAGGGAATGCACGAACTTTGAAAAACAACATTGTTTCTAGTTCCTTGCAGTCTTGCTTCAGGCGTTAGCAGTTTGTATATAAGACAGCTGTTCCTTGAATAAAGTTGCCATTTGCCAGCAGAGCATTTGGTCCTCTCCATTCTTTTAAGTCCCTCGCCTCACCTCGCGACCACCCTTGCTGCGGCGGGCTGAGGCAAGTACAAACTGGTAGTTACAACATACTCTCAGGGATTGGAGGAACACTTTGCACAGTATACGATTGTCTAACTGCTATGCTGTATACCCAAAACCAATAAAAGTAATTGAAAAGCTAAAATTAGGATTGACATATTATGGCCAAGATGGAGGCATGGGCAGAAAGACTTAGATTCCTCACACAACCAAAAGAAGGATAACCACCAATTTAAAAACAAAGCATTACCAAAACTTCTAGAAAATCATTTGCATGGAAGTCTAAAAACCAAGTAGTTAAAGAAACATTCATCCAGACTGGTAAGGGCAGAGATGAGCAGCCAGTGGGGAGAGGACACAAGGCAGGGCAGGAGATCCTATATTTGTGTCCAGATAAGCCAGGGAAAACAAATGGGAAGCAACACAGACCCAGGGTTTCAGTGCAGGGAAACTAAAGACTCAAAACCTCTGGCTGTAAAAAATCTGTGGGGGTTGCAGCAGTGGGAGAAATTCCCAACCTCATAGGAGAGTTTCTTGGAGAGGCCCCACAGAGTTCAAAAACATACACAGACCCACCTATCTGAGAATCAGCACCTGAAAGGGCACAATCCATCTGTGGGAAGTGAGGGAAGTGCTAGAGAGTGGGACATGAGCCCTGGCTGGTGTAGCTCTGTGGATTGAGCTCAGGCCTGTAAAGCAAAACGTCACCAGTTCTATTCCCAGTCAGGGCACGTGCCTGGGTTGGGGGCCAGGTCCCCAGTAGGGGGTGCACAAGAGACAACCACATATTGATGTTTCTTTCCCTCTTGTGGTCCTTCTCTTCCCCTTTCTCTAGGAATAAATAAAGTCTTTAAAACAGAAAAAGAAAGTGGGATATGAGATGAGAGCCAAGCAAGTGTCATTGTTCCCTCTTGGACCCCTCCCCCACATACAGCACAACAACACAGCCATTTGGGTTGCCCTGCCCTCGAGAATACCTAAGTCTCCACCCCTTACTACATAACAGGTATGCTGAGATAAAGAAATATGGTCCAAATGAAAATACAGAAAAATCCCCCAGAAAAAGAATTAAGTGACTAGAAGAAAGACAACCTATCTGATGCAGAGTTCAAAACATTGGTAATCAGGATGTTCACATAATTGATTTAGCTTGGTCCAAAATGAAGGAAGAAATGAAGGCTACACAGAGTGAAATAAAGGAAAAAATACAGAGAACCAACAGTGAAGGGAAGGAAACTGGAACTCAAATCAATGCTTTGGACCAAAAGGAAGAAACAAGCATCCAACCAGAACAAAATGAAGAAACAAGAATGCAAAAAAGTGAGGACAGGCTTATGAACCTCTGGGAAAACTTTGAGCAATCCAACATCCAAATCATGGGGATGCCAGAAGGAGAAGAGGAAAAGCAAGAAAGTGAACACTTATTTGAAAAAATAACAAAGGAAAATTTTTTTAATCTGGCAAAGGAAATAGACTTCCTGGAAGTCCAGGAGCCCAGAGAGTCCTAAAGAAATTGGATCCAAGGAGGAACACACCAAAGTACATCATAATTACATTATGCAAGATGAAATATAAGGAGAGAATCTTTAAAACATTAAGAGGAAAGAAGAGAGTTACCTACAAAGGAGTTCCCATATGACTTTCAGCTGATTTCTGGAAAGAAACCTTGCAGGCAAGAAGGAGCTGGAAAGAAGTATCCCAAGTCATGAAAGGCAAGGACCTACATCCAAGATTCCTCTACTCAGCAAAGCTATAATTTAGAATGGGAGAGCAGATAAAGTCTTTCCCAGATAAGGGCAAGTTAAAGGAGTTCATGATCACCAAGCCCTTATTATATGAAATGATAAGGGGACTTATCTATGAAATAGAAGATCAAAACTATGAACAATAAAGGGACAACAAACTCACAACTAAAAACAATCAAACTGTAAAAACAAAAACAAAACCTAAGGAAACAACTAGAATAAGAACAGAATCACAGAAATGGAGATTTTATGGAGGGTCATCAGTGGAGAGGGGGAGGGAGAGAATGGAGGGAAAAGGTACAAGGAATAATAAATATGATAGGTAGACACAAAATAGGGAAAGGTTAAGAATAATATAGAAAATAATGTAATGGAATGTAATGATGTAATGGAGAAGCCAAATAACTTATATGTATCACCCATGGACATGAACTAAGGAAGTGGGGGAATGCTGGAGGTGGGTGGGGTGGTACAGGAAGAAGAGGAAGAAAGGGGAGGAAAAATTGGGACAACTGTAATAGCATAATCAATAAAATATACTTCAGAAAAAGAAAAATTAAAATGCAAAAATAGAAAAAATATTTTAATGGTAATTTCTCAATTTTTATCAATGCCTATACTTAATCTGTGTAACCTTTTTTATTTACTAATAAATTATTTAAATTGCTGCAATGTATTCCATTACATTGTTTGAATCTATGATAGTTTAAATTACTAATCGATTACTGATAAGTATTTAGGTTATTTCTAAATTTTTACCACTATAAACAAGATCACAACCAACACTCTAAAACATTTATCTTTGCATATTTGACTAAATATTTCCTCAGGACAAATACCTACAAGTAGAGTTACTAGGTCAAAGCTATGCACATTTCATGTGCATTGATATAAATTGCCACATTTCCCACCAAATATATAAGGTATTGTCAAATTTCCTTCCAAAAAGATTATCTCACTTTAGTATGGAATTAACACTGTGTAAAAGTGCCAAATATCTATTTTTACAAACTGATGACTTTACTGTCTCTATTTTCCTTTTTTCTTTTTTTTTCTACTTTTTCTCCCCTTTATTCTCTTCCACCCTGCATCCTCCCAACCAGCATTCCCTGCCACTTACTTCATGTCTATGAAGTAAGACCTCAAAACCTCTAACTGTAAAAATATGTGCCGGTGGCAGTGACAGGAGAAACTCTCTGCCTCACAGGAAAGTTCGTTGGAGAGACCCACAGGGTCTGAGAGCATACACAAACCCATGCACCTGGGAATGAGCACTAGAAGGGCCCAATTTGATTGTGGGTAGTGGAGGAAGTGACTGAAGGCTGGCTGAGAGCCAAGCAAGTGGCATTGTTCCCTCTTGGACCCCTCCCTCACATATATAGCACAACAACACAGCCACGTGGGTTGCCCTGCCTGGAGAATACCTAAGGCTCCTCCCCTTACCACACAACAGGTGTGCTGAGACAAAGAAATATGGCCCAAATGAAAGAACAGATCAAAGCTCCAGAAAAACTACAACAAAGTGATGAAGAGATAGCCAACCTGTCAGATGAAGAGTTCAAAACATTGGTAAACAGGATGCTCACAGAAATGGTTGACCAGGGTTGCAAAACAGAGGAAAAAGTGAGGCTATACAAAGTAAAATAAAGAAAAATGTACAGGGAACTAACAGTGAAGGGAAAGAAACTGGGATTCAAATCAATGATTTGGAACAAAACTAAGAAATAAACATTCAACCAGAACAGAATGAAGAAACAAGAATTAAAAAAAAAAAAAAAAAACAAGGAGAGGCTGAGGAACCTCTGGGACAACTTTAAGTGTTCCAACATTCAAATCATGGGGATGCCAGAAAGAGAAGAGGAAGAACAAGATACTGAAAACTTATTTGAAAAAGTAATGAAGGAGAACTTCCCCAATCTGGTGAAGAAAATAGACTTCCAGGAAGTCCAGGAGACCAGAGAGTCCTAAAGAAATTGGACCCAAGTACAAACACACCAAAGCACATCATAATTAAGTTGCCCAAGATTAAAGATAGGAGAGAATCTTAAAAGCAGCAAGAGAAAAGGAGAGAGTTACCTACAAAGAAGTTCCCACAAGGCTATCAGCTGATTTCTGGAAAAAAACCTTGCAGGCAAGAAGGGACTGGAAAGAAGTATCCCAAGTCATGAAAGACAAGGACCTACATCCAAGATTTCTCTATCCAGCAAAGCTGTCATTTAGAAAGAATGAAAGGGCAATTAAAGTGCTTCCCAGATAAGTTAAAGGAGTTCATCACCACCAAGCCTTCTTATGAAATGTTAAAGGGACTTACCTAAGAAAAAGAAGAAGATCAAAACTATGAACAGTAAAATGACAACAAACTCACAACTATCAACAGCTGAACCTAAAAAAAATAAAATAAAATGAGAAAAATGAATTTAGCAAACAACTAGAACAGAAACAGAATCACAGAAATGGAGATCACAAGGGCAGGAGGGAGAACAGGGGAAAAGGTATAGGAAATAAGTATAAATGGTAGGTACAAAGTAGACAGGGGGGGTTAGGAATAGTATAGGTAGTGGAGAAGCCAGAGAACTTATATGTACAACCCATTTTAGGGATTCTAAAAGCAGGAGAGTCACAAATATTTCAAACCACGAAGACCAAACAATAATATAGCTAACAAAATAAATATCACAGGACCTATAATAACCATTGCACATATTAAATATGAGCCCAAGAGAGAATTTCCCAAACTGTTCAAATTGCAATTAGAATGTTTCTGCAGATTGCTTAATCAAAACCATACATAATTTCCTGATCTTTGATTTTGTAAGGTTAATTCCTCATCCCTCATATCCCAGGAAATATTTTAGTAATTTTAAAATGTATTTTAGAAAAATATCAAACTGGCATGGATAATCAGGAAATAACTTGTAAATACCAAAATGAAACTGAAACATTCTTCTGTTGCCGTACAACATGTTTGGTTGACTCCTTGAGTCACTACTAAAAAAAGAATTGAATCATCACAATTCAAGTTATAAAGAACATGAGAACTTTACTTTTGAGTCACTAATTACTCAGAATTGGAGATCTCTCTTCATTAATCACATGTTCTGCCATGTCTATAAAACGAGTACTCATCTTTACTGAGCTTGAAGACAATTGATTGAAGAGTTTTTCAAATGAGTATATGATACCTTGGCAGATAGTTTAGAGATGTTGTTATGCCTCAGTGATGAAGAGAGTCCATGAGGTGGGTGTGGGAGTGGAGCAACAGTAGGATTCTGTTAAAGGTGGCTTCAGTTTAACTCCTTTGCTCTTTGCCTATAGTAATCAGAGACCCATGTAACAACACCCCCAACCACTCCACAACCCTCGCTTCTCCTCCTTTTGTTCTTTTCTCCCAGATGTCAACTAATTTGTGGCCATGGGGCAAGCAGTTTCTGGTATAGGAGGTGGAGATTTTTTTTAAAAAGCTGTTTTGTAGTGCAGTGTTCTAGGTCAGCTGGAGCTGGCTGTCCCTGGCTCAGGCAGAGTGAGTTCTGTGTTTGATCCCAATGTACCTCGAAGCTGTAGGCTGTATCATCTCACTGAAGCATGGTGGACACGTCCTAGCCTGCCCTCAGCCCCGCCAAGATGCAAAACAGCAAACAGGATTCACGTGTGGATTTTATCTTCGAAGAAGGGAAGGGGGCTGTCCACAGTCATGATGTGAGAGATGCAAGAAAAGCCCCTTTAAATGCTAATGACTGGCCAATCTCCATGTTGACCTGCTTTCAGTCATTAGTCATGGCATTCCCAAATACAAGGGGTTTAAAAATATTTTCACAATAAATTTTAGCCTGTGGTAAATGGACCAAGTTTTCTTATTTTATTCCTTTTGTGATCATAGCTTGTTGTCCTGGCAAGTGATTCCTTAATAATAAGTGATTAACCTCCCAAAAGCTGTGAAAATTCTGAAATTCTACTCTATTGGCAGATTAACAAATTTGCTTATTACTGTTCCATGGATACTGGCAGAAAGCGCAAGGTTTCTAGATCAGAAACAAAGGATTTTATCACTCAGAGCTCAGAAGGCAGCACAAACTTCAGGTTTATGTCAATCCCCTTCCTTCCAAATCCCACAGTGCAACATGGGTGGATGCTGTATATGCGGCCGATATACAATTGCAGCTAAGAAACTCCAAATTTAAGGAACCCCAGTTTTTTATATATGGGCTATAAGCAAACCTGTCCGTTCTTTGCTTCCAATATCTTTCTTATATTGGACAGTAAATTAATCCATTCTCTGCTCCATAAAGAGACACTATCTCTATCTTCCAATGCTGTTTACTATACAAACATCCTTGAAAAGATATTCCACAAACCATTATTTTGAACACTGAAAACTAATACAATGTTACATGTCAATTATATTTCAATTAACAAAAAAAAAGAAAAGGAAGAAAGAAATGAAAGAATGGACAAAACTAGAGATTCCATGCAGGGGAGGCAGGGAGATCATTCAGAACAGACAGTCAGTGCCTGCACATGTAAAATATGCAGAAATATTAGGGACCTGTCATAGTCTATTCAGGCTGCTAAAACAAAAATACCATTTATTGGGTGACTTAAACAACACATTTATTTCCCACAGTCCTGGAGGCTGGGAAGTCCATTCTGAGGTGCTGGCAGATTCGGTGTCTAAGGAAGGTCCACTTCCTGGTTCATAGATGCTATATTCACGCTGTGTCCTCACATGGCAAAAAGAGTGAGGAAACCCTCTGGTTTCTTTTTTTTTTTTTTATTTATCTTTAGAGGGGAAGGAGAGAGGGAGAGAAACATCAACGTATGGTTGCCTGTTGTGAGTCCCCTGCTGGTAGTTAGCCTGCAAGGAACCGGCATGCAACCCAGGCATGTGCCCTGACTGGGAATCGAACCGCGATCCTCTGGTTCGCAGGCCCGCGCTCAATCCACTGAGCTACGCCAGCCAGGGCTATGGCTTCTTTTTTATAAGAACACTAATTTCATTCATGAGGGCTTCACCTTTATGATCTAATCACCTCCTAAATGTCCCACCTACAAATACCATTACATTGAGGATTAGGTTTCAACATATGAATTGGGGTTGGGGGGAACACAAGCATTCAGTTTATAGCAAGATCCATGAAAAGTTGTCTCCCAACACAATTCTATTTATCAAACCCTCAGCAAGACTTCAATCTATAGATTCATCATTGGTACCTTATCTCTCTTTGAATGCTATAAGGAAGGCAATATTCTCTCCCTCTTATTAAAAGAGTTTCAGAAGAGAACCACAGTTTGCCTTGGAAGGGAATAAGGAAGGTGATGCCTTCAGAGCACTGTTGCTCTTTTCACTGTTCATCTCGGGGGCTTTGCAAAATTACAGAGTCAGCTATTAACCAGATGCAATCACTTGAGCCACAGAGACTGTGAGAATAAAAATATTGGCATTATTTTCATGGCACTATTCAAGTGGTTATTACAGAAATGATCAACATAAGCATATTACAATGCTTATTTTGTTCTTGAATGTTATGACACCCTAGGAGAAAAATTATCTTTATTTGGAAAAGGTCTAAATGAAAGCACAGGTCATGTATCTTTGCTGAAGTAATAGTGAAAATGGATGTGTTTTGTTTTGTTTTGTTTATAATTTTTTTATTATTTAATTCTTGTTCAAATACAGCTTTCTGTCTTATATTCCCAACCTTGCCTGCCCCCCAAAATGGATGTGTTAAAACCATATAGAAGAAAAGAAGAAATCTATCAAAAGCAGAAATCTAAAAACAAACGAGAGAGAACCATAGTATAGTAATCATACTATGAAAAATGGGCATCAGAGATCCACATCAAAAAAGTTTCTTAAAATTCAAGGTACATCAAGGTAAAACTCAAGGTGTCATCAGTTAATTCTACTTTTAACTGATTACCCATGGTCCTAACAAGTTACCTAATTTTTCACAATTTGAGTCATTATTTGTCTTTGTGGTGTAATAGAAATAATGAACTGGGAGTCAGGAAACATTGTTGTATGTCTTCTGAACTGGCCTTGGGCCTCACTTTCTTCCTCAGCAAAATAAGGGGCTACACAGCTGATCACAGGCTGTCCAGCTCTAAAATGCTAATACACCTTTCAGAGAAGGGAATTTAATTCATTTTATCCATTATTAAGTTTAATTTAGTCCCATTATTACTTGCTGGATTCTCATATATGCAAATGGGCTACACATGGCTGAAAAATTATTGTGAAGAAAATCATGTCCTGATTTTTTATTTAATTGCTATTCTGGTACATGACCAATCATCCTTCTTGTTATAGGTGCTACTGGTGCCCTACCTAGATCCCATTTACCTCACTAATGCCTCCATCCTCCACCTGTTGTGAGTGTTGGCTACTCACAGCTATACACTTCAACTGAGAATCAACTTCAGCAGCAGTGCCTTTCTGGGAAATACTTATGAGCGCATGCCTCTCCTCACTTCACTTCCTCTAACTACACATACAACATGGACAGCCCATAGGCATTGGCTGACTGATACAGGGGCATCAGAACTCCCTGTGCATCAGGTTGAGGTTAAACTTTAGTCGACCTCATGTCTCTGTTCTGCTTTTTCCCTGCCTTGTCCTGCTTCCTTTATTCTTACGTAGGTTTCTCTCAATGAATCACTTGCAAAAGAGTATCAGTTTCAGGTTCTGCATCTAAAGGACCTGACCTAAGACATCCTCCATGAACATCTCCACAAATAGAGCTAACAACACTACACAGCATGTGATTCTGTTTTTGGACATCTCTGATCATCAGAAAGTTTTTTTCAATTATACTAATATCCTATCTTCCTCTATCATTTATGCCCATGATTCTATGCAGAATGAGTGTCATTTTTTTCCACATGATAGCCCCTCAGATGTGTGTAGGGGGGGCAATATGTTTTTCTTAAGTAATTTCTTTAGGCTGTGAGAAAGATAAGAATGTTCTTTTTTTAAAAAAATCAGTATGTCCCCTAGAGCAAGGAACATAAAGAAAGAATAAACAACTGGGATCTCATCAAAATTAAGAGCTTTTGCATGGCTAAAGAAAAAAGTATTAAGATAAAAAGAGAACCAACTGTTTGGGAAAACATATTTGCCAATGATACCTCAGACAAAGGTTTAATCTCCAAAATATACAAAGAACTTATTCGACTCCACTCTAAAAAGACAAGCAACCCAATTGAAAAATGGGCAGAAGACTTGAACAGACACTTCTCCAAGGAGGACATACAGAGGATCCAGAGACACATGAAAAGATGCTCAATATCAGAGAGATGCAAATTAAAACCACAATGAGATACCACTTTACACCGGTCAGAATGGGCATCATAAACAAAGCAACAAACTAGAAATGTTGGAGAGGTTGTAGGGGAAAGGAGACCCTAGTTCACTGTTGGTGGAATCGCAGACTGGTACAACCACTATGGAAAACAGTATGGAGTTTTCTAAGAAAACTAAAAATGGATCTGCCTTTAGACCCAGCAATTCCACTGCTGGGATTATATCTTGAGAACCCTAAAACACCAATCCAAAAGAACCTATGCACACCGATGTTCACTGCAACACAATTTACAATAGCCAAGAGTTGGAAGCAACCTAGATGCCCATCAGTAAATGAATGGATCAAAAATCTATGGTACATTTGCACAATGGAATTCTATGCAGCAGAAAGAAAGGAGGAGCTCCTACTCTTTGCAACAGCATGGATGGAACTGGAAAGCATTATGCTGAGTGAAATAAGCAAGGTGGTGAAAAACAAATACCATATGATCTCACCTTTAACAGGAATCTAAACAACAAAACAAACAAGCAAGCAAAACATGACCAAAGACACTGAAATTCAGAACAGGCTGACAGTGACCAGAGGGGAGAGGGGAGAGAATTTCAGGGGAAAAGGGGAAGGACTCACAGAAACTAGTATAAAGGACACATGGAGAACAACTAAGGGGGGTGGAAATGGGAGGGAGGTGGGGAGCATGGGGGTGGGCTGGGATGGGAGTGGGGGACAGAAAACTGTACTTGAACAATAATTAAATTTTAAAAATATTTAAAAATAAAAAATAAAAAAAAAAGAAAAGGTAATTCAGGTATCTGCTGAGAATGTCAGAGGACTACTGCTATTGACATCCTAGCAAAAAAAATAAAAAAATAAAAATATTTAAAAATAAATAAATAAAATCAGTATAATATTTTAATTCGGGGTAATGTGTATCTGATAAAATTTCGTGAAGAAAAATAATGGAAAATAAACCAGGAGAGAAGGCAACATTCATATTCACTGGGGCATAGATGGAGGAAGAGACTGTCTCAATACAGGAATTAAGAGGAGATAAAAATCTCAGAAAAATAAAATAAGACAATAACTACTTAAAGCTAGATACAATAAATGGCTTGAAGGATCCCATGAAAAAGAACTCACAATTCTCAAAAGATTTCCTAGAAATAGGTCAGGAAGAAATCTAGAACTCAAATGTGTATACGTATATGCATATATACATATATACATATATATATAAATGTGTATATGTATATATATAGATGTATATATATAAATGTATATATGCTATATATGTGTGTACAAATATATACATATATATAGCATATATACATTTAAGTTTTTAGGTAAGAAATAATAAATACTGTCTCAGAAGCATCAACTTATTGATGCGATGCATACAATAAAAGAGTATGCCTTGTTCAATGAGAAAATGTTTCGTTGAAAGTATGGGTTAGGAAAACTGTGTGTTGAGAACATAGACACAGATACAGTAGTATACACACAAAGGAATACATTCTATTGTTATAATTCTAGGCATTCATCTCATGGGGAAAAGAGAATGTGTACATTTCTATAGAAATTCAAAATCTGAGGGCAGAAGCATTTAAAAGAGTATAAACCCAAGTATGAAATAGAGTTGACCTGTGAACAACATGGGTCAATCAACTGTGCAGGTTCCATTTGTGTGAAGTTTCTTTAAATAAATAACTGTAATGTTTTCAATCCACAGTTGGGAGTCTGGAGTCATGGAGGATCAACCGGATGCACTGATCTATGCCACATTACACAGGGGCCTTGAGCACCAGCAGATTCTGGTGTCCGTGGTGGGTCCTGGAACAAATGCCCCATGAATACTGAGGAACAACTGAAGTATCGGTGGAATCAAAAGTCATTCATAGATTTTTGACTGTGCAGACGTTGGTTCCCCTAACCTTCACATTGTTCAAAGGCTGACTTTAGTATCTTAAGGGAATATCCCTCCAAATAAATAAAATTAGGCTTACAAATGCTGAATAGCACTTATTGGCATTTTATAATTTAAAATGTCCTTGCCACATTTTGTTTTACTTATACTCTCACAGTAACTCTATCAGATAAATAATGTATTATGATCATTTTATGGAAGTTATGTGTGGTTGACTGACATATCCAAATTACACAACTCATAAGCAGTAGATCCAAGGCTTCAGCATGGGTCTTCTAACTCTACGTTCTTGCCACCTCACCATGCTGTCTTATAATACATACAGCAAAACCACTACAGAACTGGACTTCTGGAATCTGTTGGTGATCTTACGCTATTAACAGCATTCATTAGTTCCCTAAGACTGCCACTACACATTACGACAAACTGTGAAGCTTAAAAAAACAGAAGTTTATTGCCTCACAGTTTGGCAGGTAGAAGTCTGAAATCAAGGTGTCAGCAGAGCCACACTCTCCCTTAAGGCTCTAGAGAACAATCCTTCCTGTCCCTTCCTAGCTTCTCATGGTTGCTTACAGTCCTTGGCATTCTATGGCTTGTAGAAACATCACCCCAATCTCTGCCTCCATCTTCACATAGTGTTCTTCCTGTGTCTACTTCCCTGGGTTCAAATTCCCTCTTCTTATAGGGATACCAATCATGTTGAATTCATCCCCCTCCCCATCCAGACTCTATCTCCAAAGAAGGCCACACTTACAGGTGCTAGGGAGACATAAATGTGGAGGACACAGCAGAACAAGTGACATGCTCTTGGCTATGTTGCTGACAATTTTTCCTCAGAACATAAAGGAAGAATTTTGGGAAACTTCTGCCCTGGATCCCAGTCTGACCAACACAAAAGAATGAGGCACCATATGTAACAACAAGGAAATTTCAGAATAAAAAAAAAAAAAAAGAAAATTTCAGGATAAAAGGGCTTTGATGTTTTACAATAGTGAAAAGGGTAATAATGAGGCCTTCAGTAAGGGAGTTTCAAAACCAGTAAAGAAAATAATAGTGCCCAAACAATTTATGAGGGGTTTATGAACTCTAAATATGGGACTCCTTCAGCATTATAAAAAATTGATGCTGTTGAGGAAGAAATATAGGCTGCCTGAAAAGAAAATGGAATAGGGGTAATGGTGTCTAATAATTGGCCATAAGTGAGGTTCTGGGCTTGAACTGAAAAAATAAACAGCCTAAATAGAGAGGTAGCTTATAAGCAGACAGCTCTCAGAGAGGAATTCAAAGGAACATTGAATCTGGAATCAGAAGACTTCAATTCAAGTTCCTATGGATCAGTGGGTTCTCTGATTAGTTCAAAAAGATGGATGGGGTGGATAAAGTCATGGATATAATCAAAGAAAGGGAAAGAAAAACAACTTAGAGTATATGAAAGTAAAGCCTCAAAATAAATTGGGGACATGAGATAAATACCAAACACAATAAGAAAGCTGTTTTTCTTGTTAACCTCTGTGGTCAGGAGAAGATGAGAGAAGGAATAGTTATACTAGATCTCAGACAATACAACCTTAACAAATGATATCATAACTAAAGAACCACTCAATTTTCTGCTTCACTTCCATAATCTCTCTCATGAAAATTATCAGTTGTGGAGCAAGTACTACTAAGAGATAATTAAATCTCTTACAATAGGAAACTTACAATAAGAAAAGGTATAGGAAGAGGTCCTCACCCATTCAAAACTTCAGATACCATAAATTCTATCCCAAAATATGAGAATTGGTAGATAAGATCACACAACTGCTGCTGGGAATGAAGGAGAATGAAGGAAGTGTCTGGTGACTGAAAAATGTTTCTATTCCTAGAAGGGGTGAGATTTATATATAAATTAGTGAGCCTCATGCAGATTCCAAGCAAAATTCTAGAATGGATGATTTGTAAGCAATAAGGAAATGCTGACAACTAGCAATGACTATGATTTTACTAAAAACAAATCATGTCAACCTAATCTCATTTCTTTTCTAGGTTTTAGTCGCCAGTGTGTCACAAGAAGGCATGAACACAGCATGTCTTCATTTTAACATAATATTTATCAGATCTTACAGTGTGCTTACTTTTATTGTTCAAAGGAGAAATGTTGGTCAGGTGATAGGAAGATGCCTGAGTAGCTAGCTTCTTAGCTAGGCAACCAACATCACTCCAAGGCTGTTGGTAAAAGGCTTGGACTCAAACTCCATAGACAACTGCAAGAATTTATGATTTTCCCATTCCTGTTCAACATATTTGTCAAAAACATGGAAACCAAAGAACTCAGGTTTATAAACACTTGGATGACAAAAATTTGATAGAGATAATACATCATGACACAATTCAAAAAACATTTCTTCACTTAGAAACCAGCACCACCACAAAGAAAATAGAAATTATCTGGAATAAATGTGAGATCCTATTCTTAGGCCAGAGAGAGCGAGAGAGAAGAATACCAATAGCTAATATTTACTGAACATCAATGTACATTATATCTTCACATGAGCTCACATTTAACTTCACAATAACCTAATGATACTAGTTATAACTATTCTAATTCACAAAGACCAAGGCTCAAAGAGGCTACATAACTTTTTTTCGAGTTACAAGATTACTTAATGGTAGAGAACTCAAATCCAGGTCTGTCTAACTCCAAAGTTTGTGGTTTCAACCATTTCACTATTTTCATCAATGCATATATGTAATAAATGTGTCATAGACTTATTTTGAGTTTTAAGTAAAAGCACCTAGACAAAAGCATCTAATAATGTTGCATAGTGGTCACTCAATAATGTTTTCATCTTTGCACAATATTGAATATTTAGGAGAAAATGATAATTGAATTCAAATATTTTAAGAACTGATGAAATCCATGTAGCTCAAAATGAAAAACAATGACTGTGGTTAAAAAATGCAATGAGACATATTTTTGTTCAAAAAAATGAACATTTTTCTATGTTGAGTCTGCTCAGCCATAGAAGAAACCACCTGGCTGAGCAAACCCAACACAGAAAATGTTCCTTATCAGCATTTTTCAGGACTATTTGGGAAGAGTATGTTTGAACCTGGAGAAGCAAGCATTAGGTGACTTCTTAAGAGTTTTCTAAATCTGAGATTCAATAAAAAAATGGTTTCAGAGCTAAATGGTGTAAAGACGAATTCTTGAGAATCAGGTTTAAAGTTACAAGAAAATTGAAGCCATCAGCTCTCTAAGTTAAAGAAGTTGTAGTCTAAAACACAATTGTCCATCCTAATTCTATCAGGAAGGTAAGGAATGCTTGGAGCATTTCGCTTATTTTGTTGCATTTATTTTTAGCATGTTTCTTGAAAGTAAAGCAACCATCAACATCCCTGTTTTATTGACTGGAAAATGGAAGCAATTCCAAACCTAATGCGTGGCCCAGCAGGATGGAAAGTCAGTGCCTGCAGGCATCTGGTAATCTTTCTCCCACATTACTGTTCTCCCAGCACCATTAGCTCAACAGATCTTGCCAAGATTTTGAAAAACCAAATAAAGCAAAAATTGATTTTGATTCTTTTATAAATATATATACAAAATATTGAACTTATACAATGTCTATAAGAAACACATTCAAGAAAAAAGACTCATTAAATCTAATTTTCTACTAACAAGAATGGTAAAAAAATGGGAGCTTAAATTAGGACATCTTTCTAAGGAAAATTTCCAGATGTTATTACCTAACAGAGTTAAATATTTTTTTAATATTTATTTATTTTTAGAGAGAGGGGAAGGGAAGGAGAAAGAGTGGAAGAGAAACATCAATGTGTGGTTGCCTCTCACGTGTCCCCTACTGGGGACCTGGCCTGCAACCCAGGCATGTGCCCTGACTGGGAATCAAACCAGCGACCCTTTGCTTCACAGGCCTGTGCTCAATCCACTGAGCTACACCAGCCAGGGCCAGAGTTAAATATTTTTAAACCTTTTGATTTGTTACCATTTGTCTACCATAAGTAGATCCAAGGTAGTTAGAATTTTTTACCACCTTAAAATAATTTATGTGACCCATGACTGTATAACTTATTTATTTATACATTTTTATACAGGGTGAAACAAAAATAGGCTTACAGTTGTTTATATAAAAATAATATAATAATTAATAAAGAATAATAAAGAATAAACTTTCATATACCCAACTGTAAACCTACTTTAGCCTTTCCCTGTATAAAGTTTTCTAAATACATAATAAAATATCAGTGTTTCTTTTTTCTTTTGTTTTTCTGATTAAACTCAGTGTTTTTTTGGGTAAATTTTAACAAAGTTTTTGTGGAGAGACTTTGACCTGGCTAGGAGACCAAAAATGTTTCTTTTGCTTCCATTCTTTATTGACTGTAAATATTTCAGTTAAAAGAAAGTCATGTGAGAGCAAGTGGTTAGATCTTTTGGGGTTTGAAAGCAGAAAGTAGTTCTGCTTTCTTCATCACCCATCCTATCAGTAGCTACCTAACTTTGCTTCCTGATGTTACTCAGGAAATGGATGCCTGTAGATATCAAACTCTTGTACATGCTTACTTTTTCATCCTTTGATCTCTCACCTCTCTTTGAGATGTCAAAACACCACACAGCTTCGACTTGAATAGTGTCAAAACATACATACACAGAAGTATTGAATCAGCTCATAAATCCTCAAAAACAGAGTTATTCTGCCTTAGCCAAATGCCCAGCATTTGTGACTTAAGGTAGTGAGTCACAGGCAAGGAAGTGAATCACAGCCACCCAAAAATTCTTTTTTATTTTTTTAGCTGTTTCTGAGGAATTGTAGAAATCAGAATTCAAAGCTGTCTAGAAAGTATTAAGATGAACTTTTCCTCCCCTACAACATATCAGAAACTACACATTCAACAACCTTCAAAGTAATTTGCTAACTTAAAAAAAGAAGTAAACAAGTCTTAACTAGTATGGGTTGTGTGTCATTCTACAAACTAAAAGGTTGCTGGATTGATTCCCAGTCAGGGCAGGCACCTGGGTTGCAGACCAGGTTCCCAGTTGAGGCAACCAATGGATGTTTCTCTCCCTCTCTTTCTCCCTCCCTTCCCTTCTCTAAAAATAAATACATAAAATATTTTTAAATAATAAAAATAAAATTAAATTAAAAGTACACATTTTTAAAATCTCCAACAAATAGCTACAGAAAACAATTGATTACCTTTTATGTAGACACTGCACATGTTGCCTGCATCTGATCATTTTTTTCTTATTTTCTCTTCTCTAATTCTTTTGTTCCACTAAACTGACCAACCACCACATTTTTAGCACTCTTCCCCATCACCATCACTTCTTCCCCTCCCTCTCTCACCTAGCAGATCCCTAAGTCTGGGTAATAATCCCAGAAAATTCCTAGGATTTCCAGTTTAGGTGGGAAAGGGGGAACTTACTTACATTACTTACATGGGGAACCTGGAAAGACTGACCAGTTCACATGAATTCATTCATGTGTTCCAAGTGGGTAAGGTAATTGGCTAATAAGTGTAAACGTAAAATGCTAAAATTAAAATCTCTGAGAAATAGCCCATTCTATAAAATAAAAAAATTTTAAAAAACTTTCCTTTCAATAATTCATGCATTCTATATTTGTCCTGGCAATTTTCCCGTTCATGATCTCATTTTCCCATTGTCATTTTCCTGAGCTTTGGGCAAACCTCATTATTTAGCACATCCAATAAATTGGAGTAAGTTCAATTGTTTATCTTTGTATTTGCTGAGGATAAACACAATAAAAGAAGAATTAACGTTAGGAACCTAAATTTAGAAAAGTACACCACTAGGACCTCCAGCCAAGATGAAGGTGTAGGTGGAGACACTGTGCCTCCTCGCATGACCAAATTTTAGGACAACAAAGATTTAGAAACAAAAACACAATCAGAACAGATAGAAAACTGAACTGTACCAAAGTCCAACAACAAAGAACCATTCATCCAGACCAGTAAGAGGGGCAGAGTCAGCAGCCAGTGGAGAGGGTTCCCGGCAAAAAGAGGCAGTGGTTGGCAACTGGGGTGTGGGGAGGAATCGAGCAAACCCAGTGAGACACACAAGGCACTTGGCTGACTGTCGACACACATTCACGCTCAGATAAACCAGGCAAAAAACAGACAGTGAGACAAGCCACGCAACCCAGGACCCCAGCAATGAGAAATAAAGCCTAAAAGCACCGATTGAAAACACTTGTGGGGGCTGAGGTGCCGGGAGAGGCTCCCAGCCTCACAGGAGGACCCATAGGGACCCATTTGTTGGAGAGACCCATTAGAGTCGTAGAATGTACACAAACCCACCCACATGGGAACCAGCACCAGAAAGGCCCAGTTTGCTTGTGGGAAGTGACAGAGGGGACTGAAATCTGAGCAAGTGTGGAACAAGTGTCATTGCTCCCTCTCTGATCCCACCCCCACATACAGTGTCACAACCCAGGGACTGGGTTGCCCTGCTCTGGTGAATGCCTAAGGCTCTGCCCCTCATACATAACAGACGCAACCTGACCTAAAATGGCTCAATCAGAAGAACAAATCAAAGCCCCAGAGCCAATACTTTTAAGTGACAAAGAGATAGCCAACCTATCAGATGCACAGTTCAAAATACTGGTGATCAGGATACTCACAGAACTGGTTGAATTTGGTCATGAATTAGATGAGAAAATAAAGGCTAAACTAAGTGAAATGAAGGGAAATGCACAGGGAACCAATAGTGATGGGAAGAAAACTGGGACTCAAATCAATGGTGTGGACCAGAAGGAAGAAAGAAATAACCAAACAGAAAAGAATGAAGAAACATGAATTCAAAAAATGAGGAGAGGCTTAGGAACCTCCAGGACATCTTTAAACATTCCAACATCCAAATTATAGGGGTATCAGAATGGGGAAGAGGAACGGCAACAAGTGGAAATGGTATCTGAACAAATAATAAAGGAGAACTTCCCCAATCTGGAAAAGGAAATAGACTTCCAGGAAATCCAGGAAGCTCAGAGAGTCCCAAAGAAGGTGGACCCAAGGAGGAACACACCAAGGCACATCATAATTATATTACCCAAGATTAAAACAAAGGAGAGAATTCTAGAAGCAGCAAGAGATAAGGAGACAGTAACCTGCAAAGGAGTTCCCATCAGACTGTCAGCTGATTTCTCTAAAGAGACTTTACAGGCAAGAAGAGGCTGGAAAGAAATATTCCAAGTCATGAAAGGCAAGGACCTACATTCAAGATTGCTCTATCCAGCAAAGCTTTCATTTAGAATGGAAGGACAGATAAAATGCTTCTCAAATAAGGTAAAGTTCAAGAAGTTCATCGTCACCAAGCCTTTACTATATGAAATGTTAAAGGGACTTATCTAAGAAAAAGAAGATAAAAAATATGAACAGTGAATGGACAGCACACTCACAGTTACTAACCACACCTAAAACAGGAGTGGAGCCATGGAAATGGAGATCACATGGAAGGTTATCAACAGGGGAGTGGGAGGGAGAGAAAGAGGGAAAAGGTACAGAAAATAAGTAGCATAGATGGTGGGGAAAAATAGGGGGAGGGCAAGAGTAGTATGGGAAATGCAGAACCTAAAGAACTTATGACACATGGACATGAACTAAGGGGGGGAAGGTGGGTAGGAGGGGGTGTGCAGGGTGGAGGGGAATGAAGGAGGGAAATGGGACAACTGTAATGGCATAACCAATAAAATATATTTAAAAATAGAATATTAAATATTATTTTTTTAATTTTTAAACAGGAAAATGTTTACACTACTCATTAAACTGAAAACCAAAGCAAACTTCCAGAAGTCAGATTCAGCAATTTGAAAGTCAGACCACATGAATCAATTGCCCAGTGAAAGGGCAAAGCCTTTTTTTTTAAACTCAGAGCATGTCAAGTGTTTTTTCCCCCTCAGCTCCCCCACCACCTTCAATCCTACTCCCTTTGGCTTTGTCTGTGTGTCCTTTATAAATTTTCCTTGACAACCCTTCCCCCTTTCTCCCCATTATCTCCTCCCACCTCCCCTCCAGTTACTGTCAGATTCTCTTTACTGCTAATGTATATGCCCATGTTTTAGAAGTTAGTTGGTATCAGTGTGGACTTTTATGAAACTTTAACTAATATCCACCTAATCAAGAGTTATACCTAAAATTATGATTTATAAATATAAAAGTCAACAACAATTTTCTTTTTAAGAGCTCACATTTCCCAAGAAGTGCTTCTATAACAAGTAAATGAAATAAGCAGTTTTTATTTCTTTCTCATTATTCTGGAGGACAATGCTCAAGTACCAGGCCAGTAGGGACACTAGAATATCACATGTAAAGCCTGTCACCACAGTAACTTCAGTTTGCAGTAGAGCATTGTTTCCATCAAGGGACAAGGGCACATACATTTTTAAAAGCATTTTAAAAAACACAGATTGACCCAGATTAGGCTTTGACCCATAAGGAGAAATAATCACATCTGCCCACCCGCAGTCCCTTCACTTTAATGTCCCCCAGTTCCTCTCTGTAACTGGGTTTCATGGGGGAGAAGGTGGCTTCTATCATTTAATACTTTATAAAAGCAACAAAGGATTATTCACTGAATTATGCTTAAGAATAAAGGATGCTTAGTTCATCTAACAATTAAATTATATATCAAGCTTTATAGCACAACTTTTTAAATGGTATCCAGATAAAATTGCAAAGTCTGAGGTTTGTTCACAACACGACTAACCAAGTATGTCTTCCTTTTATAAGTTCATTTTCTCTTGTTGCTTAGTTCTGGTTAACCCTCCATTCATTCATTCACCAAATATTCACTGGGTATATCCTAGGTGTCAATACTGTTCTAGGCTCAGGGAAGAAAAAGAGCACCAACAAAAATCATGGAACTTGTATCCTACTGGTGAGACATGGAATAACCAATAAACATAATAAATAATAGGGTGAGGGAATCCAGGACCCTGGGGGAGGTCTGGAACTTTAAACAGGGTGGTCAGTGTGGCCTCATCGAGAAGCTGACATTTGAATAAAGATGTGAAAGCAATGTAAAAACAAGGCATAAGTTTACTTAAGGAGAGGAAAGTTCAGGCAGAGAGGACCCAGGGCCAAGGCTATGAGGCAGGGTGTGTTAGGCCAGATTGTGACAGAAGGTAAACAGGTCACTGAGAATCCAGGGGAATGGAGGAACCATCTATGTGTATATTGAAATTGCCAAGAATCAAGGCTGGTATAGAAACAACCTCAAAACGATAGGCATCAGCAAAATAGAAGAACAACGGACACAATCCAATGATCTGAGATTCAATCTAAGAATCTGAGAAGAAAGAGAATAATCCAGAGGCAATAAGAAACAAAAAGGAAATGCAGCCCACCTCCAGGTTCCATGGAACAAAATCGTGATGAAGAAAACCACAGCCACCACATGACAGGATTACAGGAGAATAGAAAGGCTATGTTCCCAGCAGAGAGCCAGGTTTGTATCAGAGCATTTTGGTGGCAGGAACATTCAGGGGTGAGGCTGAGGATACCAGGTTTTGCTAATAGTTGTCTGTGAGTTCTAGCAGACCCAGAGAGAGCAAGATTGGGGGAGAATAGGAGATGCCTCTTCTATGTTCGGGACCAATGCTGATCCATACTGAACTAATTACATCCTTTGTTCAAAGCTGGTGTATTAATAGCAATCAACACTCAGTCTCCAGCTATTATTACTCAAACACTTTATCTTTGAGAACTTTCATTGACTCCATTTTCTGGCTCTAGTAATTCTGTCCCAATACATGGTTATTACACTGCATAAAGCAATAGTGAACCTTGGCCTTTTTCCTGGGGCCTGAAAATCATGGCTACTGCAGCTGTCTGTTCCCTTTGAGAAAGGCATTCTTTCTTTTTGGTGCAATGGAGATGGGGCAAGAGGGTGAAAGAAGCTTAGTTAGCACTGAGCATCTCCTAAGAGGCTCCCAACATTCTTCATACAGCAACATCCTAGCATCCTCTATTCTGTGGCTACTTTGAGGGATTTCCCCAGTAGACATTCCCTTTCCCACAGCATCCCAGAGTCGATGGATTTCATGCCCACTTAGGGTAGACCATGTAGTCTTTACTCCTAATAATGCATTTACCAATACCTTACAGCAACCTTACAAAAGCTGAGATTGCATCTTTACAGAACAGTAAATTCATTCAACAAATATTTATTGAGTACTTCTAGACAGTGGCAGGAGTTCATTAAGCATACAGGGTAGGCAAAAGGAGGTTTACAGCTGTGAATATGTGCGACAGTTTATTCTTGCATTATTATTTCTTAATAATTGTATTATTTTTCTATATTCACAACTATAAACTACTTCTGCTCAACCCTGTAAATAAAATCTTTATATGAAGATTTAGATCTTTATATGAAACATTAGATCCATTAGTGATAAATTATATGAAAAAAATGCAGGGTAAGAGCATACTAAGCATACTTTTTAGCATACTATGAAGATGCTTTTATAAACCAAGATGTTAATTTCTTGATTTATAATAGGACACATATCTGGCCAGACAGCCAGGCTCTGCTCTTTGCCCAGACATATCTTTCTGGAAGGGAAGTCCCCATAGAAAAACATATTAAAAGTTTGGCTACCATCGCAACCCAAAGGGCCCCCTTTGCACGGACCTAGGCCTGACGATGTATGATTTGAGGAGCAGACTATGACTTTGTGTGATTAGAAAAAGGCACCCTTCCTCCTGGTGAACGCAGGCCAACAATGGGACATGCAGCTTGACAAAGGGAAAGAGGATTAGATTTCAGCTCTGGTTCGTTCCTTTTTTTAAATATTGTATTTTTAGAGAGGGGTAGGGAGAGAGAATGAGAGGGAGAGAAACATCAATGTGTGGTTACCTCTTGTGAACTCCCTACTGGGGACCTGGCCTGCAACCCAGGCATGTGCCCTGACTGGGAATCAAACTGGTGACCCTTTGAAAGACAGACCAGCACTAAATCCACTGAGCCATACCAGTCAGGGCACTGACTCATTTCTTAGGGTAAGTGCTCCTATGCAGTGAACAACCTGGGGATAACTGTAGAGACCTAATAGAACCAAGGAATTAAAATGAAAGTAATTGAGTGTTTCAAGGAACATTGCCTTTAAGGTACCAGGTAAAATGATTGTTACATAATGATTCCTTTTACACCTTTTAGTGTGTGTGAAATATGTAAAAAATAAAGCAAAGTATCATTTGTTAATCCATGTATAGATTAATTGATTCAACAATTCAAACAGAGACTTTGAACAAGTCTCTGTTTCTTACATGCAAGTGTAATTGAGAATATTTTAAAGTCATTCTGAAAAGTATTTACATTTCTAGACTCTATCTCATGCCAAGAAAAAGTTAGGATAACTTGAGTGATGTGGGAGAGGTTGGAATCCTGGTGAGAATAAGATTAGACATCCCGATTCTGGCTTCTCCCCAAAATAGCTGAAATCAGCCAGTTCAGCCAAACAGAATTCTGGGCCATCTATCTTCCACCCCATAGGTGAGAGGACAGCAGACAGGCTTGGAAAGTTTGGCCCTGCTACGTAGGTCTGATTCGCTCCCTCACTGGGGCCTGCAGTGTGGCTAAGCCTGGAGGTCACATTTACTTTTCTCCCGTCCATTTTTCACTTCTCCAGGGCCTGGACAGTGTCTTCATCAGAAGAAATCAATTCTAAGACATTAATAATTTGAAAACATTGATTAGGTCTGCCCCAACCATTTGAAGGATCTGAGGCAAGAATACAATAAAGGCCTCGCTAATCATATGTCTACATATTTAGAATATTTAAATCAAAGCTAACAAGCTGGTGTTCTGTTTCTGTTCTTCTATCTGATAAATATACCTTCAAAAGGGCCTGAAACACCAGGTGTAGGAATGTAGTGATACAGGGAGAACCAGCTCTTGGCCCACATTCCTGCTTTTCCCAGGGCCAGCCCTCCATCTGGGGCTTTATCTGGCCACTAGTGGACACTACTGCTCACACAGCCAAACTCAGTCCTCATTTCCAAAGGGCCTCTCCACCAGCTGAGGCCAGGAGCTATCTACAGTAGGCTACGCCCTCTGGAGGTCAGCCAAGGGAAGAAGCCCATGCAAAACCTGGGTATCAGCTCAGTGCCAATCAGACAGAACATTCCAGGGACCCAGATCATGGTCCAGAAGGTTAGTTCTAGGCTCTAGGCTGGCACAGATCTTTGAGCCCACAGATTCCCCACCTCAGAGGAATGTCACAGGCAGAGTAAGATCCGCCTGATCACAACCCCAAAGCAGGAGCTCCACTGGCCTGGACCTATGGGTGACATTGTCACTGTAAAAAGTAATTAATTTTCATCCTAGCCACTTCAATTATGAGTCTAATCCTTTTAAAATGTGGCCCAAATAAAGCCTATTAAAATGTTAATTCCTGAGCCCTAAACCAGACCTGTGAATCAGATGAAGTGGAGGAAAGATGGGGAGGGGGGTGGAATTTCCAGGAATCTACATTTTTAAGCAATGTTCCTAAATGACTCCTCCTCACATTAAAGGTTGGGAACTGCTATCAAACAGCTGGGGGCTGGGAGCCGGAGCCAAATGCCCTGCCTTCCACATGGACTCCATCAACTCTGTCTCCAAAAGCTGGGCCCCTAAACATACTGATGAACTATTCGCCATTTTAAACACATTATCATCTAGATAAACCTGTTGGACTCCCAAAAGCTAAGGCTAGGACCCTTCAGCACAGTGTTAGATACACTGGTCACATCATACTCCCCAATTCCAAGAACACCATTACTTAATTCCTGGGAAGTTGCAGTGTAATTGAGTAGGTTGAGTTTCTTTATACAGCTGCTGTTAGCCAACTTCCTGAGAACAACATGATCTCATGATGAACAGGCATGGTTTGCCAATTGTAGTGGGCCAATTATTATTGTTACTATTATTTTTACTATTATTATTTTTGCTATATACTTTTTTATTACTGTTACCCTTTCCTTTCACCCACCATCTAGCATAAAGGGCACTATCTTTATGCATCAGCCTCAGGGCACAATCAGGCAGGCAGAACAAAAGCCATGGGTTATGAGTTATTAAGAACACTGGTAGATCCACAGCAGAGACCAGGGTCTGCAGGGCCTGTGTTTGTAAGTGGAAGGTGTTTGAGAGACGTAAAAAGGGTTTCTCCTTTTTTTTATTTTAATTACCAAAGGCTTAACTTTAAATATCAAGACCCAAACTCCTAGAATTCAGAAAACATATAAACCATTGATGGGAGAATAATGTAAATGTAGACTAAAAGCATATAAAAATTCAATAAATGGGAAAAATAAAAGTCATAGAAGATATGACTTGGATTCAGACATGCATACATCTCTGAGAAGATACCCAGCTCTCCATTCCCAATATCAAGTTCTGAAGGGAACATGGAGAATAGCAAGTTAGAAATCCAGATAAGAACCCCAGAAAAGGTGATGGGGGCTCTAAAAGATAAGGGCCAGGGCCAGGGCCTGGCTTTCTGATGAGATGCCACCTTCCTGAGAGCTTGCAAACTTCAGAGAAGACTCACATCCAACATGGCACCTGAGTAATAGATGAGCAATGGCCAAGGCAAATGGCCAAGCAACTGGGTCTCAGAGAGCCCCGCATACCCCAGCAGGTACCAAAAGCGGAACAGAGAGGTACTACATGCCTATAGAGGGAACTCCTACCAGAAGAGGTCTCTGACTGATAGAGGAGAATAGAATATATGAATGTGACAAATGAAGGTCATGAAAAAACCACAGACACAACTGTCCATGCAGTAGGGAAAGCTGTTGAGATGCCCAAGACCAAGTGGGACAAGTCACACTTCAGCAGGTGCCAGCATGGGCAGAAAATACCTTAGCCCAGTTTACTTTATCCCACCACTCCCCATGTTACAGCTAAAGAGAAATGAGGAACGGGATGGAGGGAATCTGAGTTCCCAATTTTAGGCAGCTGAGTCACCTATCATTGGAGAGATTAGAAGTCAAAATAAAGTTAAATTTCATTATGAAAAAAAAAGGTTACATTTTTCCATACCTGGGTACATGGCCCGACAACGTGATATATGTAAAATATCCAACCTGTCACATAAGGAACAAAGTCCTTGAACCTAGTCTGTTCCATGTATGGCTTTTTCCAAACAAGTAATATATTCATTTTTACCACCTTCTTTTTGGAGCACTACTTCCTGATGCAGATTTGCGAATGCAGATTCTGGGGGCATATCCCATTTGAAGCCCTATTTGAGGCCTATCGTACCTTATACACTGTCCTCAATTATCCTGCAAGTACATGTCATTGCCATGTCAGGTCTGAGATTTGATTTCACCCTGCATACAGGGTGATAAGTTAACCTGTTTGTATTTTGAGGGTCCTGGGTCAAAGACAAAGGACTTTATTACAGTGTAGTGAGAAGCATGAGTACCAGTATACTTGCCCTCAAGACCCAGAGGGTCATCATGATCAGCCCAGATGGATGATAAGCACACAGTAGGTTTGTGTGAGGGCTTGTTACCCAGTTTTTCAAGGTGAGCAACCCTGAGAAATGGCCCAGGTAAAAGAGCAGTCAGGATCTTGCAGATTTGGTACGCCCAGCATGATATGTAGAAATAGAAGAGACCCAAAGAGGGCTGCCTAACCAACGTGCAGGAGAGGAAACAATGACTTGGGCTAAAACACGGTATTATGGGCAAAGTGCAAACCAAGTTCCTCAGGGACCTGGGCTCTATCTTATTCTGCCATTTGGTGCCCATATGATGTGGTCAAAACCTAATTTTTCTAGGCCATATGTTCTCATCTCTAAAATGAAAGTAATAGTACAGGTCTTGCCCACCACAAAGGTTGTTATTAAGACCAAATGAGCTACTTTTGTGAAATCATCTTGTAAAATGTAAAACACTACACACATGAGAAATTGTTATAATTATCACAAATCCATCACCATCTTCTTTAAAAATAACTCAAATGATATCTGCTTCAAAATTTTTGTTCAGAGAAACATGGGGTGTAAATGAAAAATACTCAAAGCACATCATTATTGACTTCCAAGTTACTATTACATTGATTTCCAGTTTTCTTCTATGCTGTAAACTCCTTAGGGATCTTTTCATCTTTGTGATGTTCATCTTTGTGTCTCTGGCAACCAGCCCTATGCCAGCCACGTAGCAATCGTGGGTATGATAACGGAGTCTAGGTCTCCAACGCCGTTAAACCCATCAGAAGAAAAAAAACAACTTTGACATGATGGACAAGACCATGCCTCAAAGGTGCTAGTCAAATATTCAGAACTTTGGGAAATGTCTGCAGTTTGCAGGGGTGGGAGATGGTTATTATTTCTCCAGCTCTGCTTTTCAAAAGCTCATATCAACAGCACACTTATACCTGCCCTTTTCTGTGCTCAAAATTTTTCTGTCCACTTTTTCCGCATGAAGTCCAGCATCACCAACTATTAAAACTATAAAGATTTGACACATTAAATAAGTGATCTTGTAACTTTTTTTAAATCTCCTACAGCTCAAATGAATTTTGGAAAGCTATGTATTCCCTTACACATTTTCAAGTAGACACCTAAAATTTCTCATCATAAGATATGGAATAGCTTCAAAACATGTACTTCCTAGCATATTGTAAATAATTGACTTTTAAATAAAACATATATTATACAATGGACTCCATTATTCATTGGACCCTAAATGCCCAAGCAACTTGATACCCAGTCTCACTCATTTAAAAATCTACAGACAAGCTCTTTTGTGACAACTGAAAAATTTATATATTTTCCTTTTCTTCTCAATTTCATATTTCCTTCAAAGGAATGTTATTAATGTGATATATTTTTATACTTGAAAGATTTAATTTGATCACCCTATAACGTCTCTACAATTACAAAATTATCTATAGGTTGAAACTTACACACTGTAATTTTGTATGACTATAAGATTTTAAGTATTTTTGAAGTTTTCTGGATTGTGTTATCTTTACAATGATTTTTAGTATACAACTCACAAAAGCAACATAAATATATAACATATTTTGAGAAATAATTATAAATAATTATAATTATTAAAACAGTATAAATAATTATACTAAGTTTAAGTTAGGATTTAACAAATGAGTAGGAAAGTGGGTGATCTGTGACAGCAGCAGAGTTGTACCTTCACTAAAAATGAGTATGGATCTCAAATTTTTCTACCTTTTAGTTAATGAAAATGTTTCTCCTATGATTTATAATAAATATTCAAGGAAATATAAGACACTAATTTACCTCTAATATATGCTTCTCATTAGAAAATATAACATTGATATGTTGGGAAAAATGTGACTCTTCTCACCTTGAAATCATGCAAATTATACTATTGAGACCAAATTGAAATACAAATAAATGAGAGTAGTCAGACAGAGCTCATCCTCATTACTGAGATGGTAAACTGCAGGGAATATGTAGCTCATAGAAGACTGGCATTTCCCAGCATGCTTCTTATAAGTCTTGAATATTTCAACATAAGTAGAAAGCTAAAGTACAGAGACCTATCATGAGTTTGTCACCTGGGTGAATAACATGCTGCCATCTTCAATATTTCCAAGAGATATTCTTTTTATTCTGTTTTCAAGGGTTTCTTTGCATAGTAGTGCACACAGTATTCCATAATATACCTGAAATTAACATATCCAAATTCCATAATGCACTTGAAATCTATAATATACTTTCCTAATTCCACAGGTACTTGAAATCAAAACATCCAAACATGCATCAGCACGCCTGCTTAAAGTATTGTTTCAGGCAGTTGGGGCTGATATAATAAATTGCCATAGACTGTGGCTTAAACCAGAAACGTTTATTTCTCACATTTCTGGAGAGCAGAAGTCCAAGATCAAGATGCTGGAAATTCAAGTTTCTGATGAGGGTCCTCTTTCTGGTTTGCAGATGGCAGTATTCTTGTATCCTCATGTGGCAGAGTCCAGAGAGTGAGAGCAGCTTCCCATATCTCTTATTATAAGGACACTAATCCCATTTATGAGGGCTCTAAGCTTATAACCTAATTATCTCCCAAAGGCCAACAACCCTCCATATACCATCACATTGAGTGTTAAGATTTCAACACATGAATTTTGGGAGACACAAATGTATGGTCCTTAACAGTTAGGCTTTGCTCTTAAGAGAGATGAGCATAAGACAAGGAAAGACATGGTGGCCTATTACCTTTGGTTCATGGTACTATGTTGATTAAAGGAGGCTATCAAGCTACCTGTAGTTCTAGTTGCCTCTGGTGAGTGTCCCAGAGGTTTCTACATCAAGGCAATGTACCATAGTAAGATTTGGCTTTGATGAGAAATTTGTCTCTCTCCTATAAACAGAAGAAGGAAGATTATGAAAGGAAAGGTGGAAAAGGAGAAGCAGCCTGATGCAGGTACATATGCAAGCAGATGAATATGTAAAGAATGTTAGATAGAAATATAGATTCTGGAAATTGACTCCTTCAAAATTATATGAATCTGTATATCTCTTAGAATGTCTTCATGTTCCCCTAAAGCTATGCAAACCCCAATTTGAATTCAATATTTCTACTATTGCTAATAACTACCACTACCATGTACTAAGAGTTTAAGTATTGCATTCTTCATTCTTAAGTATTGCATATTACATTCTTCAAATATATCAGCTCATTTAAATTATGTTTTTCATGTGATAGACCTTAACCCCATTTATAAATGAAGAGACTGGGGCTCAGAGAAGATAAATAATTTTCCCACAATTTCATGGCTAGTAAGTGCCAAAGGCAGTTCAGTCCGAGCTCCATTTGACTTCAGAGCCTGTGCTTCATGATAATCTTATGTGACTTTGCCTATGCATTCTCAGCGGACAGAAATGGTGTTTCCAAAAGAACGGTTCTCTAATTGTGGATTTTCAGGATTATGTGGCAGTCTTTGAGAAACACTTCATCAAGACACTCTTCCTAGTGTTTCATAGACTCATGAAACATACATACATGCCTATATATATTATTCTTCAATACTACATTTTACTGTATTTCTAATAGGGCTGCAATGGGGATAGCAAATATGAATAGCAAATAAGCATTCAAATTAAGAAAATGAGTCTATTCCAAGGTCTTTATTTAGTCCCCTGTTAGAAATTCCTCGTTTCATATTTAATTTAACTTTGTGGTTACTGTGTTTTTCCTTTAAAATATCTCCCAAAGGATTACTTCTTTAACTCTCAAATTTTGGTCTAAACCTGTGAATGCATCTAAAAGCCACTTATTGATTAACCACATAGTTAAAAATTAAAGGTAATAGGGGATCATAATAGCAAACCCTAAAGGAGATTCCATTGTTGTTTGCAAAAAATAGACAAATTTATGTACACACATCATTTTCAGTGGAATTGTGAGTAAAATGAATATACATTTGAATTTCATAATACAGACTATACTAATATTCATCTAAGTATTCATTAAGACAAATGAAAGCTTGTTTCCTTGGGTAGAGTTGAGCCCATGTTTTTTAGTCATGAAGACATCTTAGAAGCAGCAAGACATTGGGGTGAAGAAGTCAGGTCAGTTTCCCACATTACAGATTTAGGAAGAGACTAAGCTTAATGATCTAGGCTGGAAATACTACACAGCAGTCATTAAGACAAAAGAGCACCTCCAATAAAAGCCACAATGCATGGCTGAGACACTGGTAAATACAGTAGAGGGGAAACTGAAAAATCTAAGGAATTTAGTAAGGTAATGAAATAGCAAAGAGATATTTTGCTAGTTTTTAAAATTGCATTCCCTAAAAAGAATGAACAAACATATATGTGTATATGGTTCATAGTGAAATAATAACAATATTACATATTTATGTTTTGCTTAAAGAACTTTCATGTAAATTTATTTCTCATAACAGCAGGTAGAGTTTATGGGGCAGACACTATTTTCAATATATGGCAAGAAGGAAAACTAAGACACAGGAAGACTGGGTGAATTGCCCAGTGCCCCTCAGCTGCTTCCGGGCATAGTCATAGACAGACCCAGTCCGAGAGAGTCCCACTTCTTTGTAGCAGTCTGACACAGTCTCCTCTGCCACTTCCTTTGTCCTCTCTCTCTCTTCTAATATCTAGTATTTGTAATGGCTTCTTCCCTTACTTCAGGGAGTGCCATCTACTGCACCCTCCTATAGCTACATCTACCTCATTGCTTCATTTTCAGCAAAGGTAGAGACCATAAGAAAAATATGGGTCCCATGCTTCTGTTGGTGGCACCAAGGGCTGTGGGCCCAGAAGTTCCTACTCTGAGAGGTTAAGAATTTATATGAACCCCACATCAAGCTATTACCATGAACTCTGTCAGTGCCCCTTTTGTTCTATTCCTTGATTATTGTACTTGCACAGAAATAGTGACCATTTTTTAGTAGCTTATATCTAAAAGAATGACTTTGCTTATAAAATCTTCACAAGAATGTGAAAAAATGCATTTGAGTATCTATACAAGTCTAAATAACTCTGGTCTGCTGAGTGGATTTAAATGTTTTGTTATTTTTGGGTCTATGTAAATTTTGCCATTTCTGGATGAAGAAAGATATATATAAGCTTCTGCAACTAGACAACAATTAAGCAGACATTTAAGTTAAAAACTTCAGGTTAAATTAACCTCTCCACTTTTCTATATACAAGAATTCTTTTGTCATATGAATTCCCTACTTGATCACACTTCCTCTGTAATAGCCTCATGTTTAAAAAGATTTTATTTACTTATCTTTAGAGCAGAAGGGATGGAGAAAGAGAGGAAGAGAAACATCAATGTGTGAGAGAAATATCAACTGACTGCCTCTCATGCCCCCAACTGTGAACCTGATCCACAACTAAGGCATGTGCCCTAATGGGGAATTGAACTGACAACCTTTTGATCTGCAGGCTCATGCTCAATCCACTGAACAACATAAGCCAGGGTCAGCCTGATTTTTAAATCTATATTAGGTTTGAGTAATAACAATAGGTGACATTTATTTGAGCATCATTCTAAGTGTATTGTTTATATTATCTTATTAAGCTCTCATAACAGCCTTAAGAGGCAAGTACATATTCTCATTAATCCCAATTTACAGATACAGGAACTGAGACCACAGGACTTCCTAAAGGTCCACCAAGCAGTGTAGACATTTGAATCCTAGCAGTCTGCTTAGCACCCACATTCTAAACTGTCTCTAGTGGTCATAGGAATTTGATCTCACCAGTCTAGCTGCTTGTGTCACCTACATGCTTACCACACCTTCAAATTCTTTGATTTTAAAAGTTGAACAAATTGGATCAGTCCAAGATGGTGGAGGAATAAGTGGAAGCTACACTAACCTCCTTCCAGGACCAATCTGGAATTACAACTAAATTGTAGAGAAATTGTCCTGAATATCCAACCGAACACCAGCTAGAGAAAAGCCTTATAACCATAGACAGATGAAATAAATCACTTCACCACAATGCGACAGGTAGGGAGTGTGGAGGGAGTGAGAGAGGGCTGGCTAGGCCCCCACGAGTGGCAGCTGAAGTTATGGAAGGATATTTCAGTAGCTGGAGGGTTCTCCCTGGGAAGTGTGGGATCTAAACCTGAAGCTGGGCTCCCAAGCATACAGAACCAGAGCTGTAAAGAAAAAAAAAAAACAGATAGTACCCAGTTGTGAAAAGCAACAGGGTTTCTGTATGCCAGAGAGAGATGGCTAGAGATGCAGTGAGCCTCTTAAAGGGCCAACACACAAAATTTCACTTGCAGCCACTTACCCTGGGCTCCAGCAGAGGGAGGTCAGAGTGGACTACAGATGCTTGAGGAGAGTCTGGGTCTGGTGGCTCTGGGGAGAAAACTGAAGGAACAGCTACCAGGATCCCTTTGCTGAGTCATTCCCCACAGTGCAAAAGCTATCTTTTTCAGTTAAAGCACTCCTTTCTAAGTGGCATCGCTTGAGGGGAAGTAACAGTCCTACCCCCAGGAATTACTCAGCCCTGTCCTACGGTGCTTAAGCTGGAGTGCTGATTACAGCATGATTAGGTTAATGACAGATCAGTTTAATGGATGATCAATTTAATATCTAAGGCAGAAAATACAAAGCAGCCAAACTGAGAAGACAAAGAAACAAACCCCAAGTGAAAAAACAAGAAAATTCTCCAGAAGAACTAGATAACATGGAGGCAAGCAATTTATCAGATAATTTAGAGTGATGATAATAAGGATACTCAACAGCATGAAAAAAGACATAGAAACCATAAAAAAGGACTAGTCAGAAGCAAAGAATGCAGTATCTGAAATAAATAATACACTGGAAGGAACAAACAGTAGGCTAGGTGAAACAGAGGATTGAATCTGTGTTTTGGACGACAAGGTGGAAAAAAAAACACCCAAGCAGAGGAACAAAAAGAAAAAAGAATTTTGAAAAATGCTTAAAAAACATTTTGGACAACATGAAACATAACAACATCCACATCATGGGAATATCAGAAGGAGAAGAGAGAGAGCAAGGGATTGAGAACCTATTTGAATAAATAATGACTAAAAACTTCCCTAATCTGGTGAAGGAAAAAAATCACACAAGTCCAGGAACCTCAGAGAGTCTCAAACAAGTTGGACCCTCAGAGGACCCTACACTGAAACACATCATAATTAAAATGACAAAACTTAAAGACAAGGAGATAGTCCTACAAGCTGCAAGAGAAAAGTAGGTAATTACCTACAAGGGTGCACCAATTAGACTGGCACCTGATTACTCAACAGAAATATTTCAGGCCAGACAGGAGTGGTGTGAAACACTCAAGGTGATGAAAAGCAAGGACCTACAAATAAGGCTACTCTACCCAGTGAGGCTCTCATTTAAAATTGAAGGAGAAATAAGGACCTTCCCAAACAAGAAAAACTAAAGGAGTTTGTTAAGACCAAACCAGTACTGCAACAAATGTTGAGGGTTTTCTCTAAGAAGAAGAAAAAGAGAAAGAAAGAAAAAGAAAACAGAAGAAAACAGCCCAACAAGAAAATGGCACTACATACATATCTGTCAATAATCACTATAAATGAAAATGGCTTAAATGCTCCAACCAAAAGACACAGGGTAGCTGAATGGATAAGAACATGAGACCCATATATATGCTGCCTCCAAGAGACACATCTCAAATCACAAGATACACACAAACTAAAAGTAAAGAGATGGAAAAAGTATTTCATGCAAATGGAATAGAAAAAAATCTGGGGTAGCAGTACTTATGTGTGACAAAATAGACTTTTAAACCAAGGGTATATAGTAAGAAACAAAGAAAGACACTACAAAATGATAAAAAGGACAATCCAACAAGAAGATATAACCCTAGTAAACATTTACACATCCAACATGGGAGCACTTAAATTTGTAAAGCAAATCTTGATGGACATAAAAGGAGAGATTGACAGAAATACAGTCACAGTCAGGGATTTTAACACCCCATTGACTTCAATGGATACATCTTCCAGGCAGAAAACCTATAAGAAGTCAAGAGCCTTAAACAACACACTAGATCAAATGAATTGAATTGATATCTTCAGAGCATTTCACCCCAAAGCTGCAGAATATACATACTTTTCAAATGCACATGAAACATTTTCTAAGATATACCATATGTTGGGACACAAAATAAGTCTCAATAAATTTAAGAAGATTGAAACCATATCAAACAACTTCTCTGACCACAATGCTATGTAACTAGAAATCAATCATAAGAACACTGAAAAACATGCAAAGGCATGGAAGCTGAATAACATGTTATTAAACAATGAATGGGTCAACAATGAGATCAAGATAAAAAATAAAAACATACCTAAAACAAATGAAAATGAGGACAAAACAATCTAAAATCTGTGGGACAATGGGAAAGCAATACTAAGAAGGAAATTCACAGCATTACAGGCCTACCTCAAAAAAGAAAAAAGCTCAAATGAACAATCTAACTTCACACTTAAAGGAACATGAAAAAGAACAACAAACAAAGCCCAAAGTAAGTACAACAAAGGAAATACTAAAGCTCAGAGCAGAAATAAATGAAATAGAGTCTAAAAAAATGATATGAAAGATCTATAAATCCAAGAGCTGTTCTGAAAAAGGATAAATGAGATCAATAAACCTTTAACAAAAGTCATCAAGAAAAAGCAGAAAGAACCCAAATAAATAAAATCAGAAATGAAAGAGGAGAAATAATAACTGACACCAAAGAAATAAAAAGGATTGTAATAAAATATTATGAATAATTATATGCCAACAAATTGGACAACATGGATGAAATGGATAAATTCCTAGAAATATACAATCCTCCATAACTAAATCAGAAGAATCAGAGAATATGAATAGACAGATAACAGCTAATGAAATTGAAGCATACTCAGAAAACTCCAAAAAAAACCCAAATGCCCTGGACCAGATGGCTTCACAGTTGAATTTTACCAAACATTCTAAGAACTAACACATCTCCTTCTCAAACTATCTCATAAAATTTAAGAGGAGGGAAAGCTCCCAAACTCATTTTACAAGACCAGCATTATCTTAATTCCAAAACCAGATAAAGACACTACAAAAAAAGACTAATTTAGGCCAATATCCCCAAGTAACATAGATGCTAAAATCCTCAACAAAATACTAGCAAACCAAATGCAGCATTGTATCAGATCATTCACTCCCTGGCTGGTGTAGCTCAGTGGATTGAGCAGGGGCCTGTGAACCAAATGATCGCAGTTCAATTCCCAGTCAGGGCACGTGCCTGGGTTGCAGACCAGTTCCCAAAAGGGAACGCACAAAAGGCAACAATACATTGGTATTTCTTTCCCTCTCTCCTTCCCTTCCCCTCTAAAGATAAATAAATAAAATCTTTTAAAAAATCATTCACCATGATCAATTCTTGTTCAGTGAGATTTATTCCAGGAATGTAAGGTTGGCACACAATTTGCAAATCAATAAATGTGATTCACCATATAAACAAAATGAAGGATAGAAACCACATAATCAATAGATGCAGAAAAAGCTTTTCATAAAGTCCAGCACACATTTATGATACAAATTCTCAGCAAAGTTGGAATAGAAGGAACATACCTAAACATAATAAAGTCCATATATGACAAACTCACTGCCAGGATCATGCTCAATGGTCAAAAACTACAAGCATTCCACTTAAGATTAGGAACAAGATAAGGATGTCCACTTTCACCTCTTATCCGACATGGTACTGAAAGTCCTAGCAAAAGTTATCAGACAAGAAAAAGAAATAAAAGGCATCCAAATTGGAAAGGAAAAAGGAAAACAGTCTTTATCTGCAAATGACATGACACTGTATATAGAGAACCCCAAGGATTCCACCAAGAAACTACTAGAGCTGACAAATGAATTCAGCAAAATAGCAGAATATAAAATTAATATCCATAAATCGGTTGCATTTTTATGTCAATAACAAACCAACAGAAAGGAAAATTAAGAAAACAATCACATTCACAATTGCTTCAAAAAGAATAAAATACCTAGGAATAAACCTAACCAAGGATGTGAAAGAAAATTTTATAAGACACAGAAGAAAGAAACTGAAGAAGATACAAATAAATGAAAGCACATACCATGTTTATGGATAGGAAGAATTAACATCATTAAAATATCCATACTACCCAAAGCAATCTATAGATTTAACAGTATCTTATCAAGATTCCAATGATGTATTTCACAGAACTAGAACAAACATTTAAAAAATTTATACAGATCCACAAAAGTTCCTGCCTGGCAACAGCAATCCTGAGAAAGAACGAAGTTGGATGAATTACACTACTTAATATCAAACTATACCACAAAGCCATAGTAATCAAAACAGCCTGATACTAGTGTAAAAGCAGACACATACATCAATGATACAGACTAGAGAGCCCAGAAATAAACCACACATTTATAGTTAATTAATATTCAACAGAAGAAGCAACTACATACAATGGGCTAAACATGGCTTATTCAATAAATGGTGTTGGGAAAATTGGACAGATACATGCAGAAAAATAAAACTAGACCACCTTCTTACACCACACACAAGAATAAATTCAAAATGGATCATAGACTTAAATGTTATACCCAAATTCATAAAAATCCTATAATAAAACATAGGCAGCAAAATCTCAGATATTGTTCATAGAAGTTTTTATCAGATATATCTCCCCAGGCAAGGGAGACGAAAAAACAAATGGAACTACCTGAAACTAGAAAGTTTTTTGCACAGCAAAGGAAAACAACAAAATAAATAAACAATGCACAGAGTGGAAGAACATATTCACACACACATATTGCAAGGGATTAACATCCAAAAAGTTTTTAAAAGATTTTGTTCATTTATTTTTGCAGAGAAGGGAAGGAAGAAAGAGTTCCTCTGTAACAGAAACTGCTGTGGAAAGCAGTATGGCAGTACCTCAAAAAATTAAAAATGGATTTGCCCTTTGACCTAGCAATCCCATTTCTGAGAATATATCCCAAGGAAGCCAAAACACTAATTCAAAAGAACACAAGCACCTCTATGTTCATTGCAGCATTATTTACAATCACCAAGACATGGAATCAACCCAAGTGTCCATCAGCAGATGAGAGGATAAAACAACTATGGGACATTTACAGAATGGAGTACTACGAGGCCATAAAAACAGAAGAAAACTTTACCCTTTGTGAAAGCATGGGTGTACCTAGAAAACACTATGCTAAGTGAAATAAGCCAGTCAGAGAAAGATAAATACCATATGATTTCACTCATGTGGATTCTAATGAACAAATTGAACTAACAAGCAAAACAGAGACAGACTCATAGATGGAGAGCAGATGACAGCTGGTGGAGGGGCAATAGAGGGTGGAGGGATTGAACACAAAGGAATAAGGACTCATGAACGTAGACAACAGTGTGGTGATTGCTGTGGGGAAAGGGGGAGAAGGGGACTAAATGGTAATAGAAAAATACAGTAAACATTAAAATTTTTAAAATAAAGAAATTGTACAGAACATCAAAAATGGTAAAAAAATTAATTTACAATGATGAACTTTAACCAACATAAAATGATAAAAATTTTAGGAAATAATTAGGAAAACATCTTCAGGACTAGGTGAAGAATTTTTAGACTTGATACCAAAAGCATAATCCATTAAAGAAAAATTTGATAAATCAGACCTCATCAAAATGTAAAATTTCTGCCCTGCAAAACACCCTGTTAAGAGGTCACAAAGACAAATTATAGACTGAGAGAAAAATTTGCAAACCATATATCCAATAAAGTACTTGTATCTAGAACAAATGAAGAACTCTCAAAACTCAATAGTAAAGAACAAATAATTAAACCCAACCCAATTAAGAAATACACCAAAGATATGAGTAAACTTTTCATGGAAAAGAATATACAGGAGCAAAAATGCATGTTGAAGATATTCAGCATCACTAGCCATTTGGGAAATGCAAATACACCATCATGAGGCATTACAATACACATATCGGAATAGCTAAAACTGAAAACATTGATAACACCAAACAGTAACAACTCAGGTTTTGCTCATGGGAATGGTGTAGCCACTTTGGGTAATAATTTGCCAAACTGTTATAAAATTAAACATAATTATTATATAACATACAAATTTCACTCTTGGGCATTTACCCCAAGGAAATTAAAACTTATACGCAAATAAAATATATATTGAAATGATAATTACAACTTTATTTTTAATAACCAAAACTGCAAACAACCTACATATTTTTCAGCAGGATATCCTTCAGCAGGACTGGTTAAACAAACTATGGTATATCTACCCATTGAAACATTACTCAGGAACAAAAAACAAACTAATGCTACACATAAAAACTTGGATAGATCGCAAGGGAATTATGCTGAGTAGGAAAAGCCAGTCTCAAAAGATTACATAGTGTATGATTTCATTTACATAACATCCTTGAAATAACAAAATTACAGAGATGGGGAACAGATTAGTAGTTGTCGAGGGTTAAGGATGGAGGGTGGATGTGACTATAAAGAGATAACAAAACAGAGTCTTGTGATGAAAAAACACTTCTGTATCTTGATTGTGGCGATGGCTACATGAATTTGCACATGAGATAAAGTTTCACAGAACTATACATACACACTCCCCCTCAACAGACATACATTCGAGTGTGTGTAAAACTGGAGAAATCTGAATAAGCATTGTGGATTGTACCAATGCCAATTATCCGGTTTTCATATCATAGTTACACAAGGTGTCAATCATTGGGGGAAACTGAGTGAAGCATACATGCAAACTCCCTATGCATCCCTTTTCACAACTTCCTGTGGGAATCTACAATTATTTCAAAATGCATCATTTAAAAAATGTTTGTCAGGCCCAAGACTTTAACCCTGAGGCAGTCCACCAAATACCTCACTCCAGGTAGAAAATGCAATAATCAACACTATTTGAACAAAATTAGCTCTAGCAACTGTAAATTAACCTAACAGTATGATGATCAAATCTTTATTTCACCAATCTAACAAAAAAATTGAGGGAAACTTTAATTGCTTTTCTGAAATTAAGATAGATTACATCCACAGCCTTCCCTCAACCTACAGAGTTGGAGACTCTACCAAGTGAGATCACCAGGACAAGTCATTGATAGGCTATGCTGGTCCTAGTGATGATGTCTTTTCTAAATGCTCAGGAACCACGTTTAGTAATCCTCAGATTTGATCTGAGATTAACAAAGAGCTGATGTCAAGTGTTATGGTATGTTTCCCTGTTTCCTCTAACCTATTGGTTTGTCTTACTTTCTTACATTCATCACACACTAAGTGTTCATCCTACATGCAATACTGCTGCTCTACATGGGGTCATTTGTCTTTCTCCCAACATTTAGCTCCAAGCTCTTTATTTTTCTGTAGAAACAGAGAAGAAAGCAACTAATTCAGCCTGGAGGGATCAGGCAGCCTCAAAAGGGGTCATTTAAGCTGGTTTTACCAGGACTTTTTTTCTCCCTTCTCCAGGAGATTGATTGGAAAAGCCCTTATGACCACATCAGCAATTCTCCTGCCAAACAAATTATTCCATCCTTAAAAAACACACTTTGGTATGCTTGGCTATTAACTTGAGCAATCTAATCTGCTTCTCTAAACCAATGATAAAAGCCAACTTTTACTTCCCTATATCCTTTTCTTCCAAAATTAACTAAAAAAATAAATGGAAATTTTATATAAAAATCCTCTTTTCTGTTTAAAACTCCAGTAACAGAGATAAAAGCCCAGTTTCTTTTAAAGTCATGTAATATTGTATCAGAAATAGATGCTAGAGGCCTGCTTCCTGTCACGGAGAAAAAACAAACTCAGAGGGTAGTGCAGTGTGCCGAGTCAGGCAGCTGAGAGAAGGCAGACTTCCTACTCCCAGCCAAGGGCCTCTCCACCCAGCCATATTCGCTGAATATTTTCTCACCGGTATTTCTAGGTATCTTAGGATAGCTGCTCAAAGGAAGAGAGCTTGCCCCTGATGAACTGTATCAGATGCTTCACAAGTCTCTTGTATTTTAGAGGGATCCTTGAAGGCAACAACATCTGCACTTCCTTTTTATTTTATTTTATTGCTTATGTTATTATTTTTTAATACTAGTTAGGTTCTGAGTCTCAAGAAATCAACAAAGTCCCCACTGCCTAAAGAGGAAGTGAAAAGGGAAGCCCAACAATGCTTCAGACAAGATCAGGGACCCTCCCCATGTTCTCTTCCACATCACTATTGGCAGGAATGGAAAGGGGACCATTCGCACTCTAGCAAGAGACCACCCTACAACTCCAACCCAGACAGTCCATAGCATTGCCTTCCTTGAGACCATCAGGACCAACCTCAGTATAATTGTAACACTGTTTATGTCAACACAAATGGCCCAGAACTCTCAGGTCAGCTCTTGTCCTCCACATGGCTTTGTGAGCAGTGAGGCAACCATCTCCCCAAATACACACACACGCAATTCCTATCACCTTTTCTGCCATATTTGTTTTACCTTAGCATTTATGATGATCTGACAAAGCATGTGCTTTATTTACTTGCTTTCTCCCCTCTTCAAAAACAAAAGCCCTATGAGTACAAGAATTTGTGTTTGTTTTGTTCATGGCTCTACCCCTCATGCTGATATTTTGTAGGAGCTCAAAAATATTTACCAAATATATCTATCGCCACAACTATTTTTTAAAGTCTGAAAATGAACAGTGTGAGGACCAAAGGATGTCTGAGAAGTTCAAGAGGACAGCAGAGGTCATTTGTAGCTACCAGAAAACTTGAAGAGAAGAAGGCTTGAGTCCTAAGGATTTCCAGAAATGGCACAAATCACATTAAAGAATTGTGAATAGGGAGATACTCAGACTGAATATAGGCAGACATAGCAAGCAGTATGCCTTTTGAACAGAAATAGAAATAACTTGGTATCTACTATGTGCCAAGCACTATGTCAGTAAGTTGTCACAAGAACTATACAAGGTGGTACAGATGAAGCAACAGGCAAAGAGGAGTTAAGTAACCATCCGATATCCACAGTTAGTAATTGGCAGAGTCAGCTTTCAAACCTAAGTCTCTCAGCTCCAAAAATCCACGTTCTTTCCTCTCTCAAAGCCTTTCTGTCCCCTTCATGCCAGGCAGCGACGCCCCTGCCAAGAGCACCAGGTCTCAGTCCCTCAAAGGATCCTCCTCCAAGCCCCACATAACCAACAGGATTCATCAGCTCCCAGGCATGTGTTAATACATGCTATCAGGCTTTCACCCTGGTTGCTGTCTTCCTCACTTTCTTGTGTTTTTCCAGCTTTATTTGGGTGTAATTGATTAAGTTATATGTATTTAAAGTGTACAACATAATGATTTGACTTCTGTATATATTATGAAATATCTACCACAATCAAGTTAATTAAACCTCACATATTTGCTGTTTTGTATATGCAATGAGAACACATTATCTACTCTACAAATTTTAAATACACAATTCATTGTTAACTATAGTCCCCATGCTGTATTTTAGAACTTCAAAATTTAACTGAAAGGTTGTAGCCTTTGACCAATATCTCCCCATTTCCTGGAAAACCCCCAAACTCCCATAACTACCATTCCACTCTGTTTCCATGAGTTGGACTTTTTTAAAGATCCCATACCTAAGTGATACCATACAGTATTTTGTCTTTCTCTGCTTGATTAATCTCCCTTAGCATTATGCCCTTCAAGTATATTCAGGTCACTGTCACAAGTGGCAGAATTTCCTTCTTTTATGGCTGAATAATATTATATTGTACATACACACCATGTGAAAAAGTACAGAATTCACTAGAAGGTAATTTTAGTGATTTTTTAATGATTATATATTTAATAAAGAATAAGTCCAGTGAAAGGGGGTTGATAGGGGCTAATTAGAATATAATATGCTGGTTTATTTTGTAAAGTTTTAATGAGTACAATTTTATCAGTCATTTCCAAGTAATTTCCAAACCTTAGGAGAACAAAGGAGACTTTTACTTAAAAGCAGGAAAGATAGTTTCGTAATGAAGTCACACTAGGATAATGGACACGTGAATGAATTTTTGCTGAGGCTGTGATCCTTGGAGAAATCTTCTAGAAAAGAATTTATATTGAGGTCCAGCCAAGATGGGGGCATAAGTAGAAACCCTTCACTTCCTCACACAACCAAAAGGAGGATAACAACCAATTTAAAAATCATTAAACAACCAGAAGTACCAGACTATCAAATTGCATGAAACTTCGACAACCAAATGCTTAGAGAAAGGGTAAACCAGACCAACCAGACCAGTAAGATGTGCTGACAGGGAGAGAAGCCTTGGCAAGCCTGAAGACCATGTGGGCTGGGCTGGCTGAGAGAACCCCCCAAGGGGACCATACAGGTGGGGCTGACTGAATGGGGAACTGAGACTCAGAGCTGACTGTGGAGTATGGCAGGGGTTGTCATGGGGGTAGAAACTCCCAGTCTCACAGGAGAGTTCACTGGAAAATGGGGCTAGAGCCGAGCAGGCAAGCTGCATGGTTCCCTCTCTGGCCCCTCCCCCACAGGCAGTGCTGCAGCGCAGCAAGGAGGGTGGCCCTGCCCTGGTGAATGCCTAAGGCCCCGCCCCCTTACAACTTAACAGGTGCTCCAAGACAAAGAAATACGGCCCAAATGAAAGAATACAGCAAAACCTCAGAGCTAAGTGATGAGGACATTGCCAACCTATCTGATGAAAAACTTAAAGCTCTGGTAATCAAAATGCTCACAGAACTGACTGAGCTTGGTAGAAAAGTGACAGAACAAATTAAAGGTACCCAAAGTGAAATAAAGCAAAATGTTCAGGGAACCAACAGTGATGTGAAGGGAACCAGGACTCAAATCAACGATTTGGAACAAAAGGAAGAAATAAACATCCAACTGGAACAGAATGAAGAAATAAGAATCAAAAAAACTGAAGAGAGGCTGAGAAACCTCAGGGACAACTTTAAATGTTCCAATATCTGAACTATAGGGGTGCCAGAAGGAGAAGAATAAGAACAAGATATTGAAAACTTATTTGAACAAATAATGAAGGAAAACTTCCCCAATCTGGCAAAGGAAATAGACTTCCAGGAAGTCCAGGAAGCCCAGAGTCCCAAAGAAGTTAGACCCAAAGAGGAGCACACCAAGGCATATCATTATTAAGTTACCCAAGATTAAAGATGAGAAAATCTTAAAAATAGCAAGAGAAAATGAGACAGTTACCTACAAAGAAGTTCTCATAAGCCCATCAGCTGATTTCTCAAAAGAAAACTTGTAGGCAAGACGGGGCTGGAAAGAAGTATTCCAAGTCATGAAAGGCAAGGACCTACATCCAAGATTCCTCTATCCAGCAAAGCTATGAATGGAAGGGCAGATAAAGTGCTTCCCAGATAAGGTCAAGTTAAAGGAATTCATCATCACCAAGCCCTTATTATATGAAATGTTAAAGGAACTTATCTAAAAGAAAGAAGATAAAAAATAAGAACAGTAAAATGACAACAAATTCACAATTATCAATAACTGAACCTAAAAAAGAGAAAAACAACAGAAAACAAAAACTAAGCAAACAGCTAGAACAGGAACAGAATCAGAGAAATGGACATCACATACAGGGTTTTCAGTAGGGAGGGAGAGGCGAGGAAAGGAAGGAAAATATACACAGAAGAAGCATAACTGGTAGGCATAAAATAGACAGAGAGAGATGAAAAATAGTATAGGAAACAGAATTCAAAGAACTTAACAACCCATGAACATGAACTAAGAGGGGGAGAAATGCTGGAGGGTTGGGGCTGCAGGTGGAGGGGGCATAAGAGGGGGAAATTGGATGACTATAATAGCATAATCAATAAAATATACATAAGATATTTTTAAAGGAATTTATATCGTTCATCCCGATGGTTCTTACTGCCACCGGCAAGAGGTTTTGATCCTAGTCAGACGACCTGTCGAAGTTCCCACCAATGGGGCAATCTAGGATTGAGAATAGCCCCCTACGTGATGTACCAGCTGTTCAGAGCTGTAGCACTTGCAGAATTGAAGTCACATTGACTGGATGGGATTATTGTTTCTCACTAAACATTAAGTACATCTATGGGATGACATTGTTTAAAGGTACCTATGGCCTTTTAATATTTTAACTGTATCAAATCATCTCACCTAAGAAATCTCAGAACTAATACAGGTCTTTATATTTAGTGAGAGAGGGAAATGGAAACTTAAAACTAGGATTGGTTGTAAGAAAGCTAATTTAAAATAAATGCAATGAAGACAAAGACTGTTACAAGTAGCAGTTATTTTCCCATCTTCCCAGTAGGTGTCAGCATAAGACAATGTTCCTGAAATTGATGACACTTTAAACCAGATGCAGAGTATGGAGTCATAAAGCAGAGAAGACAGAATAAAGAAGAAGGAACCAAAATTCCACATGAAGCTTTAAATGCCTTTGTTTAAAAAGAGCTGACCTAAACAAGTTTTTTCATGGGTGAGAGGACAGAGTTGGAAAAGGGAGCCTCAGAAGACCCTATCTGGCTTTGTCCCCCATATTCTGGCTTTGACCCCCATATTCATTGTCAATTCACCCCAGAAATCCTGGGGTGTCTCACAGGTCTCCAGCAGGACTCCACATTGCTAAGCTAGTTGCTGTTAACTAGTACAGTGACCAGTGAAGACACCCAGAGAAGATCACTGTCCAGCCAGGTGTACCCTCTTTGTAAAAACAAACACTACCCCTGCTTCTCAGAGATTCTCAATATAAAAGTAAAAATCCTATAATCCACAAAAATATATCATTATAAGGATTACAAAAGTGAAATGAGGAGAAAGAAGGGAATCGAAGGTCATATGAGTGGTTGCAGAATGTCTAGTCAGCGAGGCCAAGCTGCCTGGAAAAGCTGCCCTTGAGCTGTGAGGGAGGAGTCCCAGCTGCCACCCCACGTTCGGTCTTCCTCCTCCAGATACGAACACCCTATACTCTAGTACAGGGCAAGCAGAGTAAAGAGAAAAAAAACAAGCATGGGTTATTTTTTAAATTCACCACATAAAGTTATATTGATACTTCAGCAGGAGAATAGGGGGAAAACATTTCTATTGAGCACCTAACACATGTTCACATTGTTATACAGTTCTGACCAAACTCCTGACATGTAAGTGGTGTTGTTCTCATTTTTAGATAAAAGAGCCAAGGCTCACCAAAGTTATATAACTTGCTCAAGATTATAAAATTTAATATTTGTAAGTGATTATTCTGTACCAGCTATTGAACTAAGTGCATTCACAACAATCCTAATGAAGTTACTATTATACCCATTTTGCAGATAAGGAAATTAAGTCTTACAGAAAATAAGTTGTTATCCAAAGGTTACTGGGCTCCTCAGTACAGGCGTACTTGGAGATATTGTGGGGTTGGTTCCAGACCACAGCAAAAAAGTGAGTCATCTTTTTCTTAGTGGAGGATCTTGCCTTTGATTTGTAAAAACCACAATATCTGTGAAGCACAATGAAGTGAAGCACTATAAAATAAGATGTGCTCCTAGTTGATCTGAAATTCAAACTCGTGTTGCAAGTTGGATTCTCTGGGAGCAGCCTCTGAAGTGCAATTAAAGTTGTCATTGTTGGTGAGGGAATACCCCTAGGATTAGCACCTGTGGGAGGAAGGGAAGCGGCACTGGGCCAAACAGCCCGGTTTTCACACTCATGCCTCAGTCAGTCTTTGGATTCGAACGTAGCTCTCTGCTGCTGAAACAGACCCTGCAGGGCTGACAGCCAATAACTGTCTGTGGACAGCACTCCAGGAGCTAGAACCACAGTCCTTCCTGGAAGGACATCTGTGCAGCACACCTTCTTCTTCCAACACATTGTGTCTTTTTCTTAGCCTCAGTTGTTCTTCTACTGCCCCACGATGGTGTGAGCCAGAATGATGGTACCCGTCTTTGCCAGAGTTGTAGCTGTGAGGTTGCAGGGTGGAATGGCCATTTAGAAGGGAAAACATGTTGCCTGGTTGATCTGCACCATGGGTTGGTCAGAAACCTCAGAGCACCTATCATCTTCTCCCTGTACTCTAGTCACTGCCCCCACGCACTTCACTGGAGTGGCCACTCCTCACTCCTGGAATGCTATTTCCCCTTTACCAGTCAGCAGAACCCAGCAAAAGCCTCAGTTCATATTCTCCAGAAAACTGTCTATCCCCTTCCTCCAGGGCAAAGTAATTTTTCTTTTAAATTAATTTGGTACCTAACACAAAGCAGCAGGAGTCCTAGTATTTTAAATTGTGTATAAGTGCTTGATAAAAAGCCAGATTCCTGCCTTGGCTGATGTGGCTCAGTGGACTGAGTGCTGGCCTCCAAACCAAAGGGCTGCCAGTTCAATTCCTAGTCAGGGCACGTGCATGGGTTGCAGGCCAGGTGCCCAATAGGGGACACATGAGAGGCAACCTCACACTGATGTTTCTCTCCCTCTTTCTCCCTCCCTCCCTTTCTCTAAAATAAAAATAAATAAAATATTTAAAACAAAAAAAAACTTTTAAAAAGCCAAATTCCTTGGCTTTGGGCTCCATGCATTGACTCAACAGAAATGGAGAAGCCTGAGAATCTGTATTTTTATAACCAGCCCTGATATTCCTGATGTGCTTGATCTGCAAAGGATAATTTGAGAAGCACTGGCATTGTGATTTTAAAAGATTTCTTTTCTGCAAAAGCACAGGATGACACACCTGCTATAGAGTCTATTTCCTCCCCCTAATTGCATGCTTAGATACAACAGGAGGATAGAGACCCTGCCTTAATCATTGCCAGGTCACCCACAGCATCTAGCAGAGTAATTTGCATACATCAGGTGGTTGGACATTGTTTATTGGCCTTCCATGAGTCTTTCTGTTCTCCTGATTTTCTTTTTACTTTTCCAAATGCTTTGAGATTTGTAGGAAATCCCAACTTTGACTCCTGTTTCTCACATATTCCACCCCCTCCCCTTGCTCCTTCATGTCCCACGATCTAGAGGAGCCACTTGAGCTGGTTCTCATTTAGTAGGTCTTTACTGTTTAACAAGGGATTTTGAGTGTGACTTTTCACTCTGCAATTTTTAAAAATATACATTAGTCATATTTTAGAAAACAAAAATATTAAGAAAAAAATCCTCATTTCCTCTTTAATGCCCATCTTCATACATCCTGAAAAGATCCCTCTTTCTGGTGTCCATGACAACAACTTTTTTTCCTTTGGGCATCTCCCCCTTTTCTGAGAAGGCTGGGAATTACAGATTTAGAAAGGATATTTGAAGGGAACAAAGAATCTAAATACTGTTTTAAGAGAACAAAATTTGTTCTGCTATTTACCCCTACCTATCAAAAATTAAATATGAAACTAATAGGACAACTTTGATCAAGTGCACTGTGTAGGGGACAGACATCTGGGCAATAGCATTTTAAGAAGTTCAGTGCCTAAGCCAAAAAAAAAAAAGAAGTTCAGTGCCTTTTTTGCTGGCTTTCAGAATCCACTTAGCATGATGGGTAGGTAGTTAAAAGAAGGTAGGGAGTAGGTACATCAAAATGACAATAGTGGGTATCTACTACTTCCTATGTGCTGGACACTGATATAAACACTAACATTAACTGATTTTGCTTCACAATAGCCCTATGAGGTAGGAATGAATGTTGCCATCATTTTACACATGAAGAAATTGAGCCACAGAGAGGCTAAGTAAGTTGTAAAAGGCCACACAGCTGTTCACTAGCAGAGTTGGAATTTGAACCTAATCAGGCTCCAGAATTCATGTTCTTAATCACTAACTGCAAGTTAACTTGGACCATGCTAACAGTTAAAACAATTTAGTCATTTAAAGACTTTATATAAAATTGCACTCAAACTTTTGTCCAAGGTCCCAAATATCCCAGTGTTTTCTTGGTAAATAAACCCACAGTCAAGCCTCCATCAGACAGTTTTTTCACTCATAGTTATCATGACACAGGCTTCTCTGACAGAGCTTGCATGCAGCTTGATTGAATAGTCAGGCTTTACTTTAAGAAAATGCTTCTCTTATTCCTGGACTTGGTTGTTCTCCTGAACTCCTTTATTCAACAAATTTATCGGTCAACTACCATATGCCAGGCATTATTCTAGGTTCTTGATCCAGAAGACTGGTGAGCAGCATTGTTTACCCACCATGGGAGAATTCGGGTCCATGGTCATGGATGAACAAGAGATGTAGGGATAGGTTGCAGAGGTTTCTTATGTTTCAAACATAAGAAAAATAGCCATGTAACAGGTGAAAACCAGCACCTTAAATAACTATGGATAGCTGAAGTATAAGACACCCAACTAGTTCCCATGGCCATCACAAATGAGCCTGGCAAACTAGGAAGGGGAGCTCTTTAAGCTCCTAGGAATTTCAGATGTCAAAAACATTCCCTGTGCATGGGATTCAGTATTATATGGTTCATTAGGATCTGTGGTGGCTCACCTTGGACATTTTTTGTTAACTAGTAGAATTAGAAGATCATGTGATACTGGAGTAGGAAGATTTACCTTGGTGACTATAGGATGCTGGTTCCATTATAGGTATAATTATGCAAAGCTAAGAATCTGTGAAATAATTGCAAGAGAAGGAATTAAAAATAAGATTTTTGACTTCTGGTCAAGATGAAGGCATAGACACACTGTGCCTCCTCAAACAACCAAAATAAGGACAACAACAATTAAGAAACAAAGTAAAAACCAAAACTGAAAGAAAATTGAACTATATGGAAGTCCAACAACCAAGGAGTTAAAATAGACACATTCATCCAGACCAGCAGGCAGGGTGGAGTCAGGCGGCTGAGCAGAGAGGGGTTGCAGCACAGGAAGCAGTGACACCGGCACGCAAGGCACCCCAGGCCCACAAGGTGGCACCGAACAGACCCTGGCACCTAGGTGGCAACTGGCAGACCCCAGGAGTGGGATGGCAATGGGCAGACCTAGCAAGGCAGCGATTGAGAAGCAGGGCACCATATGCAAGGTGGCTGGCTGACCAGGCAGCAGTCCCACATTTGCGCACAGATAACTGGGGAGCAAGACAGACCACACAACCCAGGGTCCCAGCTCAGGGAAATAAAACCTCAAAACACCAATTGAAAACACTTGTGGGGGTTCAGGCGCAGGGAGAGACTCCAGTCCTCACAGGAAAGTTTGTTGGAGAGACCCACAGGGTCCTAGAATGCACACAAGCCCACCTACACGGGAATCAGCACCAGAAAGGCCCAGTTCACTTGTGGAAAGCAGCAGAAGGGACTGAAGTGCAACAGAGAGAGGAGCAAAGTGCCATTTTTCCCCCTCTCAGACCCCACCCCCACATACAGCATCACAACCCAGCGACCTGGGTTGCCCCGCCCTGGTGAACACCTAAGGCCCCGCCCCTCATACATAGCAGGCGCAAATGGACCAAAATATTATGGCTCAAGAAGAGGAATAGTTCAAAGCCTCAGAGCCAATACTTCTAAGTGACAAAGAGATAGCCAACCTACCAGATGCACAGTTCAAAATACTGGTGATCAAGATGCTCACAGAACTCGTTGATTTTAATCACAAATTAGATAAAGAAATGGAGGCTACACTAATTGAAATGAAGGAAAAAGCACAGGGAACCAATAGTGATGGGAAGGAAACTGAGACTCAAATCAATGGAGTGGACCAGAAGAAAGAAAAAATGACCAAACAGAAAAACAATGAAGAAACAAGAATTCAAAACAATGAGGAGAGGCTTAGGAACCTCCAGGACATCTTTAAACGTTCCAACATCCGAATTATAGGGGTACCAGAAAGGTAAGAGGAAGAGCAACAAGTGGAAAACTTATTTGAACAAATAATAAAGGAGAACTTCCTCAATCTGGCAAAGGAAATAGACCTCTAGGAAGTCCAGGAAGCTCAGAGACTCCCAGAGAAGGTGAACCCAAGGAGGAACACACCAAGGCACATCATACTTACACTAGCCAAAATAAAAATGAAGAAGAGAATCCTAGAAGCAGCAAGAGATAAGGAGACAGTAATCTGCAAAGGAGTTCCCATCAGACTGTCAGATGATTTCTCAAAAGAGACCTTCCAGGCAAGAAGGGGCTGGAAAGAAGTATTCCAAGTCATGAAAGACAAGGACCTAGATCCAATATTGCTCTATCCAGCAAAGCTTTCATTTAGAATAGAAGGGCAGAGAAAGTACTTCCCAGATAAGGTCAAGTTAAAGGAGTTCATCATCACCAAAATCCATATTTTATGAAATGTTAAAGGGACTTATCTAAGAAAAAGAAGATTAAAAACATGTATACTGAAATGACAGCAAACTCACAATTACTAACAACCACACCTAAAATAAAAACAAACTAAGGAAACAACTAAAACAGGAACAGAACCACAGGACTGGAGATCACATGGAGGGTTAGCAACAGGAAAGTGGGAGGAGGAGAGAGGGGGAGAAGGTACAGAGAATAAGTAGCATTGATGGCAGGCAGAAAATAGGCAGGGGGAGGGCAAGAGTAGTGTGGAAAATGTAAAAGCTAAAGAACTTAAGACATATGGACATGAACTAAAAGGGGAGGAATGTAGGAGGGAGAGGTGTACAGAGTGGAGGGGAATGAAGGGGAGAAATGGGACAACTGTAATAACATAACCAATAAAATATATTTTTTAAAAACTGAAAAAATAAGATTTTCTATGAAAGCACCCACAACTTGATCCTGAAAAAAAACAAACCAGTGGCAACAGCAGCAATTGAGCAGAGTCTCAGGCACAGAAGCACAAATACAACTCACTGAAGTCAGGGGGAACAGAGTTGAGATAAACTAAGTGAAACATCATATGTACCAAAAGAAGGCTTTCAATAAAATAAATATAGTACGTATAAGTTGAAAGAAGAAAAGAAAGAAAGAGAGGAAGGACAGGCCCAAGCAGTATGCAGACAGGGCAAGAATTTTTCATTTTGCTCCCAGTGAAAGGAATAATGGGTATAACCCACCCAAAGCCCCTGTTTCCTGGCTCTCTGAGCTGTATAAGGATGTGTCCTGATCCTGTTACCCAATGGACCCATGGCAGGGGACAAAATACTATTACCGAATGGACTCCCCCTTCTCTCAGGGCCCCCCTGTACTAGGTTTTCCTTGCTCGCCACCAGGGAATTATAGCTCTCAATACCAGAGATTGGTGAAAAGGAAAGGAATTATTTATTCAAAGGTTATATAGACTTGAAAGTAATGACCTTCCCTGGCTGGTGTAGCTCAGTGGATTGAGCTGTGACCCAAAGGATCACAGTACGATTCCCAGTCAGGGCACATGCCTGGGTTGCAGGCCAGTTCCCAGCAGGGAACAAAGGAGAGATAACCATACATTGGTATTTCTCTCCCTCTCTCCTTCCCTTCCCCTTTAAAGATAGATAAATTAAATTTTTTAATCCATTCAAAAAAAAAGAGTAATGACCTAATGTCTTTGTTAAAATCGCAAAGTTCCTTAAAACACAAACACACACACTCCTTCCTTCCCTGCTTTGACCAGTCCAGGGTACCATATGTCAGGAAAAGAAACAGAAGTCCATGGCTCAGGCAGCCCCCGGTTCTTTCCAGTAATCCATGTTTGGCTGGCAGGCCTCCCTCAGTTTCCAGTGCCATCAGCTGTGTCACTGTCATGATCTCCAGTTCTTAATACAGAGCCGAGTGGCAGCTTCTCATGCACTAACAGCAAGAGTCCTTTCACCCCTTTCCTTCCTGCTGCATCTCTCCTGCATTCTTCCAAACTGCTAAAAAGAAAAAGAAAAAAAGCTCTGCATTGCTTCTACATCTTACTTCCCAGCTTCCTAAGCTGTGTGGGGGAGGGAGCCCCAAAGCTGTGTGGTTCCCCCTTTCTCACCAAAAGCCATGTAGTCCCTCTCTAGCATGGCTGCCACACCTGGGTTTAAATCCCAGCACCGATCTTCCTCTGCATCCCCATTTCTGACTCCTCCCACAATTGGCTACACCTGCTTGCATTCCCATATTTTTGTCCAGCTTTCTGGGCTGCCATAGTAAGTCTGGGCAGGCATGGGCCCATACTGTGGAGCCAACCATCTCCAAGCTCTCACTCAGGTGCTGTAACCAGGGGGAGTTGCCTCCCAGTTATGTCCCAAGTGGAAGTCACTCCTATCTCCAGCCACAGCTATTTAACATATCCATGAAACCAGTTAAAAGTTATAAATGTGTGGCTCAGTGGACTGAGTACCAGCCTGTGAACCAAAGGGCCACTGGTTCGATTCCTACTCAGGGCACATGCCTGGGCTGTGGGCCAGGTCTCCAATAGGGGGCGCTCAATAGGCAACCACACATTGATGTATCTCTCCCTCTTTCTTCCTCCCTTCCCCTTTCTAAAAATAAATAAATAAAATATTTTAAAAAGTTATACATATGTTAAATGACCACACCTGAGGTTAGTTGCAAAACTATTGCTATGCTGAACAACTCTCAATGGCTCTGCCCCATGTGTCCCATTCCCCAGTTCAGACTTGTTGGGGTGAGGACATCATATATATATATGTACACTTTTTAAATATTCCCCAGACACCCTGAGTTCTGGACCCCATTACAAATCCCTGTTTGGGGGCCCCCTTGCTTCGCCCTGTCATAATCCCACCATGTTGGCATAGTCATCTCTTCCTTCTGGCATCACCTTCCAGCTTCACTGTCTTTTACAGTAAATATTTTCTCTAATTTGCCTAAGTATTAAATGTTTTCATGTGCTGCCACTGACATAGACAAGTAGTAAAATCAGTGAACAAAACAAAGGTTGCTGCCCTTGCAGATCTTACATTCAAGTGGGAGAGGCAGACAAGAAACACTGAAGATATGTGAAAAGTAAATAATATAGCATGTTATTTGCAGTAAGGTGATAAGGGCTGTGTAGAAAACCCGCAGACCAGGGTAATGGAGATCAAAGGTGGCAGGTGAAAGGGACACAACTGTCCATAGAGGGGTCAAGGCAGGCCTCAGAGAGGGTGGTACTTGAACAGAGGCTTGAAGGAGGAGAGGAAACTATGTATGAGGATATCAGGGGAAGATCATTTCTTTAAAAAAAAAACTTATTTATTTATCTTTAGAGGGGATGGGAAGGAGAGAGGAAGAGAAACATCAATGTATGGTTGCTTCTCATGCATCCCCTGCTGGGAACTGGCCCCTGCCGGGAACTGGCCTGCAACCCAGGCATGTGCCCTGACTGGGAATCGAACCGCGATTGTTAGGTTCGCAGGCCCATGATCAATCCACTGAGCTACACCAGCCAGGGCAGGGGAAGATCATTTCATGCAGAAGAGTTCAAAGGGAAGCACTAAGATGAGAAGGTGCCTGCTGAGTTGGGGAACAGCAAGGCCAGGGAAGTTGGAACACAGTGAATGAGGGGAGAATGGTGGGAGAAGAGATGAAGAGGGCCCCTGGGCCCAGTTCCAACGTGTGAGTGTGACTGTGTGTGTGTTTGGGCTTTCCCACCTCGCCCAGCAATTCTCAGACACCAGCAGGGTGAATCCATCTCAATTCTGACACTATCCCTGGGAGATAGAATCTGATCCTGCGGATAAAGGGCCCAATACCACAAGACCTCCCTCCACTTGGGCACCAACTGCAAGCCCAGTGTGTTACCTGCTGAACCACCAGCTACAAACTGGAGGTTCCAACAACCCCTCCAACTCAGGATGGTAATTGCAAGTCCAGGATGTTGCCTGTACTTTTCACCAACTTGCCGTAAATCAGAGGCTCCCATCTCTACCTCCTTAGCCTTGATTAATTGCTAGAATGGGTAACAAAACTCAGGAAAACCCATTTACTCACTAGATTAAGTACTTATTACAGGATATTAAAAGATACAAATCAACAGCCAAATGAAGAGATATATAGGGTGAGATCCTCACAGAGCAGGGGTCCCAGCACAGAGGCACATGGGAGCCTTTTGTTTGCCCAATATGGAAGCTGTTTGGAAAGAAAGGCCAACAAGATGTTCTTTGGGGGTTTTATGGAGGCTTCAGTAAGTAGTCATAACTGATTAAATCATTGGCCATTAGGGTGTGATTCAACCTCAGCTGACTGCCCGACGCCCCCTCCCCCCACCCCATCCCCCCAGAAATCAGAAGGTGGGACTAAAAATCCCAGTCCTCTCACCACGTGGTTGGCTACTGCTGGCAACCAGCCCCCACCTGGCTGAGGTCTAAAACTCACCTCACTAACAAGAAACACCATTATCGCTCCCTTCATTAGGAAATTGCAAGGGGCTTAGGAGCTGTGTGCCAGAAACAGGGTTGAGAACCAAACATGCATTTCTTGTTATAAATCAGAGTATCATAAAAAGGTAAAGTGAAGCTAGTCATGCTGGGCCGCTTAGGCCTCGTAAGGACTGGCTCTTACAGTAAGTGAAACCAGGAACCACGACAGAGTTTTGAACAGAGAAGTAAAACAGGTTTTAACAGGATCTCTCTGGCTGCTTTATTGAGAATCGGCCACAGGAGGCTCAGGAAAGAAGAAGAGAGATCAGTTTAATCCAGGCCCAAGATGACGATGGCTTGAACCAGGATAGTAATCAAGTCTGGATACTTTTTGGAGGGTCTGTTGGTCAGCATAAGTAGTTATGCTGTGGCAACAAGAGACCCCCAAATCAACAGCTTACAACACTTTGTGTCCAGGGTGAGTCACCTGTGGCTCTGCTCCTTGTGACCTGGCTCCAGGTCCAGGCTGGCAAAGTGGCCTCTTTCTGGAACATTGTGGGACATTGTGGCAGGGGGGAGAAAGAAGACGTGGCAAATACATATAAATATAATATCCACATTAGCTCTTATTGCAAAAACTGAATGTGATATCCATCAATTCTGCCCACATTTATTTGATTAAAGCAAGTCAGATAGCCACTCCTAAACTCAGTGAAGTAGGGATATCTAATCCTGCAAGAGGAAGGTCATGGCAGATATAGAAACTAGATTATTAGGTGAAAAGTAATACTATCAGCCATACTGAGCCAACAGAATTCCTTGATGGATTTGTTACAAGACACAAACTGGCCTGGAATGGATCTGCCTTGCCTGGGCTGGCCTGCAGTGTGTAGTTCTTGACTTCATGCAGCAAAGATTTCACAGCATGAGTCCAGGTGATTGTGAGAGTACATTAATTAATGCTGGGGACAGTGAAACAAGAAAGGGCCTGGGACAGAAGCAATAGGAAAGAGCCTAGGCAGCAGCCCTTAGAATTTAATGGAAAATTCACTCAAAAAGAAGATTCAAGTGGGCACGCCCTCAAGGGGAGTGTGCACTGGCTTCCTTGTCTTGAAAGGTTTTATTTGCTTTTGCAAAGATGGGGATTTTAGGGAAGATTTCAGCCTTTCCATGTGTGCCCTTTCAGGGTTGTGGTCTCTACTGATTGGTCAGCACCAGAAGAGGAAAGCCATCCTCAGGGTGAGATCGAGCACCAGTTTTGCCCACTGCTAAGCAGCTAGGGCTTTCTGCCCTGGAATCCTTCTGCACCTGGCTGTAACTTGCTTGACCAGTTTGTTCAGCTGTCTGTGTGTTTCTCCATTTCACTTGCCAAGGAATTTCCTACCTGCTTACTAACCTGCCTCAGATTGGATGTAGGGGTATGAGTAAAAGAAGTGTCAGAAATTACTTGAAGATTTTGATCTGAACAACCACAAGGATGGATTGCCAACAACCATCCTTTAAGTAGGCTATAAGAGAAGATCAGGAGCTCAGTTCAGGGCAGGTTCAGGTCAAGCTATCAGACATTCTAGCAGAGATGTTAAGTGGGGAGTTAGATCATCTAAGTGTGGGTTTCAGGTCAGGCATCTGGACTGGACACATAAATTTGAAAAACATCATCATATGGTTGGTATTTAAAGCCATGAGCCCAATGGCATCACCAGCAGCATGTAGACAGAGAAAGGTAGGAGACCAAGGGCTGAGCCTGAGGCACCCAATGTAAAAAGTTAAAGAAGACAAGGAAGCAACAGGGGAGACTGAGAAGAACTGAGCAGTAAAGAATCCCTAAGGAGTGTTGTGAATGCCCAGTGAAGACATTTTATAAAAGGAGGAAAGGGGCCAATTGCATGTAATCCTGTCAAAGACTGAGAAATTTTCTTTTGGATTTAGAAGTGTAGCAGTCACCCCTTGAGAAGAGCAGATTCCATGGGGTGGGATGAGTAAAGCCTGAATAGAAAGGATCTCAGATACTCTTTCAAATAGGGAAGAAAAATCAAAGTCAGAGAATATAAACTGTACTTTGATTTTTGCTAGAATGAAGAGCAAAGAAATGAGGTCTGGTAGTGGTGGTGGAGTCAAGAAGAGTTGTTTTATTTTTCTTTTAGGAATATAAAATAGCACAGAAGTAAATGCTCAGAAGAATGGGTTCAGCAGTACATAAGAGAAAAGGAAAAGAATTGCTGGAGTGCTCTTCTACTGCAGAGAGAAGGGGGTGGTGCTCAGCTGTAGACAGAAGCTCAGATCCTGGCTAGGACATGTCCAGGTCCAGACAGGAGGTGTGCAGATGCAAAGGCTAGTAGATGGAAAGAATGGCGGGGGAGCCAATGAAAGGTCTCTTCTTGCTGCTTTCATTTTCTCTCTGAAGTGGGAAACAAGATCATCAGCTGAGAGTGGGGATGAGAAAAGGGAGTTAAAGACTTGAGGAGAAAGGAAAAGGTGTGAGATAGTCAAAATAGAAATCGGAACGGTGTTTGCCCTTAAGGAGGTGGAGTTAGGGACCAACTAGGAAGGGACTTCAAGGAACCTCTGGAGTGATGGTAGTATTCTGTTGGGTTAGCCAAAAAGTTCAGTTCATTTTTTGTTTTGTTTGTTTGTTTTGTCAGTTAGTTTTTTGTCAAATAAAATATATTTTTCATTTTCATCAATAACTTTATTGATTTGAATATTTTGAGTATATCAGCTATCTACCATGTGGTATAATGTAGATTGTTCTCAATTAATGTCCCAATTTGATTGCTATCAACTTCAATTGTTCTACCCAACTGTGGAGCATCACCCAGTAAGAAATCTCCAACACGAAACTTTGTAAATCACTTTGGACACATTTGATCAGTCACTGCATGTTCTCCATACACTGCACTAATCTTTTTTGCATTTTAGTTTCATTCTTATCTTTCTTGAAATAATAAAGTATAATATGCCAAAATGTTGCATAATTCCTTCCATCTTCAATATTAAAATGGCTACACAAAAGTTCATCAATTTTGGTAAGTTTTTTAATGTGCACTATTATAACAGCTGTCATGATACAATCTAACAAAACTGTTTCAAATGAAATTCAAGACAACTAAGTGCTACCAGAGCCATCTTGCCAAAAAAAAAAAAATAGACGTTTTGGCCAAGCCAACACATCTTGATAAGGGTATGTATGGGTTATTCAATGTATCTGTTTGTCAAAATCATCAAACGTATAATCTGTGCATTTCTCTGAGCATAAATTGTATCTCAGTTTAACAAGAAGGCAGTGAAAGAGGAGAAAGAAGAGGAGGCTGAGAAGGGGGAAGAAAGAGAGGAAAGAAGTCATGGAAGAGTGAATGGAGCACAGGAGTGTGGCATTAAAGTCCCACTTGAAGTCTGTGTTCAGTAATCCAATTAACATCAAAGTGTGGTGTGTTATTTCCCTGCCACATTCAGCTGCACAGGTGCAAGGCAGAAGTGGGTTGATCTGGGGCTGTGGTTTTGCCAAGCTGGCAGTGTGAAGTGAGAGAGGTATGCAAGGCAGTGTTTGTAATAATTGACTACAGTGATTGTAGTTTTCAACATAGGGCGTCAGAGGATGTGGACTGTGTATCAAATCCACTAGAAGGCTGAAATAAAGACATACATGCATTTCAGAGAAAACGTATTCTTGTTGTTGGTCTGTTATAACCAGCATCAGGGGTATTTTTAATCATTTCTGACTGCATCTTGCTCACAATGTATTCACGTGCTCTTTGGAGATATCCTATTACAAGGCAAGGGCCCTTCTTTGGGAGGACAGGCAGAAATACAGGGGAGAGCAAAAGTAGGTTTACAATTGTTTAGGTGAAAAAACATAATACAAGAATGAGTAACAATACAAAAATAAACTCTGTTTTGTGAACTGTAAACCTACTGTTGCCCACGCCCGTACCTGATTCAGCACATGCACATTTTCTGGCTCTACCACGTGGGTCAATGACAGCTGTTTTTGCCTTCCTGGGTTTCAGGTAGCAAATTACACCATTGCCATTCATGGGTCTGTCCTCATGGGAGGGGAACTGAATAATAGTCCAGGGGTTGTGAATCCAGAAGTGCAACCAAGTTTCTTACTCCTGAATGAAATCTTTCTTGCCTAATGTCTTGGTTAATGCCTGAATGTCACCAGAATTATAGTCTTCCAGCATAAGGCTTTAATCATACATTAAAATTCAAGTTATCTGGTTATCAATAAATTATACTTTACCCTTATAATTTCCCCATCCTACCTTCTGCACTCCCACACGGTTTTGAGAAGCTCAAGATAGAATTTTGTCTTAGGGCTGGTAATCTCAGGGCACGGCCCTCTGCCAAGGGCCCCTCTCATGATCCCGGTGCTCCCCTGCAGGGTCTGCAGACACAGCTCAGACCCTGCCTTTATTGCCCCGACTCTGCAGCCCAACCCCCCAAATTTACCCACACCAGCCATTTTGGGAAAACTTCTTTACTGAAGGATCAGGGTAATCTTAAAGGGATCATAGGCAAAAAACAAACAAAAGAAAAAGTTAAATTGAATGCTGGTTTGACTTCTTTCAAAATCTAAAGGCAACAGACACCTAAGATGTTAACTCTTCAAAACAGGGCTTCCACTCAGGCTCAGAACCAACCTGTTTGCACCCTGAATTCAATGCCTTCATTTCTAAAGATCTCCCTCAGCCCTTACTGGTGTGGCTCCATGGGTTGGGCATCAGACATTAAACCAAAAGGTTGTCAGTTCCATGTGCCATTCCAAGGCACATGCTTGGGTTGCCGGCCAAGTCCCCAGCTGGGGGCATGTGAGAGGCAACAGTAGATGTTTCTCTTACATATCAATGTTTCTCTCCCTCTCTTTTCCCCTCCCACCCTTCTTTCTAGAAATAAATAAAATCTTAAAAAAAAGAAAAGAAAATTTCTCCCTCAAGGAGATACTTGCCTCTAGTTTTCAGGAGGAAAATCTTCATCCCCTTCTGAAAAACTGTGCCTCTCACCCAGAGGGGTTCATTATCACCCCAGAATGCATCTCCCCCATTAGAGTGCATCCCTTATCTGAGCCTTTTAGCAGGGGCTTCAGTAAGACAATCAGCAGCATCTATGATCCCTCGTGTGCCAGGGATGGGGAGAGGAGGGGCTATCCAAGGGGAACATAGCCCTCCAACTCAGTCTTGCTTCTAGAGTTCCCTACAGGATAATCTGGGAGCACACACCCACACACCCGTTTATTTAACACTTACTGATTCAAAGGTGGACCCATTACACCAAGTCCATCACACATCCTCCAGGGACAAACATTAATGCTCATGGACAGTCTAAAGCCATTATGAGGAAGAAAATATTTACTAAAATCATTGTAGTTTTTTCCCATAAAGTCAGGAAGTCACATTATTACACAGAAGAGAATCTAGTTTCTTTCCCATTTCCACATTCTTGATGGACATTTCCTTGAGACAAAAACTTTGAGACAAACATCTGTTGTAGGTTCGCTCTCATTCTGCTCAGCTCTCAAACAGGTAAAGCAATGCAGTGGTCCATCGGGCTAGTCTCTACATTGACAACACTAAGCACTGGGTGGTGTCACTCCCCAATACTCTTCTCCTCTTCCTCACACTGCTATCCCTCGAACTTAAAGGATTGAGTGGGGCAGAGAGCGGTTCATATCAGTGGGACAGAAGCAGCACGAACTTTGACCACAGAACTGAGGTGGGGACATAAACCTGGGGCGAAGCACGTGCTGGGGGGATAGGCATAAGTGGAGACAAGCTTCAGTGGCACAGAGAGACAAATCATGAATGGACTTACAGGCCATGCCATTCCTAGTCTTTTGAAAACATCAGGCAGGAATTCTGAGGCCTCTCTTTATCAGGCTGATGGCTCATCAGCTGCCTAGATGGCTTTCACAGAAAAGAAACTTGGAAGCCTGTGGTCTCATGATATTTTTTTTGCTTCTAGATAACAAAAAATTAATTTAATAACTATTTGCTAAACACACATAGAGAACAACAATAACAATTCTTCATAACTACTGATAGGATTGGCAAATAAAATTGAGAAGCAGTTAGCAAGGAATAAATTGGTTACTATGCTTTAGTACACAGTATAGTAAGTTACAGCTGAAAAAAACAACCTCAGTGTTAAAAATATGAAAAATATAAAACTTTGATGTCCAACTCCTTATTTTATTATAGTTTATTCACAACTATTTTTCTAAATCCTAGTTATTAATAACACTCCCTAATATTTGCCCAGAAAAATATTTTCACTTTTTTCACATTACTTCACAAAAAGCCTATGAGCTATTTCACTCCTATTCATGTAAAAGAGGCTCAGAGAATTCAGTGGCATGCCGATCATCACACAGCAAAAATGAAGCAGCTACCCATCAAGGAGACCAAGCCTGTTCCTCCCACAGGATCTTTGACCCAGCTATTCCCTCTGCTTAGAATTCTCTTCACCCAAGCTTCATATGGCTGGTTCCTCATCATTCTACTTTCATTCCAAACGCTGCCACCTCAGAGGAGGGCCCCCTAACCACCCAGTCTGGAGTCACCATCTCCCATTCCAAGGACCACGCTACTTCAGGAGTCTCTAAACTACATCCCTTAGTCCAAATCTGGCCCACCACCTGTTGTTGTTGTTTTGTAAGGTACAGTTTTATTGGAAGATGGCCATGTCCATTCATTCCCATACAGCACAGGTGAGTACTTGAGGCTGAGACAGAGATTGTATAACCTGCAGCTTAAATATTTACTATCTGGCCCTTTACAGAAAAAATCCATCAACCCTTGCTCTATATTCTATTGCTCCATTTATTTTCTTGGCCACACTAGTCATAGTATGCATGTGTATGTTGCTACCCTGCCTCTACAATGTAATCCGCATAAGGGCAGGGTTTGTCCGTGGTCTTCATTATATCTTCACCACCTATATCAGTAAGGTGATCAATGAATATTTATTGAGTGATAAATGGCTCTTGATATATTCTAACTTCACAATTCCCAGGAGATTTTCTCTTCATAGTTAGGCTGACCAAAGGAGTGAAATACCTGATCCCCTTTGCTGTTATATGTTTCATTGTTCATTGAATATACTTTTCTTTGCATTTAAAATAGGTACCTGAAGGGCACTGCCACATAATTCATTTCAATATCATTACATTAAATTATTTAAATTAATTGATTACTGATTAGTTTTTAAGTTATGATGAATATTGGTATTTTGATAATGATATGAATGCTAATGATGAACTTTCAAAATCCTCAACCCATTTAATTTTTTAACATAGTATATATTTTTCTAGTAAAACAAAGCTGGGAAATACTACCTACTAAAAATTACACAGTTGGACCAATTTAACCTGTCTTATCTTCTCTCTTCACTACTAGAAAAATCCTGAAACATTTATCATGGAGACTAAGAAAAAAAGGAAAGTATTTGATTTCTGCTAGCAAATTCCTATTTATATCCTTCTACTATCAACTCTGGCCTATTTCTCTGGCCCAAAGACCAAAGAGAAATTATAGGATAGTGAGACAGTTATTAAATGGGGTTACCAGAGGTTCCTTCACATGAAATAATCTGGGGGAAAATGTCTAAAATAGCATTTTCCAGTCAAATCCCCCACAGGCATAACTCCAGACCAATGAATAGATGGGCAGTTACTTGCGAGTGTTAGCTTGATCAGCGACAAGAGTCCAGTTCCCTCTGACACAGAAGATCTAGCATTCGACCCGGCTTGTCCCCTCTACACCACTGGACCTTGTCACATCACACCCCTCTTCATAAAGTCTGTTGTGTCAGATTCTCGGATCTTCAGCTTAAAAACCACAAAGGTAATTTTATAAGCCAGATGACTGTGTTTTTCTCCTTTTCTACTCATTCTCCCCAAAGTAACTTAGATTTTTTAAAAGCTCAGTCAGAATTAAGAAGCTTACCAATAGACATTTTTGAAATTCTTAACATACAAAATTTTCTTTTTCCTTTGCTTCCCCAAGTATTTGACTTCAAAACATTTAGAAATAAATGGAGAGGGGAAATTTTTAAAGACTGTTTATTTTATGTTTGTTGTTCCTATGTCAAGAATGCCTATTGTGATGATTTTATTCAAATAGGAGGCTCACTTCCCTTCTATGAGCTCCGTGTGAAAGAAGTTCCCAGAGTTAGGGAGGAACAATACACAATGCAGTATTTCCGAAGGCTAGCTCCACAGAAACTAAAATACCTTTTTTTAACATAATTTGTTTCTTTAGTTTACCCTAGTACCCTACCTAATCTAGCACCCCTAATCATTGTCTATTCCCTCACCCTGTAGTCATCATAATGTGTATCACCATGTTACTAAAAGTTATTTGTGTATTACCTACTTATCACCTTCTGCATTAGCATAGAAGCCCCACAGGCTTATACTCCACTGAATCTTCAGAGCTTTGAACAGTAACTCACACATAGTAGGTGATTAACAAATATTTGCTGAGTGCAGTGGACACTGCTGGTTCTCCTTCCTGATTAGATCTTTCTAAATTTTGTCTTGTTTCTGTGCATCCCCTTATGTACTTTTGATCCCAGTGGCCCCATCCCTCCATTCATATTCAGGGCACTGCTCTGGAGCTACCAGAGCTATTTTGCCACCTTGTGCAGAGGTCCTGAGTGTTTGGGCACTCCCTTCTTGCCCAAGCAGCCCACAGCCAATGACTGACTGCTGTGGGACTATGGGAGCGCAGCTTACTTGCCCACAAGTCCTCAGCTCAATATCTGCTTCTAAGGAGCCTGACCTACAACACTGTGAGATTGAATGAGTGCACTATAATATTTTATACAACCTCAAATCTCTCCTTGCAAGTTTCATAATAATAACAAAAATGTCAACCACATTTTAGGGGGCTCTGTCCCAAACAGTAATGCATTGATATTTACCATCTGAGTTTATGGTAAAATTAATTACCCAGAACATTTTAGAAATGGCTGAACTTCAGGAAATCTGGGGCAAGATGGAGGCATAGGTAGACACACTGTGCCTCCTCACACAACCAAAAGAAGGACAACAATTTAAAAACAAAAAACAACCAGAACTGGCAGAAAACCAAACTGTATGGAAGTCCAAGGATTTGTGGACTATAAAACCAAGCATTTATAGAAGAAACATTCATCCAGACTGGTAGGTGGGGCAGCCAGGCAGAGAGGACTTGTGGCAAGAGGACCGGGGCAGGAAAGGTGGCAGATTGCAGACTAGGCAGTCCCACATTCACATGCAGAAAAACCAGGAGGAACAACTGGGGAGCAGGATGGTCTACACAACCCAAGGCCTCAAATAAAGCCTCACACCACTGATTGAAAACACCTGCAGGGGTTGAGGCAGAAGGAGAAATTCCCAGCCTCACAGGAGAGTTGCTTGGAGAGACCCACAAGATCCTAGAATATACACAAACCCATCCACATGGGAATCAGCACCAGAAGGTCCCAATTTGCTTGAGGGAAGCTGGGGAAGTGACTGGAATCTGGCAGAGAGCGGAGCAAGTGGCACTGTTCCCTCTCGGACCCCTTCCCCAATACAGCGTCACAACCCAGTGACGTGGGTTGCCTCACCCTTGTGAACAGCCAAGGCTCCACCCCTCACTACTTAATAGGTGCATAACAGGCAGGTATTAACCAGAAAAAAATGCCCCCCCCAAAAAAAACGGATTAAAGCTCCAGAAAAAATACAACTAAGCAATGAAGAGATAGCCAACCTATCAGATGCACAGTTCAAAACACTGGTAATCAAGGTACTCACAGAATTGGTTGAATTTGGTCATAAATTAGATGGGAAAAATGAAGGCTATGCTAAGTGAAATGAAGGAAAATGTACAGGGAACCAATAGTGATGAGAAGAAAACTGGGACTCAAATCAATGGTGTGGACCATTGGAAGAAAGGAAGAAAGAAGAAAGAGAGAAACATTCAACCAGAAAAGAATGAAGAAACAAGAATTCAAAAAATGAGGAGAGGCTTAGGAACCTCCGGGACATCTTTAAACATTACAACATCTGAAATATAGGGGTAGCAGAAGGGGAAGAGGAACAGCCACGAGTGGAAAACTTATTTGAGCAAATAATAAAGGGGAACTTCACCAATCTGGCAAAGGAAATAAACTTCCAGGAAGCCCAGGAAGCTCAGAGAATGTCAAAAAAGTCTGGACCCGAGGAGGAACACAGCAGGCACATCATCATTACATTAGCCAAAATTCAAATGAACGAGAGAATCCTAGAAGCAGCAAGAGAAAAGGAGACAGTTACCTACAAAGGAGTTCCCAGCAGACTGTCAGCTGATTTCTCAAAAGAGACCTTGCAGGCAAGAAGGGGCTGGAAAGAAATATTCCAAGTCATGAAAGGCAAGGACCTACATCCAAGATTGCTCTATCCAGCAAAGCTTTCATTTAGAATGGAAGGTCAGATAAAACGCTTTTCAGATAAAGTTAAAGGAGTTCATCATCACCAAGCCCTTATTATATGAAATTTAAAAGGATTTATCTAAGAAAAAGAAGATAAAAAACATGTACAGTAAAATAACAGCAAACTCACGATTATTAACAACCACACCTAAAACAAAAACGAAAGCAAACTAAGCAAACAACTAGAACAAGAACCGAAACACAGAAATGGAAATCACATGGAGGGTTATCAACAGGGGAGTGGGAGGAGGAGAGAGGGGGGGGAAAGGTGCAGAGAATAAGTAACATAGATGGTAGGTACAAAATAGACAGGAGGAGGTTAAGAATAGTATGGGAAATGTAGAAACCAAAGAATTTATATGTATGACCCATGGACATGAACTAAAGTGGAGGAATGTGGGTGGGAGGGGGTTTGCAGGGTGGAGGGGAGTGAAGGGGGTGGGGGAAATGGGACAATTGTAATACCATAATCAATAAAATACATTTAAAAAAGAAATCACTGAACTTCAAAAGCAATTTCATAAACAATAACTATAAACTATTGTGGAAAAAATGACTGAGTCAATTCCCATTAACCATGCAGAATTATACTTCTTTGAATTAATGCTACGATTTGAAGAGAACTACTATTTTGAAAGCAACAGAACTATAACAAAAAAATTAAAAATGCATTTGCTTTCAATGCTGCTCCCTGCTAACATCTTCTCAGTCAAATGTGGATAAAGTAAGTTTACTTTGCATTCTTCAGAATATTATTAGCAAAATGATAGCATAGCTGCATGACTAATTTTGATTAAACTGCACTTCATCTAAATATCTAAGTGCCATGTTTGCTTCTTCAAGTGGCCTTTACTTAGCTTGCAGTATCTCCCACAATTCATTTTCCTCTACAGGAATGGTAAGAAAGGACACTGTGTCAAAGGTCAAGTCCCAACTCTAACTGCCAGATACAGAAATAAATAATGGCAGCATTTCCAAGTACAGGATACTATAATTTTATGAAATCAATGCTAATGAAAAAGACGACCACTTACATTTCCATTTTCCAGCCCTCTGGATCTTGTAGCTACACAGGAAGCAGGTATTTCCCAGCAATGCTTTTAGGATCATGACTAACATTGAAAGAAATAAAGGATGGCAGTTTGTACTTGCAGTAGTGTGAATTATCTATAGAAAGAAAATATAAATGTCTTCATATTTTTATTTCCTGTCCTTATATGTATAGTTTCCAAATCTTCAGTCATCTCCTTGTTTCTTTAGCAAAATCTTTCTGTGTCACTCCCCACACCAAGTTTTTTTTTAAATCAAGAGTTATTCTACCCTGGCTGGTGTAACTCAGTGGATTGAGTGTGGGCCTGCGAACTTGAGGATCGCAGTTCGATCCCCAGTCAGGGCACATGCCTGGGTTGCAGGCCAGTTCCCGGCAGGGAACACATGGGAGGCAACCATACATTGAAATTTCTCTCCTTCTCTCCTTCCCTTCCCCTCTGAAGATAAATAAAAATTTAAAAATTTAAAATAAAAAAATTTAAGAATTATTCTTACCAAAAGCCCATAAGATTCTCCTTTTATTGTGTACGTATCTCTCCTTATCTGCACAGTTCCAGCTGTAACAACACTGCATCTTCACAGGATTGGGTTCTCTGATGTCATGTCTGATTAACTGATTTTAGACTCTAAGTCTCAACAGATTTTGTTCACTTAATGGGTTTTGCTTACATGGACTTAGTGTGGACCATGTTCTCCTTTGTCATTTTTGTTGCCAACAGTCAAGACAATAGGAGTGATTCTCAATCTTCTACAAATTCCCTGGGCCAACCAGTGGCTTCACCCCAGCTCTTCCTCTACATTTGAGGGATCTCAATTGGAGGTCCAGGGCATTACATGTGTGTAGCATCCACTCTCAACTTCTGTGGCAATATATCTATAGAGATAAATAAATGCTAGGAACTTAACATAGGCACGGAGAGTGCATCTTCTTTTTTGGTTGCATCTATACCAATATTTTATGCATAAAACAACAAAAATAATGTCTGATATGTAGGATAAATACAGTGAATCTAAAATATTAGGAATTATAACAGTAAGTTGAGAAACAGGATGTTAAAGAATGTATATTTCTATTTTTGTTTTTGTTTTTGAATTTTTTATTGTTGTTCAAGTACAGTTGTCTCCATTTTCCCCCAATACTACCCCACCCCCAGCCATCCCTACCTCCCATCCTTGACCTACCCCCATTTGGTCTTGTCCATGTGTCCTTTATACATGTTCCTTGAAGAGCCTTCCCCCTTTACCCCCAGTTATCCCTTCCCTCCTCCGCTCTGGTTACTGTCAGTTTGTTCTTTATTTCAGTGTCTCTGGTTATATTTTGCTTGCTTGTTTGTTTTATTGATCAGGTTCCACTTACAGTTGAGATTGTCTTTCAGTGCCTGTCTTATTTCACTTATCATGATGCTCTCCAATTCCATCCATGTTGTCTCGAAGGTTAGGAATTTTTTCTTTCTTTCTGCTGCATAGAATTCCATTGTGTAAATGTACCATAGTTTTTTGATCCACTCACTTACTGAAGGGCACTTAGGTTGCTTCCAGCACTTGGCTATTGTAAATTGTGCTGCTATGAACATTGGGGTGCATAGGTTCTTCTGAATCGGTGTTTCAGGATTCTTAGGGTATAATCCCAGTAGTGGTATTGCCAGGTCAAAAGGAATTTCCATTTTTTATTTTCTGAGGAAATTCCATACTGTTTTGGAATTAGTGGCTGTACCAGTCTGCATTCCCACCAACAGTATACTAGATAATAATGTAACAGAATATACAAATTCATTGATAGGGTTTCAGATTTGATACTGCAACTAATATACAAGAAAATACCATTTGTCAATTTTTTGTGGTATCAAAGAATACCCACAGTTATCAAAAAGGTTATTAAAGGCTATTAAAATCCATATACATATATAATCTGATAGATAGATAGATAGATGATAGATAGACAGATAGATCTCTGCAAATAAAGGCTATTTTCTCATATACGTCCATAAAAAAACATATTATAATAGATTGAATGCAGAAAAAGATATGAGAATCCAGCTAAATTCTATTAAACCAGATATTAATATTTAAAATATTTAGAAAAATGTAAAACAATGCTACTATTCACACGAATTTTTTTAAAATATATTTATAAAATATGTTTAGTTTAACATATGTTAATTGATTTGTTATTGTTTTAAAGTAATTATTAACTTTTTAAAATTTTCTCAGTTTTAATTTCTAATACTATAAACATTGATGAGTAAAGTTTATATAAACTAAAGTTTTTGGATCTGCTCAATAATTTTTTTAAATATTTATTTTTCAGAGACAGGGGAAGGGGGAGAAAGAGAGGGAGGGAAACATCAATGTGTGGTTGCCTCTCACCCGTTCATACTGGGGACCTGGCCTGCAACCCAGACATGTGCCCTGACTGGGAACCAAACCAGCAACCCTTTAGTTCACAGGCCATCACTCAACCCACTGAGCCACACCAGTCAGGGCTCCTCAATAATTTTTAAGAATATAAAGCAATTATGAGATTTTTTAGATGTAAATTGCTATACTAGATTGATATAGAGTAAAAATCTGTATCTAAATTAGTCTAGGAACTCTTTCAATACATATAAAATACAAAATTATAAAACATTACATCATTTGTCAGACTACACTCTTCTTTGGTGAAACATAAAATAATGCTGCCTCTTAAAATACATGGAATTTTAGGTTTATTGTAGGGGGAAAATGCAGACAACTATATTTGAACAACAATAAAGTAATAAAAATTGTTATTAAAAAATCTCTTAATGAGTGTGCTTAAAAAAAAAGAAAAGAAAACATGCCCAGAAAACCTATGAATAATTACACCAAAGATATCTCACAGTCCTACATATGCAATTACATATTCATTTTAGAAAAAAATCTCCCTCATGACTCCTTATATCACTAGCTTTTTTAGCACATTTAAATGCAATCCTCATCACAAAATTTCTATTTACACTTACTTTAGCGAGGGATCACAATCATACTTGTAATGTGAGAAGGAGATGCTGGCTTTCATTTCAGTCATGCCTTTTCCTGATATGCATGACTCACACATCCACATCCAATTCACATTGTTTAGTTCAAAATTATCCAAAGACCTTTACTTAGCTTTTCTTTTCCTCTGAGTGGAATTTCACTTTTTCTGGGAAGAACTACACCCTATCTGATGGTCACACTGAGCCATTATATCCAGAGGCATAATGCAGTCAATTTTGCTGAGGCTCAGGGCTGTCTCTGTCACCAGGCCAGCTCTGGTGGAATACTCTGCCTCTCATTTGTGATGCAATCATAGGACCTTTTTCTAAAAGAAGAATTTAAATAAAATAGATTAGCAGTTTTGTGTTATTTGAGACTCAACCACAAAAGAAAGTGGTTTTGTAAGGAAATGCCTACAACAACAACACGTACTTATTAAGGTCACAGTTTTATCTACATTAGTAGATAGTTTAGTAGCTTAGTTTTCTCATTAATACTGAAATTAAATCTGTTCAAAAATGACTTGCATATATACTAATGTGTGTATACTTATATGTATCATATGGTAAGTTATTTTTTCCATAATCCACTTCAGAATCTATTTATTACAATTATGAGAACAAAATCAAGAATTTCTATTCTCTTATCTTCTATATCCCTTTCCTGAAGCAAAGAGCAAAAAATGAAATTTCATGATAACAAGCCCTCTGATGTCATAACTCTTCCATGACATGACACCATGACCTCAAGTCATCCAGCTCCCATTCTCAAACAAGTGTAGGTCAATCATGATAACTGCCTGGGATGAGTGGGGGAATGAAATGGAAGTAAGAGCAAGACTGAAAGGAAAGATGGCAGGCAGCCCCAGATCACAGAGCAGAGAGGAGGGTAGATTTCTGCCAACAAACCTGGAAATTTATGCAATCCTCATTAAAATACTGGAGGCCCTATTCAGGCACAGGGCTCAGAATGGTTGCTATAAATATGTAAGCAGTAGCAAACCACTGCCATCAGGATGGTCCAGGCAGACCCATGAAATTCCTGGCCAATTAGCTATGCAGATGCGCCCCAGGCATTTCATTACTGACTAAATTGCTGTCTTACAATTTATTATTGAATATTTTAGATCCTTCTCTCCCCATTCCTTATAGTACGTATTTACTGTTGATAATACCATATATCCTTAATGGGGAAAAGGAAATAAAAAATACATGACTAAAATAAATATGTTTTTTATCTCCACTAACATCCTACTGCAAGAGGATATAGGAGATCAGGAAATATTAACTAATCCAGGCATGACATTGTAGCACCCTGGACTAGGTTATGGTTGTGGGGCAGCACGAAGTGAATGTATTTTGAGCATTGTTTTGAAGTTAAAATCATCAGAACCTGAGGGTGTTTGGATGCAGCTTATGAAAAAGGTCAAAGGGAACCCATAGTTTTCTGGCTTGTGCATCTGGGCAGATGGTGGTGCCATTTACTGAAACAGGGAGCACAGGAAGAAGGGGGGTTTGAGCAGGGAGAATGATGTATTCGGCTTTGAACCATTGGTTTTTTAGATGCCTGTGGGACATCTCTGCAGATCTGGAGGACACAGCTGCAGATCAGAAGAGAAAGCAGCCAGCTGTGCCAGAGTGACAAACTGTGCAGCTCTTTGCTCTCTGCAGCCAGGGAGGCCTCCTAAAGACAGGCTGACTGGTAACCAAGTACGTTAGGGCGGAGGCATGCATCTCCTGTAGAAAGACTGTAGGCCATCAATGCACTCCGCAGCACTTTTTACTTCATCATTCTCAAACAAATAACACATCCAGAAAGTTAAATGCCAATTCCACATTCATTAGCATCTGCAAATCAAAACCTGTCTTTCAGAAACATATAGAAAATAACAAAGTGGCATTCAGAGGTGCATACATGATCATTCCGCACTAAGTGATGCTATTCGTGAATCTTACAGGGTATCTCCTTGTCATTGTTCATTAACCAACCTGCCTCACTTGGTCCAAAATTCTAAACCCTGCACTAAATAATGCTTGTGTCACCTTCCAGGAGAAATCACAGAAACAGTTTAGCATGAGGGTGACTAATACTCTCATTGAAGTGTATTGTCTATCACATCCTCAACAGCAATTGCCCCCACTTCACACATTGCCTGACAAAAAAATCTCTTTTCTTCCTAAAATTAAAACCAAATATAAGCTGAAAAATATTTTGATTGCCTTTATAGGGCAGAGATGTCAATATTTCCGGGTTGCAAATGAACCCAAGGTAATTTGATCCATCAACAAATTGTCAGATTAAAAGTAAGGTTGTCACCTCTACAAACTCACTACTAGGTGAATGTTACAATAGAAATCTTAGACCCAGTTTTGCCATGTATGCAAGTTTAGTAGTAATCAGGAACAAAACCTGGTTACTCTAAGAGAAGTCCCTGCCCTTTGTCTTAGACGATATACTCCAACAATCACCTTGCAAGAAGGGTTCCCTCTGAGGCAGATAGATGATATTACGAGAGCAGAATCAGCAAAACTTCTAGTTTTGTTAGGTATCATTAGATGGCCTGGTCCTTCGCTAAGCAGGGAATGCAGAGCCAAATAGAGTTCTAGACCTTGTTCCTAACTCCAAATATTTGTTGTTTCTGTGCCTGGTTATTCTCATGGTTTATTTATCCAAGGGAGGTAGGGCCCACCAAATCTTTCTAACTTACCATATATTTTTAAAACTCTTAGTTTCAACAATTAGATATTATTGTTAACATTCCTTATGCTGATAATTAACAAGCTCTATGGTGTAGACTTAGATGCCTATATTCACAACACTAGTGCTCACCTCTTTGGAATGTGTATTTTTAGTTAAAGAGCTTTAAGTGCTACTTAACCAGTTCTGCATAGAAGATAAATTCTTGGGACTTCCAGCCAAGATGGAGGCGTAGGTAGACACACTGCCTCCTCGCACAACCAAAATAAGGATAATAACAATTTAGAAACAAAATAACAACCAGAACTGACAGAAAATTGAACTGTATGGAAGTCAGACAACCAAGGAGATAAAATAGATACATTCATCCAGACCAGTAAGCAGGGCGGAGCTGGGTGGCAGAGCAGAGAGGGGTCGCGGTACAAAAACCAGTGGCACCTGGCACAAAAGGCACCTCGGGCACACAAGATGGCAGTGGGCAGACCCTGGGTGCATAGGCGGTGGCTGGCAGACCCCAGGTGCGGAGTGGCAACCAGCAGACCCAGCGAGGCAGCGATTGTGAAGCAAGGTACTGTATGTAAGGCAGCCAACCAGGTAGTCCCACATTCGTGAGCAGATAAACCAGATGAAATTGGGGAGCAAGACAGACTGCACAACCCAGGGACCCAGCTCAGGGAAATAAAGCCTCAAAACACCGACTGAAAACACCTGTGGCGGTTGAGGTGCACAGAGGGACTCCAAGCCTCACAAGAGTGTTAGTTGGAGAGTCCCACAGGGTCCTAGAACATACACAAGCCCATCCACCCAGCCACCAGTGCTAGAAGGGCCCAACTTGCTTAGGGGAAGCGGCGGAGGGGCCTGATATCCGACAGAGAGCAGAGCAAGCACCATTGTTTCCTCTCAGAACCCACCCCCACATACAGCATCACAACCCAGGGACTGGGTTGCCCTGCCCTGGTGAACACCTAAGGCTCCGTTTCTCACTACAGGCACAACCAGACCGCCCCCCCCAACACATACACACACACACAAATGGCTCAAACAGAAGAACAGATCAAAGCCCCAGAGCCAATACATCTAAGCAACCAAGAGATAGCCAACCTACCAGATGCACAGTTCAAAATACTGGTGATCAAGATGCTCACAGAATTGGTTGAATTTGGTAGCAAACTGGTTGAAAAAACTAAAGGCTGTGTTAAGTGAAATAAAGAAAAGTGTTCAGGCAACCAATAGTGATGGGAAGAAAACTGGGGCTGAAATCAATGGTGTGGACCAGAAGGAAGAAACATTCAACCAGAAAAGAATGAAGAAACAAGAATTCAAAACAATGAGGAGAGGCTTAGGAACCTCCAGGACATCTTTAAATGTTCCAACATCCAAATTATAGGGGTATCAGAAGGGGAAGAGGAAGAGCAACAAGTGGAAATGGTATCTGAACAAATAATAAAGGAGAACTTCCCCAATCTGGAAAAAGAAATAGACTTTCAGGAAGTCCAGGAAGCTCAGAGAGTCCCAAAGAAGGTAGACCCAAGGAGGAACACACCAAGGCACATCATAATTACATTAGCCAACATTCAAATGAAGGAGAGAATCCTAGAAGCAGCAAGAGATAAGGAGACAGTCACCTACAAAGGAGTTCCCATGAGACTGTCAGCTGATTTCTCAAAAGGGACCTTACATGCAAGAAGGGGCTGGAAAGAAGTATTCCAAGTCATGAAATCCAAAGACCTACAGCCAAGATTGCTCTATCCAGCAAAGCTTTCATTTAGAATGGAAGGTCAGATAAAGTGCTTCTCAGATAAGGTGGACTTAAAGGAGTTCATCATCACCAATCTCTTATTATATGAAATGTTAAAGGAACTTATCTAAGAAAAAGAAGGTAAAAAACATATATAGTAAAATGACAGCAAACTCACAATTACTAACAACCACACCTAAAACAAAAATAGAAACAAACTAAGCAAACAACTAGAACAGGAACAGAACCACAGAAATGGAGATCACATGGAGGGCTAGCAACAGGGGAGTGGGAGGAGGAGAGAAGGGGAAAAGATACAGAGAATAAGTAGCATAGATGGTAGGGGGAGGAATAGAGAGAGGGGGGGCAAGAATAGTATGGGAAATGTAGAAGCTAAAGAATTTATGACACATAGAAATGAACTAAAGGGGGGATGTGTGGGGGAGAGGGTGTGCAGGGTGGAGGGTAATGAAGGGGGGAATGGGAAAACTGTAATAGCATAATCAATAAAATATATTTTTAAAAAAGAAGATAAATTCTTGGTTAAAGCATCTCAAAATACTAGTTTAAGAGCCCTAAGACTTAGATTACTGTTACATTATGCCCATGTATATAACATACTAAAATATTTTAAAGTAAAAATCACACATGAACAATATGACCTTTGGGTTCTTATTTTTGTTGTTGCTTTGGTGTTACAAATAAAACCACAACATGGGCTATGTTCTAACTACCTTTTACTATGTGATAAAACATCTCAAAACCTAATGGAATCTAATATATAGCAAGCCAATTATAATTAATAATACTGCATATATACCTGAAAGTTGCTAAGGGAGTAGATCTTAAATGTTCTCAACACACACACACAAAAATGGTAATTATGTGATGTAATAGTTTCATTAGCTGTCAGCTATGGTGGTAATTATTTCTAATGTGTGTATATCAAAGCACTTTTGTGGGAGCAACTTCGCCCACAAGTTTCCCCGTTCACCACAGATGAAAGTAACACTACCAAGACATGATCTGCTTGGGGAGGAGAGGTGGCCAATCCCTCAAAAGGGAAGGGCTTCGAGCCCCTTCCTCCAGGGGCTTTTATTGGGTTGTAATACACAGGAATACAGGCGGTAAGGCTCAAACAGTAGATAGCATTTCAAAGAAATCTGAGGGCTTAGCCTGAGTCAGTGTCTGTCAGGAAAGCGGGTCACAGAAACTTTGGGAAACATACTCATTTCCTGCTCAGACCCGTAACGTATGAATGAAAGTACTCTTAACAAAGCAGGCTTCCTAGGACTTTTAGGAATTCTTATGCCTGGTTACCCCAGACCCTGTGCTAGCCAGACAAGGGGCTGTACTGCCTCCCCCATCACAGGTTTTCAGGCTTAAGTGGATTAGAGCCAGGAAGCACTTCTCCTAGAGGACATGGGGACTTGGGCTATGTCAGAATAGCCAGGGGGTGAGGGTCCATTACTCCCTCTCTGTTTCAGCCCCCCAAGTCCTTCCATGATGGCCTCCCAAGTGATTGTGTCTGGCTTAGGTTGCCCCTCCTCTGAGGGGTCGTACCTGTCATGGACATCAACCATGCATTGGGGGCAGGGGGGTGAAGCAGAGGCAGCGTTTGATACCAGGGACAAACTTTGTCTCCTTAGTGGCTCGCATTCCAGAGGTCGCTCACTCAGCCTTAACCATGAGGGGACAGTTACAACTCCTGAAACCAGGCAGAGCGGTTTCCAACACACTTTAAACTTATATAATGTTATATATCAATTATATCTCAGTAAAAAAAGAAAGCATAATGGAGTAATACAACATCATCATTTGCTTTGTTCACAAGTTTACAATTTGGTCATGGCTAGTTGGAGTCAGCAGCTCCTCTCTGGTTCAATACCCCTCTGGGGCCTCAGCTGAGTAACTTAGAACAATAGGATGGGGGCTGGGATCATGGGAAGGCTCTTGACTCATCTGTCTGGTACCTGGATTGGAATGACTCAAACAGGGCTCAGCCAGAACTGTTGATCTGAGCATCTGAACATGGCCCCTCCATATGTTTTCTGCTTCTGACAGAATGGTGGCTGGGTTCCCAGAAGGAACATACCCACAGTCAGTGTTACAAGAGAACCAAAGAGCATGACCTTTTCAGTCCCAGGTTCAGAAATCACACAGCCTCCCTTCCCCAATGTCCTATGGTGACAAGCAATTTACAAGCTACCCCAGATTCAAGAGAGGAAAATTAGACCCCACCTCAAGAGGGGCAGTGGGGGATCACACTGCAGGAGTGCAGGAGGGATGGGAAATGGCATTGTGGCCATCTTTGTAAAAACAACCCGCCACACAGAAATTAATAGTGGTATAAAGAACACATGGACAAGGGAGGGTCGAAATGGGAGGGAGGTGGGGAGGGCTGGGGGTGGGCTGGGATGGGGGTAAAAGGCAGAAAACTGTACTTGAACAATAATTAAAATAAAAATTAAAAATTAAACATATTATACTGAAAAAATATATATGGTTGTTGTGTTCTTATCCTCAAAGAACTCATAACTTAGTGGTAGAAGCAGACACATAAACTAATAATCACAATACAATACAAGACGGCAATAGAGCAGGGATGGGCAAACTATGCCTTGACTCTTGTTTTTGTAAACAAATTTTCTTGAAACATAGCCATGCTCATTCATTCATATCATCTGTGGCTGCTTTCACGCTACAGTAGCAGATCTGAGTAATTGTGACAGATGCCATATGGTCCACAAAGCCTAATATATTTACTTTCTGGTCCATTAGAGAAAATATTTACTAACCCCAGCAATAGATTCTAATAACAAATGTTTGGGCAGAGTATTGAGGATGGAAAGATTAAATTTTTGTGGGTATTTCAAAAGTGATGTCACAAAAAAGTAAAATTTAGACTGAATTTTATTCGCTGGCATTCCTATTTGCCTTACTAGACAAAAATTTAAGGCAGTTTACAAGGATATGGAAAGAATAACTAATGACACCCAGCAGTGGCATTCAGGAAGGGACATTCCAGGAAAAAGGAACAAAACTCAGAAACCATGTCTAAGGAAATGAAAAGCTTGTTGTATTCAGAGAGCTCCAACAAGTTCGGTGAGCTGGACCATACACTCCAGGGTGTGAAAGGAATGAGAGGTCGGATGAGAGCAAGAAATACGAAGATTGAAGCATGGAGTCAGAAAACTCCTGGGAGGGTGGTGATGGAAACTGGCTGGTCAGGGCCAGTGAGAACACAGAAGCAAGGTTATGTCCAGACACTCCGCGCCCTCAGGCACTCAGATGTCTTTTCATCTGTGACCTCAACAGAAATGTCTTCTCTAATCAGTGTATCTAAAATGACAACTCCCTCCTTTTACTCTTTGTTTCCTTATCCTGCTTTATTTTTCATCTTGGTACTAATACCAGCCACCATTATATTTTTATTGTCCATTGTCTAAGCCCCCCTATTAAACATAAGTTCCAAGAGCATGAACTTTGTTTCATTCATTTCCATTACTCCAGTGCCTGGTGCAGAACAAACTCATTTGATGAATGAATGGATGAATAAATGAATGAATGGACAAGTGATGAACAAATGGATAGATAAATGTCAAAGAGCAGAGTGGCCACAATTCAGGAACAAACTGGGTTGGGAAGTGGAAAGGGTCACTCTAGGTTGTCTAGTTCATTTCGTTGGGTAGAGGCTGATGCCATCAACTAAGGAAAGGAGATCAAGTTTGGTGGGGAGTTGGGCACTGGGTGGAGAGACTGCAAATTTGGTTTCAGATATACTGAGTTCAAGTGGCCTGTAGATACTTGAACAGAAAAGCTGTTCAATGGGCAGTTGGGAATGTAGACACAAAGTTTAGGAGAAAGGAACTGGGTGTGTAGACTTGAGGTCACATGAGTAACAGGTGATAGGTGATTCCATGAGAGAATATAAGATTTTCCAAGAAAAGGCATAAAGTAAGAAGAGAGCTGGTGACTGCATCTAGGAAGAGAAAGCACACTTTAAGGGACTGACAACAGAATCAAGAAGACTTGAGGCAGAGTCAGAAAAGAAAAGAATCAGAGAAGAACTGGTACCACGTGAACCAAGATAGTATTCAGTAGTCCTCCCTCATCCATGAGGATATGTTCTGAGATTACCAGTGGGTCCTTGAAACCATGGACAGTAACAAACCCTATATATGCTATGTTTCCCCATATGTATTTTAATTCATAAATTAGGCACAGTAAGAGATTAACAACAATCACTAATAGAACAACATAACATTAAGCTATAATAAAATGTATGTGGATGTGGTCTCCCTATCTCAAAATGTCTTATTGTATTATACTCACCTTTTCACTTAAAGGAAGCATTTATGGCTTCTCTTTGGCATATTCAAATGGCCAGCATCACAACTCTTCCACTTTGGGACCATTATTAAGTAAAACAGAGGTTACTGGAACACAAGCACTGCGATACCACAAGAGTTGATCTGATAACCAAGATGGTGGCTACAAAGTGGCTACTAACGGGTGAAGAAAGTCAACAGCCTGGAGATACTGGACAGAGGGATGATTCCCATACTGGGCAGAATGGAGCAGGACTTTGTGAGATTTCATCACACTACTCAGTATGGTTCACAGTTTAAATCTTACAAATTGTTCATTTCTGCATTTTTCATTTAATATTTTCTGATCATGACTGACATCAGGTAACTAAAATCACAAAAAGTAAAACAAAAAATAATGGGGGATACTGTATTTTCAATAGAGAGAATGACCAACAAATTCAAATCCAGCAGAAGACTTGTGATAGAAGGACTAGTGAGAAACCACAAGTAGTCCCTAAAACGTTCCAGTGGTGACTCTTACTGTTTTCTGCCAGCCTTAAAGAAATAAGATTCTGCCCTGGCTGGTGTAGCTCAGTGGATTGAGCACAAGCCTGCAAACCACACAATCGCGGTTCAATTCCCAGTCAGGGCACATGCCTGGATTGCAGGACAGTCCCCAGCAAGGGGGTGCAGGAGAGGCAACCATACATTGATATTTCTCTCCTTCTCTCCTTCCCTTTTCCTCTAAAGATAAATAAATAAATAATATTTTTTAAAAAAGAAATAAGATTCATAGATCTAAAGACCAAAATTCTTTTTCTATAGTTGACAGCCTTTCATCTCCATGACCAGGTAAATCCATGGTAAAGGAGATACTAATCCAAGTCATTTTTTGTTTGTTTGTGTTCCCTCTCTGTGCTTTCCCTTTTCCCTCTCCGATTCTAACTGGGTCCATGCATTGTTTCCTCAGAATAGACTTGTGGCTAGACTTCTGGATTTAGTTCTGAAATACATCAAGGAGAATCTGGTTCAAGGACAGCTGTATCCCCAAGACTGCAAAGATCTGATCTCCCAGAAGCAGCAAGGATGTCACTCTTCCTCTTGGCACTAACCTTTCATTGTACACCTCAGGGAGGCTGTGTCTTTTCCAAAGACTCCCTCTTTTCTAGAAAACAGCTGAGGGGTGAACCCAAAGGGACTATATGCAGATTGGGACTTGCTCCTGTGATTCAACCCATTTTAATATCCCAGCTACCACTACATGGGCTGATCATTGGGTGTGCACTCACTGGGTAATTAATGAAACCAATATTAAGTCATTGTTTTGAGTATGAGTTACAAACACTAATAGATTTTCTTCAGTCCTTGATTAAAGTAAACAAGGCATTTTAAGGCAGCCAACAGCCAGCTCTTGGCTAAAGAGGATAAAATTTTCTCTAAATCTCAGTCTATAATTTTATTTTCCTTCCTTTGTTCTTGCATATCCACTAAAATCTCAATATTACACCTATCACCCCCTGAAACCGTTCTCCTCACAACAGGACCGAAGAGATCCTGACCGAATGTAGTGGTCTGTCCAGCATTTTCATCTGCTGCGTCTCACCTGACTGGTCACCGTCCACCTTTCCTTTCTCTTGGAAAGCTCTTCTTTTTTGGTTTCTTTGATGCCAGTCTCTCCTGGTTCTTCTGTTTCTCTATATATTTCTTCCTCTTTTGTGTGTTTTAATTTTTTAAATTAAATTTATTGGAATGACATTGGTTAATAAAATTACATAGGTTTCAAGTGTACATTTCTATGATATCTCATCTGTATATTGTTTCCACCATTCAAGGTTAAATCTTCTTCCATCACCATGTATCTGACCCACTTTACCCATTACTACCCCCTCACCCTGATCTGTCTGGTAACCACCCTAACAAGTGTTGGAGAGGCTGCGGAGAAAAGCCATTTCTTTTTTTGTTTGTTTGTTCATTTGTTGCTTTTGGATTTCTATCCTACATATAAGTAAAATCATATGGTTCTTAACTTTTTTGTCTGACTTATTTTGCTTAGCAGGATATTCCTGAGATCAACCCAGTTCTAACAAATGGCAATATTTCATCTTTTCTTATGGCTGAGTAGTACTGCATTATTGATATGTACCACATTTTATTTAGCCAATCATTTACCAAAGGACACTCAGTTGTTTCCATGTCTTGACACTAAATAATGCCACAATTAACATAGGGGTGCGTACATACATTATTGTAAATAAACTATTCCTTTTTTTAGTAGATACTCAGAAGAGGTGTTGCTGGGTCATATGTTAACTCTATCCTTAATTTTTTGAGGAGGCTCCATGCTGTTTTCCAGAGTGGTTATACCAGTTTACATTCCCACCAGCAGTGAATGAGGGTTCCTTTTGCTCCACATTTCTTCAACATTTGTTATTACTTGTCATGTGATAATAGCCATTCTAAAAAGTATGAAGTGGTATTTAATTTTAGTTTTGATTTGCATTTCTTTTTTTAAAGGTTTATTTTATTCTCAGTTGAGAGGGGGAAGGGAGGGGAGAGAGAGAGAGAGAGAGAGAGAGAGAGAGAGAGAGAGAGAGAGAGAAACAGTGATCCATTGCCTCCTGCACACACTCTGACCAGGGATCAAGCCGCTGAGCCACACTAGCCAGGGTTATTGGCATTCTTTAATAGCTAGTGAAGTTCAGCATCTTTTCTTTTTTTAAAGTACATTTTATTGATTATTCTGTTACAGTTTTCCCATTTTTTTCTCTCCTTTTTCACTTCTCTGCCCCATACACCCACTACTCTCCAGCATCTCCCCACCTTAATTCATGTCCATGGGTTGTACCTATAAGTTCTTTGGCTTCTCTATTTCCCATACTATTCTTAACCTCCCCCTGTCTATTTTGTGCCTACAAATTATGGTTCTTATTCCCTGTATTCCCTCCCCCCATTCTCCCCCTTTCCTTCCCCATTGATAACCCTCCATATGATCTTCATTTCTGTGATTCTGTTCCTGTTCTAGTTGTTTGCTTAGTTTTTGTTTTTTAGATTCAGTTGTTGATAGTTGTGAGTTTGTTATCATTTTACTGTCCATAGTTTTTTATCTTCTTCTATCTCTTACATAACTCCCTCTACCATTTCATATAATAAGGGCTTGGTGATGATGAACTCCTGTAACTCGACCTTATCTAGGAAGCACTTTATCTGCCCTTCCATTCTAAAGGATAACTTTGCTGGATAGAGTAATCTTGGATATAAGTTCTTGCCTTTCATGACTTGGAATGCTTCTTTCCAGCCCCATCTTGCCTGCAAAGTTTCTTTTGAGAAATCAACTGATAGCCTTATGGGAACTTCTTTGTAGGTAACTGTCTCCTTTCCTCCTTGCTGTTTTTAAGATTGTCTCCTTATCTTTAATCTTGGGTAACTTAATTATCATGTGTGTTGGTGTGTTTCTCCTTGGGTTCAAATTTTTGGGGACTCCCTGGACTTCCCAGACTTCCTGGAAGTTTATTTTCTTTGCCAGATTGGGGAAGTTCTTCTTTATTATTTGTTCCAATAAGTTTTCAATTTCTAGCTCTTCCTCTTCTCCTTCTGGCACTCCCATGATTCAGATGCTGGAGCACTTGTGGTTGTCCCAAAGGCTCTGAAGTCTCTTCTAATTTTTTCAAATTCCTGTTTCTTCATTCTGTTCCAGTTGGATATTTATTTCTTCCGCTTGTTCCAAATCATTGATTTGAGTCCTGGTTTCCTTCCCTTCACTGTTGGCACACTGTATATTTTATTTCATTTTGTGTAGCCTTCATTTCTTTCTTCATTTTGTGACTGAGCTCAATCAATTCTGTGAGTGTCTTGATTACCAGTATTTTGAACTCTGCGTTAGATAGGTTAGCTATCTCCTCATCACTTAGCTCTTTTTCTAGAGTTTTGATCTGTTCTTTCAGTTGAGCTGTATTTATTTGTCTTGGCACACCTGTTAAGTTGTAAGGGGCGGCAGCCTTAGGTATTTGCCAGGGTGGGGCAACCTACTTTACTGCGTTGTGGAGCTGTATGTGGGAGAAGGGTCAGAGAAAGAACAGTGCCGCTTGCTTGCTCAGCTCTAGCCCCACTTTCTTTCTTTTTCTAATGTTTATTTATTTATTTTTTAGAGAGAGGGGAAGGGAAGGAGAAAGAGGGGGGAAATATCAATGTGTGGTTGCTTCTTGTGAGCCTCCTACTGGGGACCTGGCCTACAACCCAGGCATGTGGTCAATTGAACTGGTTACCCTTTGGTTTGTAGGCCAGCACTCAATACACTGACCCACATGAGCTAAGGCTAGCCCCACTTTCCAACAAACTATCTGTGAGACTGGGAGTTTCTCCCACCTTCTCAACCCCCGCAGCATTTTACCACTAGAGGTTTTAAGTCTTTAGTTTCCTGGTGAGCCAGTCCCTCCTTGCCCATGGGGTCAGCGGCCTTGCCAGGGGTTCTCTCCACCTGCCCAGCTACCTGTCTCCGTCCTGCTCCTAAGAGTCTGGACGAATATCTCTTTAACTTTTTGATTGACAGAGTTCCACGCAGTTTGTTATTCTGGCAGTTCTGCTTGTTTATTGTTTTTAAATTGGTTGTTATCCTTCTTTTGGTTGTGCAGAAGCAAAGTGTTTCTACTTATTCCTCCATCTTGGCTGGACTCAGCATCTTTTCTTATATATGTTGGTCAGTTGCATGTCTTCTTGGGAGAAGTATCTGTTCAGATCCTGCCCATTTTTTAATTGGATTGTTTTGTGTCGAGTTGTATGAGTCTTTTGTATTTTTTGGATATTAACTCTTTATCTGAGGCATTGTTTGCAAGTATCATCTCCCATTCAGTTGTCTGCCTTTTCATTGTGTTGGCAGTTTCTCTTGCTGTGCACAAGACTCTTAGTTTCATATGGTCCTATCCATTTATTTTTCCTTTTACTCCCATTTCCATTGGAGAAAATTCATAAAGCTGTCTTTGAGACCAAGGTTCATAAGCTTAATACCTATGTTTTCTTCAGTGTAATTTATTGTTTCAGGTTTTATATTTAGGTCCTTGATTCATTTTAATTTATTTTTTGTGTATGGTGACAAGTAGTATATGGTGACAAAGAGCAGTGTAGTTTCATTCTTTTTCATGTGGCTTTTTTGTTTTCCCAGAACCATTTATTGAAGAGGTTTTATTTCTCTATTTTATGTTCTTGGCTCTTTCGTCAAAAATTATTTGCCATATATATTACTGGACTTTTAATTCTGTTCCATTGGTCTGTGTGTCTGTTTCTCTGCCAAACCATCTTAGTATAATTTGAAGTCAGGGAGTGTGATACCTCTGGCTTTGTTCTTTTTCTCTTATCAGGATTGCTTTGGCTATTCAGGTTTTGTTTTCCTTTTTGTGTGTGTGGATCCATACAAATCTGACTATTTTATGTTCTATTTCTTTTTTAAAATGACATTGGAATTTTGATGGGAATTACATTAAATTCCTATATTGATTTGGGTAACATGGAAATTTTAACTGTTCATTCTTCCAATCCATGAATATGAAATATCTTTCCATTATTTGTTTTTTTCAATTTTTTAAATAATGTTTTGTAGTTTTCAGTATATAGGTCCCTTAAATCCCTTTTTAAGTTTATTTTTAGGTATTTTATTCTTCCTGTTGCAACTGCAAGCAGAATTGTTTTGTTTTGTTTTGTTTCCATTGCTCAACCTGGAATTTTGTTATTAGTATATGGGAATGCAATGGATTTTTATAAATTGATTTTGCATGCTGCAACTTTACTACATATTTGTTTACTGTTTCTAATAATTTTTGTGGAGTCTTTAGGGTTTTCTATTAAAGAATCATGCTATCTGCAAAAAGCGACAATTGCACTTCTTCATTCCTTATTCAGATGCTTTTTATTTCTTTCTCTTGCCTTATTGCTATGGCTAGGAGTTGCAGTACTATGTTGAATAAGACTGGTGAGAGTGGATATCCTTGTGTTGTTTCTGATCTTAGAGAAAAAGCTTTCAGTTTTTCACCATTGAGTATAATATTAGCTGCACTATATGGCCTTTAGGTTGAGGTACTTTTCTTTCTTTATCCATTTCACTGAGTATTTTAGTCATAAATGAATGCTGTATCTTATTAACTGCTTTGTCTGTGTCTATTGATAAGGTCATATGATTTTTATCCTTTCTTTTGTTAATGTGGTGTATTACTTTGATTGATTTGTATATGTTGAAGCACCCTTGTGCCCCTGAAATGAACCTAACTTGATCATGGTGTATTATTTTTTAATGTATTGTTGTACTTGATTTGCTAGCATTTTGTTTAGGACTTTTGCATCTTTATTCATCAGTGATATTGGTCTGTGGTTTTCTTTTGTGTGTGTCCTTGCCAAATTTTGGTATCACAGTTGTGTTGGCCTCATAAAATTTGTTAGAAAGTATTGCCTCTTCTTCAATTTTCTGGAAGAATTTGAGAAGGGTAGGTATCAAATCTCATTTGAATGTTTGGTAGAATTCACTAGTGAAGTCATCTGGCCCTAGACTTTTACTTTTGGGGGAGTTTTTCATGGTTGTTCCAATTTCCTCACTGTTGATCAGTCTATTTAGATTTTCAATTCTTTGTGATTCAATCTATAAAGGTTACATGTTTCTAGAAACTTCTTCATTTGTTCTAGGTTATCAAATTTTGTGGCATATAGTCATTCATAGTATTCTTGTATGATCCTTTGTATGTCTGTAATATCTGTGGTAACTTCTTTTTCTGATTTTATTTGAGTCTTTTCTCTTTTTTGCCTTAATGAGTTTATTGAGGAATTTCCCAATTTTATTAATCTATTCAAACAACCAGGTCTTTGTTGCATTAATTTTTGTAGTCTTTTATATAGTCATTTCATTCTCTATTTCATTTCATTCTGCTTTAATTTTTATTATTTCCTTTCTTCTGCTGACTTTGGGCTGTTTTGTTCTTCTTTTTTCTAGTCTTTAAGATATAATGTTCAATTGTCTATTTGGGATTTTTTGTTTGTTTCTTGAGATAGGCCTGTAATAATATAAACTTCCCTCTTATTACTGCTTTTGCTGTCTCTCAAAAGTTATGTTGTATTGTCATTCTTATTTATCTCCATATCTTTTGATCTCACTTTTTATTTCTACTTTGACCAATTTTTTAGGTGCATGTTGTTTAATCTCTATATATTTGGGATTTTTCACTTATTTTATTGCAGTTTATTTCTAATTTCAAAGCATTGTGACCAGAGAATATGTTGGTATGATTTCAATCTTCTTGAATTTGTTGAGGCTAGTTTTTTGTCCCAACATATGATCTACCCTTGAGAATGTTCCATATACACTGGAGAAGACATATAGAATGTGATGTTTGGAGACGAAAGGCTCTATAAAGTCAGTTATGTCCATTTGATGTAATGTGTCATTTAAGGCCAGAATTTATTTGTTAATTTTCTGTTTGGATGATCTATTTCTGTTTAGCTGTCAACTTGGTGGTTAGGCCCGCTACTATGATTGTGGTTTTGTCAGTTTCTCCCCTTAGTCCTACTAGTATCTGTTTTGTATATTCTGGGGCTCCCTGATTGGGTACATATACAGTGAGAAGGGTTATGTCTTCCTGATGTAGTGTTCCCTTTATTATTATAAAGTGTTCATCTTTGTCTCTCATTACCTCCTTTAACTTGAAATCTATTGTGTCAGATATTAGTATGTTTACACCTGGTTTTCTGTGGGTCCCATTTGCTTAGAGAATCATTTTTTACCCTTTCACTATGAGTCTGCATTTGTCTTTGCACCTTTAGTCTCCTGAAAGCAGCATATGGTTGGGTTTTGTTTTTTGATCCAATCTGCTGCTCTGTGCCTTTTTACTGGTGGATTCAGTCCATTTACATGTAGGGTAATTATTGATATATAAGGATTTCTTATAGCCATTTTATCTTTTGTTTTCTGGTAGCTCTGTGCTTCCATTGGCTCTTTCTTAAAACTTTACTTATTGATTTTGGAAAAAGAGAGAAGAAGGGTGGAGAGAGAACAAGAGAGAGAGAGAGAACACCGTCAATTTGTTGTTCCACTTATTTATGCATTTATTGGTTCCTTCTTGTATGTGCAACCAGAGGTCAAGCATGCCACCTGGGTGTATTGGGATGACACTCTAACCAAATGAGCCACCTGGCCAGGGCTCCCTTGTGTTTCTGTCTGTTGTTTTTGTTTGGTAGTATTTTGTAACGTTTTTCTGTTCCCTCTTTTTTCAAGTTATGTGTCTTGGTTTGGGGTTTTTGTGTGTGGTTGCAATTGTGTTTATGCAAAAGAAAGTTTCATATATACAGTATTTCTTTTTCTTCTGAATGTATCTAATATCCATTTCCCTTTGCAAATTCATGCCTTTACACCTTCCCCTTTGATTTTTTTTTAGTACAAATTATCATTATTTATGCTGAGTTCATTTCCAAAATGTAGTATCTATTGTCTTCTTCCTCTCTTTTAATTTTATGACTCCCTTTAAACTGAATGTGATATACTTTAATATAGTACCCTGTTTTAAAAAAGGGTTGTAATATTCTTATTCTGTCTTCTTGTTGGTGATTTTACTAATAGTTGGGTGAATTTTTATTCTTTGTTTTAGGTAGAATAACCCCTTTGAGTATCTCCTGCAATGGACGTCCTCTGGTGGTAGGTTCCCTCAGCTTCTATATGTTTGGAAAAGTCTTTATTTCTCCTTCATATCTAAAGGGTAACTTTGCTGAGTGTATTATTCTGGCTTCATAAATTCTCTCTTTCAGTAGATTGAATATTAGTTTCCACTCCTAACTTGAAGGGTTTCTGCTGAAAAATCCAATGATAATCTAATGGGATTTTCTTTCTAAGTTATTGTCTTCTTTTCCTTGAATGGCCTTAAGATGTCTTTCCTTGTTATTAATTTTTGACAGTTTTAACTCACTGTGCCTTGGAGAGAATCAAGGATCAAGTTCTTTCAATGGGTTTGAATAGGATCTCCATTCCTTTCCTTCTCTTATTCTGGCATTCCTGTTATTCTTATTTGCTTTTTCTGACAGAGTCAGATAGTTCTTACAGAGTTCCATCATATTTTTTATCCTTAAATTTTTTCCTCTTCCCTTTATGGCATTTCTATCTTCAATATCCCTGATTCTTTCCTCAGTGTGGTCAGTTTTATTTCCTAAACTCCTTATTTCATTCTTTATCTCTTTTACTGAGTTTTTCATCTCCAGAATTTCTATTTGTTCCTTTTTTTAATGTTTCAATGTCTTTGAATAAAGTACTTCCTATTTTCATTGATTTTATTTCTGAGTTCATTAAACTGGCTATCTGTATTTTCTTGTAACGAGTTTTTTTCAGAAATACAGTCTTGAATTCTTTATCATTTAAATCACATATTTCTACCCTGGCAGGTGTGTCAAGGGCTTGTGAACCAAGGGTTACGGGTTTGATTCCCAGTCAGGGCACATGCCTGGGTTGCAGCCAGGCTCCTGGTAGGGGCCATGTGAGAAGCAACCACACATTGATATTTTCCCCCCTCTCTTTCTCCCTCCCCTCCATTCTCTAAAAATAAATAAATAATATCTTTTTTTTAAATCACATATTTCCATGTCTTTAAGTTTATTTTCTGGAGATTTTTTTTCCTGAGCTTCCTGGTTACATTGGTCATTCATGGTATTTGATGGATTTCTTCTCTATTTAGGCATCTAGGTTTGAGTGGTACATCTCTAGTAGATTGATAAAGAGGACTTGCTTTTCTTTTCTTGCTTGCTTTTGTTTTCTGGTAGGTGGCGCTGAAGTACACATTTTTAGTTCTCCTATACCACTCCGGCTTTTCAGATCTCTGCATTGCGGTGGAATTGTTCTGTGTTCCATGGGAAAGTGAGCATCTCACCTGTATTCAGGTGTCCTCGGTCCCAGGGGACCAACCGCACAAGGGAATGTGGTGGGAGATTGGGTTCCATGTCTGTGAAGTCACAGTGCTATCCCCTACAGCCACTGCTGGCAGTGCAGCCACAATGGATGAAGGTGGGGTGAGCAAGAGCATGCTAGCTGCTACCTCTTTGCTTTGTTCTGCCAATCATGGTGACTGGCAAACATCAGCAACTTCTCCTCTGTATCTCCACTTGGTCCTGGGATTAGTAGCAGACTGTGCTCATTGCTCAGGGGAAAAAATGTTTCTATAGTACCAGTTCTCAGGTTTGCAGATAATGTGCTCCACAACCCAACATTCATTGCTAAAGCTTCTTCTGGGGCCAACTCCTTACTCTGGGAGCATGAGGCCAGGTGAGCTCTGGGACGGTGAGAGGAGGCAGCCATGCTCCATGGCTTTGTTTCTCATCTGGAATGGCTATTGCCAGACAACCATAGCCACACCCCTGTGCTTCAGCCTTCAGCCTCAGCATGTACTGATCATTCCTGCAGGAATGTCCACAGTATCTCTCTGCTCCTTCAGGATGAAGGGAGCACCAGTGGTAAGGACTCACCAGTGATTCCTTCCCTCTCTGGGCTGAAATTCACAGACATCCCAGGGATGTGAGCTCCAGGCTGTCGCCAGCACTGAGTCAGCCCTTCTCCCTTCCCAGCTCCATGGTTCACTCCCACTTGTCCACCTTCAGATAATTCAATGCATGGATCTCTTAGACGTGCTAGTGCATTGAGCAGGGAAGTTTTCTTGAATTATAGCTGTTCAAATTGTTGAAACTTCAGGGGGAGAGACCAAGGGGACCTCTCACACCACCATTTCTCAGACATCACTTCAACAAATCTACATATTTCTTTTTTATTTCTTTGAATGGCTAAGTTTTCCTTCTTCTTTTGCCTGTTGCTGTAAGTTGTCTCCTAAAATTAAGTCTTCATTCTTCAGTCCTTTTATTATACCCAGCCTTGTCATCTCTACTTCTCTGTTCTCCTATAGTTTTCTAAATGGTCTTACAGTTTATGTTTTTTTTTTTAATCTTTAGAGAGGAAGGGAAAGAGAGAAATATCACTGTATGGTTGCCTCTTGTGAGTCCCCTTCTGGGAACTGGACTGCAACCCAAGTATGTGCCCTGACTGGGAATCAAACCGCGATCGTGTGGTTCGCAGGCCCGCACTCAGTCCACTGAGCTACACGAGCCAGGGTGTGTTTTCTTTGAGTATTGTGATTATATAGAACATTAGCATTTGTAATAATATTACACTGTCCACTTAAGTCAGTATCAGTTTAGGTAACCCTTTTACATTGGAGTCAAAGGTGATTTTTTGACTTCGGATATAGTATAAAGAAAGCATTTTAAGAGAGAATATCTGAGGACTGTCTAAGAACGGGATTAGGCTCCCCAAACCAGAGCACCAGTATCAGGAAGAGGAGCCCACAAAATATCTGGCTGTAAAAACCAGCCCGTATTTCATCCATTCAGGTGAGACAAAAAGCTACTAGAAACCCATGCATCCTCTTAAAGGGCCTATGCACTGACTCTTGCTTGCAGGTACTCACCTCGGGCTCCAGTGGAGGAGCAGAGGCTCAGAAAGTGCCAGAGGCATATGGAGGGAACTGAGTTGCATAGCTTCCGGGTGAAGGCTGGAGGGACAACCATCAGTGTCCCTGTGTTGAGCCCTTGTTTAATGCAGTTGGCAGACAAGTACCATCTTTACTTTGTTGAACCCCCTTGCCCAACACACACACGGAGAAACGAATCTGAATCTGCACTAGTCTGGTGAACTCCTCTCACTTCACTCTGAGACTCCCCTTGACCAAAAATGCATGTAGTCCCCAGGCAGTAGGCCTCAGTGTATACTGTGACTTTTGCAGATTGGCCTCAGGCTCAGCACCAGCACCCAATCTGAAACTGCATTAACCTGGTAAACATGATTCACTTTACCCTGGTGACTCTCTGAGACCATGCCTCACCTAACTCATGCACCACTCAAGACTTTCAGTAGCTCAGACTTACAGACATCCAGCAAGCAGCAGCAGATCTCAGGCGTCCTTTGTGCCTTTTGCTGACCTGCCCCAAGCTCCATACTGGTAGTAGCCAGCCTCACTTTTCAGTGTGGCCTCTCCCATGTGCACCCAGGTCCAGCACATGCAACTACCAAATGTGGATCACTCTGTAGCTCTTGATGGGTAGTCCCACGCTGGTCACAGACAGTGTCTGACATTGGTCTGAAACTGAGCCCCTCCCAAGAGGCCTCAGAAACCAAAACACCCAGTGGCCTGCTTCAGACCACAATGGAGCACCATCTGATTAGCTCCACAAGTAGCACACCAAAAAGATGGTCCCTTCCAAATAGGCATCAGACCCTGCTGGGGCAAATCCTGTACCATGATGTCAGCCCCACACAGCAGCAGCCCATGCATTGTGTTTGTGGCCAATCATCAGAGCCAGTTAGCCTGAGGGTCAATCTGACATGCCAACAGCAAACAAGGCTCACTACAGCAGGAGGGCACACACAACCCACAAAGAAAACACTTCTGGAGCACCCAGTTCAGGCAAGACTGAGACATTGGGCCCCACAGGACACCTTCTACATAAGGACACCCTGCCTGGGAGACATAATAGATCTACACAATATAGAAACAAAAACAGAGAGGTAGCCAAAATGAGGAAACAAAGAAACATGTCCCAAATGATAGAACAAGAGAACTCCCTAAAAAAAAAACCTAAATGAAATTGAGAAAAGCAATCTACTAGATAAACAAAATGAAGAATAAAAATAATATTATTTTATCAACAGATGCAGAAAAAGCATTTGACAAACTCTATCATCTATCTCTGCAGTGTGAGAATACAGGGAACATACCTCAACAAAATAAAGGCCATTTATGACAAATCCATAGCTAACATCATACTCAATGAGAAAAAGCTAAAAGCATTTTCCTTAAGATAAGTAATAAGACAAGGTTTTTCTCCACTTTTATTCAACATAGTATTAGAAGTCCTAGCCAAAGCAATCAGACAAGAAGAAGAAATAAAAAGCATCCATATTGAAAGGGAATAAGTAAAACATTATTTGCAGATGACATGATACTATATATAGAAAACCCTATGGATTCCACCAACCACTATTAGAACTGAAAAACATATTCAGTAAAGTAGCAGATACAAAATTAACATTCAGAATATTCATAAATCAGTTGTATTTTATATGCCAATAATAAGCTATTTTAAAACTTTTTAAAATCCTATTTACAATTGCTTTAAAAACTACCTAGGAATAAATTTAACCAAAGAGTTAAAGTTCAGAAAAGTATGAAACAAAAGTATAATTGAATAAAAAATTTAAAAATACAAATGAAACATATGTTGTGTTCAAGGACAGAAAAAAGTTCCATTTTTAAAATGTCCACACCACCCAAAGCAATCCCTTTAAAAATAGCAATGATGTTTTTCACAGAACTATAACAAATAATGCAAAAATTTATTTGAAACCACAAAAGACCAAGCAATCTTGAGAAAGAAAAAAGTTGGAGGTATCTTGCTGCCTGATATTAGACTATACTGCAAGGCCTTAGCAATTAAAATAGCCTGGTACTGGCACAGAAACAGACAAATAGATCAATGGGACAGAATAAAGAGCCCAGAAATAAACCCCAGCCTTTATAGTCGATTAATATTTGAGAAATGAGGTAAAAACATACAATGGGCTAAAGATAGTCTATTAAATAAATGGCATTGGGAAAATTGGACACATGCAAAAAATGCAACTAGATAATCTTATACCATATAAAAAAATAAACTCAAAATGGACTAAGAGTTCAATGTAAGCCCCCAAACCATATAAACCTAGAAGAAAACACAGGCAGTGAACTCGTTGACAGTTTTCTTACACCCCAAGGTGGACTATGGCCTATGGCACAGAGGCAAGGGCACGTACCCTCATGACAGGAAGGATGAGGAGGGCACGTGGCCCCTGTGCTGTCCTTTGTGGGTCCTCTATGGCCTTTCCTGACATGGACCTAGCTGTCCATCGGAATCAACTGGAGAGATTATTATAACAATCCTTTTAATAGGTCCTTTTGATTCAAGAGAAGGGATTGAAACAAAAAAAAAAGTTTTTTTTATAAGTCTGCCAGAGGGCTCTGATGTAGCTAAGCCAAACCTGGCATTTGTTAAACACCAGCAGAGCCATCCTGTTTCCTGTGAAGCTTGGGACTTCCTGCTGTATAGCCAAAGACAAAAGACTCATAAACTATTGTCTCCCATTGAGAGGTATATGCATGTTTTCATGGTGCTGTCGTCTTTATCCATTGTGAGTATTGGGGCAAACGATATAAGGCATCCACAGTGAGTCTTGGCCTTGGTTGCAATTATACTACTGCTGCAATTTGAGTGTGATAATCATAGAATTTTTTAAGACAGAACTGAGGAAACAAAAGGAGAAAAAGATCTTTTGGTGTTAATGTCAGTTATTCAACACCATTAAGAAGGAGGAGTTTCTAAGAAAAGCCACACAAAATCCCTGAAGGGGAAGAGGAACAATTTTTATGAAGAAAGGCGAAAAGAATTATATATGATTCATTTTTACTAAAATCTACATCCAAAACTGAAAATTATCGTGTTTAAAAACTGCTGGAAAAAGAAATTAGCTATTATTTTTTTAATTGTATACCTTAAACATTAGATAAAATACTTGCTGTTTCTTTGGTATTTTTATATAATAAAGAAGCTACAACATCATTTTGTAGCATTTTTAAATCAAATATTGTATTTTAGTAAATAAATAGAGTTTGTTTATACCACTTAAATTTGATGTCAACAAAATCTCCAACCCAAAGCAGCTTTACATTTCAAATCCCATAGAGTGAAACTTAACCTTTTAAAATCTGATCCAAAATAGTATCTCAGCTTTTTTTTTCAAGGCGAACACTTCCCTGATATAGCAGTCAGACCTGCATTTACAAACAACTCCAAGATTTCAACACCTAGACCCATGAAAGTTACGTTCTCTGCCTGCATACATCCGGAACATGGGTGAACTGGACAGGTCTTCTGACCCCAGTCTTCCAGGGCCAGGCTGACAAGGCCTCAGTACGTGCTCCCGAGTCACCCATGGCAGCTTCTGCTCACATTTCACCAGTCAGACAAGTCAATGACCACTCTTAACTTCAAAAGGGTGGAGGATTTTCATCTCTCTACTACCTCCCAGAAGAACTGGAGTATATTTCACCAGCCTTATTGACTATCTGCTTTTGCTTTTTATCTTCTTTGGATTTTGGCATCTTATAGCAATCCACACTATCTACCCCCTCATTTGGAACTCATATCACCAATCCAACAAACTGATATTATCAATCAAACAACAACAAAACATTTCATTCTTTTACACTTTCATATTAAAACAAGATCTTCTTTTTTTCTTAGGATGAACATCCCTAGTACATCTCATTTTGACAGAGCCAGGGTGCTATATGTATGTTAAAAGGAAAGAGTAATTGGTACTGCCAATAAGGCAGGGATGACAAGCTGTTCCCCAAAGACGGATGACCCTCCCCACCACCACCATGAGTTGTAACAGGAGATACACTCAGGCCCTGGTACTAGCTCTGTTACATGACTGAGTTCTGGCCAATGTAATGTAGATGGAAGTGCCATTCAACACTTTCAGACCCAGCCCACAAAATCTCCTGCTACTCTTATCTTCTGACGGGTTATTGATGCCTAAATCAACCTAGAAAGCCACACTTAGAAGATGACAAAGCCTCTTAACAGCCTGGTCTCCAGATGACTATATGACCCAGACCCTCCATCAATCCTTTACCCTGCTGATCATATAAACTTTTAAATTAAAAATAGTTTTATTGCCCTGGCTGGTATGGCTCAGTGGATTGAGTGCTGGCCTGCGAACCAGTTGCTCGTTCAATTCCCAGTCAGGGCACATGCCTGGGTTGCAGGCCAGGTCCCCAGTAAGGGGTATGCAAAAGGCAACCACACATTGATGTTTCCCTCCCTATCTGTCCTCTGCCTCTCTCTAAAAATAAACTTTTATTGTGATAAGTAAACTTTAATAGTGATGGGGGTAGTTAGAATAAACTGATAGAACACTCCAAAGTGTGAATTTTATAAAATGTTTTGGTTAGCCTTCACAGTGTAACTCCTTAGCTGTCTACGAATTTCTCTCCATTCTCATGTGTATTCTCTGGATTACCGCTCTGCCTGATTAGGAGAGACCTTCCCGGCAAGTGAGAGAAGACTGCATTATTATGGAGGATTTTGGAGAAGTACACAGGGAGGACTACCAGGTTCTAGTTTTATACTAACCTTAACTCCACTGATCACTCGACATAGAAACAAGATATAATCACAATGTTAATGACTGCCTAAGGTTGACGGGCCATATTCTAAGTGTCTCATGACAGAAATAACTCATAAAGCAAAATTAGATATATGATAGTACTTAAATTTTATCATGCTCATCAAAGCCTTAAAATCTCTAACATGTTGTGGCAAACATATTGCTAACGGCTCTGCCAAACCTATTTTCTTCCCCCCTGGACATGCAGGCAGGCTGAGTTTCCCAGCGGCCCTTTGGAGGACTCAAGGCCTGTGGGAAGGGCAGGACCACTCCTGGGAAGGAGCTGGGTCCTGAATGAATGCCTAAAACAGCACAGTCTCACCCAGCCAGCTCGGGACTAGGAAGTGAGGAAGATATAAACCACCAAGATTTTGTCGTCGTGATTAACACAGCATTCCTTAATAAATGACTTAGGACTGCTGCGTTTGCTTCAGAGAACTATGTAAAAGGCTAAAACTGAAGAAATGGTATGTAAAGTATAGATCAACAGAGCTGTTAGTCCAAAAAAGGAAGTCCAGCTCTACAGAGGTACTCTATACTCACCCCTCCCCCCACCCCACTCTGTTCCATTTGGCTCTTGAGTGTTAAGTGTTACAGAATGCTTCAGGCCATGGCATGGGGTGGGGCAGACCCTAGAGGAACTTGCCCTATCTGAGACACACCCATCAGGGCTTTCTCCTTATCTCCAAAAGGTCTCTGATGGAGGGAAACAAGAGGTCAAAACTTCCAGTTAAAAAAAAATAACAATAATAAGTCATGGGGATATAATGTACACGATAGAGAAAAGTCATTATTATCATAATAACTTTGTACGGTAACAGATTTTATTGCGATGCTCACATGGCAAGGAATATACACGTCAAATCACTATCTTGTATACCTGAAACTGATGCAATACCATATGTCAATTATAATTATTAAAAAAGCAGGCCCACAAAATGGGCATTATAACTTTGGAGGAGAAGAGGATTCTTCCTAGGTGCAGAGCAAGGCAGGCACAGCTGTAGCCCCAGGCCACTGGTCCCGCCCTCCCGCTTCACTTACACCAGCCCCTCCAGCCAGCGACCTACCAGGAGGCCTTTCCCTCCAGCCACCAGAAGAAGGCCCTGCGGGCTTGTGGCCTGCTGCATCCAGAGCCAGGGAAGCTCAGCTCAGGCCAGCAGTCCCATCCCTTTACCCACCTTCAGTCCACACTCCTGTACCCTTTTTCTGAACTTGGAGAGGCAGGGCATCCTCTGGCTTCCTTCCAGTGCCTCCTGTCAGACTCAGGAACCCAGGGCTTTGGATGAAACAATCCTCCACACAAAGACCTAAGAGGCAGCTTCTATTCAGATGTCAAAGCCTCAGGACCAAGGCTTTGAGATCAGGCTGTATTCAAGAGGTCTAAGGCTTCTTATCTCTTAAGACCCTCTGCTATGCCCTTAAACAGGAAAAATCCTTCAAGTAAAGGAACTGTTACTGGGGAGACCCCTCCTCAGCTCTTGTCTCCCTTGAAAGAAGAGAGTCCAGGTGAGAGACAACAGGCATAGTGGAAATAAGATAGCAAGTTTATTTATGAAATACACTTGAGTATGAAGCTGCAAGCAGACACCCAGCTAGTCTGAGTACTACAACTATTGGGATTTGGGGGGTTTTGTGCTTGTACCCAGCTTCTACATTCCCTCTCCTCCTCCCCTTTCCCAATCTTGCGATTAATATACAGTTTTAAAAGCATACAGAACTTCAAGGGATCCCCTCCTCTTGTGCTATTTTTTTTTCTTGTGATTTTCAGAACACCAGGCAATCTTACCAGACCAGGCTCAGGACTGCTGAATTAATGGGTGAGACCTGTCTCCCTCCCCCTCTCTGCCTTGGTTTACTATCTGTCCTGTCTGACAGAACCACCTGTGATTTGGAAACTCCCTATTGCAAACAGTTTATTCAGGATCCTCATATGTGTGTAAGAGGTAGATGGAGACAGGTAGGTGATTAGTTAGCTGTGTAGGTAGAGAGCTAGATAAAACTCCTTGACAGTCTGAAGATCATTCTAAAAACAGGGTCCCAGGGGTGAGTCTGGGTAACCATTATATGGGAAAGTCCTTGATCACACGAATGTAGTACAGTTTTTTGTCTTACGTTTCAGTCAATATAAATAAGGGAACAAAGAAAACGAATAAATTGGGTCAGGCAGAGGGGCTGAGAAGGGAATATTTCTAAAGTTCCTACACAGATGCTTACAATTTAATCAGGGCGGGTTCCCTCCCAGTTCCACACTGCACATTATTCCTAACCCAAGTTTCCTTCTCAGGGTTCAAGAGGAGGCAGGTTGCTAGGCTTTGGGTTTTGTGGTGAAATGGGACGGAGGGGATGCCTGGGTTGATCTGGGCCTTCAGGAGAATCATCCAATATTCCTGTTCAGTCCACACTCCTGTCCACTTCCTATAAATGCAAGGGAATCCACAGACTTAAAAAAAAAGGAGCTATTCTATACAAACTGTCCATTTCACAATTGTTTATCAAGGCCCCTGCTTTGTATGCAGCAAGGACCACGTGCGGTCTTGGGGAGTTCCGTGATGAGCAGAGCAGCCACTGTCCCCAAGCACTCACAGGTTGGTGGAGCAGGCAGCCTCACAAACATCTATTCTCTGCAAGGAGAAGTGCCCTGACAACTGCCACTCGCTGGCAATGGGACCTGGGGCAAGTCACTTGACTTCTCTGTGTCTTGCTTCCATCATCTGTAAATGGGTTTAATAGTAGTGCTCCTCTCCTTGGGCTGTTGGGGGGATTACATGAATTCATATATTAAGGTGCTTAGAACAATGTGAGACACACAGGAGGAGCTATGCACGAGTTTGCTCTTGGGGATAGTGGTCACTGACGGAGAGAAGCTTCCCGACCCTGTGCTCCCCTAAACCAGAAGGCCCTCCCAGAGGAAGGTACACAAACCGAGCAGAAGAAGAGTTGGTCAAGTGTCTGAGGGGAGGAGAGATGGGGGAGGAAGAGGAGAGAAAAGAACGAGGGGAATAGATGGAGCAGAGGAAGCAGCGTGTGGCAGCACAGAGGTGCTGAAAGCACAGCACGTGTGAGAACAGAAATCAAGTCCATTCGAACGTGGAGGCGCTTTGGAAGATGAGGCAGAGAGTTAGAAACAGACCACACAGAATAGGTCATAAAGGTCTGTTGTATCATGCTAAGGGATTTGGATGTTTACACATCTATTTATGGGAAAAATTTTTCTAGAAATCTGTGAAGTGCTTACTAAGCTGTATCAGCAATTTAGCTAAACAAGGAAATTGAGAAAAGTGCCCTCAATGGCCAGTTTCCAATGACCAGAATGGGAAACGTGTGCAGTGTCCCACAGGCACCTGGATCTGGCTGTAGATCCCTGGGGCCATGTGGACTGTGACTGATTTCCTACAGCTTCTTCTCCCTGACCCTGGAGTGGCTCCCCTCTACCCACATGGCATGATAATAGCCTACCTCCATAAAGGCATTCCAGGCTGTGACAAACTCTCCTGCTGTCCTCCCTGGTATCCCTTTGTCTTTACTGTCAAAGAACTGACATTTTGTTCTGGGGTCCACCCTTTTCTCCATCCACGAACTCTATAGAGAAAACTAGGAATAGCTCCAATCACTCATGTAATTCTTTCCCCTTTCCCAGTGATTGACTGAGAGATAGATGGACACTTGTCTCAATTCTGGCCAGAAACATGAGGGGACCCAGGAGGCTCCTGGGAATGTTTTGCCATCTCTGAAAAAGGAACGCACAGGCTGACATGCCTCTTCTTTCTCTGAATGTTGCGTTGGTATGAGACACCTGGAATCGCAGGTCCTCTGGCATCTCTAACACAATGACTTTTGTACAGTTACATAAATTGGCATTCCATTGAAAATTGGAGATTTATGACAACTTCCTGTGGAATATATAGGGTGGTTGTTATCCCTTTGGTAGATGAGAGGGCTGGAAGACATAAATTAGCATATGTATGAGGCCTAGAGAATGAGCAGAATAAACCCAGGTCTGATGATTGCTAGCGCTTCTACAACACCGGGATGCTTCTCTTTCATCATACCAGGTACAGACCACAAAGCTTCATAAAGATTGGCATTCATGCCCAGACAAAAAAGCAAGGCATGAAGATCAACCAGCCTGTTGCAGTAGATTAAAACGTCCTTCAGCACTTTTGTTCACATTGTATAAGCCATTTGAGGCTGAGCTGAACACACACGAAAGGGTGGATTCTAGTGCTTTTCCAGCTGAGAGATACACACACACACACCTGAGTCAGACAGCTACCTTACCCAGGAACAATTACCAACAACACGGCTTCCCAACCAGTGTGTCTCAAAGGGGCTCAGGGCCCTTGGGGATGCAGGCATTATCTCAAGTTTTGAGGAGACTCTTCACTTCACCGCAGGGTCGTAGGCAGTCCGGGCCACTGTGACAAAGTGCCTTGGATGGAATGGCGATAAATAACAGAAATTTATTTTTCGTAGCTCTGAAGACTGGAAGTCTGAGATCAGGGCACAAGCACAGTCAGGTCCTAGCAAGGGCCTTATTCTGGATTTCAGACACAGCTATATTTGTATCCCCACATGGCAGAGGGAAGGCAAGGGAGCTCTCTGAGGTCCTTTTACGAAGGCACAAATCTCACTCATAAGGGCTCTGCCCTGAATACCCAATTATCTCCCGAAGGCCCCACCTACTAATACCGCTATACTGCCCCCCAATATAGTATTTCATTATGTGAACTTGGGGTAGGAGGGCAAACCGTTTGTTGCACCTAGTCTGCCATATAAATGTCATTACTGTTCCATGTGCCGAGATATGAAATAAGTGGGAAGAACATGCCTGTTTTACCATGTTGTTCCCATACCTTCTATCGCGTCCTTTACAAACCCTCCGTTTCAGCAAACAGATACATTCACTGTTTCCAAAACTGTTCTGTTTGTTCACAGTTTTGGCTTGAAGACCTTCCGCATGATTCCTGTTGCCTTAAATCCTGGGTCTCCTCCTGCAAAATTAAAAAAAAAAATTAATTACACCCAAAGTGACCTCCTCCAGTAAACTATTTCATATCTTATTTTTTATCTGTGTGCTTTGTCTCCCCAAACAGACCACAAACAATCTCTCTGAAGGCTATCACAAAGATCCTTTCTCAGCAAATAATTCATTCTTAACCCGTTTGTGGATCATTGACACATCTCACTGTGCACTTGTGTTCTAATCTGTCCCATCTTCTCATTCCTGTGATGGTGGGATGAGCTGCAGAAGGTCAGATGACGTGAGTGCACGTTTCACAGCTCCAATGTACTGCAGCACTGCTGGGGGCACCACAGGGTGCTGGGTGTGCAGCACGGGGCTGGGTGCATGGAGGGTCACAGAAGAAAAAGAAGAAAAGAAACACATTGATAAAAACAGGGTGAGAATGAAGTCTAGGGGTCTTCTAACCTAAAAATCTGGAGACAAAAGAGGCCCTAACTAGTAAAGAATTCCTCTGCGTGGCAGGAGGACCCATAATGAGGAAGGAGACACCAGCCATTACTTCTCCCTTGGAACATTCACTATATGTAGTCAAATTTTAGTGACTATATTAGGATTTGGGGAAGGGCAGGGCACTTTTATTCTCTAACCACCAATAAAACCTGAAGTATTTGCAAGTTCAGGCATAGAATAGACAACTTTGCATAATTCAACTTAGCTGAATATCTCCTGTGGAGGTGAGGAAACCCAAGAGCCAGAGTCTAGCATCTCTGAAATAACCTAGTGTGTTGGAGGCAGGGGTCAGGGGGTAGGCAGTGTCAAGTTGGGACTTTGCCCCAGGGTGTGTCTGAGCCAGGGCAGGGAAAGAATCTGTTGAGGGACAGAATCTATTGACTGCTCTGGAGAACAGAGCTGACCAAGCTTGTGGTCCCTCTGTGGTCAGCCCTACTAACCACAGACCCCCGTCTAGCCCACCTCCCCCTGCAAGCCCTCCCAACACACTCTATATGAAGAACAGCTTGGCAAACTCCTGCAGTGGGACTCCCTCAGAGTTCCACTTTCGACCAACTCCTTCAGAATCCGTCAAAAGGGCCAGCATCAAGCCTTCTAAAGCTGCCAGCTTCCTAAGGGAATATTCCTACATAAGAATATGTTTTGGGGTGCTAATACGTCCCCTCTAAATATTTGGGACACAGCTTTTGAATTCAATAGTTTGACTGCTGACATCAACTATTATAATACAACTTATGAAAAGCTAAGATGCAAGAGGCCTATATGAAAGGAGATAGATCCTGTCAATCATGTATTATGATATCAGAGTGATTTAGAAAACTTTTAATTATATACCTCCAAGGAACCTGTGAGGCTAACACCATCCTATCTGTGGTCCCTGGGGCTCAACTGGAGTCCATGATAACCGAAGGTGGAGGATGAACTCATATAGAAACCCTGGGATGAAGGACAGTGGGCACTGGCCCAGGATCTGAGTAGGCTCAGGGCTTCTAGAAGGAATTGAGGTCACCTGGAAAATATAGAGTTACTGTAAAAATTATTTAGAATGGCTTTTCTTTGAATCCTCAACTCCCATGACAACCAGGAGCCAACTCCCAGTGACTATCTGTCTGATTATGTGACAATGCTCAGCTCCCTAATTTTCCCACGAAATCAAAAACCTCCTAGTTCGTCAGCTGCAATCATTGCCCACAGTTCAGCCTCCACACCAACACTCACGTACAAACGCACACACACCGACATACACTGTACTTTCTGTTTCAGGCAGCGATATTTTGGATCCTAATGCTCTGAAAAAACAGAGAACTATCTCACCAAGCGAAGGAAGTGAGCTCCCAGCCCTTGTTTTTAAAAATGTTCAGCTTGATAACTGAGTCCCCTAGGTCATTAGTTTCTCTTCCCCCACCCCTCAGTTGCAGTGTATAAACAAGGGATTATGTGAATTCCCAAGAGGGAGAATTAATTGAATTGGCTTTGCAGGACTAATGGATTTAATCTGGCTCTAAAAATCTTCTTACCAACCCGCTTCTCTAATGCTGTGACTGTTAAGCCTTTTCTTCTGCTTAGAGCTACCTAGAAAATATTTCATGTGTTTGTGTCTCATGATGTGGGGTTTTTTGGGATCTATGTAATTTTAATTTGCTCTGTTCTCTCACAATTATTAAAAATTAGTTCAAAGAGTATAAAGAATGTACATGGTAAACAGTGCCCCTTCTCGTGCTTCACTCTCTGTGTGATTAACAGGAAACGCATTTCTGACACTTTTAAAATGAGCAATCGCACGTATAATCAACTTGGTTAAAACTTCCTTCCTGGTAACTGCAACACTTCCTCTGCATCTGGATACGAGGGGAGACCCAGAAAAGCGGAAGAGTTTAGAGGTACACTGGGTAGGTTCAAATGCATTGTTTTCAAAAATCGAACAAATGATCCTTCAGCTTCATCGCCTCCACTGCTTTATCAGGTATTTTTTCCCTCTCTATTTTTTGCCCTTTTTGGGGATGACTGGGAATACTGACTCTTCCTTCTCTGCTAGAATATTTTTATCTGGAACGGTTACTGGTTCTTGAGATGATACTACCACTGAATGCCTCTGTTTCATTGTCTAGTTCAATCTGTATGTGTAGAGATACCCAGGAGGTTCCAGCAATAGCTTTGCAGGTGCATCAGTGCTTTTTTGTTTTTGTTTGAGAGGAAGAGGGAGGGCACCAGGAGCCTGTGCTAGCCAAGCTTCACATTCTTACAAGTGCATGCTGAGCCATTATTGTTCTTCCCAGTGTTTCTGAGGTCTTCTTGTAAAAGGCAAATGCTCCATAACCTTAACCATGAAGGAAGCAGTGAGTATGTAATCTGCCTGTTTCTTCTGCATCTTGTATCTTTTAAGATCGACTGAGGCAGAAGTTATTGCTGTGTGTTTGTGCGTTGCCTAAATTCAGACCTATTTAATTTCAAGTGTGAGTATTAATATATCTTCCAGTTCTCTTCTTTGTTATTCTATAATGTAGCAACATTACAGATCAAAGAGTGAATGTTTTAAGCTGCAAGAGACAGTGCTTCAGGACAGTTGGTTTTGTGTATTTACTAAGTAGAATTTCATAATATTTTATGGAGGGAATATTGACTTTATAAGTAACTTTAAGCCAAGATTTGAACAGAAGTTTGGATCTAATGAAACTTGTCTTTCTTATCTTCTAATCAAACTCTTCTTTTTTGTATATGTCAAATGCTCCACTATTTCTTAAGAAAATAAGTAGTTATGAGTCTCATTAATATTAGTCATTTGAGAGTGTTATCTTCTGAAAGAATTTTTGTGTCAATTGTTGATTCTTGTTTAGAATATAATATCTGACAACACAGTGAGACAGAATATTAAAATAAAAGCACCTTGTTTATATTTCAACTTCAATATTTTAGTATTTCCATTATTGTGTGAAGTGTTTCTTACTGCAGTTTGTCACACTTGTACTTAAATGCTTTCTGCAGGTAGGTACTCATTAAATATATATGGAAAGAGTGGATAAATTGATGAGAATAAACTTGTGAATTCTCATTAGAAACATGAAAATATCAGAGAAAAAAATCAGTTAAATAATCAGTTGGGATCCAAACAGTAGGTTACTGGAGCCCAGAAGTCCTTCCTTCCACCCTATGGCTTCTTGACTGACTAATACCGAGGACGATGTAACGAACTGTAACAAAGTTAAAATTACCTGAATGTTCTGCAAAGAGGGTTCAGCCGTGGGTGCCTCCTCTAAGACACAACCCTAACATAGCAGTGACAACCCAGAACTTCCTGATTCAAAACGATAAATATGTGTGAATGTTCTTGGCTGAAACTACCGATTCTGATATTTTTGAGTTTTGTTAATGAAATGATTACCTTTCCTAACTAGAAAGAAAAAAAATGGAGGGAAAAAAAAAAGGAAGACAGGAACTTGACTTAGGGAGTAGATACAAGAACCAAACAGTCTGGACACAGAGAATGTGAAGTGAGGTTGGGGAAGGCATCTGGGTCCCAATAAGTGGGAGACTGCACGAATAGGAAATATTTCAAAGGTTTTCTTAGTGGAGTGTTTTAATATTTCACAGAACACCTCACAAACTAGCACTTGATTTGTAAACTGGATTTAAAAATAATTAACATGTCAAGCCATTATAGTATACCACACACCATGGTAAATTAGTGCATTACCTATTTCCTTTATTAAATTGAATTCTCAAACATAAGTAGATAGAATGATTACAGAACCCCTTACAACACAGTGATACTGAATATTAAAATAAAAATACTTATTTACATTTCAATTTTAATATTTTAGCATTTCAATTATTATTTGAAGTATTTGACTGCAGTATGTCACATTTGTACTTAAATGCTTTGTGCACAGTAGGTACTCATCAATATAACATCGTCCACATTGAACAAGTACATGCATTACCTTACTTAATCCTCACCTCCAGCCTCTGAGAATATCACTCCTTTTGAATGATGGGAAACAGGCGCAGAGATTATTTAACGAGCTCAAGTCACCAGATACTAAGTGGCAGTTTCGGGATTCACGGGCCCTGACTCCGAAGTGCACCTGTCACTGCCATTCGTCTACACTGTCTCCTGCCCTCTCACAGAAAAACGCACCCGGAGAGTGCCGTCCCTGTGACCTGTCTCTGTTTCTCTGCTCCCAGGTTGCACAGGGCATGGAGTTGGAGAGCAATGAACAGCCCGTGGTCCTGAGAGAGGACAACTGCCGCAGGCGCCGGAGGATGAAGCCACGCGGCTCCGCGGCCAGCCTGTCCTCCATGGAGCTCATTCCCATCGAGTTTGTGCTGCCCACTAGCCAGCGCGCCAGCAAGACCCCGGAGACGGCGCTGCTGCACGTGGCCGGCCACGGGAACGTGGAGCAGATGAAGGCGCAGGTGTGGCTGCGCGCGCTGGAGACCAGCGTGGCGGCTGACTTCTACCACCGGCTGGGCCCAGACCATTTCCTGCTGCTCTACCAGAAAAAAGGGCAGTGGTATGAGATCTACGACAAGTACCAGGTCGTGCAGACTCTAGACTGCCTGCGCTACTGGAAGGTGCTGCACCGGAGCCCAGGCCAGATCCACGTGGTGCAGCGGCACTGCCCGTCGGAGGAGTCGCTGGCGTTCCAGCGGCTGCTCACCGCCCTCATAGGCTATGACGTCACCGACGTCAGCAACGTGCACGACGACGAGCTGGAGTTCACGCGCCGCCGCCTGGTCACCCCACGCATGGCCGAGGTGGCTGGCCGAGACCCCAAGCTCTACGCTATGCACCCCTGGGTGACGTCCAAGCCCCTCCCGGAATACCTGTTGAAGAAGATTGCCAACAACTGCATTTTCATTGTCATTCACCGCAGCACCACCAGCCAGACCGTCAAGGTCTCGGCTGATGACACCCCAGGCACCATCCTCCAGAGCTTCTTCACCAAGATGGCCAAGAAGAAATCTCTGATGGATATCCCCGAAAGCCAGAATGAACAGGACTTTGTGCTGCGCGTCTGTGGCCGTGATGAGTACCTGGTGGGTGAGATGCCCATCAAAAACTTCCAGTGGGTGAGGCATTGCCTCAAGAATGGGGAAGAGATTCACCTGGTTCTTGACACTCCTCCGGACCCAGCCCAGGACGAGGTGAAGAAAGAAGAGTGGCCACTGGTGGATGACTGCACGGGAGTCACCGGCTACCATGAGCAGCTGACAATCCATGGGAAGGACCATGAGAGCGTGTTCACTGTGTCTTTGTGGGACTGTGACAGGAAGTTCAGGGTCAAGATCAGAGGAATAGATATCCCTGTGCTGCCTCGAAATGCTGAGCTCACAGTGTTTGTGGAGGCAAACATCCAACATGGGCAGCAAGTCCTTTGCCAAAGGAGAACCAGTCCCAAACCCTTCACAGAGGAGGTGCTCTGGAATGTGTGGCTTGAATTCAGTATCAAAATCAAAGACTTACCCAAAGGGGCTCTACTGAACCTCCAGGTCTACTGCGGCAAAGCTCCAGCATTGTCTGGTAAGGCCTCTGCAGAGGTTCCGAGTTCTGAATCCAAAGGCAAAGCTCAGCTTCTCTATTATGTGAACCTACTGCTGATAGACCATCGGTTCCTCCTGCGCCATGGGGAATATGTACTCCACATGTGGCAGATATCTGGGAAGGGAGAAGACCAAGGGAGCTTCAATGCTGACAAGCTCACGTCTGCAACCAACCCAGACAAGGAGAATGCAATGTCCATCTGCATTCTTTTGGACAATTACTGTCACCCAATAGCCTTGCCTAAGCATCGGCCCACCCCTGACCCGGAAGGGGACCGGATTCGAGCCGAAATGCCCAACCAGCTTCGGAAGCAACTGGAGGCCATCATAGCCACTGATCCACTTAACCCTCTCACAGCAGAAGACAAAGAATTGCTCTGGCATTTCAGATATGAAAGCCTTAAACATCCAAAAGCATATCCTAAGCTATTTAGCTCAGTGAAATGGGGACAGCAAGAAATTGTGGCCAAAACATACCAATTGTTATCCAGAAGGGAGGTCTGGGATCAAAGTGCTTTGGATGTTGGGCTAACAATGCAACTTCTGGACTGCAACTTTTCAGATGAAAATGTAAGAGCCATTGCCGTTCAGAAACTGGAGAGCTTAGAGGACGATGACGTCCTGCATTACCTACTACAGCTGGTCCAGGTAGGGGATGCCAGTGTGATTTACAGAGCACTCTTCCCCCGAAATTTATTTGGATGTGCACAGGAACACCATTTAGTTGTCATCAAATGCCCTTTGTCCAGAGCATCCCGATTTGTCAGAGCAGATCTGAAGAAGCCACCTCAAAAAGTAGTATCCTGTTCCTTTTTAAAAATTCTCCTTGAGGGTTTTCTGACAGGCATTTTGAAGATGTTAGTATTTCCACTTTTTCGGAGGACTGAGTTTATGGGAACATGTTATTCACATTTGTTGTATTAATGATAGATTTGATTTATAGAATGCTCCTTTGTGTCAAGGCTTCAAGTGATATACATGCTTTTTATGTATTATTACATTTAATTCTTCCAATAACTATGATAGAGGTCAAGTTACTACTTTAATTATAAGGAAACTGAGGTAAAAAGAGAGGCTAGCTTATGTGCCCAAGGTCACACACTTTGAAAAACTGGAGTTTAAACCCAGGAGGTCTGACCCCAGGCCCTGCTGCTTTCTCTGCCTCCCGGGATCCTGCATCAGTCCACTGTCAGGGTTGGGGTCCTAGGGAGAAAAGGCCATACTCTCTGATCATGAACATGACATTCATGAATAACACCTCATATCTGGATGGGACCGTGAAAGACCCTCTCTTCAGACAGGTCTGGCACTGCGGTTCCGCTCGTGTTCTCATGCCTTTCCCTGGGGTCAAGAGAGGCCACACCATTTGCCTAAGTTTTCCTCAGGAAGTTAGAGGAAGGAGGAACAGTTCTCCTACTTACTGCAGCCGATCTCAAATTAGATTGTGCTGCTTGGTAAGGACAAGGAAGTAGAGAAATTGAAATAGAAATTCTCATTTAGAATGCAGGAGTGTTCATTCATGAATTCAACAACATGTGCATAGCGCTTCTGCTGTTCTGAATGCGGGACATGATGCAGTGATGAAAACAGAGCCTGTCTGCTCTCATGTAGCTTGCTGTGCATGAAAAAGACTGACATTTAATAACAAACTGTAATGAGTACTTTGGGGGAAACCTAGAGTATTATGAGAAAATAGTTAGGGATCCTGGGGACACAATTTAGATCAAAGAAGCCAGGGACAGTTCTGAGTAGGTGATGTTTGAGCTGCAATCATTAAGATTAGCCAGGGTAAATGTTGGACACTAAACTGCCTAATTATTATCTGTGTGACTGGAAGGCCCTAGAGTTTCTTGACAAGCACTGTGGATGGTTTTCGCTTAAACTCTGAACCACCACCTTCCATTAAGCAAATACTTGAAACATATTATTTGTCCCTTACCTTCATCTATCAAGTGTATCCAGTATTTTAATCTGTCCATGAGTGAAGATACTAGCATAACACTAAGGAAAATTTTAGAATAAGCCAAGCATCTTCAGCTTTCTAGCTCTCCAAAACAAAATAGAACATAAAACAAATTTGCATGAAATGTGTTCCAAGTCCCAAGGCGACTGAAAATTATTTTACACTGTCATTTTCACACATAAACTTTCCAGAATTGGAAAATGAATGGTGTTCTTGGAAATATTTAAATGAAAAAGGTCAATAAGTAACATCAGCATTGAATTTGTGGTCATAAATTTGAAGAGTATAGTCATTTGTAAAATTGAGACATTTTCAAATATGGTCAAATGACTCATTTAGGCTGAAATGGCCTCCTCATTGAGACCTGCATTGTCTTTGCAGAAGTGAAACATGAAGACGTTTGAAAAGACTCACATTAAAACATTTCTGAAGTGAGTACTGCTAGCGAAATAGCCATACTCTCCAAATTGAGATCTTAGCTGGAGCTATAGTGGCACCTATTTGACCATACCCATGGAGAGGATCTTTGAAAGTATTAGGGATAATTGAAATATTATCAAGTCAGTATTGATCGCTTCCAAACTGGAAAACCAGAGTAAGAAGTGAAAATCATACCCAAAGTTCCCAGGCCTTAAAACATAAAGTGGAATGGGAATTTCTACTGTTCCATCTGAAAAAAAGGGTAGACCATGTCTATTTATAAAGAAAATACACTGACATATTTAATTTTAAGCCTCCTCTCTTCATCATACCTACCCTATAATTTTATAGATGTGTCTATAATAATCAAACAGCATGTGTTAGTCTTATTGTTTTTAAAATTATGGACTATTGCAGATTTATAGAAAAGTACAGAGAATGATGTAACAGATACCACACACCCATCAGGGTTTAATTATTTTTTACATTTTATTAGTTTTTTTTCTTCAGTCTTGGAGCTATCGTTTAAGTCTGTATTTCTACATTAACCAAGTGATATGAAAACTACGAAACGCTTTTCCTGAGGAACCATATTAAATAAGAGATTTTTAGACAAAAGCTCTGTATATACCAGTACCTGGCAGGGGGTAGAGATCACTCTGCATGAATTGATCCAGGCCTGCTGTTTACTTGCAGTTAGAACCTGTGAGACAGCTCAGTGACTTGCCTTTGAGATGCCAGGCACACATCCTGAGCAGAAGTGGAGTGACAGGACTTTTAGGATCTTCACATTTAACAAGTATTTTCCTCCTTACATGTACTCTGTCTTCACCGTTTTCTTTCCAACAACCTCTCTTGCATTCCACTTTTATAGATTTGTTATAGCCATTTCCATCTTTCCCCTCTATTCTTCCAATCAATCAGCTAAGCCCTTAACAGGAGCCAAAGTCCTCCCCTCTTCGCCTTTGAAGTTATTGAAAGCACGTGACTGTGAGTCAAGAGTTTTGGCTTCTACTCCCAGTCCTTAAGCAAGTTCACTTTGGTTCACTCTGGCCCAAAGTGTCCTTGGAAAAAAAAGTTTTGCACTTAAGTGACTAGTAAGATTCTCATTACCCTAGCCATAAAAACCCACCAAGACAGAGTGCTAGTTTTTCTCCATTTCCTTTTCCCTGATGAACCAACATAGAATGTAGCCCTGCAAATGCTCGTGTGTTCTTCCTTTAGGCGGTGAAATTTGAACCTTACCATGACAGTGCCCTGGCCAGATTTCTGCTGAAGCGTGCTTTAAGAGTAAGTACTTCCATTTTGATAATAACATGACATTTTAAAAGTTACTGGGAATTGGCTGATAGATCTAGACCATTAGTCACAATAATTTCAACCATCTTGTTCCCACCCTCAGAACAAAAGAATTGGTCACTTCTTGTTTTGGTTCTTGAGAAGTGAGATAGCCCAGTCCAGGCACTATCAGCAGAGGTTCGCTGTGATCCTGGAAGCCTACCTGAGGGGCTGTGGCGCCGCCATGCTTCACGACTTTACCCAACAGGTCCAAGTAATCGAGATGTTACAAAAAGTTACTATTGATATTAAATCGCTCTCTGCTGAAAAGTATGACGTCAGTTCCCAAGGTATGGTAGCTATATTTTCTGGGTTCTCTTTCCAGATGCCTTCATCTCCAAATGCCATCATCCCTGGAAGGCGCTTTGGGCCTTCCTAAAGGCAGCAAAGAGCAATTTTTAAAAATCCTCTGTCTTTAGGGAGCAAGCAAATTTAAGTTCTCCGTTTACAACTCAGTATATTTTTAAAACTGTATATATATTTTTAATGATGAGTTTATAATAGATATTAAACTGAAAAAATTTTAAAGCATTATGCAGATGTAAGATCTATTTTAAGAACAATTGTGCATACACAGTAAGGTTGGTTATTTTTAAATATTTACGTTTTCCCCCATCTTTCAATATATACACATAATTTTCAAATTTTCAGTATTTTAAAATAACAAATTATTAAGAAGATATTTAAATTTTTTGGCACATATATATGTGTGTATACATATATACCTTCATATATTATATATATACACATATAGTATATATACTATATTATATATTTATATATAATATAATATATATCAGAGTACTTCATATCACCTCTTCTCTGAAAAATATATATCACCTCTTCTCTGAAGGCATTTCCAATATTGTTTTGGAATATTCCTAAGAAATCCTGTTCCTGGCCCCCACAGAAAAAATAAATGAAAATTAATCACTCTCTCTCTGTCATCAGTACATCCTTCTAGTCTGCTAAAGTACATGAGCCTTGAAGCAGGGAAATATCTTTTATTCCTATTTGTGTGTCTCAACCCAGCAGCATGGTTCATAAGGGACATTCACTAACATACTCAGCCAGTATTATAAACTTCTGGATATTTAGAATTTCCACTTTTTCCTTTTGATTCTTTACTAATACACCAATAATGCTCTGTTCTAAAAGTAATAATAGTAATAATGCCTGGCTGGTGTAGCTCAGTGGATTGAGCATGGGCCTGCGAACCAGATGATGGCGGTTCGATTCCCAGTCAGGGCACATGCCTGGGTTGCAGGCCAGTTCCCAGCAGGGGACACACGAGAGGCAACCATACATTGATATTTCTCTCCTTCTCTCCTTCCCTTCCCCTGTAAAGATAAATAAAATAATAAATAAATAAATAAATAAAAATAATAGTAATAATGATCTTACTCACTTTTATTTTTATTGTAAGTATGAAAGGGGAACATTCATACTGGCCTCCAGTCTGTTACACAGGGAGTAATTTTTAATTTCGGTACTTTACTTTTAGAATTTGGAGGCTGTCACATCATCTCCACCCTGCCTAACTTACTCTTTGGAAAAAATTTGACAGAACCCTAACCAAATTCTATTTATTATGGTCTTCAAATGTCTGTTCCCCAAATCAGATGGCAGTTTAAAGTTTCACACATTAGAAAGAAAACTAAAGTATCAGTTCCTTAGTGCTATTCTTAAAATACCCTTCCCTACATGGCCATCCTGGTGTACTGTATCTCTCCCCTACCTCCGTCCCCTGGTGTGGTACGTGCACACGGTAGTATTGCTCCCAGTGAGCCTGCTCACCTTGACACCTCAAATGGGTAGTTCCTCCAAGACAGAGACTAACCCCCTTTTCTCTTACTCCGCACCTGACCAAACGTATAGAATGTCATGAATAGATGTGGCCTCAGGGAGCGTCGTGGATAATGTTGGTAATTTCTTGAGCTCACATAACTCGTGTGCTTTTGATAATTACAGTTATTTCACAACTTAAGCAAAAGCTTGAAAATCTTCAGAATTCGAATCTGCCCAAGAGCTTTAGAGTTCCGTATGACCCTGGGCTGAAAGCAGGAGCTCTAGTGGTACGTATCACCTGGGTGTCTCCACATAGTCCGCTGTCTTGAAAATGTCTGTCAAGCTCTTTTCTAAACACTAGACACTAAAAGCCTCTACACAAGGCAATTGCCCACCCATTTTGTATTAAATTAGCTTCCATGTGGAATCATTTACGTGCAAAAAAAATGTCCATTTTAAGCATACAGTTCATTACCACAATTGAGATACAGAACATTTATATAGAAATTTCGTAGAAATAGTTCTTTCATATTCTTTTTTTACTTAGTCCTTTCTTCCTTCCACACCCTATCTCAGACAACAAATCTGCTTTCTATTATGTAATTTTGCCTTCTCTAGAATTTCATGGTGTGGAGTCATACAGTATGTAGTTTTATATTTTATTTAGCATAATGCTTTTAAGATCCACCCATGTTGCTATGTGTATCAGTAGTCTGTTCCTTTTTATGACTGAGTAGTATTTCCTGATATAGCAATGCCACAGTTCATTCTCTATTCACTTTCTGAGTAAATAGTTAGCAGTGAGATAGTTGGGTCAGATGGTACATGTGCATGTAATTTCATAAGATACAGCCAGGCTGCTTTTCCAAAGTAACTGTACTATTCATTTTACATTCCCACCAGCAATGGATGGGAGTTACAACAGTTCCACATCCTAGCCAACACTCATTGTCAGTCTTTTCAAAAGACTGATGACACCCATTGCAGTGGTGTGAAGTGGCATCTCACTGTTGAGCGTTTTCTCGTGTACTCGGCCTCCACCTTCTCTTGAGCATATTCTGTTCACATCTTTCATTCTTTTTTAATGTGGCTTGCTTTCCTATTTTTTATGAGTTATTTATATATTCTGGACACAAATCCTTTATAAGGTACACATTTCACAAATATTTTCTCCTGGTCTATGACTTGTCTTTTCATTTCCTTATTATATTTCAAGGAACAGAAGGTTTAATTTTTATTAAGTCAATTTATCACTTTGTCTTTTATGGCTTATGCATTTTTCACTCTAAGAAATATTTGCTTGCCCTGGCTGGTGTAGCTCAGTGGATTGAGCACGGGCCTGTGAAACAAACAACCGCAATTCAATTCCCAGTCAAGGCACATGCCTGGGTTGCAGGCCAGTTCCCAGCAGGGGATGCATGAGAGGCAACCATACATTGATATTTCTCTCCCTCTCTCCTTCCCTTCCCCTCTAAAGATAAATAAATAAAATCTTTTTTTAAAAAAGAAATATTTGCTTAATCCAGCAACGCTCAGCCTGGGGTGGCCAATCCCCCTCCCACATACATACACTCACATACCAAAGGACATTTAATGATATATTGAGACATTTTTGACTGCTACAACTGGGAAGATGTTCCAGTGGGTAGAGGCCAGGAATGCTGCTAAACATCCTAAAATGCACAGCACAGCCCCCAAACCCTAGCAAAGAATTATCCAGCCCAAAATATAGTGCCAAAGTTGAGAAATACTGCCTCATTCAATGTAACAAATATTTTTCCAGAAATCATATAGTTTTAACTCTTACATTTAAGTTTTATGTATTTTGAATTAATTGTTTTAATATAGTTTATTATGTTATTACAGTTGTCCCATTCCCCTCCTTCACTTCCCTCCACCCTGCACACCCTCTCCCACCCACATTCCCCCCTTTAGTTCATGTCTGTATGTCATACTTGTAAGTTCTTTAGCTTCCACATTTCCCATACTACTGTTACCCTCCCCCTGTCCATTTTCTACCTACCATCTATGCTACTTATTCTCTGTACCTTTTCCCCCTCTCTCCTCCTCCCACTCCCCTGTTGCTAACCCTCTATGTGATCTCCATGTCTGTGGTTCCATTCCTGTTCTAGCTGTTTGCTTAGTTTGTTTTTGTTTTAGGTGTGGCAGTTAATAATTAGAGTTTGCCGTCATTTTACTATACATGTTTTTTATCTTTTCTTAGATAAGTCCCTTTAACATTTCATATAATAAGGGCTTGGGGCTGATGAATTCCTTCCCTTGACCTTATCTGAGAAGCACTTTATCTGACCTTCCATTCTTGGATGTAGATCCTTGCATTTTATAACTTGGAATACTTCTTTCCAGCCCCTTCTTGCCTGTAAGGTCTCTTTTGAGAAATCTGCTGATAGTCTGATGGGAACTCCTTTGTAGGTAACTGTCTTCTTATCTCTTGCTGCTTCTATAATTTTCTCCTTCATTTTAATCTTGGATAATGTAATTATGATGTGCTTTTGTGTGTTCTTCCTTGGGTCCACCTTCTTTGGGACTCTCTGAGCTTCCTGGACTTCCTGGAAGTCTATTTCCTTTGCCAGCTTGGGGAAGTTCTCCTTTATCATTTGTTCAAATGCCTTTTCCACTTATTGCTCTTCCTCTTCTCCTTCTACTACCCCTATAATTCAGATGTTGGAATGTTTAAAGATGTCCTGGAGGTTCCTAAGCCTCTCCTCATTATTTTGAATCCTTGTTTTTTTGTTCTTTTCTGTTTGGTTGTTTCTTCTGATCCACTCCATTGATTTGAGTTCCAGTTGCCTTCCCATCACTATTGGCTCCCTGTACATTTTCTTTTATTTCACTTTTTATAACCTTTACTTCTTCCTCTATTTTGCAACCATATTTAACCAATATGGGCTGCTCAGATGCTTCCATGAGCATCTTGATCACCAGTGTTTTAAACTGTGCATCTGAGAGGTTGGCTATCTCTTCGTCATTTAGTTGTATTTTTTCTGGATCTTTTATCTGTTCTTCCATTTGGGCAATTTTTTTGTCTTGACATGCCTGTTACATAGTGGGGGTGGAGACTTACGTGTTCACCAGGGTGGGGCAACCCAGTCACTGGGTTGTGATGCTGTATGTGGGGGAGGGATCCAAGAGGGAATAATGGTGCTTGTTCCACCAGATTTCAGTCACTTCTCCCACTTCCCCCAAGCAAATTGGGCCCTTCTGTTGCTGATTTCCAGGTGGGTGAGCTTGTGTACATCCTGGGACCCTATGGATCTCTCCAACAAACTCTCCTGTGAGGCTGGAAGTCTCACCTGGCACCTCAACCTTCACAGGTGTTTTCGATTGGTATTTTGAGTCTTTATTTCCCTGTGCTGGAGCCCTGGGTTGTGCAGTCTGTCTCGCTCCCCAGTTTCACCTGGTTTATCTGTGTGAGAATGTGGGAACGCCCGCTCCCCCAGCTGCCTTGTGCACCAGTGCCCCTCCAGAATCCACTGCCTCACTGGGTCCACCAACCACTGCCTGCACACCCCGCCCGGGGTTCGCCAGCTGTCGCTTTGCTGCAAGTTCTATCCACCCAGCCACCCAACTCCACTCCTCCTACTGGTCTGTATGAATGTGTCTATTTTAACTCCTTGGTCGTCAGACTTCCATACAGTTCAATTTTCTGTCAGTACTGTTGCTTTTTTGTTTCTAAATTTTTGTTGTCCTTATTTTGGTTGTATGAGGAAGGCACACTATGTCTATCTATGCCTCCATCTTGACTGGAAGTTCTGAATTAATTTATGTGTATAGTATGAGATATGAAGATCAGGTTTCATTTTTTATCTGAATATCCAACTTTTCCAGCACCACCTGTTGAAAAAATTGTCCTGTTCCTGTTTAAATATGTTGGCAATACTTTTGTCAAATGTCATCTGACCGTGTAGACTTATATCTAGATTCTCTATTCTGCTCCACTGATCTAAATATATCTATCTTTATGTCAATACCACAGGCTCTTGGTTATATTCAAATGATAAACCACTTCATATGTGCATAAAACTCTTACAATGGTATATTTTCATCAACCTCTTCTCATTGTTACACTGTTTTTGTTATGCTTTTAATTTCTACATATATCAGAAGCCAAATACATTGTTATTACTTTTGCTTTAAATGGTTGAAATAGATTTAACAGACTGACTTTTTTATATCTACCCACACATTTACTCTGCACTACTTGTATAGGCTCGTGTTTCCATCTGGCATCATTTTCCCTCAGCCTTTAATATTTTTAACAGTGAAAGTCTTCTGGCAAGAAATTCTTCTATATTTTATTTGTAAAACTCTTTATTTCACTTTCATTCTTGAAAGATATTTCCCCTGGAAAGAAGGGGACATTCCTCCCTTCATGTTTATTTTCTGTGCAATTAGCAGTAAACCGGCCCTAAAATAAAAACACACACTGACATTTGTCCTTACCCAGTTAGAGATTGCTAGGAATAATAACATATAATACAGCTTCAAATTGTGTTTGTTTTCTTTTAAAGACCACATCACGGTTTTGATGAATGGTGAATTCACTTTGGGCCAAAACCCCTAAGATTTTTTTATGTTGGAGTGGCTGCTAAGCCACATTTCCAGAGAAGTTCCTTGAGTTTATTTAGGTGTATGGGGTTTTTCTTTTGAGAGAGGATGCACTGTACCTGAATGCTAGATTTCTGTTTACTACAGTCAAATTTTATCTTATTATATTTGGTCTGTTGCCTCTGATTCTGCAAGAATAGTTTTTACATATTGTGATGCAATAGGATACTTTTTTTCAAATTAAATCTTATAAGGCCAAATATATAAAGAAAGGACAGCAAAGTTGCTCTGCATTAAAGGGGACCTGAGAGTACCAGAATTCGTGGGAGTAGGGCACGCAGAGGATGGGATCTGCTAGACCTCCTGAGCATCTTCACAGACTCTTAGGGTTCCTTGGGACACACTTTGAGGACCACTGGTGTGAGTGTTGTGAATTGCTCTCACTAGTATTCTCAGGTTTGGTGAGAACCCTTTCTATATTTTTATCCAAATCATTGAAAATCATTTCCCAACTAGGAGTTTGTCCTGATTATTTTTAGTGATAACTTTGCAAGAGGATGTGTGTTCCCACAATGTGTATTCATTGTACATTAAAGCATCTGACTGTTTCCTTACAGATTGAAAAATGTAAAGTAATGGCCTCCAAGAAAAAGCCCCTGTGGCTTGAGTTCAAATGTGCTGACCCTACAGCTCTATCAAAGGAAACAATTGGAATTATCTTCAAACATGGAGATGATCTGCGCCAAGACATGCTTATTTTACAGGTACACCACTGTTAAGAATTTGTTTCGGTTACCTGAAAAAATAATTCTGGTATAATTAGATCTACAAGATGCCTTCTACTGACACTATCCTGTTCTGTCTTTGATCATTGTTCATCTTGTATGATGGACAACGATCAAAGATTCTCTTAGAGAATCTAATAGATGATGGGGGAGTATGGCTGTGGGTCGTTAGATGCACATTCTGGTGAGCATCACGGTTCTGTCCATTGCTGACAGGATCCACAGCCAACGTTCCCAAATAGCCAGATGTGCCTCCCTCACCTATCCTCTGTTTCATACACCCATTCCTAGTATGGCAACCTAGAACACAGGCATATTAACCCCCACAGCATTCACTTAATTCTTATTCATAGACATAGCTACATACTCACAGGTGCTCTTCTTAAATACATCACCTTTGATACACACCCACATACACAAACTCAAATGAATGATTTGATAGGGAAGAGAGAAAATAAAAGAGGTAAGTGACTGGAGAAACCATGCAGTTAAATAACAAACAGCGAATGGATTACTAGAGCAGGTCAATGGCAAAGGTATCACTGTTAATCATTTTTCTGTTTTCTAACATTTCTGGGTAAACTTTAGCTTCTCAAATTCATAAAGTGATACTCTATATTCTAGCTGTTTAACATTGTAGAGGTAACATAATTTCTAATAATAATATGATTTATTTAAAACAAACCGCAATGATGGGAATGTAGACTATTTAAGAAAAAGGACATGTTTTTAATTCCCTCTGAGTTTCTGGTTTTGCTTCCTTCTAATATGGAAACAATAATACCCTTTGCACTCTTTTCAAGAATTGTATGTATATTTTCCTGGGAAAAAATTTTTATTAAAAAAAGAAAAAGTCCTTCAAACTTTTTAAAATTAATTAAATTCCCAATAAATCTGTAAAATCCTTTGAATTATTTGCCCTGGATGGTGGCTCAGTTAGTTGGAGCATCGACCCGTAACTGAAAGGTTACTTCTTTGATTCCCAGTCAGGGCGTATACCTAGGTTGTCAGTTTGATCCCTGATGCCTGCACATGTGATCCCAGGTCTGGGTGTGTACAGAAGGCTGCCAATCACAGTGTGTATCTCATGGTGATGTTTCTCTCCCTCCCTCCCTCTCTCTCTAAAAAGCAATGAAAAAGTGTCCTTGGGTGAGGATAAAAAAACTTTTGAATTATTCAAAGATATATTTGAGAAACACAAAACATCTCTCATTTTCCTCTCATTTTGCACTTTACCTTTATGAACTTTATTTTGTTGTTAGGGCACTTTGCTTGGCAGATAGGACATGGTATTTAAGTTCTCTAATCCTCAGTCTCTTCACCTGCAGAATATGAATAATAATCATATCCATGCTATAAGGTGAATGCAAAGGATCAACATAAAACAGCACCCAGTAAATGTTAGTTCTCATTATCATTGTTGCTATTGTTTTCTTGGTTGTAGCCCAAGAGTGCCTTATGAATAAAAATTTGTAGGGATGGGTCCTGGCGGGTGTAGCCCAGTGGATTGAGCATGGGCCTGTGAAGCAAAGGGTCGCTGGTTCGATTCCCAGTCGGGGCACATGCCTGAGTTACAGGCCAGGTCCCTAGTAGGGGACACATGAGAGGCAACCACACATTGATATTTCTCTCCCACTCTTTCTTCTTCCCTTCCCTTCTCTCTAAAAATAAATAAATAAAATATTTTTTAAAACTTGTAGGGATGGTAGAGTGGATATTTTCTTATTGTTGTTCAATTACAGTTGTCTCTATTTTCCCCCCATTACTCTCTCCTGCCCTACCCACCGCCCTCCTCCCACACTCAATCCTCCCCCATGTTGTCCTTGTCCATGGGTCCTTTATACATGTTCCTTGACTTGACCCTTCCCCTTCTTTCCCCCATTATGCCCCTCTCCCCTCCCCTCTTGTCACTGTCAGTTTGTTCTTTATTTCCACCTCTCTGGTTCTATTTTGCTTGCTTATTTGTTTTGTTGATTAGGTTCTATTTATAGGTGAAATCATATGGTATTTGTCTTTCACCGCCTGGCTTATTTCACTTGGCGTAATATTTTCCAGTTCCATCCATGCTGTCAAGAAGGGTAGGAATTCCTTCTTCCTTTCTGCTTTATAGTATTTTATTGTGTAAATGTACCACAGCCTGGTACTGGCATAAGAACAGACACAAAAATCAATGAAACAGGACAGACAGCCCAGAAATAAACCCATGTCTCTATGGTCAATTAATATTTGACAAAGGGTCAAGAAGATAAATTGGGGTAAAAATAGTCTCTTCAACAAATGGTGTTGGGAGATCTGGACAGCTACATGCAAGAAAAATCGACCACCAACTTGCACCATACACAAAAGTAAATTCAGGATGGATAATATTAGTCATGGAACTTTTTGTATTGTGGTAAAATATATGTAACTAAAGTGGAGGAGATGAATCGTGGCTAACATCTATCTCAAAAGAAATCCCATTTATCTTTTCTCAAGGTAAATCTCAGGAACCAAAATTAACAGGCTACCAATGAATAGAAACTTTAGAGCACCAGGTTTATAAATAAAAGTACAGTTGTTACTTATATATTTTGTGTTACTAGATAAGATTTTTTAAAGAGAAAAAATATATACATTTATATTGGAAACTTTTTTGTGTTTTGACGCACAGATTCTACGAATCATGGAGTCCATTTGGGAGACCGAATCTCTGGATCTGTGCCTCTTGCCATATGGTTGCATTTCGACTGGTGACAAAATAGGTGTGTGGTTACCCTGGGAGAGGGGTAAAATACTGAGTTAGTTTTAAAGGATTATAATTCCTTGATGGTAGGCATTTACTAGCTGACAGATGACAATCATAATCCATATAAAAGGGAAGAAAATGCTCCCAGGCTGGTGAATATGGCTCCCAGTTTAATATGGATATGTTGAAGGTAAATGAATGCACAATTCAAATCCTTGTGCCTAGACATGGAAATAATTTTAGTAAAAATTGCTCCTTCCTCTTTACTTTCCTACCTCTAAACTTTAACTGTTTCATTACACATTAAACTTCTCCCTCACAGTTAACATTTAAAAATAGACAGAAATATCTGCCACTTATTTTAGTATCCCAGAATTCACATTATCAAAGCTATTACATATTCCACTCTTAGGTGCTTGTACAAACATTCAACAACTTAATGTCAATCAAACATTTTTATTCAAGTTTCCAACTTGAGAACTGTACAAAAGTACTTACATTTGACCTGTAATTTGAAAAAGGAAAAGGCACAGGCTGGCAAGTAAGGAAGGATATACTCAGGCCATAACTGCTTTTACTTAGTACTTTTCGAACCATCCCTTTCCTCTTTTCATTCAGGGATATTGAAAGTATGTCCCACACAACTTCCATTTTCTCCTCCTTTTGTTTGTTTTTCTTACTGCTAAGACCACCAACAGCATGAACCTGGAAAATAGCTCTCTGCCCTCCATTCCACAAAGACATAGCCATTTCTCCTCTGGGCCAGGCACTGGACCCCAACCTGCATCAAACTGTGTGCCTCCTCCTGTAGGAATGATCGAGATTGTAAAAGATGCCACAACAATTGCCAAAATTCAGCAAAGCACAGTGGGCAACACAGGCGCATTCAAAGATGAAGTCCTGAATCACTGGCTCAAAGAAAAGTGTCCCATTGAAGAAAAGGTGAGCTTTTTCATTTCCTTACTTTGAAGGCTCTGTATCAGTTGTCATTTATGTGGTAATTATAGTTTCACATTTTCAAAGGATCTACCGATATCGTGCCTCCTGATGTATTTGGGGGAAGCCCTTTCTACACGAGGTCATGGGGGTTTAACCGCCTTCCCGTGCCAGCTTAGCATATCTGTATAAAACAGACATGCTCAGTTCAGAACCCCACAAGCATTTGCTTCTCCTTTGATTATCAGGCACGCTTTGCATAAAATTTGGTTCTGTGAAATAATTTGTTAGCACTTTTTATGAAAGTCTATTTTTGTTGTTCAGCAGAAAAATTTAGTTACCACATATAAATTTCTTCCTACCTGGGAAACACCACATACCCTATAAAAAAATTTCTAATTTACCACTTTAATCTAAACGGTAAATTATGGATGCCGAAAATGGCAGTTCCACCGTTCCTCTCAAGTACGTGTGCTGAACCCCTCACCTGCCACTGGGTGGCCGTGTAAAGGTCGGCTGCACGGGCTGAGCACTTCTCATCGGCATGGTTAGCAGCTTTTGGAGGGACAGTGTCATTAGCAGCACTTATTAGCCTGATATACATGTGTCTTGTGACCCCACCCTATTTTAACTGGTCACAAGCAAAACACATGCTCACCAGTGACAAATGATCATGGGTTCTGTGTGGCTGTTGTCGAGTGACTCCTGGTTAGAAAGTGAAGCAACCCTTTGATTAAATTGATGTTGCCCTTTCACTTGTGTTTCCTCCTGGTACTATGAGGATTCACTGAATCTTCACCTAAAGGGTAAGTAGAGCAATGAGAAAGTTGGCACTGAACAGATATAACATTAATAGAAGCAGGCACAACTAACGTGCTCTCTGAAAATGTAATGTCTTTTTGAACGTCATTTGTAATACATCCGTGCTGCTCTGTGCAGTTAGAACACAACTCATATTCAGATGCTTTTTAACTAGTTTCAGGCAGCAGTGGAGAGATTTGTTTATTCCTGTGCTGGCTACTGCGTGGCAACCTTTGTTCTTGGAATAGGCGACCGGCACAATGACAACATCATGATTACAGAGACAGGTGAGTTTACTTCTTGTGACTTTTTTGGTTGGGGTGAAATACACATGACATAAAATTGACCATTTTAACCAGTGTAAGTGAACAAGTGGGGGCATCGACTACATTCACATTGTCCTACAGCATCGCCACCCTTCATCTCCGAAACGTTTTCATGTTCCCCAGCTGAAACTCAGTACCCATTGAATGCCAGCTCCTCCTTCTCCCAGCACAGAGTAATTTTTAAATGGAGTTCAAGGGTGGAGCACATATCTAGAAGTCGTTGTACAGAGACACAGATTCCGTTATCACCCAAATCACTCAGGCATGAGTAATAGAAGATGATGTAGGAAATGAGACCTAAGTAGCATAAATCAGACAGCAGCTAAGTAGGATCTTATCCCAGAAGCTCATGAAGGTGGGCGTGACCAACAGTGTCCGATTTCATAGAAAAGCAACTAAAGGACTCATAGATATCTCTTTAAATCTGAAATGCTGTGCCCTCCTAACGACCCTCTTCACTGGTTCACTATGCGCTCTGACAGTGCTCAATACTGGCTACCATGCTAGGAAATTTTTGTCTAAGAAATTTGGGCCAATTTAAGAAGCGAGTCTGGAAAAAACACCACGTTTGGGTAAACCACTTACTCTCTATGAGAATGGAAAGAGATAATGCCTTTATAGAGACCGTACGTATAATAAAGAGCTCTACAAATGAGAAGAGTCGACAGTAGTTGTGGTGGTGATGATGACAGTGGTAGAGATTGACCCAAAGGAGATGCTAATGACTTACTTCTATCTTGGTACTCAGAAATAACAGGTAAATGTATGTCCTCCAAGCAGAATGAAACATCAGTCTATCTTGAGTTACACAAAGGAAGAGGGTCTTGGGCATAATGATGACATATTAGCCAGAGTTTTAATTGACATTTCTAATAATAATTCTGAAGTAACAATTTTTAAATAACATTTGGCTGTCATTTAAAGAACACCGGATGGATATATATAGAAAACACCTTTGGTTCAAAGACTTTGTGGCTACTACTACACACACCTGCTAAGACAAAAAAAATATCACCAGCTGATAAAACAGTATAAAAATAGCTCTGTCACCCAAGATAGTTCATTGTCAGCAACTTAAAACAAAAGCTTCAAGATATAAACAAACCAGAGTATTGTTACAAGTGCTTATGCCAGTGTAATGATGTCAGACATTTTCTTCTTTTAAGGAAATCTATTTCATATTGACTTTGGGCATATCCTTGGGAACTACAAAAGTTTCCTGGGTATTAATAAAGAGAGAGTGCCATTTGTGCTAACCCCAGACTTCCTGTTTGTGATGGGAACTTCTGGAAAGAAGACAAGCCTACACTTCCAGAAATTTCAGGTAACTGGCCTCCCTCATGACCACCTACTGTGAACACCAAGCAGATGGTGCCCTCCTCTTTCTCTCCTCTCTGAGGCTGCTCGCACCCCTGCCCACCCCTTCTGGCATGACCACCCATCACCTCCATTCCTTCCCAAGTGCAAAATGACATTTCTCAGTAATCTTCCCACCAACAGCCAAACAGCGAGTGAGGAAAAGCTTCAGGGGGACTGGTGATTCTAGGACATCAGGATGACACTGGTACTGAAACGGGGGCTTTAAGAAAGATCACCTGGCAACCAGGTTTAGCTTTTGAATACTTATCTACCCAAGGCAAGGCCTAGAAGACCCAATTTTTACATAGATTTTTCAGGACTCCCAAATGATTATGGACTTTTCTTGATCGTTTTTTCTCCAGGTGTATATCAAATTGCTAATGCAGGAACTCTTACTGCACCACAGTGTGCTTATCTCATCTTTGTAAAGGACAGTCTTTTCTCTCATTTGAAGTCCTGTCGACTTGACTGCAGGTCCTGCGGGGCTCTAGCTTGCCTGCTCTCTGTGAGCCAGCACCTGCCTGGGTCTGCCCAGCTTCCTGGGAGCATTCACATTCCGCCTTCTTTCCCAGCCCTTCTTGGTCTACGTTTGCTGTTGACTCTCAAACATTTTAAACACCTGAGGAGTAAAATTTTCACGCTTGCCAATTTAGTAACTGTGAATGAATGTAACTCAGAGAAATTGTAACTACTACTATAATATACCGATTTTATTAATAAATGCAAAACAGGCCAATAGAGGCAACAGGTGATGACTTTATATGTACAACAGCCCTCCCCCTTAATGCCTTTTATATGTACTCAGCGTTTTAGAGGTCTTTTTCCTGAGTCTTTTCTCAAGTCCCACATTGCCCTTGGGTGGGGGGGGGGGAGGGGAGCATGGGCCTGAAGCTCAGTGAAACAGGAACTAGAATGTACTGTTTTGGAATCTGTCTGTTCTTGTTTATTCTCCTGCCTGACTTTCACTTCAGTGATTACAGGACTTATCCTCCACAGTTCCAGGAGTTCTGTCAGAGAAACTGAGATCTCTGTGGCCAGATGGTCTTAAGATTTCTACTGTTTTTCTGTGTAAACTCAACTGGGTTTCAGACAGTTGTCAGGGATTTGACACATTTCAGTCCTGTTTTTCTTTAAATTTAAAATCATATGTTTTGACAACTTCCTAGAACAGAAAAAATGGTTTCAACAACAACAACAAAAAAAGGCAGAAAGGACGAAAAAAGAAACACCTGGAAGAATTTAACTATTTAATTGAGGGAAAACACTCAGTTCTCTTCTCCTGGAGGTGACTCACCTGACTAGCTTTGAGCAAACAAAGCAGCAAAAGTGCTATTTAAAGAGTCAGATGGACACAAGGAATTTGACCTCACAGATTCTCCTTGTTTCTGTGGATATGTTCTCTTCCTATTACTGACAACATTTCCATAGACCAAAAAGTGCCCGTGTCAACCCTAAAATCCCAGGAGGGCTTCCCCTTCAGTCTTCTTTGTTGTCGTTTTAAATTTACCGGGAGAGGAGGCCAAGGAGTGGTTGCCACCCCCCAGCCAGCTTCCACCCAAAGCAAGAACTCTTTGCAGGGAGACTTCTCCATTCTTTGTGGCCATAGTGTGTTTCTTAAGCCATTAAAACCTCTTTCTCTAAAGTGACATCTAGGCAGTTTCCACTGCTAAAAACGCACCTTCATAAATTGCACATACTTACATAGAAACACTTATACTTTAGGGTATTGACATACTATTTAAGTGCCAGTGTATACATGCACTTTGATCCTTAAACACAGATCCAGCAAGGTATTGCATTTGGAAAGATGGGTGTTGGAACAGGGAAACTTGAGTACATCTCAGGCAAAAGAGTAATATATAGAGCATGAAAAAGAAGTGTTGTTCTGGTTAAAGAGCAAGTGAGGGTCCACACTCTGCCTGCCCCCTTGTCTGTTCCTCCTTTCTGCACTTGTCCCCACCCACGTCACTCACAATCGGACAAAAGCCAAACGTATGTACATCCGTATACAGTTAGACAGATGCAGACCTTCAAAAGCTTCCAGCCTGACAAAGATGAGCAGCAAGTTTTTTCATCACTTAACTCCAACTGTTTGGCAGGGTTTGTTTTTTTTTTTTTTACATATTACTAAGCCTTTCAGAAGATTTCCTGTTTCTTAGCTTTATGTTCCCTTTTGAGATGAAGTTCTTCAAGGTCAGGAAGCACATCTCTAAATTCTCTAAATAGCATCTCACATCTTGTATCATAAAGCTGCCATTTTTAGGTAAGCTGGGAAATGTTGTATATATTTACATTTGAATTAAAGGTTTTCTCATTTCCAGTGAATCGCTCATTTTGAATTGGCGAGATTAATGAATGCATACAGCACATGTGAGTAACTTATTTGAATGGCTCGAAAAAAGTTGACCCACTTTCTGTTAAGGCTGAGGTAAGCCCCCTCCACAAAGTCTTAAAAATAAACCCAGCACGTGGCTAGAGGAGGGCAGCCAGGGGAGCGGGCGGAGGACGGCACTCCCTTTGCTCCCCATCTGCTTTCCAAGCTTGAATTCAAACTGAACAAAACTGGCGCTGGTTAGCTAGTTTAGCTAACGACCATATTCATAAACTATTTCAAGAACAGTGGAGAGTTCAGGAACAAACTACAATCAGACAAAAAGACCCGAAACCAAGGCCTGCTGTTGGAACCCAGGATTGTCTGTTAGCCCGTGGAGTAGCAAAGACACACACATATATTTTGATAATGACCATTTTGGTAAGTTCTCCTTAGAAAAGTCTCTCTCTTCCTGAAGAGATAAAAAAGAAAACAATGTTTTTCCCACTGGTAATATATTTTTGAACCATTTTGTTTTAAATTTCACTGAACAATTATAGAACACATATTATATGCAAATACATTTATATCACTGGCAAATAAAATGTGGCTTCCCATTTATTTTTATATAAGAATGCGGGGTTTTTCTCATTAAAAGTAGTAACTGCTTCTAAAAAAAACAAAACCCAGCAAAATACTGAAAACATCAGTAAGATATGAAAAAACCATTATCCCACCTCCTAAAAATGATACTGTCAACACTCTAGTGTCTTTCTTTCATTCTATCAAGTACAGTATTTGGTGTTTTAGGTTGTAAATTAATTAGACCTTATTTAAAAACTAAAGAAATAGATACAGTGTTGCTCCCTTAAACTGTTCACTGACTTCTCCTCTGACTTGCAATCAAATCTAAACGTCTCATCTTGCCCTCCAGGGCCCTGTGCTATGGAGCTCTGCCCCCGCCCCCTGCCCCTGGCACCTTCCCTACATTCACTCAGTTCTCAGTGGCCTTCTTCCACGTCTTCCCTGTCCACCTATCCAGCTGTTCACCACGCAGGCCTCCTCCCTGGAACGGCCTCCCTGCCCTTTAGGGCCCAGATGAAGTGTTATCGGTCAGAACAGTCTTCTAAATAAGGTCCCTGGGGTCACTCTTTGCCACAGCGCCTGCATGTTGCCCTCAGAGCATCTATCACAGCGTGTGATCATCTGGGCTAGCCCGCTCTTTGTGTCTCCCTTCCCAGAGTAAGCTCTGTGTGACCTGGCCACATCTTACCTGAATCCCTCCCACGGGGCCTGAGACATATAAGCACTCGGTAGGTTATTTGGGGTGTGAAGGAGTGAATCGTAGAGGAGTAATTGCTGCATTAGTATGAAGTGGATGAGACTAGCTTGCCTTTTGGTTTTCTTCCTTCCTCATAATACATTGTATTCTATGAATTTATGAAGTAGTAACACAGGCACAGACAGACAAACTACCATCACATGGATGTCAATAAGCCTTCAAGGTACAGGTTAAACAACTGTATATCAGAGGAAGTAAACCTAATTAGGAAATCTAATGTTATTAAATAATACAAATATTTGTTATATGGTGCAGGGGACACATTCACATTTTTGTGAAAATCTTCTGACATAACCATTATATACATTTTTCTATCAGAGCTATAGTCCGTGCCAAGAAAATGAGGCCTGTGTCATATACAACTTGGGTATATACGCCTATAGTATACATTCAATGCAGGACAGTTTTCAAGGAGCATAAACAACTTGGCCTTGTATAAACGAGCATTTTGAAGATGTTCTTTGCACATAGTAGGTACTAAGTAACTGTACATCAGACAAAGCTGAAAAAATCAGGGGAACATCTTTGCGTGCACATCTATGCAAAGCAAGCAATTTAATGGGCGAACTTAAAAGGCTCTTGCCCCTAGATGTCACTCTTAAGAAGCATTATACGAGAGAAGTCTGGGACACAATATGTTATTTTAATTTAGGATGCCAGTTTTACCAGGCCCTGCTGGGCTTCCACCCCAACAGTGCTGTCCCCATGCAGGGCGTACCCACACACCCCAGGCTGCAGGCCCAGTCCTGGGCCCAGCTGCTATACAGAGTCCTGAGTCGGGATTTTAACCTTCATCCTCAGTTCACCTCTGCTCCCATCTCGCTCTCATCTCAGATTCCAGGTTGTCTGAACTACTTCTGCCTCAGTTCCTCGACCTGGCCCTGCTTGTCAAGCTGCTTCGAGCCCGGGGTCCCTGTACTCTCCTGCTATCTGTCTTGGAGGAACTCAGGTAGTCTCCTAGGCCCAGCCCCAGGGAGCACCAGGGCAGAGACCTCACCCTCTGATCCTCACCATCATTCCCCATCCCTGTTCTCTGACTCCCCTTCCCTGTGTGGTGTCCCCTGCACTTGTCCACACCTGCAACTGTCTATATCTGTGACCTGCCATGCTGGGCTATCTCAGCCTCCTGCTCCTTCCTGCTACAGTCACCAGGCCCTGTCCTTCCATATCCAAGATAGCACACATTCAGCACACACTTATTAAATACCTACTGCATTTCAGATACTCTGCCAGGCACAAAGAAAGCTCAAGGACTGCTCTTGGTAAGGTGAGATGTCTCTATAGTTTAACCCTCTTCAAATATAATTGTTCCCTAATTCATCCTGATTTTAAAGCAACGAATCTCTCCCAACACTGAACTTGGCTCCTGTGCATTGTGCATTCTGCACATTATCTACAGTGTGCTGGACACAGGTGACACAGAGCAGAGGCCCAGCCCCAGGGCCCAGCAGGAGAGATACTGTACAACTTGGTATATCTTTCTACTAAGATACATATACAACTTTGTACTAAGGATTTCCACCGTGGGGTGCAGAAGGAGCAACTAAATCCTGGGGCATAGAAAAGGGCTATGGAGTGAAGGAAGTGTTTACATCGGGGCCTTAAGGGCTGAGGTCAATTACAATTTGCCTTGTATTGAATGTATACTATAGGTCTATACCACATGTCCAAACTTCATGCCCTTGCTCATGTTATTCCTTCTGCCTGGTTGTTCCTTCCCTCCTCTGCATCATGAGAACAACATGAACAAGGGCATGAAGTTAGTATTCAGGATCAGTGCTTAGGAATAAAAGCACATTTGTCCATGGTATACATGGGAGTGCAGAGTAGAATCTGAGTCAAGGAAGGAAATAAGGGTCTAATTTGAAGCAGGGCACGGGCTGGATTCGGAAGTAGAGAACAAAACAAAGAAGTCCTTTGGAGCTCATTTGATTAATCAAACATTACTGTAATAAAAGCTTCTTACAGGTCACCAGGGAGATGACAAGTTTACCTGTCAGACTGCTCAGAACTTACTGATTTGTTAAAGGGTTTCTCTTGAGATTTGTACCCTGGCCCCCTAACAAGGACAAGCTCAGCCTCCTCCGTCTAGTCTTGAGACTCAGTGCTTCGCTGTGTGTCTGTGCTGCCACTGGAATACATGCGCAGAGAGAGGTCCAGCATCAGCCCTTTGTAGGAGTTCAGATATGTTGGTGTGACACCTCCCCCCAATGCAAACTTGGCTGACTGTAGAATTGTTAGGACTTGGATAGGCTTGCTGAATTTTATCACTTTTCTGGAAAAGAAATGAACATAACCCTGGAAAATGGCCCTGGATTGGTCCCGTGTTAATCCACCAACATGCAGTGTTGCTCAGTGCCTGAGATATGAGGCCTCTGGTACTTTTAAATATTTATCAAGAATAACCTTCCAACTGGCATCATTCTCTCAATGTTTGGTTTCTTCTAGAGAACTATTTTGTCTACCATCAGAGTATTATTGAGGACACTATTCACCATGTTACAAAATGTACTCTTCATAAAAATCCACTCAGGAAATTTCTTAGGTCTGAGTCTCTACAAAAACTGTGTGTCTCCTAAACAAGTAGGTTTTTAAAATCTTCTGTATATTGGATGAAGTAACACATTCAATCTTCCTTTTGGCTACAGATACACTTGAAGACCACCCATAGCAAGCATATAGGATTTGTGATATGTAGGTTTAATCTCTTGCCCAGACTCATTGTGGGTCATTTCCTTTGTGAGTCCCTCTCCTTCTACCCACCTCTAAATGTTGTTTCAATTTTTGTGTGTACAAATAATCTACCTTCAATTCTTTTGGGAACAAGGCTGGAAGATAACACATACTTCTACATACAGTCTCATCTATTTAGAATATTTTACTAAAATAGGACAATTTAATTATAACCTCTACCTTTATAATGAATGAACTTGTAGATAAATATGTGAGAACATGAAATACAGCCCTTCTTCTGGTAGACAGAGCTGGTCTGAGAAACATGTTTAAGAAGTTTTTAAAGATAAGAATTCCAATTCAAACTGAACAAATGCATGACCAAGTGTCAGACACACTCTTACTTCAGATTTACCAAAAAGGGCTTCTTCCTGCATTAATAACTTCTAAAGACATTGCCTAGCTAATTCATTGATTCTTATAAAAAAATAAAATCCCCTTTCTTTGAAATATTTTTCTCCATGCTCCTTCCTCTAGCAGAAGAGGCAACATGATCATGTAGGAAAAGTCAGTGGGTGAGAACATTTCTCTTCATTAATGAGTATTTGTTTTTCTTCTCCTTTTCCTCCCAGCCATAGATTCTGCTCAGGGAGTTTCTGTTTTTTTGTTTGTGTGTTCGTTTTTGATCCTGAGATTACTTCCTCATTTTTTGGTGCATTATGTACAGTAATATTTCACTTCCACTTTGTTTCAAGATGAGAATGGAGGAATTTAAAGAAAAAGTAGGCATGTTCCACATGACCTTGGATAGTCTAAAGCAGTCAGGGCTCATTGGTGGTTAAGAATTGAGTAGATTGTACATAAAAAGTAGTTTGTTTGTTTGTTTGTTTGTTCAGCTTAGCGGAGTAGTAAGTGGGTCCAGTTAACAAGTCAAATCAAAGTGTTGCCCCCGAAATGGTAATGAATTTCTTTGTTCCCAAGAGTTATGGGAGTGGCAGTTCTATAAAAAACAATCATTCTTATGGTACTAGGTGCTATCATTAAGGCATTGGAGTCAACTGTGAAGTTAAGAGCAGATGTTCTGTGTAGGCTCTCTCTATTCAGTAGCTACTAAAGCATACTGTGTCAGCTAATGACATTCACAATACTACAGTGTTCCCCACATTCACACTCATTAGCAAGTCTATTAACCAAGTCCCTGAAATCGATTCTTCCCTTACCCCTTCTTCTCCACTCAGTAACAGAAAGCCTTCCACAGGGGTCGGAGAAGGACAGAAGAAGGTGGTCTGAGGTCAGTGCCCGGCAGCCCTGACAGAAGGGAAAATTCTCTTGCTACGGCCAGTAACTTCTGTGTTCTGTGCTTCCCCCTGAGCTCCCCAAGCCACATCCTCATGGTGCCTCAAACCACAGGCCTCTGGGCTGAGGCAGCATGGTCAGAACGCTCTCACAGAATGATGGCTGAGTACGAAGGGCAGAAATGAAACCTCCGGGGCTAGAGTGGGTGGAGCAAGTGTTCACTGTGCCCCTCATAGCAAGAGAAACACCTGCGTGTGTAGCCTTTGTGCCTGCTGAGCACTCCTGTCTTCCTACCCATCTCAGTGGCCAGTGTGGACAAAACCCTCCCCCTGGACACTGGTGGGAACTGAGGCTCCTATACCAACCCACTTCACCACCTCGGTCTTTACTGTCTAAGGAGACATTGTGAACAGGTGGTCTAAATGGGAAGGTGACCTCCTCAGCGTTGAGAAGTATGTGATCAATAATGCAACTTCTCACATTATTAACAGTAATAGCCAACCACTTACATAGTACTTAAATCTCACTGCTACCATATAAAATAGGTATTGTTATTATCATTCCACAGATGAGGAAACCAACGTCCAGAGAGTGTAAGCAACTCCTGCTACAAGCATCTTGTCAGTAATAAAGCCAAGCTTTGAATCTGGGCACTGAGTGAAGTGTGAATCTGTGCTTTTAACCACTGCTCCACACTACCTTTAAGCGATAAATCTGCACCAAGTATCTGTCTGCACAGCCAGTCAGAATTTAGACATTGTGTCTGACAAGTATGGAGCATGTGGTTAAATTTGGGGATGACATTTCTTTCTCATAGAAGCGACTCCTGTACAATATATGAAAATCAGAACTAACCAAATAAATAAGAGCCAGTATAAATTCCTTATGTAGGTGAGATAGCCTTCAAGAGAAGCAGAAACATGAGGCCCTACCAGAGCATCAGACCTGCAGCCTAGGTGTGTGCCCTGACCAGGAATCAAACCCACAACCTTTGGTGTATGGGATGACACCCCAACCAAAGGAGCCACCCCAGGGCGACAGTTCCTTTTTTAAACATCTCTTCATGTGCTTTGGAGATCTTGTGCTTTGGTTAATCACTGTGTCGCCACTTGATACGTACTTACTGACCACCTATAGACTGGTGTTAAAACTTGGCCCCAGATTAATCTTCCCCCTCAAAAAATTTCTGTTAAAGAATTTGACTACACAGTGCTCTCAGACAGCAGTGTGTCCGTGTGGGGCGAGGAGGGTGGGAAGGAGGGGGTTTGCCTAGAGCTCCCAGCGTACAGAAGGAGAGAAAATAATTAAAAATCAGAAGGTATTCTAATTCAAAATCAAAAGTCATCCTTATTTACCCCTTTCTGAAAATTGCGAGTTGGCAAATTAATGAGACTGTGGCCTGGAATGAAGCCTGCCCTTAGCCTGTGTAATTAGTGGAAAATAAGAGAGACCTCAGTGGGTCCTACAGGTGACTGAGAGAACATGATTTCCTGACAGAAGCGGGGTCACTAGAAACACAAGAGCACTGAGGCGCTGGGGCCCCTTCCAGGGACGTGCTGCCGGGACTGCAGCAGGAACAGCTCAGTCCGTTGTGTCTGTGGAGCCTGCCCAGAATCACGCCGTCTTCCAGGTGGGAAGGGAGACAACTACATCCGTTGAAACCTTGCTATGTGCCATCCTCCACGACAGACATTTTATATAGATTGTCTCACTTAAAAAATGCCAGAAGAGTCCATGAGTTTTTGTCCTCGGCTAGAATGATGCATGCACAGTCCAGCCTTGACGCACAGAGTGACACAGGCATGGCCACCATGGTCATGGCAGTTACCCTGCCACAGGCACGTGACACAGACGAGGTCATCTAAAAGCAAAAAGAAAAATCACTATTAACATTTTGGCCTATAAACTTATTCTTGTTTAAAAGAATTGTGTTCAACTATCAAAATGGGATCATACTATGTTCAAACCTGCTTTTTAACTCAAAAGCTTTTACATGCTTATTAAATATTCTTCTACAATATCATTCTAGTAGTTGTAAAGGTCTCAATTATAGTACTTTCATAATTTTTTTTGCCAGTCCCAAGTTGTAGAATATTTAGGTTGCTTTCAATTTTCTACAGTTTCAAACAATGTTCTAATTAACATTCTTATAGATATCACTGCAAGATTAGCCATTTTTTTAAAAAAAGTAAATTCTGTCCTGGCTGTTGTGTCTCTCGTGGATTGAGCACCAGCCTGTGAACCAAAGGGTCGCTGGTTTGATTCCCAGTCAGGGCACACGCCTGGGTTGTGGACCAGGTCCCCAGTAGGGGATGCATGAGAGGCAACCACACATTGATGTTAATCTCCCTCTCTTTCTCCTTTCCCCTCTTTCTAGACATAAGATAAATACAATCTTTAAAAAGAAAAGCTAAATTTCAAGCATGTAAATTTCTGGACAAAAGGATATAGACATTTTTTAAGTCAAACTTATTGAGGCATAATTCACATACAGCAGAAATGGACCTTTTAAGGTACACAGGTCTTTGGATTTTGAGCAATGCATATCATATAACCACCACCACAATTAAGTTATATAATACTTATACATATGTTAAAGCTTTTGATGCATGTTATCAAATTATCTCCTAGTAATATACCTATTCCCATCTACCATCAGCCTATGAAAGGTGAACATTGGGTATTATCTTTAAAAAATTTTTAAATAAAAAAGATTTTCCAATTCAGTAAATGAATGTTTCCATCTCTTTTTAGGTTCCATTTATTTGATTACTAGTGAGGTTGCATATTTTTTCATATGTTTATCTGTTTTATATCATATTATATGAATCTTCATTTATATCCTTGGCCTGTATTTCTAGCCAACCACTTACCTCTTTCTTATTGATTTGTAAGAGTTATTGGGAGGCTGGGATGAAGAAGTGACCTGTCATGTTGCAAATATGTTTTCTCTTGTTCTTTGCCTCCTTTAATATTTTTATAGCTTTTTTTCCCCTTAAAAGTTTGAAGTTTCTATAATCTTTCCAGCTATTCTTACAGATTCTGTTTTGGAAGTCAGCTGCATAAAGTCATTTCCCACTTCATGATTATTTAAATACTGTATTTGCCAATTTGTAGTCAAATCTTTAATTCATCTGGAATTTATTTTGAATATTTTTAAATTTTTTTATTTATTACCTTTTTCATTACCATTTAGTCCCTTTATACTCCCTTCTCCTCACAATCACCACACTGTTGTCCATGCCCATGAGTCCTTGTTCCTTTTTGCTCAATCCCTTCACCCCCTAATCTTCCCCTGCCTTAGCTGTCTTCCTGCTCTCTGTCTTTGAGTCTGTCTCTATTTTGCTTGTTAGTTTGGTAGGTTCATTAGATTCCACATATGAGTGAGATTATATGGTATTTGTCTTTCTCTGACTAGTTTATTTCACTTAGCATAATGTTCCCCAGGTCCATCCATACTGTTGCAAAGGGTAAAATTTTTATCTTTTTTACAGCTGAGTAGTATTCCATTGTGTAAATGTCCCAAAGTTGTTTTACCCACTCAGCTATTGATAAACATTTGGGCTGCTTCCATATCTTGGTGACTGTAAATAACACTGCAGTGAACATAGGGGTACTTGTGTTCTCTTAGATTAGCGTTTTAGATTTTTTGGGATATACCCCCAGAAGTGGGATTGCTGAGTCAAAAGGCAGACCCACTTTTAATTTTTTTTAGGTATCTTCATACTGCTTTCCACAGTGGCTGCACCAGTCTGCATTCCCACCAACAGTGCAAAAGGGTTCCCTGTTCTCCACATCCTCACCAGCACTCTTGTTTCTTGATTTATTGATGATAGCCATCCTGACAGGTGTGAGATAATATCTCATTGTGGTTTTAATTTGCATTTTCTTAATGATTAGTGACATTGAGCATCTTTTCATATGTCTGTTGGCCATCTGTATATCCTCTTTGGAGAAGTGTCTATTCAGCTGATTTGCCCATTTTTTAATTGGATTGTTTTTTTGGTGTTGAGTTTTGTAAGTACTTTATACATTTTGGATATTAACCCCTTACAAGATGTATCAGCAAATATGTTCTCCCATTCTGTGGGTCATTTTTTTATTTTGTTGATGTTTTCCTTTGCTGTGCAAAAAATTTTTAGTCTGATATAGTCCCATTTTTTAATTTTTCTTTTGTATCTCTTGCCTGGGGAGATATATACAATGAAATATTGCTATGAGCAATGTTCTAGATTTTGCTGCTTATGTTGTCTTCCACAATTTTTATGGTTTTGGGTCTAACCTTTAAGTCTTTAATCTATTTTGAATTTATTCTTCTGTATGAAGTAAGAAAGTGGTCTAGTTTCACTTTTCTGCATGTATCTGTCCAGTTTTCCCAACACCATTTATTGAATAAACTATCTTTAGACCATTGTATGTGCTTGCTTCCTTGGTCAAATATTAATTGACTATAAAGGTGTGGGTTTATTTCTGGGCTCCCTATTCTCTTCCATTGATCTATGTGTCTGTTTTTATGCCAGTATCATGCTGTTTTGACTACTATGGCCTTATAGAACAGTTTCGTATTAGGTAGCATTATTCCTCCCACTTTGTTCTTTCTCAGGATCGCTGTTGCTATGTAGGGCCTTTTGTGGTTCTTGTGGTTCTATAACCATGCGAACTGGGCTTCAGCCACTTGGTGCCCTTGTATATGACTCAGGAATTGGTGTTGAAGGAAACAGGTTTTTATTAACAGGGTTCTAACTTTGGGGGTGGGGTGCTGACAGGACTGCTGCTCTGATCTCTTTTCTCCCATGAGACCCAGAACTTCTCTTGATCTCCAAAGGTCTACAAGCCAAAACTATGCCCAGAAGTCTCCCATTTCCTTATCTGTCCTTAAGTCAGTCATGCAAACATATCTCCATCCTGTGGCGTGCGCTGGTATGTTTCAGAGTCGCCATCTTCTCGCAGCAGGTCTCTCCTTCAGGGTCCGGGGTGTGCTACTCCCAGATTCTGTATAGGCATGCAGAAACTGTGTGACATACTACGTTGGATTATAGTGTCCCAGATGCTGAAGCCTGGGGGGCACAGATCCCTGCGTGGGACCCTGCCTCCAGGAGTAGACTCCCATACATCAGGATCTAAGACCCTGTGGGTCTGGCATCTGCTTGGTCCAACAGGCACTCCTGTCCATGAGGGAGACAGGGCCAGAGGCCCAGAATGTCCAAATGCCCAAAGCCTAGAGAGAGAGCTTGCTACAAGTTCCAAAGCAAGAGTGACTTTGTACCAAGAGGCCATAACAAGAGTATGAGTAAGGGAGGGAGAAAGAGCTTTTCTGCCCTTTATATTTTTAATTATATTTTATTGATAATGCTATTATAATTGTCCTCACTTTCCCCCCTTTGCCCCCTTCCTCCAATCATTCCCCCACTCCCTCAGGCTATCTCCCATCATTGTTCATGCCCGAGGGTCATGCATACAAGTTCTTTGGCTACTCCATTTCCTACACTGTGCCTTACATCCCCATGGCTACTCTGTAACTACCTATTTGTACTTCTTAATCCCCTCACCTCTTCACTCATTCCCCCACACCATCCTCCCATCTGGCAATAATCAAAATGCTCTCTGAATCCGTGATCCGCCCTTTACTTTAAAAGTCCCTCCCAGTATCCCATGTGCACAGGAAGCCAGTGGGAGTATCCAACCTTTCCTATGATGCATCAGTGCCCACCATTTTTGTCAGCCCCCCAGTGTCTTTGACCCTCTTTCAGGTGCCATCTTTAGTCATGGCAGAAGTTTGCCAGCCATGCACAGGTGCACATGTATATGTTAGTCCAGCCTGGGGCATTCAGCCCCCACAACTCATGGAGGCACTGTATAAAACACCCCCTCTTCCCCCGCACTATATCATGAGTCGCTCTGCCACTGTGTGTTCTCATAGTCACATTTACAGCTTGCCCTGGGCGGCAGCCTCCTTCCACAGCCTCTCCCTTCAGGAAAGCATGGGCTGTTTTAATCTGCCTTTGTTATACAATGTGCCTTAACAGCCCTGCCTTCTCCTCCATCAGCACCCTTTCCCACCCTCTACATTTTTGGAGGACTAGGGGTGTTCCCCCTGTTTACCAGGGACCTGTGGTCTGACCTACACCATTATAGTTCCATATAAATTTTGAAATATTTGTTCTAGTTCTGTGAAATATGTCTTTGGTATCTTGATAAGAATTGCACTTAATTTATAGATTGCTTTTGGTAGTGTGGATATTTTTCTGATGTCAATACATCCTATCCATGAACACAATATGTGCTTTCACTTTTTTATATCTTCTTCAATCTCTTTCTTCAGTGTCTTGTCATTTTCATAGTATAGGTCTTTTATATTTTTTGGTTAGGTTTATTCCTAGCTATTTTATTCTTCTGTTTTCCTAATTTGACTTTCTGTTAGTTCATTATTGGCATATAAAAATGCAGCTGATTTCTGAATATTATTTTGTATGCTGCTACTTCGCTGAATTCATTTATCAGTTCTAGTAGTTCCTATGTGGAATCTTTAGGATTCTCTATGTACAGCTATCATGTCATCTGCAAATAAAAAGTTTTACTTCTTCCTTTCCAATTTGGATGCCTTTTATTTTTTTCTTGTCTGATTGCTATAGCCAGGACTTCCAGTACTCTGTTGAGTAAGAGAGTTGAAAGCAGATATCCCTGTTTTATTCCCAATCTTTAAGGAAACACTTGTAGTTTTTGCCCATTGAATATGATCCTGGCAGTGGGTTTGTCATATATGGCCTTTATTATGTTTAGGTATGTTCCTTCTATTCCAGCTTTGCTGAGAATTGTTATTATAAATCAGTGCTGAATTTTATCAAAAGCTTTTTCTGCATCTATTGATATGACTGTGTGGTTTCTATCCTTCATTTTGTTTATGTGGTAAATCACATTTATTGATTTGTGAATGTTGTAACAACCTTGAATTTCTGGAGTAAATCCCACTTGATCATGGCGTATGATCTTTTTGATGCATTGCTGTATTCGGTTTGCTAATATTTTGTTGAGGATTTTAGTGTCTATGTTCATCACAGATATTAGCCTATAATAATCTTTATTTGTAATGTCTTTATCTGGTTTTGAAATTAGGATAATGTCAGCCTTATAAAATGAGTTTGGAAGCCTTCCCTCCTCTTCAATTTTATGAAATAGTTTGAAAAGGAGAGGTGTTAGTTCTCAGAATGTTTGGTAAAATTCCCCTGTGAAGCCAACTGGTCCAGAGATTTTTTTGTTGTTGTTGGGAGATTTTTGCTTACTGCTTCAATTGTCATTCGTTGTAATCCATCTATTTGGATTCTCTGATTCTTCCTCATTTGGAATATTGCACATTTCTAGAATTTATACATTTCATTCACGTTGCCCAGTTGTTGTCATGTAGTTGTTCATAATACTTTCTTACAATGCTTTGTATTTCTTTGGTGTCAGTTATTATTTCTCCTCTTCCATCTATGATTTTATTTCTTTATTTGGGTCTTCTCTCTTTTTTTCTTGATGAGCCTCACTGTTGGTTTGTTAATCTTGTTTATCTTTTCAAAGAATCAGCTCTTGGATTCATTGATTTTTTTGTATCATTTTTTAGACTCTATTTTATTTCTGCCCTGATCCTCATTATTTTGTTCCATCTACTCACTTTGGGTTTTTTGTTTTGTTTTGTTTTTCTTTTTTAGTTCTTTTGCTTACAAAGTTAGATGTTTATTTGAGCTTTTTTGTTTGTTTGTTTTTGAAATAGGCCTAAATCTATGAATATCCTTATCAGGATTGCTTCCCCAGCGTCCCACAGATTTTAGATGGTTGTGTTCTCTTTTTCATTTGTTCCAAGGTATCTTTTGATTTTTTTCTTTACCTCATTGTTGACCTATTTGTTGTTTAATTACATGTTATTGAGTTTATAGGTCTCTGCATGTTTTTCAGCATTGTTCTTGTGATTGATGTCTAGTTTCATAGCACTGTAGTCAGGGAAGATGCTTGATGTGGTTTCAGTCTTTTAAACTTATTGAGACTTGTTTTGTGTCCTAACATGTGATCTTTCCTAGAAAATGTTCCATGTGTGCTTGAAAGCATGTATATTCTGAAGCTTTGGAGTGAAAAGCTCTGAAGATATTAATTAAATCCCTTTGATCTAGTGTGACATTTAAGGCTGCTGTCTCCCTGTTGATTTTCTGTCTGGAAGATGTATCCTTTAAGTCAATGGGGTGTTAAAATCCCTGCCTGTACTGTATTTCTGTCAGTGTCTCCCTTTGTGTTCATCAAGATTTGCTTTACATACTTAGGTGCTCCTGTGTTGGGTGCATAAATGCTTACAAGGGTTATATCCTCTTGTTGGATTGTTCCCTTTATCATTATGTAGTGTCCTTCTTTGTTTCTTACCATAGCCTTGTTTTTCAAGTCTATTTTGTTGGATATAAGTATTGCTACCCCAGCTTTTTTTCCTTTCTATTTTCATGAAATATCTGTTTCCATCTCTTTATTTTTAGTCTGTGTGTGTGTGTCTTTTGATGTGAGGTGAGTCTCTTGGAGGCAGCCCATATATGGGTCCTGTTTACTTATCCATTCAGCTACCCTATGTCTTTTGGTTAGAAAATTAAAGCCACTTATATTTAAAGTGATTATTGATAGATATGTATTTAGTGCCATTTTATTATTAGACAATTTTCCTCTTTTTTTTCTTTCTTTTTTTCTTCTTAAAGAAAGCCTTTTAACATGTGTTGTAGCACTGGTTTGGTGTTAACAAACTCCTTTAGCCTTTTCTTGTCTGGGAAGCTCCTTATTCCTTCTTCAATTTTAAATGATAGCCTTGGTGGGTAAAGTAACCCTGGTTGTTAGTCCTTGAATATTTCATGTCCTTCCCTTCTGGCCTGAAGTGTTTCTGTTGATAAATCAAATGACAATGTAATTGGTACTCCAGTGTAGGTAATTTACCTGCTTTTCTCTTTCAGCTTTTAGTATTCTCTCATTGTCTTTAAGGCTTGCCATTTTAATTATGATGTGTCTCAGTGTGGGCCTCTTTGGGCCCAACTTGTTTGGGACTTTCTAAACTTCCCAGATTTGTGTGTGTTTTTCCCTCACCAGATTAGGAAAGTTTTCTTCAAATAGATTATCCATCCTTTGTTCACTCTCTTCTCCTTTTGGTGTTTCCATAATGCAGATGTTGTTATGCTTCATGTTGTCCAAAATGTCTCTTAAGTTCTTCTCATTTTTGAAATTCTTTTTTCTTTCTGCTGCTCTCTTGGGGTTTTTTCCTACCTTCTCTTTCAAATCGCTGATTTGGTCTTTTGCTCCATCTAACCATTTATTCATTCCAGGGTATTATTTATTACAGAGATTACATTATTTATTTCTGACAGGTCCTTTTTTTATGGTTCCATGCCTTTTTCCATGATGTTGAATATGCTTGTAATCATTACTTTAAACTGATGAATTGCTTGCCTCTATTTCATCTAGTTCTTCTGTGGGTTAATTCCCTTGTTCTTTCACTTGGTCTGTTTCTCTGTTTCCCATTTTGGCTGCTTCTCTGTTTCAAGGTATTATGTAGATCTGCAAAGACCCTGGCATAGACCTTTGTCAGATGCAGCTTGTGACTGGCCCTGGGCCACCTGTTTGGAGCTATCAGTGATCCACAGCATGTGGCTCCCTCTGCTGGGCTTTTTTTGTGTGCAGAAACAACAAGACTGCACACTAAGGCCAGTTTTTACCACCAATGGGCCAGTAGAGGGTCAGCTAAAGTCTCAGAGCTCCTAGAGATCCACTTTAGTTGTTAAGCGTAATCAATGACATAGCCTAAAGCTGTAATCAGCAGCCTGGCTTAAGCTACACAGGGTGGGCAGTGTAATTCCTGTGGGCAGCACTATTACTTCCCCTCAGGCTGATGCCACTCACCTGCCTGAGAAAGACAGCCTCTGCAGTATGGGGAATGGCAAGACAGCCTCTGCAGTATGAAGGAATCCTGGAGGCTGTTCCTTCAGTTTTCTCCCCAGAGCCATCAGTCCCAGCCTCTCTCACAGGTCTCTAATCCACTCAGCTCTCCCTCTGCTGGAGCCAAGAGTAAGTGGCTGCAGACGAAATTGTGTGCATTGGCCATTTAAGAGGCTCTCTGTATCTCCAACCTTCTCTCCCTGGCAAACAGAATCCCTGCTGCTTTTCACAACTGGATGTTATCTGGGTTCCTTTCCTAGCTTGGTGCTGTAGGCTGGAGAGACCAGCTTGGTGTTTTGACCCCATACTTCTCAGGGAGAACCCTTTGGCCTCTGAAACTTCAGCTCCCATCCGTGGGAGCCCAGCCAGCCATCTCTCACCTCCTCATTCCCTACTAGTCATGTTGTGGTGAAGTGGTTTTTTCTGTCTGTCCATGGTCATAAGGCTTCTCTCCAGCTAGTGTTCATTTGGATATTCATGATTTCTCTACAATTTAGTCATAATTCCAGATTGGTCCTGGGAGGAGGTTAGTGTAGCTTCCACTTACTCCTCCACCATCCGAGGTCTCTCCCTGGAATTTAATTTGGTATATCACATGAGGTAAACTTTACTTTCCCCCCAAATGGTGAGCCAATTGTACCAGCCCCATTTATCAAATAATAGATTTTTTCCTATTAATCTGAGAAGTCACCTTTTTATTGATTATATACTTAAATATGTCTCTGAATTTTCCATTCTGTTCCACAAATTTTCTTACCTTTTGGGGGGAAAGACTAGGTATTACTTCATAAGTTTAAAATATTACAGTTTTAAAATATGTTTATTATCTAGTATCAAAAGTACTGTTTTTTCATTACTGTACTTTTTCAAAATGTTCTCTGGGGCCCTGATTATTCCAGATGAAATTAAAACCCTATCTTTTATTGAAATATTATTGCATTTACATATTAATCTGAGAAGAATTTGCATCTTTCTAACAAGCATTGAGTGCCCCTGAGGAACAGGCCGCTCCACATGTTCGGGTTTCCTTTTTTGTGCCTCAGTAAAGTTTTCCTTGTTAAATATGGGTTCTGCCTGTTTCGTGTATGTGTTTATCCAGGAATCATAATTTTTTTGTTGCCATTATTCATAGCATCTGTCTTTTCACTATACTTTCTAACTGGCAGCTCCTATTCATTGCATTATATTTATTAATGTCATAAAAAGCTAGTTTGATAAAAAAGAGTTACAATAGTATTTTTGTTTTTCTCTGGCATTCCAAGAAGACAATTAAGTTATTTGTAAATACTAACAATTTTACTTTCAATTTTCTGATTTTATTTTTTTTTCTGTACTCCTTATTCAAAATGACTGTAACAACTGTTAATTTCAAGTAATTCTTCACATCATTACATTTTAGTTACGTATTGTTATATGTTACTTTCACAAAATTAAAAGTGGATTTCAATACACTAATTTCTGATGAACTACTCTTGCAAATTTGGAATAAACCTTACTTAGCTATGGTGTGTTATTCTTTTAACATTTTATTCAGTATTTTATTTGAAATATTTATGTTTATTATTGTTAAATTCAGTTTTCTTTAACATTCTCTCTTTGTCAAGTTATGATATTACTGTTGGGTTATTGTAATGCTATAAAGTTGGAAATCTTGCATCTTTTTCTATGCTTTGGAACAACTTAATTGGCATAATCATTCCTGTTGTTTCATAAGTGGATTTAGCTCACCTGTGTCATCTAACTCACCTGTATCACCTGTATCATCACCAGATGATAGTATATCATCTATCATCAATACTATCAATACTACATCAATACTAAAAAATACTATTGTCAATAGTATTTTTAAAGCCCTCTCTTTCACTTACTCAGAATTTGTAGTCAAATTCCAAAGTTCCCTCAACAATTTTGAGAGTCAGACAATGAAAAGTTAATTCATGCCCTGGCTGATGTGGCTCAGTGGGTTGAGTGCTGGCCTGTGAACCAAAAGATCTCTGGTTCGATTCCTGGTCAGAGCACATGCCTGGTTAATGGGCCAGGTCCCCAGTTGGGTGTGTGGGAGAGGCAACCATGTATCTCTCACACACTTATGTTTCCCTCTCTTTCTCTCTCCCTTCTCCTCTCTCTAAAAAAGTAGATAAATAAAATCTTTTTTTAAAAGACTACTCTTTTTTTAAAAAAGCTAATTCATCTGTTTTCTTAGAATAAAGTGACTAAATAAAGATGAACACTAAATCTCAAACATTATGTTTTCATCATCTCTGTGGACTCCATTAGCTCTTGACAAAGATTGTTTATGCTTACATAAAGTTTATTGATTCCAGTATTGTGTTCAAAAACTGACTCATTACTCTTCAGCAACTACAGAAATTTCCATCCTCAATTTTTTAGGGAAGAACTGAAGTAAAAATGTAGACTCAGAAATAAGATGAACCTTAACAGTATCATTAGTTTTCCTGGAGCAGGCCTGAATAGATACAACTATACTCAAGTGCTTAAGAAATGACAAAAACATCTCATCAAGCTTTTCATTGGAGGCAGGGGACCTGCCTTGTTTGTGATGGTTTCTTCTCACAGACAGGGTAATGCTGTGTAAATTCCAGTATGGCCCAGTAGTTTCTAGTCTGTTTAGTTACTGTAACAACAGTAACAGCATTTTTTTTCCCTTTCTTATCCAGGACGTGTGCGCTAAGGCTTATATAGCCCTTCGTCATCACACCAACCTCCTGATCATCCTGTTCTCCATGATGCTGATGACAGGGATGCCCCAGTTAACAAGCAAAGAAGATATTGAATATATTCGAGATGCTCTAACAGTGGGGAAAAATGAGGAGGAGGCTAAAAAGTATTTCCTTGATCAGATTGAGGTTTGCAGAGACAAAGGATGGACTGTGCAGTTTAACTGGTTCCTACATCTTGTTCTTGGCATCAAGCAAGGAGAGAAACATTCAGCCTAATACTTTGGGCCAGAATTAAAAACAAGTCATTGTTCCAAAGCTTTAAATCAGCATTTCAATCATTGATCTTGGATTTAAATTGTAACAGGACGTTATGAACGTTGGCACTTCAGAAATATAGCTCTTTTCCTAGTTGGACTCTTTACTGGAGAAAAATATTGGCACATCTGATTGTTTAAGTAATGTTCAGTTCTAGGCCTATTTGCAGGTTTGCTTCTTATTTGTCTCAGTGGCTTTGGAGGATTTTCTAAGTTTAAACAGACGAATCCCTTCTTTGTTGTGCCTGATGTTTTGACTATCTTATTATTGAGTGCTTCTGGAAATTCTTTAGAATAATTGGTGACATCTGTTTTCATCTGGGTTTACTCTCAATTTTGGTTATCCTTGTGTTCCTCAAGCTCTTTACAGAAAAAGATGTAATCATTGTCATCTTTGTCTCGTAGCTTAAACAATATTTTCAAACATCCCCTCCATGTCTGCAGATGTCAGCGATGTGCTGAAAGCAAGGAAAGCGAGTTAGTCTTTTCAGTGCCTTTTGCAATCAGGTTTTTTCACAGTGTACAACTGAGACAAACAAACACAAAATGGAAAATCTGAACCTTTGTGCCTCGGCCCTTCTCTGCTGGTCTGGTTCCAAGATCATGACTAGGAAAATAGAGATGAGACCATTCGTCCGCACTCTGTCCACAGAGTGAATTATTAGGCACAACTATTACAGGGTTTTCCAGCACAGAAATAGGAAGTAACTAAAGGGATGCATTATTTTTGCCTCTGTATTTTTCCCCTCCCTTTCTTCCTGCCTCCCTCTTCCTCTTACCACAGCTCTTTACTCAGAGCTCTGAAATCTTCAAGAACCCCTTTACCTTAGATTCAAAAGTTAGTTGAAAAAGAATTATGGATTAGTTTCCAAGTATATTCATTTAAAATTTTTGCCTAAGAAGCTTTTTCTTTCTGTTTTAATGGAAGAAGACATTTGCCAGCTAAAAAGTACTCAAGTTAGGAAGGACACTACTTCCCCTATCCATCTCTCAGTTTAAAGAACTTTTAAACTTCAACACATCCTTCACATTTCCTAAAAATAATTGAAATGTGTTTTTAAAAACCTGTTTTCATCTATTATATATTTTGATATTTATTGGAAGTGTTTAACCTTTGAGAAAGATCATTAAGTTATTTATAAAATATTTTTAAATTACCTATAGTTAATACTTTAAAAAGGAATAATTCTGATAGTAGTGTCTATGTTTTTTAATATAAATATATATTAAATCTGAAATTTTGCTAAGTAGATGCCTGGTTTGGTGTAGCCCAAACCTTACTTTTGTGTGTGCAAAAGCTCAGTGGTTCTTAACCGTGGCTGCAAACAAGAATCACCAGGGTACTTTTTAAAATACCCCACCTGAGCACCAACCTCGGTTATAATTTCTTTGGGGTGAGAAACATCTGTGTTTTTCTAAGTACTCAGGGTGTTTTTAATACACGGCGTTCGAAAGCCCTGCGTGGCCTTGGAAGGTACAGGTGACACTGCTTCCTCACCTACAGATCCTTTCCCCTGGCTCATAAGGCAGCTAGAAAGAACTCTTTCTTGCTAATTCATCTTTTAACATAGTGTTCTGTCCCCCTGTACAGAGGACCATGACCTGCAATGAAATGTACATTCCTCTGTGGTAATGAAGGATAGATGTTTTATGGCATTCTTAGAACAATTCCTACCATTCTTTTGAAGAAGAGCAGGAATGATGCTTTCCAATTTAGAAGAGGGTGCTTCTATTGTTCTTATAAAAAATAACCAAGCTTGCAGAGATTTTACTTTTTATTTCAATTGCTGAACTAATCACCTTAATGATAGAAGAATTACAGAGCAATGGATTTATATTTAGCTTATTGGTGCATGTGCATATATATTTGCTCCTCAAATGAACTTGATTCTTTCATATTCCAGTGAAGACATAATTTTAACTCTATAGACTTGCAAATTAAAAAAATCACTTTTGTGTGCTTCCTTCATTCCTAGTGAATCAATGACCCACACCTTTTACATTTTTGAAAATGACCTAGAACTACGGTGATCTTGCTATTAACAGGAGATGCTGGGAAACTACCCACAACTCTATCTTCGATGCCAAAAAAAACAACAACCCAGAAACCATGGGTCAGACAACTGAGGTCAAAGCAGCTTTTATGTATGCCTAGAACTGGCTACATAATTTTCAGAGCCCAGTGAAACATGTAAATGCCAGGCCTGTCATTCAGAATTATTAAGAAATTCAAGCTGGCAAAGAAGAACTTTAGCCAAGCACAGAGCCCTTCTGAGCACGGGTCACTGCACAGGTCACAAGCCCATGAAGCTGGATGTGTGTGTGTGTAGATAATGGTTGTGGTGCTCAGTCTTACATTTAGACGAGGCCTGTATGAGTGCAGATAACGTTCCCAGATCAAAATGTGCTTCTGTTCAAACTGAAATACCTCATCTCTGTGGCTGTGCATCAAGACCTAAAACACCAGCCAGGAAAAGTGAAGCCAAGCAGATATCTGAGACCTCATCCCGTGTGACTGCACTCGTCTGGCTCTGGTGACACTCTCGTGAAAGCAGAGCAAATGGAAACATTTGGAGAGGAAATGTATCAGCTCCTAAAGATAGCTCTTGAATTTAAAAAATTAACCTTATGAAATATATCTTCTACAGAAGATGAATTATTTTTTGAAAAGGTTAGATATAAGAATTCTGCAGCATAATTCAGAGGCTGTTGTCCTATGTAATTGTAAATTATGTTTTGAACTGAGTAAAAAAATAATTTAGACGGTTTCTGGGGCAAATTCTGACCTTTATTTTTTAAGCTAGGCTGAATTTGACTATGAAATAAAATGTTATTGTCATCTACAATATGAATAAGAAATAAAATAAATGTGGATTGTTAAAGGCTCTACTGTCTTATTTTCTACTTAATCCAACCTAACAATTCTAGCAATTAAATTTGGTTCTAGTCCGGGAGGAGACATATACATTTTTGTGCAGGTGCTGGGGAAGCCAAAGCACACCCCCTGGGCACAGCACCCGTGCAGAAAGCCACGACACTTCCTCTTCTGGAAAGCCCGGTTCTCCCCACTCGCATTTGTATATTAATTAGAAATTGTTAAACGTGAATGTAAATAAAAGGAAGAATCTGATATCTTGTGTTGCCTAGTATATACCTTTTAATGTCTGAACGGCCATATACTCCTGAAACTCCAGTCCTTTCTTTTAAGAAAACCCTATGGAGGGTCCACTACGTACCCAACACCAGCCAAAGGACTGCACTCCGGGCCACAGAACAAGACTGACCAATCCCAGTCATTAAAAAGTAGAGTTTGCTGGTGATGGCAGACATTTTATAATGGGGGTATTGTGGGTTGCACTGTGCCCCCCAAAAGATACACTGAAATTCTAACCCATGGTATCCATGAATGTAATTTTTTTGGAAATAGGTTCTAGGGATGTACAGATGCACCTTATTTTATTGCACTCCACAGATGTGGCATTTTTTTACAAATTGAAGGCAAGACCCCCCACCAGCAAAAAGATTAGACTCACTTTATTGAGATACTCGATGTATAGCAGTGGTCTGGTATACGTCTAGCAGAGAAAGGACCCGCCGTATCTCTGAGGTCTGCCTGTCATTTAGATGAAGTCCTAATCCAATGCGACTGGTGTACTTAACAGAAGATGAGGGAGAAGGCCATGGGATAGAGGCAGAAATATAATGATGCGTCTACAAGCCAAGGAATGCTTGGGACTATCAGAGGCTGGAACAGGAAAGGAAGGATCTTCACCAGAAGCTTCCAAGGGAAGGAAGCCCAGCCAACCCTTGTTTTCAGACTTCTAACCTGAAGAACCGTGAGACAAGTGTTTAGTGTTGTAAGCCACCTGGTTGGTGACACTTTGCTGTGGCATCCCAAGGAAGCCAATACAGTGTCAATAACCAAAAGTTTTGTGGGGTTTTTGGGGGGGACAGATGGTGGGAGAATCACACAGTTTTTTTTAAGTAAACCTATTTGATATTTTCTGCTGTTACCAAAAGGATTTAATTGCATATGTAACAAAATGCTAATATTCCTACTGTATTTTAAAAAACCCCTAATAATTCAACAAGAAAAAGATAAATACCTCATCAGAAAATACTAAATTTCCACAAAAAAATACAGGTGGCCAATAGGACAGCAGACCCCAAATCGCTTTAGATTTAAGAAACAAGAGTTAAAATAACTAACATTTTTCACCATCAGATTAGCAAAGATTGGTCATGCCAGCAGTTGGTGATAATTGGGAGAAAGAACAGTTTATCATACCATTGAAAGCAAAGCAAGTTGGTAAATTAATGCACAGCATTTTGTCAATTTTATCAAAATTAAGAAGGTATCTATTCTCTAATTCAGCAAGTCCACATCCAAGAATTTACTCTTTAGAGATTATTGGATTTATGGGCAAAAAGTTAACCAGCATTCTTTGTAATAACCAAAACTTGGAAACAGCCTAAAAGTCTTTCAACAGGGGACTGGTGAGTTAAGACACATCTATACAACGAACGCAAGGAAGCCCTTGAGGAGGTAGGGGCATCAGAAAACCACAGTGTGTGGACAACCACGCAGATCGCTGACCTATAAAGGAGTGAAGCGGAAGTGGTTGCAGGACAGTGTCATATTACAGCCTCACTCAAGTTAAAATGTAGGTTTGTATACGCATTAAAAGTCTGGGAGGATATACTTTGCATTTACTTTTTCTCTTGTATTTTGGGGAACTTGACTTTCTCTCATTTGAACTTCTTGACAAGGAAAAAGTGCCTGTTTATTTTGGTGAAAAATGCAATCTGCCTAATAATTGTATGCTTTAGCTTCTACCGGTCCTCATTAATAGCTCATAAAATTTTGTTTCTCAAAGAAAAATTAACCATGAGAAGTCAATAATTATCAAGTACTCACATCAAAGCCATTGATGGAACTTTACGGCATAAAAATGACTGTGTCAAAGCCTCCTGCTTTCGCTAATCCTACTGGACTGTGATCTGTTATACGCTAAGGCTGGCCTGCTCTGCCCCCTAAGATGACCACACTTCTGTAGAAGGAGGGCCTCTAGAGGTGCTGTCCATTCACTCAGTGAGCAGAGCCTTTCCTGGCCCAGTTCCTCTCAGCTCTGCAAACCTCCTCCAGCCCCTGTGGCCATCCTGATCTCTGTCACAGTTAAGATCCCCTTTGGAGGTACAAACTGACTCATTTTCACTTCTACTGAATGTTAGATTTTTTTCCTAATCTTACACACATTAGTATGTATTAAATCTCACTGCCTACTGCTTTGGTAAGAATTTCCCCTTCTGGGAGCTGGGCTCTGAGTCTGATCCATAATGCAGTTGTTGATCTGACTTGGAGAAAATAACAGGGACAGGGACATACCAGGGAGTGGAGAATCCATTTGCAGCATCTCGGCATCAGTTCTCTTCTCTCACAGCAGATGTACAGCCATCTGAGAAGTTTTATACTCAGCTCATCAAACTCAGAATTCTTTCAGTTATGCTACAGAGTTCAAATGGGTCCCTACTTCCCACTATTTTCAGCCCTATTCAAACTTTATGACTGAACAGCAGCTTTGATCAGCAGATGTGGTTGGTGGCCAACGCCATACTGGTCCAGGCACCTCCCACCTGGCCCCTTTCCCTTCCAGCATCACCAGGCACCTGTGTTACAAAACAACCGACCCTGTGACTACTGAGAGTTTTCCCTGGGGAAATTCCCTGGCCACAAACTACTGCCAGATCCCTGACCTTTTCCAGGCTCTGCTGTCTCCAACCCATGGCTCTAGAAACTAGAGAAGACAATTCCTCATTTGGGAAGCAACTAGCATCCTCTATCTCTTTCTTTCTCACCTGCTCAGCTGGATAAAGCACGTGCCATGTCATGAGCTGCTCTGTGGGAAGGTCTACAGGGCAAGGAACCTGGGGAAGTCTCTGACCAACAGCGTGCAGGGAATTGAATTCTGCCAGCAACCACATAAGTGAGTTGGAAAATGTATGTTTTCAAGATGAGGCTTCTGAAAGACCCAGAGCCAGACAACCCGGATAAGTCATGCCCAGATTCCTGACCCATGGACTCCGTGAGGTAGTCAGTGTTATGGTTCTAAACCACACAGCTTTGTAGTAATTAGTTGTGTAGCAATAAATAAGTAATACACTTTAGAGTTGTTTGGAGGGTTTAAAAAGACAAAGAAATGAATTGACATGAAAGAACTTACTGCAGAGCCTGACACAGAGTAGCTGGTTAGCAAGTTCATTGACTCTAAACACAGCAGAGTGGCGAATATCACTAGGACTTGCAAACAGCAGCTGCAGCCTCCAACGGGAGAACAGCCCATGTGCATAAAGTCTGCTGGTTTCAGCCTCACCAGAGAAACTCAGACCCAAACGTTTGACATGTACATGCAAACACAAAGGCATAATTAATGGCCGTGTGTGTTATACATACTAATGCAGAAAGTCTCACTTTTAAATGTAAGCTTGTTTTCGCATGAATCATACAGCCGTGCCAGGTACCCCTGCAGGCATTGAGGCGATGATGATGGTGATGATAACAATGATGACGATGGAAAAGACGACAAAAAAAGAAGGAGAGCTCCAACTCCACCATGTTTCGTGAAGTAGCAGTCCCACTGTTTCTGGTCATTTTCTCTCTCCTACCTTATACTTTATTCAAATATGCAAGTTCAGAAAGCAATCATCAACCAAATGGAAACTACAAGAAACATCCAAGGGAATCCAGTCCCAGCCCCAGAGATGCCACTCCATCACAACAGCTGTCACAGCCTTTCACAGAAACGGGTAGTTGAAAGTACCACCCAAACCTACATGAAAATCACCGGGAACAGCGTGAAAGCATTTCAAAATGAGAACAGGTCCACTCCATTCCACAGAACTTTCTTCTGTGTCTACTGTGTGCCTTGGCCCTGCTCCATGATCCTGGGGAACCCAAATAAGCTCCATCTAGTGGAGGGAATGGCGCCTCTGCACCTGACTCTCAGAAAAACCCTGATGGAGCAGGATCTACTGATGTCTGTTACAGGCTTGGGAGTAGGGCCAGGGACGTACAGATGACCTCTTGACTAGAGAGAGAAGACAGATTGTGATACACTATAACAAGTATAAATAAAGAATGAAGAACACACAAAGGTGGCAAAAATTAATTCTGATTAAGAGACTAGGAAAGACTCCTAATGAAGGTAACATTTGAGTGTGGTCTTAAGGAGTAATAGGATCTCAACGTACACGATCATTTCAGATGGTGTGAGCCCAGGGGTAGCATAGATGATGGAACAAAGGCAATGAGATGTAAAGCTGCAAAGTGAGGTGAGACATTCCAAGCAGAGCAAAACAGAAGTGTCAGCTATATGGCAAAACAAGCAGAAGCAAAGGCTCAAATGGACAAGGTCATAAAAGGTCTTGAAGCTGAGCAGAGGAGGCTGGATTTATTCTGCATGGAATAGAAAGGCATGAATACCTTTTAAGAACAATAGCAATATGACCACGAATTAGTCAATATGCCTTATGTTGCTAGTGACTGAAATCCAATGCAAATTAGCTTAAGCATAAAAAAATGTACCGGTTCATTTAATTGCAGTAGAGGTGCCTGTGGCTTCAGGCTCAGCTGGTGCCAAGGAATAAATAATGTCATCTCAGCTCCGCCTTCCCCTTCTTCTTTCTCAAGGAGGTTCTCTCCACACTGTGGCAAAGATGATTGTCAACAGCTGGAAACTTACATCGTACTGGCCGAAGCTCCTCTGTGAGAAGAGAGGGCTTTTTCCCTGGTAGTTCCATTAAGAGTGTGGTGGCTGAATCTTAATTGGATTTGGATCACCCATTACAGATGTAAATACTACGGCCAGAGTAATGTAGTGTCTGTCCCTGCAGAGTGGAGTCAGCCCTACCCCAACTCCATTCACTGAAGTGGTTAGTTCCTTCAAGGAAAATTCAAGTGCTATTTTTTTAAAAAGAGAGAAATAGGAATAAAGGTGGCAAAAAGTACATACATACATTCATAAGATTTTAAAACGGTCCATTACAAAACAGAAAAGAAATTCTAGAAACAGAAAATAAGACAAGGGGAGTTTCCCCAGAGGGGGGAAAAAAAACCCTCTACAGGAGACTTGGCAAGAGGAGCTATCATGGGCCACGAGCATGACCCGAACAAAGCAGCTGTTTGCAGCTTCACCCACAGTGTGTGGGAGTCAGGGGAGAAGAGCATTTTAGGAAGTATGTTTGGGAATCATCTGTGTAATGAATATAATTTAGGGTGGCATGTTATAGGCTTGGGAGTGCAAAGTCAAAACTTAGATTTATCATTTTTTAAAGATTTCATTGATTTACTTTTAGAGTGAGGAGAAGGGAGGGAAAAATAGAAGGAGAGACACAACAATGTGTGAGAGAAACAGCTTGGTTGCCTCTCTCACACCCACAACCGGGGACTTGGCCTGCAACCCAGGCATGTGCCCTGACCAGTAACTGAACCAGTGGCCTTTCACTTTGCAGGATGACACCCAGCCAACTGAGCCAAACTGGCCTGGACTTAGATTTATCTTTTATATCATGTTTGTACCCATATTAAATAAGTTCAGGTGACCTTGGTATGTTATCATAGTTAATTTGATATCAGAACAAACACATCCTAAGATAACTTAGCTTAAACTTAGAGGAACACCATATATAGGAGTCTACTGGGGAAAAACAATTATTCACATTACTTGTGGACTCATATTTTTCTTCAATTTGTAAAAATGAAATAAATGTCTATACATTTGTAGTCAAGTATGTGGTATCAGTTTTCTATTATGAATATTCTAAATATAATGTAGAAGGGAGAACCCAAGTGAAAGAGTTTGGGACACACCACTCCAAAATATGCCACTTTGGCATTCTTATTTTGAGCTTAAAGCACTTGAGGAAAAGCAGTTGCAGGAAGAGTTCTCTGACCTCCTATCTTCTTCCTAAAAACAGGCCACAAAACCTCCCATGACAGAGATGCCCTCCGTGTGCAAGGAAGAGAACATCATCACCACCAGAGGCTGGGAACCGCCACTGAAATGCTTCTGTGCAGATCCACTAAGATGCCCCTCGTCTTCCGCTAACTTCCCTATCCCACAAATCTCCTAGTCACAGCCCTGCAACTGTGCCCCTAGCTTAACCCAAACCCCTTTGTTTTGTCATTCCTGCATACATTAATTGTTTCTTTGTCTTAAAGGTATGAAAGATTTCTGTTCTGGTCACTTTTGGGGGGGTCTTTGTTATTTTGCAAACTGCCCCCCTCCGTAGATATGTAAAAATTAAATAAAATTTGTCTGCTCTTCTGTTAATCTGTCCTGTGGCAGTTTAATTCCTAGGCCCAGCCAGAGACCTTAAAAGGGCAGAGAATTTTTTCCTCCCCTGCATGGAAATCTAAACCTTCCTTTCATTTGGAAAGTGCTAGAGGCAGAAGAAGTTTGGGGAAGGAACACCGTCTTCTGGAGGTGGGTGTCCCGGCTGCACCCCAAGGCAAACCAGTCAGCCTGCCTGGCTTCACGACCCTCATCTGGACAGAGGACACTGTGCTGGACTCTGCATTAGGGTCCTTTCCATTCTATGATTCTGAACCCACAAGTCTCCCAAGTCCCCCAATCCTGGAGTCCCCTTGGGACTTGGCCTGCAACCCAGGCCTTTCTGGATCCCAGGAAGGACTCAGAGAAAATCTGGAATCTTCTCCAGTCAGCCTGCTCAGTGTCAGTGCTGTAGACGGCCTGCCATCTAATTCCACCTGAACCCCCACAGCGGGGAGCAGAGTTTATGTGCAGATCGACCAGCCACACCCAGTGTGAAGCATGTGACTCAAGTCACACACTGACCCCTCAAATGGCCGGTGGGCCAGGTCAGCATCCTTGTGGTACCACAAGACAGACAACTACTACAGCACCCAGAGAGGTCAGATGTGAGAAGCCCCATAGTCCAAAAACTAGACCATTTGGAAAGAAATATGGTAAAAGCTGATTCTAGCAAATCTGGGTGCTTTATGAGGGGCCTTTCTGTTGGAAGGAAGAGAGAACCACTATAACTTAAGATGTAGAATTTACTTGGAGGATATAAATCTGTCTCATAAAATCTTAGATTAGAACTATAGCCAACCCTCCCAAAGAACCAGAAACTAAAAAAAAAACATCAAAATTCCTTCCAACTCTCTTTCCTCTCTCCTACTTTTTCTCATGTGTGCTTAAACTCCCTCCCTGCATACCAGCCTTCCTCCTGTTGGCTGAGCAGAAGCTAAGCAGGACTGCCTCTTAACTCTCGTTTGGGCTGATAGTCTAGTTTAAACCTTCAGCACCTTTGCAGTCCAATTAACCTGCACTGAAGGTTGTGATTGGCTCAAGCCTTGTCCAGTGTCCACCTCAAGGCCAATCAGTTATGACCAGGGAAGCAGAATCACATGGTGAAAACATGACTGCCAAGATTTACCCCCCACTACAATGGAAAACACGGGCAGAACAAGGGGCCACGTTTCTGAATCTTTTGCCATGAATGAAAATATGTAAGTATAAAAATATTTTGGCCAAGTTTTCTGTGATTTTCTTGCTCAAATATTTCTCAGTATGTTTAAAAATACACATAAAGACATTCTATAGTATTCACATTTTCTACATAGTCTAATGTCTATAGGACCTAAGTGGTAAGACACGATTCCTCAATCTGAACATCACTATCGCTCATAAGTGACTATCACAATAATGTAGAAGAAAAGCCACTCAACTGAGTGAAGTTGATCACCCCGTTCACCCTACGAGTGAGCCTAGGGCATTTAGTTCTCCCCAGCTGAGCGTGCAGCTGACATTCAGCAAAGGAAGCATAAAAGTGCTTTCTGGCTATGTGGGTGTGTTTCATGCAAACACTCTTCTTCAGCAGTTCCTGACTTCAAATAAGAACTTCAAGCAATAACAGGCATGTTTAGTGCTTAACCCATCTAAGAATAAAGAAGTAAAGTTATATGGTTTCCGTGGAAACCTTTTCCAAAGAAGCTTGCACATGCACCTTCTCCAGAAACAAGTGCTGCAGCCAGGGAATTGTTTTTCTGCCCCAGGCCATTCATTTAAGGGTCAAGGCCAGGCCTCCTCCACTGAAGCTCTGGGAGCAGTTAACCTTATTTTGCTTAAGGTTAATTTAGTATCAGTTCTCTCTTCACTGGCTGGTTCTATGAGAAAGACATGCCCAGGTAGCTCTTGGGATCTTTTGAAGCATTTGCAGGTGCTGGCTGTCAGAGAAAGTGTAGGAAGTCCTACACTGTGTACCAAAATGGGTGACAGGTATTCCCCAGGGAACAAGAGGAGAGAGCTTACTGATTATTAGTTATTTGTGTCTGAATTCTCAATGTACTAGTGTTCAGATTAGAACAAAAATTACTTGGAAAAGGGCCATGCATATTGGTGTCAGTCCCGTGAACTTTTTCAATAGCCAGAATTTTATAGTTATGGGGTAAGATTACCAAACAAAACAAAACTATCGGGTTTGCAGAATTTTAGGAAATTATCAATACTTTGATAATTGAAAATGAATCCTGCCTGGCTGAAAGGGATATTTTGTGAACCACTAAGCTTACCTAAGTATGAACAGCTAGGCCTACCTGAGTATCCCCCTCTTCCACTGCAACATTTCACTGTCCTCTTTCTGTCTCTCCTTTCTCATCTCCATAATAACCACGGTTGTTACCAAGAAGAAATCAGCCTGACTCCTCAATATTTGCCTCTAACTTAGTGATACTTATCTTGGAAGATCCATGTTATTTCTTTGTTGGAAACTCTTGACATTTTTAAGATATCAGGTCAATATCTTGGTTTCAAAGTCTTCCTTCATGTCCAACAGTAATAGAGCAGATGAAACTCAAGCAAATCACATTGGAAAAGAGAGTATCATTGTAAGATATGGAAGACACTTCATGACTCCATTTAATAGGTCAGGACAGACAGTATAGGTATTACACTGACTAGTCTTGGATGGACAAGAGGGAAAAACATTGGCCAGAACAGCACTTACTCAAGGCTCCCTTACTAAGCAAGGCCTCCAAAACAGTGTGCATTTCCACTGAAAGTCATCCTCAACACACAGGAAGCCATGAGCTCAAAGCTTAAAGTACCGAATTTACTTCCAAGATAATGTACTTTCTCTTCAATCAGCAAACATTCATGTGCCAGGAACCATGTGAAATTTTTAGAATTTAGAATTCCTTCAGAGACAAAGTAGTTAAGCTCCTGAATATATCTTGTCCTGGCTCACTGTTAGAGAAAAATCATGTTCCCTAATTGATCCAGATAAAATAGTATTAGGAAAAGCTTAATTTTTAAAAAAATATTTTATTTATTTATTTTTAGAGAGAGGGGAAGGGGAGGAGAAAGAGAGGGAGAGAAACATCAATGTGTGGTTGCCTCTCGCATGCTCCCAACGGGGGACCTGGCCCACAACCCAGGCATGTGCCCTGACTAGGAATTGAACCACAGACCCCTTGGTTCACAGGCTTGTGCTCAACCCACTGAACTACACCAGCAAAGGCAGGGAAAATTTTCTTGAATCCACTTGGCTTTCTAAATTTTGTAAAACACAAGAGCTAAAAACTTTCAAATATTTATCACTGATGAGTGATTTTTATTCTTTCTGGACTCTGCTCTTCTTATACAGAAAGTGAAGCCAGCAATCCAAATTGACATGAGATGTGTGTGAGCAAGAACTACCATCAGCTTGCCTGCGAAGTTCAATAAAGGTCCATGATTTTGTTAGTGGTCCTGCCCTTTAAAGTCAGTCCTCTGTTTCTGCAAATCAACAGTGAAGTGTGCTGATGATTCATAACTAAAACTGTATTCCCTTTTCTTCAAATTTCCTGGAACTTTCTAAAATTTTTATATTTATCTTAGTAAAATATGTAGGGCATATTTTGAACTCTTAGAATATTCTGTCTTTACCAAGCATGTTAATTGATTTAAAAGTATCCTGAAGTTACACAGATCTGGATATAGAAACTGCAAATAGAATGAAAGATTTCAAAATGTCTAATTAATTGGACTAAATAATCAAATGGCTGATATTATGACAACTAGAATTATCAGGATCTAAATACACTCAGATTTTTAAAAATCCTCTTATGAACTTTGCTGAGATGGCCACAAACTATACTGTAGACACTTGTAGCTCTAACATCCGGAGTTCAACCATGGAAGAACAACTCTGAAGGTTGGTGGTGTGGACTAACTAGTCATTTTTTATAGGAAACCAACTGTGACCCCAAGCTTTGAGGCTCATGTAAGGAGTTGAGACATTTAGCTAATGTCTTTCTGATCCACTCTATTCATATCTCTACAATTCTTGTGGGTGTGCAACAAAAGCACACACTAGTGTGATGCCACTGTCATTTGTTTATTGCCTTGCATGTTTAGTAGTCATCTATGTTATGCTTTTGTAGTTGGGAAATCCATTTATTCACTTGTGCACCAAAATAAGTGTCTATTAATAATTGGGTATTCGACAGTAAACAAATACAGGGGAAGTCCCTATTCTCATAGATGTACACTGTATGACAGAGATAGACAGCACACGAATGATGGTTACAGATTATAATGTGTGATTAGGTAATAAATTAGGTGATGGGTTATCAAGTAAATGCAGTAGGACAGTCATACCTAGATGGGTCAGGAAAGGCCTTCTGGGAATTGACTTGTGCAGCAAGACCTGAATCAAGAGAACTGAGGTGCAGTAGTTAGCTAATTATTACCTGTTGCTGGAGAAAATTAAGCACATATAGAATAGACTCCTATTCATCTATTCCAGGAGTACTTGAACACCAAAAGCCATCTACGAAATAGATATATTTAAAATTTTTAATTTTATTGATTCTAAAGAGAGTGGAAGGAAGGGAGAAAGAGAGAGAAAGAAAGATTGCTGTGAGAGAGAAATATCAGTCGGCTGCCTCCTGCACATGCCTCCACCTGGGGACCAAACTCACAACCCAGGCATGCGCACTCACCAGGAATCGAACTCATAATCTTTCGGTTTGCAGAGCAACACCTAACCAACTGAGCTACACTGGCCAGGGCTAGATGTGCTATTTTTTAAAGCCTTTACATTATGCATCCTCTTTTTTTAATGAGATATTTCAGTCCTCAGGAAAAAAACAAAGCTACTGCTTAAGCTTTAGCACAATCTATTTAGAATAAACAGTATTTCTTGTAGCCATTTTCTGTTACCAGCATAAATGTTACCTTAGAGCAAAAGTAAATCAATTATATAAAATTCAACTACATTTCTATACACTTTCAATAAACCACTTGGAAATGAAATAAAGAAAATTCCATTTATGAAAACACCCAAAAGAATAAAATACTTAAGAGTAAATTTAACAAAAGAAGAGCAAAACTTGTACTCTGAAGACTACAAAATATTGTGGGAAGAAATTTTAAAGGATCTGAATAAAAGGAGAAGTATCCATGTTCATGAATCAGACAACAATATTGTTAAGGCAGCAATACTCCCCAAACTAACCTGCTGAATCAACACAGTCTTCACCTAATTCCAGCTGACTTTTTTCTTGTAGAAATTGACAACTAGATTCTAATATGGAAATGCAAGGGACCCTGAATAACTAAAACAATTTCAAAAAAGAAGAAAGTTGGAGGACTCATAGATTTCAAAACAGACTACATATCAATGTACTGTAATCATGACCCTGTGGTACTTACATATAAATAGACATATAGACCAACTGACAAGAATTGTGAGTTCAATTTAAAAATAAGCAAAAGGCCTGAATAAATATTTCTCCAAAGAAAATATTAAAGAGTTCATAAGCACATGAAAAGATGCTCAATATCATTACCCATCAGAGGAAGGTAAATTCAAAGTACAATGTAAACTTAAAATCAAATACTACTTCCTAGTCTCTAGGATAGCTATAATCAAAAAGAGAAATATGTGTATTGCCAAGGATGCGGAAAAATTAGAACCATCACACGTTACTGGTGGTAATGTAAAACGGCACAGCTGCCTTGGAAAAGTCTGGCAGTTGCTTGAACGATTAAAAACTGGGTTACCATATGACCCAGCAATTCCACTCTTAGCATATGAGAAATGAAAACCTATATCCACATAGAAACTAGTACAAAAATGTTTGTAGCAGCATTATTTATAATAAACAAAAAATTAGACACATCACAATGAGACAGTAGAAAAATACTGGGTGGCCAAGAAGCCAAATTAAGATCAGGTGGCCAGAAGGGTAAGTTGATTGCAAGAATTCCATCACCCCTCCACACCTTGCTTTAAAAAAATGCAGAATTTTATCTCCCTTCCAACCACTTCATTTTCTTATCCTGACATAAAAAATTCCAGAAGCTTGCCATTTTCAAAAAGCCTGTCTTTTCATGCAAGCCTTCTTTGTTCCCAGGTTATAAAACAGCCAAGCAGAGCCAACCCCCAAATCAGTTCGGAGGACCTTCCTTTCCTCGGGGCTGCCTCCCTTGTGCTCAAACCTCAATTTAACAAAATCTGTCTAGAAATTTCTCTGGATTTCCTCTCAGTTTCTATCTTGGAAAACCCAAGACCCCAATGCCAGTAACAAGATCCACCAGTTGAAGAATGGATTCAAGTGTGGTATACAATGAAACATTATTCATTTAAAAAATAATAAAGTACTGATATATGGTACAACATGAATGAAACTTGAAACATGTGAGAGGCCAGATCTCATTTATCTTACATGATCTTATCTATATTAAATGTCCAGATTTGGCAATTTATAGAGACAGAAAATGGATTGGTGGTTACCTAGGTCAGGGGTGGGGAATGGAGGGAAGGAAATGGGGAGTGACTGTTAGTAGCTGTGGTGCTCCTATTTTGAGGTGACTAAATTGTACAAAAATTGATTATAGTAATGGTTACACAACTCTGTGAATATACTAGCACTGTGTACTTTAAGAGTGTGAACTACATGGTATATGAATTATATCTCAATCAAGCTTTCGTGTCAAAAGGAAGTCAGAGGCAATACCAGAAACATCAATGCTTCTATCATTGAACCTTGAGGTAAAAAGAGTCAACAAGAATTTATTGTCAACTTTTCTATATTGCTTCTAGTTACAACCTCTGTGTCATAACACCAGGAGAAAAATCTGTTCTGTTTTTTGGCCCTTAAAAAGAAAAAAAAAAGGAACATCCATCAGGTACTGCAATAAACCATGTCAGTTCTGAAAACAACTCCATGAGTCAACAGAGTCTTCCCTAAGACCGACTTCGTGTTAGATTTTAGGCTAAGATTAATCTCCCTTGAGGAGAAAAAAATAATATAGTAATTACTGTGCTTCCTGTTTTTCTGAGTTTCTTTTCCTATTCTTGAACTAAGTCTCTGGTACTAACATATTAGGCCTCTGCTCTAGTGGAATCATCTCTGGCTTGGTTCTTTAGTACAAATGGTGAGTAAAAAATCTCAGCTTAACTTATGACAAGAGTAAGGCTGTACACATGAGTTTCTCCCTACTTTTATTTCTCCCTGTTATTTCTAAAATGAGGTTATTTGAGCCTATCATTTTCACAGGATACTGTGTCATAAATGAGTCACATACACGAAAGGGAAAGAATAACCCAATAGCAACAGCATCATTTTTAAATGACATAGTATTTATTACCACTTTACAGTTTTGCCAGAAGGTCCTTGTCTTCTTTGCCCAGGTGATTCTGAATGCCTTAATTTAAGGTTATTAACTTCTCTTTGCTTGATGCCCTAGGCACTTTAGTATCAGCAATTTTAAAACACCACAGCCTTCTGAAAATCTGAACCAGTGGCTGGAGAGTATGAGGAATAAGACTGCAAAGGGAACTCTCCTTCAGGGAGAAGAGCTCTCCAAGAAAATACAAAGTAGGAAGAGAAGAGTGGTTGGTAAAAAACCAATATGAGGCTTTTCATTTGGGTTTTATCAGTTTTTCTTTCTTCTACCCAGCATATCAATATGGTAGCCTACCCTTGGGTTACACTTTATGTGAGATTATCTTCAAAGTTCTCCCAAAGAGTTCTGGCTGAGATATTCCTCATATAGAAAAGTTCAAAAATGGGGCCTGGCTGGTGTAACTCAGTGGATTGAGCGCGGGCCTGCGAACCATACGATCACAGTTAGATTCCCAGTCAGGGCACATGCCTGGGTTGCAGGCCAGTTCCCAGCAGGGGAGTCACAAGAGGCAACCATACACTGATATTTCTCTCCTTCTCTCCTTCCCTTCCCCTCTAAAGATAAATAAATAAAATTTTAAAAAACATTAAAGTTTAAAAAAAGAGAAAAGTTCAAAGATTGATAGTGAAACAATAATATATTATTCTAATGCATGAAGACCTTGCCGCACTAGCATAGCCTTTTCCCTAGACCACGTTGTGTCTGTGGTTTTGTTTGGGGGTTTCACGGAGGGGGGAGCAGTTTTGAATTCTTATGCTGCTGGGATCCTCATTTCTTAAAAATAGAAATTTTTGTCTCTGACTAAAATTCAGCTTGGCAGAAAGATTACTGAATACTATTCGAAGCACTGTGGGGGTTAAGAAGATAACTTAGATATAACTCAAGGATCTGAGAGTCTGACAAGGGGATGAAGAGCAAAAACAACTTTGATAGAAGGCAGATTGTGACAGGTGTTGTTTATCAGCAACAGTTTTTAGTTGATGATTTTCCAAAAATTTTCTTCCCTGTTTAATTCCCAGTAGTTGCTAAGCATTTGAATAAAATGCAAATATTAAACAATCACCCAAATATGAGGTCTTCTACTCTCTGCTGTCACTTCCTCCAGTTTGCTGTCCTGGTATGAACAACATTCAAGCTCTCTAATGCCCTAGCGTTCAGGTGTCTTTTCAGTGGGACATTTGTATCCTCTAAAAGAAAGAACAATGAGAAGCCAAAACAGCAGAGGAAGCTTTCAAAAGTAAGCCAGATTCTGGTTGGAAATGATTTAATTCTTTGTGATCTTAAAAGATCCAGGTGTTCTTCGAGTCTCTCAACAGATGTACTTTTCTTTAGATAGCTCTTACAAAAACACATGTAATACTAACACCTTAAAATCCACCAATGTTTTGCATAAATATTTGAAACATTCACAAATGCAAAACTCCAACTCCCTTTCCAAACTACAGAATTAAGGAAGTGTTCTTTTAAAGCAAACAACGAGGCTTCTCTTTGGCAACGTTAGAGAAAAACATTTTCTTTAGAGAATGATTGTGAAGACTCTTCATTCTCAGGGTGTGAATGCCATCTATTTTCAGCACATGTCATATCTATTATATTTTCTCATTTTCTTCTAATGCTGCAACTCCTTTCCCTAATGTCACACCCACCACTAAACCTGAAAACTTAGTCTTTGAGGTCAACCAAATAAAACTCCCTAGTAAGTTTGACTGCCCAGCAAATCTAGTGAACTTGTTAAATGTTTTTAGTTGCATTGGTATGGCAAAAATCTTTGCTCCCATATGAATTCATCTGTGTCCCCAATGAAGTTTTGATGAAATTTGTTTGCTCATATTCAGAACTCCAAAATCAACACGGGTTTCTTTCCCAAGAACAGACATTAAAAGAAACAGAGAAAGCACTGCCCACATATTTAATTCCAGGGAGGTACCGAACACATCAGCCATGGTGCCCATCCCACCACAGCCCAAACTAGGGAGTTTGGCTTTGTTCCAAGATACTGTGACCTCCCCTGACTGGCTGAACAGCAGCCACTGCTTGGCTAGTGACCTATGACATATCCTGATATGGAGAGTTGATGAGACCTTGTCTTGGAAATTTAAACTAGGAAATAATAAGAAGATAAGGAGATAAGCACCTCAACTCTCTTACTTTCTCAAGTACATAATGGTAATGGTAATAAAAGCATTTACAACACAGCAGAAATTAAGTTGATGGATAAAATTAAAGCAGTTAGAACAGGGTAGGGCATTGAATAAGCATGGAATAAATGCATTATCATCAACATCATTATAATTTTGAGTGGCTGTCTACCATTCAAAAGCCTTTCATAAAAATGCATATGTAATAATGTATGTGTAAAAGCTGAGAAATAAAAGTAATCAGGGATGACTAGCCCTATCATATAAGAAGATTTCAAAATAAAGCTACTTTAAGCAAAATGAATTGATATTCATGCAGAAAGAGGCAAATATAAATTTTTCAGAATTCTACAACATTCTAAAAATATTCATCCATATTTTTCTTCTTTTACTTTCATCCTTTAGATTTAAATCTGTAGCCTACCTAGAATTTATTTTGATGTAAGAGGTGATTTAGAGATTCTATTTCATTTTTCCAAGTAGTTGCCAAGTTGTTCCAAAAATGGTTATTAATAATTTAATAATACATCTTCTCTTCACTAATTTGAAATGATGCCTTCATTATTAACTAAATCCCCACACATATGTAATATCGAGGGATGTTTTTCTAGGATGAAAAAATATTCTGAAGGCATTACAAATTGCTATGCCTAACTAAAAGCAAATGTTTGTGGGAAAACTTAAAAGTAAATGTTTGGGGGAAATTTATAAGGACAAATAGCAAATGCAGAGAAATATTTGCAATACAAATCAAAGTCTAAGAACTAATTTCCATAAAGAACTCTTAAAAATCAATAAGAAAAAAGCTGACCTTTCTTTCCTTAGAAAAATGGACAAGGACATACAAATGATCAATAAGTACAGGGGAAATATTTAATTTCCTCATAAAGTAAATGTAAATTTTAAGCAATTATATATCACTTAGCAACTCAGACTAGCTGACTTCACTGATAACAATCATGTTGTTGAAGATGTTAAAGAAACAATTTGATTCACTGCTAGAAACAGCATAGATTGGTACAGTAATTTTGAATGATAATTTAATAATATATTTTCAATTAGAAATGAATATTCCCTTTTAACAAGCAATTCTATTTCTAGATACTCAGGCAAAAATTTCAAGATTATGTATAAAGATGTTCATTGCAACATTGCTCATAAGAACAAAATACTGGAAACAGTCTAAATGCCCATTAAGAAGGCACTGGTTAAATACATTCTGGATTCTAGAATACTTACACAGCTATTGTCAAATTATTACCAGATGGACCCAATAAAATGCACCTTTGGGCTAGATGCAACTCATGGATCACCTATGTATTATCTTAGGATTTTCTAGGTATTTATACCTGCCTTCACTCTCCAATTGATAATGAGATCTACCCATTACCCAACTACCCCAGTCATTCCTTCTAGAGCATAAGCAACAACAAAAAAACAAAAACAAAAGAAACCCACTTTAATAAAGAAAGTACTATAATTTACCAGTCACTTGGTTTTTATTAATAAAATTGGCAATGACATTTCATGATTTTGTAAATAATTCATCATTTTCTGGGTTTTTCTAATTTCCAGTAAATTCCAAAGTCCTTTTTTTAAATTATTTTTTAATGAGTTCACATTTGTGTTTAGGTGCCTTTACTACCCCTTTTCTTTTCAGTTTGGCGATCGTTTTTGCTCCAGTTCTTTTTAAAGGCAGTGCCAGCCAGGGTGCAGTTTCGTGTTCCTGCCCTGGCCTGTGGATACATTTGCAGAAACCAGCCCCTAGGGGTCAGAATTCACAAACTAGAAGTGGCCTCAGGGGATTGTCCTGAACTCTCAGCACGGGAAACCTCAGCTCTATTTCTCTGGGGAGTAACCTCTTATCTGTTGTGAAAGAATTGGGTTTTTCCCCCAAAGAATTCTTTTTTTTAACTTCATGTTTTAATTTAATTATTGTTCAAGTACAGTTTTCCATCCCCCACTCCCATCCCAGCCCACCCCACCCCCGTGCTCCCCACCTCCCTCCCATTTCCACTCCCCTTGGTTGTTCTCCATGTGTCCTTTATACTAGTTTCTGTGAATCCTTCCCCTTTGCCCCTGAACTTCTCTCCCCAAAGAATTCTTGACTTCACTCAGTGAGATAGGAGTAGGGTGACAGAGAGAGGCCAATGTCAAAAGCACTGTGAGTAGGCTAATGAATCTTTTGCGTATTACACAAACATGTTCCTGACTTGACAATTTGGGTAACTATTTTAAGTCTTTTCTAATCCTCTAGAAAGGAAGAATGGTCTTTGCTGATTTCCCAGCTTAGATCAAATAGGCTGTATGTTCACACTGACAGAATTCTTCCTCCTTGCTATGAAACCACTATATGTAATTTTTTAGGGGAAAATGTACATTACACATATGTTTTTAAATTATAATGGACAAAACTGTTTGGAAAACCATGTTCACAGAAGCACATTTGTATTTGATGTCAGTGGAGTGTGGCAAAGGCTAACAGTTGAGAAATGCTTTGTGTTTAAAATGTTTATGGTATTAGAATTTCAGATCAACATTTAGTACTTCTTGGTAGAGATTCCTATTAGGAGAGTGGCCCTTCAGAGTAGAGTGAAAAACTACTCCCTTGGGAGGAGATGGAAGTCCCAGAGTTTCCTGCATTTCAGTTGACTTCACTTTTGCCCAACAGAAGGATAAAGAACAGCAAAGGCCACTGTCGTGGGCAACGACCAGGCCCCAAGGCACCGGCTGGACCCCAAGCTTCCTCCTCGTTCCAGCAATCCCACTGCATCCTTGGGCACTATGAACATTTCAGATCCTTCTGATTGCCTGCCCCTCCCCTACTCTGCTCCGCAAATCCAATTTCCCACTATTTTCCTTCTTCTTAAGACTTATTGTCAGCTGTCTTCCCCAGCTGATAATAAATAAACCCCTTTATTATTCTGAGCCTATTCAAAGAGGTTCCCTGCCCTCTACTGTCCTCTACTCCCCTCGCATAAGAGGGAAACTCTGCTCTCCTTGAGACTAGCACTTTCTCAGTCACCTGGGATAAAAGCTCTTCTGTATTTTCAAGCTCTTCTTATGTGCAGAATTCCCCCATTTCCACTCCCAAATCGTTAGTACTTTCTTAAGTCCATCATTGTCATCCTTAGCTCTGACCTCACTACACCCTGATCTCAGATTCAGGCACTTAAATCACCACTTCCTCCTGGAGGACTCACAGCTTGTATAAAAGGCTGCCCCTAGCCACCTAGTCACAAAATACTTGATCTCTCAAAATCACACCTTGAGTTTAATTACTCCCTGGAATTGTTCCATTTCTGATATTTTAGACTCAGGTGCCCATTCCCTTAACCACAATAGGGAACCCTCAACCCTATTTTTCCAGATCACCACAATACAGCCGCCATTCAACCAGACTGGCACCCCCAGTTCTGAATCCTACCCATTCTCTCCAGCCTGTCAACCCCATTTTGTGTTCCCTTTGCTCTTCTTTCCACCCCAGATTTCATGTTCATTCACTTTACTCCCTTGCCCCTTGACCAGCTTCTACTCTCTCCAGTGCCTCACCTGTGTGGACTATTCATCTTCTCCCAGCTCTTCCCTCTGTATGTTCACATTACATACTCTTCCTGAGTGACCTCATCTACGCCCACAGCTTTAACTGCTATGTATAAGCTGATGCTTTCTGAATCTCTATCTACAACCAGATATTTCTCCTAAATTCAGGAGGAGTCACAATTTTTCACAATTTCGTGGAAGCTTAGTCACTGGTCCGGCCTTCACATTAGCCTATATTTTCAGAGGACAAAGGCTTTCCTTGCCTCAGCATACCCAATGCATGCATAGCACCGTGTTTGGAACATAGAGAGTGCTCAACAAATGTTTGCTGAATTAATGGGCAAATAACTGATTCAACTAGTTTCACATTTTGCAAAGTAGAATCTGAAATCAGGAGGTTTACAGGAAATAGAAAAAAGGAAAAGTGAGAAATTCTGACTGAGTTTGGAGAAAAGTTTGTTAAGACAAGAAAGTTATCTCTGTGTTGGGCTTCTTCTGTCTCCAGGATTAGGCCTCCCCTGAAAATGTTATTAAATTAACATGGAAATAACAAGTTGCTGAGTCTGACTTTTCATGGAAACAATGAATGAGAGCCCTACATTAACATAACGCAGAAGGTGAGGTGCAGCATCTGTCTTCTCTGACATAAAAGGAAAGAGTTCCTGGGCACCAAGGACATTCTCAAAACTAGTAGGTGTTTGGAGCAAAGAGCAGACAGAATCAAGCTTAACCAAGAGTGAAAAGACCTCTGGTGGTCCATGCCTAAGAGACACATGGAAGTGACAATGAGATATCTCAAAGAAACAGACCTGAGTTGGCTCTCTGAGAGTAAATACAAATCAACACTTAATAGATGGGATTAGAGATAGAGCTGCTACTAACTTGGGCTGTAAATTTGACTACAGTGCAATTAGTTTACCTTAAGAAATGTGTAATTTTGGACTTAGATAAGGTGTGTCAGTAACCAATGACCGAGCAGGTCTAGAGCATAGACAAGACTGAGCTTATGAGCCCTTAGGTCTGAGGACCTGACAATCTGAAGTCCTTGGACCAAAGGGGATTTACTAACATCTGAGGTGTGTTAGCAGCCAGGCTAATATTTCCTAGACATACCTTCTATGGACCGAATTGTGTCTACTCCCCCGCCACCCCACCCCCCATTCATATGTTGAAGTTCTAACCCCAGTGTGATTATATCTGGAGATAGGGTGTTTAGGAAATAATTAAGATTAAATGACATCATAAGGAGGGGGCTAATCCAATAAAACTGTGGCTGTAGAGAAAGAGAAAAATAGAGAGAAAAAGAGGTTTCTCATGTGAGACACAGCAAGAAGACACAGAGAGAAGACAGCTGCCAGCAAACCAGGAAGAGAGCTCTCAGCAGGAACAAAATCAGCTGGCGTCCTGGGCTTCCAGCCTCCCCACCTGTGAGAAACAGGTTTCTGTTGTTTAAGCCGCCCACTGCGTGGTATTTTGTTATGGTAGTCCAAGCAGACGGAGACAACACCCAATATCAGGTTGGACTCCATACTTGAACGTTTATACTCTCCTCTGAAACAATGGGTTTTCTTACACAAAATTCAGATTTGTAGTCTAAGGCCAAAACATGAAGTCAGATGATCCTTGTTGAGTCAGCCTTAGGGATCCTCTCTCCGTTTCGATCTCTGTAAAATGAGAATGACGATTCCTGCTCCATCAGCCTCACACCATTGCTGGGCTGACCAAATGCATAAGAATACATTCCACAAACCAGGAGGTTCCAGGAAATGCGAGCAGCACAGGATCAGGCCCCTCTGTACCTCTGAGCCACACATTATGAATATAGGCTCTTGGGGGTTTTTTTAACCAGCACAAATGCTTATTTTAATTCCTAGTTGGAATAATTGAATGAGGAAGTGTTCAGAAGCAGCAGGAAAATTTTAGGCAGCCTATGCAGGGGAAGTGGCAAGTCAGGAGGGAAACTTGGAAAAGCTGAGACAAGAAAAAATAGAGTAAGACAAATATGCAGCTTACAGGGGAAAAAAAGCCAAAAAATCTAAGAGAGCTCTGGCTTCTTTTCCCAAGGCAACAGTCTGTCCCACAAGACAATGTCCCCTTCCAAAGGGAAGAGGGAGAAGTTGTCACAGGATAGCTCTTCTCTGGCTGTGGGGGTTGACGAGGGGAGAGGGACTGTGTATCTGAGGTCTAGAGAAGACAAATCACTTGCACAGAGTAAGGGTAAAAATGAAAGGAACAATGAAAAAAAGAAGGCCAGCAGCCTGAACTTGGACTAAAGTAAATCCCGTCAAACATGATTAAATATACACAATGCAGAGAGCAAAAAGCAGGAGCTCTAGTTCACGCATCAGCCAAAACCTCAATCTTCCACCTGAGGAGCCAAGACACAGAGCCCACGTGGGGTCTCGCCCAGTGCTCCTGGATGAAGCCACGGTGGACCACAGGCCTGGCAGCATCGCAGGTGTGGGTGTGCCACAGCCAAAGCACTAGACAAGTATTAGTGAGTCCTATAAAGCTTTTTATTAAGAAAAAGGAAACAGCCCTCACTAGTGTAGCTCAGTGGGTTTAACATTGTCTTGCAAACTGAAAGGTGGTCAGTTCAATTCCCAGTTGGGGCACATGCCTGGGTTGTGGGCTAGGTCCCAGGTTGGGAGCCTGTAAGAGACAACCAATCGATGTTTCTCTCTCTCTTCTTCCCCACCTTCCCCTTTGTCTAAAAAAAAGAAGTAAATAAAATCTTTTTTAAAAAAATACAGGCTTATCACTTCTCAGCCTTTTGGCTAAGATCAAGTGTAGTATCTGTTCTTATCAGTTTAAAAAATACAGGTTTACGTTAATGAAAAAACAAAACAAAATACCGGAGAAGCCAAAATGAAAAATGAGCAAACCTGACACAATGAAAAGTCCCCCACCTGCCTGTTCCACTCCCAGCTCTACCGCTTAGGACTCCAGACTCTCCCACAATTCACTTCACCGGTGCGGACTCCGGTCTTCTCCTTTATAAAATGGGTTTGATAAAACTGGCTCAACCTGCTTTCCCGGGTTGTTAGGAAAATCAAAGAGTCATAAGAGAAAGTATTTCTTAAGTGGAAAAGAATCATACACAGAACTGGTGGTATTGGAGATAGGTGTTTCCTCAGAGGCCACACCCCTTGCAGCTGAGGTTAGACGAGAGGCCCTCTGGGGACCTCAGGGCACTGTTGGCTGCAAGGAGCTCCGTGCCTTCTTCCTGGGGGCTTGAGGCCCTGGTAGTGGCAGGAATGTGCTGCGCTTTCTCTTCCTCTCCTTTCTCAAAACCGGGCCCAGCAACAACAAAATGCAAAACCTCCAGACTCCTGCGCTCCCCACCCACTTCCTCCTGCTCAAATTCCTCATCTTCCCCACTTCCCCCCAAATGGCATTAATCATGAAAAAAAAAAACAGGCCTGCTACAGGGTCTGCTGCTCACTCCACACGCCTCTACCTTTGAGTGTAACAAGATGATGTCCCTTCCTCCTGCCAGTGAAAAGGAAATGTGTTTGCATTAGCGAGGCTGCAAGAAGGAGAGCAGTGGGGATTTTCCTGCAATGGTCCAGATAAGCACCTCAGGCCCTTAGGGAGCTTTGGGGGCCCTCTCAGAACACCATTAGGGGCACTAAGGCAGCTGGATTATGTGGGGTCAAAGAAGAGTCTGCAGCCCTGGCCTGCATCTCCTTTCCACCCACTCCAGCTGCAGCCTCTTGGTATCCTTGCTGCCTCCTGGCCCCACCCTGGGATGCTTCTGCCCTGTCCCTGGCCTCCCATGGGCCCCAACGCACTGACATGTCCCCACCTGGGCTTCACCTTTTTCTGGTCTCCTGCTCTCCCACTTTGAGAAGCCAAAGAGGGTCCCAGGACTCAGGAATTTAGGCATGCTGAGCTCACTTTCTTCTTTCATATTTTCTCTTTGTTGGGAAAAAAATTTTCCCTCTGTGCTTCACCATCCAGTATAGGGAACTGTGTTTATTTACAAGGGCTTAATCATGACAGATTTGCTCCTGACTCTGTGGTCTTGAGTCCCCAACCCCAGGGACAGAGAGGAGTTCTGTTGAGAACTCTGTCCTTTGCTGATGAGATCTTGAAATACTGGGGAGGAAAACAGGACTTGGGGTCCCCCAATAATGACAGGACATATGCTTTTATTACACTTGGCAGTGTACAATACCCTCACATGACTATGTTATTGTATTGGAGCCCCACAGCAATCCTGATGGGGGTGGTGTTGAGATTAGAAATAGGAAACTCAGAAAGGTTAAAATAACTGGGCCCGCAAACATCTGAGCTGGTTAGGGGTGGCCCCGAAGCCCAGGCCTGCTGCTTCTGCCTCTCTCCCCTCACCACAGTGTCTCCACAGTCTCAGCTGCCTCCCAACCCCCACCCTAGGTGCCTACTAGACCCGAAGATTGCTCTGGGGAAGCAGACCCTGCCTCCCCAAGAGCAGCTTCGGTGGCAGCAAAGCCAAATGAGGGCTAAGTAACAGGGGCCTGAAGAGAGACAATGAAGCCTCATGTCACCCCGGATGAGGGCCCCAGGGGTCAGAGAGCCTCTCCACTCCTCGAGCCTGCTTTCCCCAGTGGACACAAGCTGCAGGTTGCTTGCTGCCTGTCTTGTGCCAGCCTGCAGGAAGTTTCCTCGGAGGTCAGTGGGAGGCGACTCCAACTCAGTGCTCCTCAACTCCATCACATTAGAACCACCTGGGGGCCTTATTAGAAATGCTGATTACCCAGATCCCACCGCAGAGCAATCGGATCAGAATCTGAGAGGGACCTAAGTATCTGCATATTTTTGAGTTTCCTCAGCTGATTCTGCTGCACAGGGAAGATTTGGAACTACTGCTCCAAGGGGCTCAGAACGAGTGGGGCACAGATGTGGCATGAGGAGAGGGGGGTGGGTCGCAGAATAGGGGTACCCTGAAATCAGACCAGTGTGCCGTCACTCCTTTCCTCCACTCCCCCAAAACATTCCCTCTTAACTTGCATTTCTGGCTTCTTCTGGGGTGTCCTTCAACGTCGTAAGAGAGGAGTGCTGGCTTGTGCGAGGCCCTAACTTTCTCCCAAACAGCAGACTCACTCATTGATAGAAGGAGTGGCCGGGAGAAGTGGTGACCACCCTCACTGAAGTGAGGCAGTGAGATGAGAAAACTGTCTGTGCTGGGACACCAGCTACCACTCAGCACTTTCAGCTGGAGGCCCAGGGGACTAATCATTAGCTTTCCTTTCAGACATTTATCTAACAAACTCTCCGAGCCAAGCTTCTCCCAGACTCCCACTCCTTACTGCCACCCTGCGGCTAAAGCAAGTGACCCCCTTTATCCAGCACCATAGTCAGAAGCACCCTCACAACTTAGGACCAGCTTAATCATAACTCCCACCACCCTAGAGAGCCCGTATGCCCAGCCCACGTCACAGGATCGAGGGGACAAGAAACGGTCTCTAGAGCGGAAGGGGAGCAAGGAGTTTACTGCAGCAATGGAAAGTGCCCTACACAGCACATGCAATACAAAGGGAGAGGAGTGAATGCTCTTATAAACTGTTTCAATTATCTTCATACAACTTGTGAGACAGTAATTGCTTTAATAACTATCATCTCAGCTTAACAAAGATCCCAGGAGGACACATACCTAGGACCTAGAAGGCAGTAAAAGCAAAAGCATCATATATAGGTCTCAAGCTTAGGGGATGGGGTGAGGGGCAGCAATATTGACTGCTCACCAGTAATAAATCTGTGCAGGGTAGTAGGTGTGACAGAAATCAACTGACCTCTCATGCTAACTAAATCCAAAGAGGAATATTACTCAGCCGTAAAAAGAACAAAGGACTATGACATGCTACAAATGGACAACCCTTGAAGACATTAGCTTAGTGAAAGAAGCCAGTCACAAAGAGCTATGTATTTAGGATTCCACTTATATAAAATGTCTGGAACAGACTAGTCCATAGGTGTAGAAGAAGATTCCTGGTTGCTGGGGCCAGGGGTGAATACTAAGTGACTGCTAATGGGGTCTCTTTTGGGGTAAGAAAAATGTTTTGGAATTAGATAGGGGCGATGATGGCACAACCTTGAAAATATACTAAAATTTACTGAATTGTACACTTTTTATGGTATGTGAATTATATCTCAAAAATAAAATTTTAAAGAACCCAAGGGTGAAAGCCTTCAAATTCCGAAAGCAAACATGAGTTCCTTCAGGATCTGAGGGGCACCTGTGAGTAATTTTGTAAGATCTCCTAAAGGGCAAAGGTAAAATAGAAGCTAAAATTAGTCTGGCTCTGAATGCCCTGCTTTTCTCCCACCCAGTGTCAAGTTCAGCCAGTCCCCTAACTCATCAGCAATGCTTGTTAGCTCGAGCCAGTTGCTTCTCTCCTGATATCTTGCTCAGATCTGTGGCACTGAGGAGGTGGGATTTAGGTTAAGATGAGACTGGACTAGAAGAGGGTATGGGCAATGTGGGCCCAAGAATCCCTTGGAAGGCTGGAGGAGCCAGGGTGGTATTGCCATTGAAAGCTAAGGGGAACTTCGGGACAGGACAATGTCCCTGTAAAATCCCACTTCCTGGCACAGTGTCCCACCCATGCCTGCTAAGCCCCAGTCCGAAAACACTGACACCAAGTTAGGCCTCTCAAGGAGCAGCTGCCATTCACTGAGCACCAGTGGAATGTGCCTGAAAGGTTGCAGCCCCTCCCTCAGCTCCCTGTAAAGCTCAGTCCAAATTTCCTGATACTCATCATCACCCAAGGTCCTGTGCTCAACTTCGGGCCTTTTTACTGGCTGTTCTATCTGTTTGGGCCCCTCTTCCCTGGTCACCTATACAGCTAAGCTCTTCACTTCCTTGAACATTGCTTCTGAATGAGGCTGACTACTCTATTTTAAACCACACACACACACGCAATGCCACTGCCTCTGCACTTCTGCCCTTCTCACCCTGCTCACCTACCTTATCTTACTTTTTCTCCATAGCACTCAACACCTAACATAGCACATCTTTTACTTGGGTATTACTTTGGTTATTTCTTCTCTATTTCCCCCAGCTAGAACATAGTTCCCCTAGGTGAAAATCTTTGTGTTTGTTGATGCAGCCCAGCCCCCCAGAACAGTACCTGACATAATCTTATAATGCTGTATAAACACATGTGAAGTGACAGCTGAATTGAAGAATTTTGCATTTTGGTCTGTATGTCCCTAATCTACTAGACAGCTGGGGACCCACCACAGACACATACTTCCCTGAGCCCTCAGGAACCCCTGCCCTGAGCTCAGCACCAGCTCCATTGTTACCGAATCGCAAAAGTGAGGATTTGGCTGCCCACTACTACCAATACAAAAATTCTGGAGGCAGAGGTTGTTGAGAAAGGAAAAAGGTCTTTACTCAGATGTTGTACAATCTGGGAGAATGGCAGCCTTGTCTCAAAGCCTATTCCCTCTGGGAAATCTAGAGGAAAACCCAGCCACCCTCAGCCAGACCAAAATCAAAGGCAGCGTCCAAAGTTCCTTTTCTCATTCAAAGAACTGTCCCCTGGGAACTGCAAGCAGCCGCTGAGAGGTCATCCAGGCAGCTGAGCTTCTCACCAAGCCACTGTCAGGCCTCTGGCTCCCTCCTCAGAACTCGCATGTGGGGCGGACACCGCTATTGGCCATGCGGCTTTCAGGGCCAGAAGGTCCTACAAACGCACTGGCCAGTACATTGGTGAGGTAAGCAAGCGTGAATCCCTCTTTTCTCCTGGACTTCTATTAGTTTCCCAAGTGAGCTGGACCAAGTGCTTTCTCAGTCCAACCTTCCACGCACTCAGTAGGAGTCTGTCCCCCAACCAATCCCCTCTTTTCCCCAGGCTAGACTGACAGGTTCCTCAGTGCCCCACCACCGGAGCTGCCATTCTGACCTTTATGGCACTCATACCTGCCTTCCCATCCCACCCCCAATCAGCTACCAGAAAAGGGTAGGAGGGCTTCCCCCCCGCTTCCCCCTCCCCCCCCCCCCGATCCAATTATCCTACCAGCCTTTCACATGTCTACTGCAAGACTTCCCCCTGTGGCCATCTTGCCCAGGGGAGGAGGATTTGCCACGGGAGGCATCGGGCAGCTGCTTTGGCAATAGCTTGGTTACGCAGACACCGCAGCCCCACCCGCTACCTCCGGCAGTTTGCGAACTCCTCCTCCGTGGCCCTTCCTGTTCCTCGCGGTCTGGCCCGGCTATTGGTATCACCACAGCTCAGCCTTTTTCAGAGTCTTTTTTGAAAGACTTCCTCACCTCTACCCAAGCCTGTGTCTTCACTAAGAACATCATCTCCTCCGAATACCACCTCACTTGCAGTCCTCTTACAAAGAGGCAATTTTTTTTCTCAGCTTAAAATGCACCATTCACAGCAGCTCCTTTCCCTAGCCAACTGTGTTTCACCGTTTTCTTCTTTCAGCCCCTTCTTTCTTTTCTTCGAAGAATCTGTTTCAACATGAAATTGTTTTGCCTTTCTTGCTCTAGAATATAAACTCCACAAGGACAGTAACTGTTCTGTCTTCTCCACTACCATTCCATTAGCACTTCGTGCCCCTGGCAGGCACTGTGTTTTTGAAAGGAGGAAGAGAGGAAAAGCTGAGGGCATTGCCGGTATCAAGGAGAGCTGGATCTGTCCACATTATTCCAAACTCTTCCGCTTTATTCAGTTGCACAGGATATGATTCCACCGAGGCGTCCAGTCCCCTCATTCCACATTAGACAGTGAGCAGATCTTGAGAAGAAACAGGAGTTCTGAATATTAAAGGGGCAGGGACGAGATCTGCCAATGAGGATCTGGTAATGAAACCTAAGTGGGAGGAAAGGGGGTCCTGGTCAGCAGGAAACGGGAGAGGCTAGAGCCAAATCCAAGCCTGTTGTTCTGTTCTCTCCCATTTGCTTGATTAGGGGATTTAATTCCAGAATCCCAGCCAGGGCATAGATGGCAACCAGCAAGCTAATTCTTCCAATCCAAATGGTGGTAACATTATTTCCCTGATTTTCCAATTAAATCCAAACATGTCCGTGGAGGGACACCAAATGCAGGAGTGTTTTCTCCACATTTAGAATAGCAAACTTGTACGGGCCCTTCCTAAGTGCCGGCCCTTCCTGAAAAGAGTAATATGCATCACTTGGTCTAATGCTTACTGCAATCACGTGATGTAGCTCTCCTCATTCCCACTTTACAGAGGCAAGCAGGGAGCACGAATTAGGACTCAGGCAGCATGGCTTTGAAGCTCACAGGCTTAACCATCACGTCTTACTCTTCCTTTTCACTGCTCAGTAAAGCAACTCTACATAGTTCACTTGACAAGGATAATAACCCAGCCCCTCTGTGCTCAGACCTAAACTGTGGCTTGTTTACAAAGCTGGCCCTACAGTTGTTGATGCAAGAAAGGTTCTAGCTCACAAGAGTTAGTAGGAACTTTTTTAAATGCTGTTGTCAACAATTGCCTCTGTGCTGTTTTATTTTTAATTTTTATTACATCATTGCCTGAAAACCAGTCCTTTTGTTCTCATTTTGTGAAAATGGGAAAAGCCACAAGGTGCCAACCACACAGTGGCCATCAAGATCTCTTAGTGATTTGCACTCTCCCGAGCCACCTGCTATAAAGAACATTAAGTAATTGAGGATGAAGCCTTTGAAGGAGTTTTCACATTGCAAATATCTATCAATGCATCGCTTACTTAGCCTTTCCAAAAATAAGACTTTGATTCAGACCTACTTTGTTCTCCTTCACAGAGAAGCTACATTTGAATAAAAGCATGAGCACCACCTGCAGTGCTTTTGCACAGGCACACGGATGTTATTTCTGAAGCAGGACTGTAGGGTTGGGGCAGGGAGCAGCCTTCTGCGAAGTTTTACTTAGGATGTTCCGAATTTCAGCCTGAGCCACTGAGTGTGACTCCTGTTCACCTTAGATGCTCACTCTGTGGGAAGGTTTTCCAAATATGCCAGACTCTTTTCCAAGGCCATCCAAGGTGTTTCTGGGATTCTGCATCTATTTAACAAACAGTATGGTCCTAGGACAGTAAGCACCTAGGACAACCTAGAAATGGAAAGAAAGGGGTGGAGAGAGACTGTCCATGAACATCGAACCAAAGCTTACATGCTAGAAAAATAGAAGAATAAAAGACACTGCTCAAGACTTCATGAAGGTGTGGAAGCCTCACAGCTATTTATTTATTGATTTGCATCAATAGGGACAGGAAATCTAAGGGACCACTTTGCCCTTCCTACAGCTGTGGAGCTCTAGTCTTCCTAGAGGTGAAGCCCAGACTAACCTTTATAAGAAAGGTAGATTGTGATTAGAACTTTGCCTCGAATTTGGAAGTAACGCCTCCCCTGCCTGTTCCTTAAAGCCAGCTCGTCCTGCAGAAAACTGGCCCCTTGTCTTCTCTTCAGATGAGAACAGGAGGGGCTGGACACCAGTCTGAAGGAAGCCTGTAACTGGATTATAATAATCCAAGCCCCCAGAGCAAAGTGAAGTCCAGGCCTATCCTAAAACAACTTTGCGACCTGACTAAAACCATATGGCTTGAATATATTCAAAGCGGATTTTGTGTGGGAAAAAGACCTTGATATTCAATCCATTGCTAAACTCATGGTCTTCCATGAAGGGGACAGTGTCCTCAAATATCCAAATGAGCGCTTTCTCCGAAGTATGATCACAGGAGCATCTGAATCAGCCAAGGTACCTATTAAAAATTCAGAGTCCTGGGTCTCAGCTCAGACATACTAAATCAATGATCTGGGGTGGGACTCGGAATTTGCATTTTGCAGAGTAGGGAGGGGATTCTGAAGGGTATTTGGGTGAGGGAATCACTGGATTTGCAAATTAAAGACTTAACTATTTCTTGGAAAAAGCTGGCCCAGGTGAGATCACATTTTTAGACCAGTATTTATTTCAAGCTCCATCCTGTTACTGTGCTAACAACAAGGCACTTATGAAGTTGCAGATTCATTGCAGAACAAAAGATCTGTACACAGACCAGTGGCATCTAATTCACTTAAAAGTCTCTGCCTCGCTAATAGTGCTATTTGCTGCTTAATGGCAGTTTGCTCTGAACAAAAGGAGCAGAGAGACTGTGGTGCAGGTGAATCTGACTTGTGCTTGTGATTACCATGGAAACGGCAGCCATTGTCACTAGACTGATCCCCTCCCAGGCAATTTTGCAGGTCCATTTTTTAAAGGCCTGGCTTGTGCTTACCTCAGACTGGAAATCCTGCCTCCTTGGAGCATGGTTCAGAGAGTTCATAAATGTGTGTCCCAAAAAGATGTAAACAGAAAATTTGCATTTCTACCACTCTGTTTTCTTCCCTTAAATGTCTTCCAAGAGCATCTCAGTATAATGCAAACAGGGTGGAAATTCTTCTCATCCTTTAGCACAGATCTCATCTTGCTTGTTGCTTGTAGGGCAATAGGAGGGGGTGAGTTTGGGGTTGAAATCATGCATTTGCCTTCCTCTTTTCCCTTCTTAATTGGTTGGCCTAATAATAAATACATCTTCGCTAAGATTTTAATTAAGTTGAAATTTTAAACTATTTATTATTATATATTGCATTCAGGGAAACTTTTAAAAGGATGAATATGAGGGAAACGATGTCACACTTTCAATCCAGAAACCTAGGCGTTGTTGCTGAGTACCCATGTGCAGTGCACACTGTGTCTGCATTGAGAACCGAGCATTTTCTCTTTGCCTAAAAATGGCAAAATAACAGCAGCTACAAGCACATGTGTTTATCACAAAGGAAACAAGCCTCAGTGAGGTGTATCTTTATCAAGGAAACTTTCCACATTCCAGAGTAAGGCTCAGAAACCTGACTGCTCCCTGAATATATCCATCTCCTCAGGGGCAGACTCAAAGCCACTAACCCCCAAACTAAATGCCAGGTGGCTCCATTTATAATGAGAACTACCTCTCACAGGACCAACACTTTCTCTCTTAGTTGGTCAACCAACAAAAGGAGTCAAATAATTAATAGAAAATGTCATTTTGCTCATTTACAATCAGAAAAACAAAACCATTATTAGGGATGGAATACTAAAAGTTTTTGTACCAGATGGCATATTTCGTAAAACTGGAACAAATAATCAAAATATTTATATGGAACCACAAAAGAACCCCAAATAACCTCAGCAATCTTGAAAAATAAGTACAAAGTTAAAAGAATCACACCTGATATCAAACTATACTGCAAGGTCACTATAATCAAAACAGCTCAGTACTGGCATAGAAACAGACAATGGAACAAAATAGAGAGCCAAGAGATAAAACCACACCTTTATAGTCAATTAATGTTTGACAGAGGAGGCAAGGACATACAACGAGATAAAGATAGTCTGTTCAGTAAATGGTGTTGGGAATATTGGACAGTCACATGCAAAAAAATGAAATGAGACCACCTTATCATACCACACACAAGAACAAGCGCCAAATAGACTAAATACTTAAACATAAGACTTGAAACCATAAAAATCCTGGGAGAAAACATAGGCAGTAAAATCTCTGACATTTCTTGTAACATTTTTTTTCTGATATATCTCCTCAGGCAAAGGAAACAAAAGAAGAAATAAACAAATGAGACTACACCAAACTAAAACTGTTTTGCATAAAAAAAGAAAGCATCAACGAAATGAAAAGATGACCCACTGAATGGGAGAACATATTTGTCAATGATGCATCTGAGAAGGGATTAATATCCAAAATTTACAAAGAACTTATAAAAATCAACACCAAGAAAATAATCATTTAAAAATGAGCAAAGGCCCTTGCTAGATTCTTTTGCAAAGAGTACATAGAGATGTCCAATAGACAGATGAAAAGATGCTCAAGGTCACTAATCATCAGAGAAATGTAAATTAAAACCACAATGAGATATCATCTCACACCAGTCAGAATGGCTATTATCAACAAATCAATAAACAAGAAGAGCTGGTGAGGTTATAGAGAAAAGGGAACCTTAGTGCACTGTTGGTGGGACTGAAGACTGGTACAGTCACTGTGGAAAACATTATGGAATTTCCTCAAAAAATTCAAAATGAAACTGGCTTTTGACCCAGTAATTCCACTGCTGGGATTATACCCTAAGAATCCCAAAACACCAATTCAAAAGAATTTATGCACCCCAATGTTCCTAGCAGTGCTATTTACAATAGCCAAGATTTGGAAACAACTTAAGTGCCTGTGAATAGATGAGTGGATAAAAGAACTGTGGTACATTTAAATAATGGAATACTACACAGCAGAAAAAAGGAGGAAAAGAAGGTAGGAACCATTTGCAACAGCATAGATGGAACTGGAGACTATTATACTAAGTGAAATAAGCCAGTCAGTGAAAGATAAATACCATATAGTCTCACTTATAAGAGGAATCTAATGAACAAAATAAACTGAAGAGTGAAATAGAACCAGAGATACAGAAACATGGAACAAACTGACGGCTGTACGAGGGAACAGCAGAGGTGGGGACTGATTGAAAGAAGGAGAAGGGATTAGTCAAAGAATAGATATACATGACCAATGGACATGGACAATGGTGTGGGGACTGATAATGGAAGTGGTATTGGGCTCAGTGGAAAGGGGAAAAATTGGAAGAACTGTAATAGCATAAACAATAAAGTATTTTAAAAAAACAATATATGTACCCCTATGTTCATTGCAGTAGTAGTTAACAATAGCCAAGATTTGGAAGCAGCCCAAGTGTCCATCAGTAGATGAGTGGATAAAAATGCTGTGTTACATTTACACAATGAAATACTACTGGGCCATTAAAAAGAAAATTTTATCCTTTGAGACAGTGTGGATGGACCTGGAGAGTATTATGCTAAGTGAAAAAACAAATACCACTTCTGGCCAAGATGGAGGCATAGGTGGAAACACTGTGCCCCCTCCCACAACTAAATTTAAAGACAGCGAAGTTTGAGAAACAAAAACACAGCCAAAACATTGAAAATTGAACTGTATGGAAGTCCAACAACAATGAACCACTCAGCCAGACCAGTAAGAGGGGCGGAGTCAGCAATGGAGTGAGGTCTGCCTTGAAAGATCGTTTGGTCTGACCAACCCAGGAGTGGAGGTGGAGGCAGTTGGTGGATCCCAGGCTCGGGGTAGCAACAGGAGGACCCAGTGAGGGCGCAGGGCAGCTGGCTGACTTTGGTCACATATTCGCTCGCAGATAAACCACGCGAAGGAGTGAACAGTGAGACAGACCGCTCAGGCTAGGGCCCCAGCGACAGGAATTAGAACCTGAAAGCACCAACTGGAAATACTTTCTCAGGGTTGAGGGGCCAGGAGAGGCTCCCAGGCTCACAGAGAGTTTGTTGGAGAGACCCACAGGGTCCAGGAGAGTACACGGGCCCACACACCCGGGAACCAGCACCAGAGAGTCCCAATTTGCTTGTGGGAAGCCACAGAGGGGACAGAAATCTGAGAGAGAGCAGAGCAGAGCAAAGCACCATTTTTTTCCCCTCTCTGACCCCGCCCCCACATGCAGCGTCACAACCCAGCAACTAGGTTGTTGAATTGGTGTTTGGGACTGGGTCGTCGGGCCGTGGTGAACACCTGAGGCTCCACCCCTTAAACATAACAGGTGCAAACAGGCCAAACATTATGACTCAAGAACAGCTCAAAGCCCCAGAGCCTATAATTCTAAGTGACCAAGAAATAGCCAGCCTTTCAGATGCACAGTTCAAAACACTGGTGATCAGGATGCTCACAGAATTGGTTGATTTTAGTCACAAATTAGAGGAACATATGAAGGCTAAACTAATTGAAATGAAGGGAAATGCACAGGAAACCAACAGTGATGGAAAGGAAACTGGGACTCAAATCAAGGGAGTGGACCAGAAGTAAGAAAAAAACAACCAAACAGAAAAGAAGGAAGAAACAAGAATTCAAAAAAAATGAGGAGAGGCTTAGGAACCTCCAGGACATCTTTAAACATTCCAACATCCGAATTATAGGGGTAGCAAAAGGGGAAGAGGAACAGCCATGAGTGGAAAACTTATATGAACAAATAATAAAGGAGAACTTCCCCAATCTGGTAAAGGAAATAGACTTCCAGGAAGTCCAGGAAGCTCAGAGAGTCCCAAAGAAGTTGGACCCAAGGAGGAACACACCAAGTCACATCATAATTACATTACCCAAGATTAAAACAAAGGAGAGAATTCTAGAAGCATCAAGAGATAAGGAGACAGTAATCTACAAAGCAGTGCCCATCAGACTGTCAGTGGATTTCTCAACAGAGACTGTACAGACAAGAACGGGCTGGAAAGAAGTATTCCATGTCATGAAATCCAAAGACGTACAGCCAAGATTGCTCTATCCAGCAAAGCTTTCATTTAGAATAGAAAGGCAGATAAAGTGCTTCTCAGATAAGGTCAAATTCAAGGAGTTCATCATCACCAGGCCCTTATTATATGAAATGTTAAAGGAACTTATCTAAGAAAAAGAAGATAAAAATATGAACAGTGAAAGGACAGCAAACTCACAGTTATTAACAACCACACCTAAAACAAAAGCAAACTAAGAGGACAGCTAGATCAGGAGCGGAACCATAGAAATGGAGATCACATGGAGGGTTAGCAACAGGGGAGTGGGAGGAGGAGAAGCAGGGAGAAAGTACAGAGAATAAGTAGCATAGACAGTAGGTAGAAAATAGACAGGGGGAGGGCAGGAATACTATAGGAAATACAGAATCTAAAGAACTTGTGACATGGACATGAACAAAAGGGGGGATGGTGGGGGAGGGGTGTGTAGGGTGGAGGGGAGTGAAGGGGGGAATGGGACAACTGTAATGGCATAATCAATTAAATATATTAAAAAACAAATACCATATGATTTCACTTATATGTGAAATCTAATGAATAAAATAAACTAACAAACAAAATAGAAACAAACTCATACAGAGATCAGAGGGGAGGGAAGTTGTGGGACTGGGTGAAAATGGCAAAGGGATTAAGCAAACACACACACACATACACACACACACACACACCTCAGAGACACAGACAATATTATGGTAATTACCAGAGGGAAAAAACAAGTGGGGGAGGTAGAAGAGGGTACAGGTGGGACAAATCTTAATGGAAGATGACTTGAATTGGGGTGGTGAACACACGATGCAATCTACCGATGATGTATTATAGAATTGTACCCCTGAAACCTATATAATTTTTTAGCCAATGCCACCCCAATAAATTCAGTTAAAATGCCATTTTGTTCTTTTATAAACAGAAAAAAATGAAAATGAATGGAGTGCTAAAAGCTTTTGTAACAGGTCCATTTCTTTACGCAGAATTATGAAGGAAGTCAGATAATAATTAGAGATTGTCTGAAGAGCAAGAAATCAAAGCAGACTTCAGATAAATCCAGTGTTTAATGGCATCAGGCTTGGATAGTCTGATGCTTCCAGCTTTGTAATAGGACTGGTCTGGCCAGTGAGAGGGGATTAGTGCCTCCCCCTTGGACAATTCTTTGAAGAGCCCTGCCAACTGTTCCTGGTGACTGTTTTCTGTGCTTTCAAACTAATCATCATGCTCCTGACTTTCACATTATTTCTTTAGCTTTGTTTTTTTTAAATATATTTTATTGATTATACCATTACAGTTGTTCTATTCCCCCCCTTCAATCCCTTCCACCCACACCCTCCCTCCCCCACCATTCTGCCCCCCTTAGTTTATAACCATGTGTCTCAAGTTCTTTGGATTCTATATTTCCCCCACTATTCTCGCCCTCCCCCCTATCTATTTTCTACCTACCATCTATGCTATTTTCTGTGCCTTCTCCCCCCTTCTCCCCCTCCCACCCCCCTGTTTCTAACCCTCCATGTGTTCTTCATTTCTATGGTTCCGCTCCTGATCTAGCTGTCCTCTTGGTTTGCTTCTGTTTTAGGTGTGGTTGTTAATAACTGTGTGTTTGCTGTCCTTTCACTGTTAATATTTTTCATCTTCTTTTTCTTATATAAGTCCCTTTAGCATTTCATATAATAAGGGCTTGGTGATGATGAACTCCTTGAACTTGACCTTATCTGAGAAGCACTTTATCTGTCCTTCCATTCTAAATGAAAGCTTTGCTGGATAAAGCAATCTTGGCTGTAGGTCTTTGGATTTCATGACTTGGAATACTTCTTTCCAGCCCCTTCTTGCCTGTAAGGTCTCTTTTGAGAAATCCGCTGACAGTCTGATGGGTACTCCTTTGTAGGTGACTGTCCCCTTATCCCTTGATGCTTCTAGGATTCTCTCCTTCATTTTGGTCTTGGCTAATGTAATTATGATGTGCCTTGGTGTGTTCCTTCTTGGGTCCAACTTCTTTGGCACTCTCTGAGCTTCCTGGATTTCCTGGAAGTCTATTTCCTTTGCCAGACTGGGGAAGTTCTCCTTTATTATTTGTTCAAATAAGTTTTCCACTCGTGGCTGTTTCTTTCCCCCTTCTGGTACCCCTATAATTCGGATGTTGGAACGTTTAAAGATGTCCTGGAGGTTCCTAAGCCTCTCCTCATTTTTTTGAATTCTCATTTCTTCATTCCTTTCTGGTGGGATGTTTTGTTCTTCCTTCTGGCCCATTCCATTGATTTGAGTCCCCGTTTCCTTTCCATCACTATTGGTTTCCTGTGCATCTCCCTTCATTTCAATTAGTTTAGCCTTCATATATTCCTCTAATTTGTGACTTTGTTCCTCTAATTTGTGACTATAATCTACCAGTTCTGTGAGCATCCTGATAGTGTCCTGAATTGTGCTTCTGAGAGGCTGGCAATTTCTTGGTCGCTGAGAGTTATTGGCTCTTGGACTTTGAGTTCTTCTTGTGCCATCTTTCGGGTTGTTCGTGCCTGTTCCATAGCAGGATCAGAGCCCTAAAATGTTCACTAGAACAGGGCAACTAAGTCGCTGGATTGTGACGCTGTATGTGGGGGCGGGGTCAGAGAGCGACTATGGCGTCCTGTCTGCCGCCTGCCACCATGGCCCTCACCGGTGCCGCAGATGCTGCTGTCACCTGGCCCACGCGTTTCGTCCCACTGCTCGCGAGTGTGCCACCGCCGTCAGCCCTCGCCCCCTGGGGCCTGCGTGGTCTGTCTCACTGTGCGCGAATATGCGCCCTCGGTCTGCCCCGCACCCCAACTGGTCCTCGTCTGCCTGCGCACCTGGGTCGGGGGGCCCTGTCCTGCCGGACCCTGCTCGCTGCTGGCTCCGCCCCTCTTACCGTCCCCATTGAACGGTTAGATGTAGTCGGACTTCCGTATAATTCAATTTTCTGTCCTTTGGTTGTGTCCTTATTTCTGCAAACCTTTGTTTTATTCAAACTTGGTTGTGGGAGAAGGCACAGTGTTTCCACCTATGCCTCCATCTTGGCGGAAGTCTCCTTTAGCTTTGCTTTTAATGGCAGTTAAGTTATTGTCTTGCAGGATAGGGTTGCGGTGAGGTATCGCCTTTAAATGCATTTGCATATTTTGTGTGCTGTATTCTGGACCACGTTGTATTGATTTTATAATTTAACTCTGTGCCAGTTACCTTATTTCAATTTTTGAGAGCAACCTCTCTGAAGCTCCTCATAAATGGTCAACATAACTAAGTTTAGTGTTATATTGCATCTAATTTGCAGGTGACTCCAGCTGGTATTTGAGAAGACAGTAACAAATTCACAATTCATCTCTTCCTTAACATGGGTTGGCTTTGGACTGTGAGCTTGACTAAGCCACCTTCAAATGCCATTACAGGGGCATCACTGAGTTGCTTTAGAGATGCCACTCTCCTTATTGTGCTGGTTTGCCTTCTCCCCACGTTACCATTTGCCCATCACCAGACACCCATTAGATAAATGCTTGTACCTTAAACTAAGAGGACTGGGGGCAGGTGGGAGGAGAGAGGAGGGCAAAGCAGAGGCTGAGCACAAGAGTGCAGCTGGGGAGCTAGTAGCCCCAGGGCCAGTCTGCAGAGGCACAGCAAAGAGGCCATTAGAAAACATGTTAAAAGATTTTATTCATTTATTTATTTTTTGAGAGAGAGGGGAAGGGAGGAAGAAAGGGAAGGAGAGAAACATTGACGTAAGAGAGAAACATCAATTGGTTGCCTCTCATACTTGCCCCAGCTGGGGACTGAACCCACAGCCCACGCATGTGCCCTGAAGTGGTGACCTTTAGCTTTGTAGAACGATGCCCAAGCAACTGGGCCACACCAGTCAGGGCCATTAGAAAAGTTTTAAATTTTGATTTGCTCTATTAATATTTTTTGATTTGTTGGACTGAACATCTACTGAATACCTGGTTTTACACATAATTACCTTTTCAGGTAAATTCTGGTAAGCAGGAGGAAAGGGGAAGCATTTTATATTGCTTTATTTAGGTTACTGAGGGAAAGGAGCGAGGGATTCAATTTCTTTTGAAAGGTTTAGGCTGAAATGAAGAAGCCACCACTCAGAAATGAAGAATTAGGCCAAGAAAACAAAATAGAATGTAAAAGCAACAGATAAGCAAGGCCACTGAATCCATAGATTCTAAAAGATGTGTAGGGTGGGGCATGAAAAATGGCAACCTATTAGAGGGGCCCAGGCTTTATCTTTTCCTTCCCTTTGACCCTTTCCTCTACTTTAGCCTGTGGGTCTCACATTGTGAAGCAGAGCTGGCAGGTTATCAGCTGCAGGGGCATCATTCCGGTCTCTGCATGGAAAGTGTGGACACCCTAAGGACACAGCAGACTCCTGACGTGGCCTGGCCCTCTCTGTGGGGTGTTTGTGGGGTCCTGCAGCGATTTAAAGTCACGTAGACTTCTAGTCTGGGCTTCTCCCATCTCCAGAAAATTGGGGATCCAACCTAAATAAGGAGATCAAAGGAGTCTTAAGGTTCTGTTGAAAAGGTCTGGGATTGTTGACCACGACTCATATCGAGAGGTGTGCTGGTCCAGGCTGATCAGGAAATAAACTCCCAGGTCCTCTATGGAGCTAGTCAACCACTCATCAAGCTACAGATTAACCCAGAGAAAGGGAAAAGACACAATATGTCTCAGGGTCTATCCAAAGTTAAATCCTAGGGATTAAGCAGAGGCAACTCAGATAAGCAAAAGGGCAATTTACCAATTTGGGGCCACAAAACACAAAGATCTTGGAGTCTTAAACTTTGCAATCTAGAACAAGTGCATCTTTGCAACAAGCTGATGAAGGATAGGCAGCAGGAGTCCTGTAACACATGTTTAAAAAAATTGAATTGAATAGATATTTTTTAACCATTATTAAGCTGAGGGAAGGGGAAAGTAAGGAAAAGAGAAAAGACTGGGAAATGTTTTATTACATACCAGAGTTTTATTTCTTTTTAAAGCAGAACCTTTGGAAGTAAACAACTCTACATCGATTAATTGTGAAAAGTGTATATGTGTGTATGTTTAATTTATTGACATGAAAAAGCTAGTTATAGCCCTGGCTAGTGTAGCTCAGTGTATTGAGCGCAGGCCAGCGAACCAAAGGGTTGCTGGTTCGATTTCCAGTCAGGGAATATGCCTGGGTTGCAGGCTTGGTCCCCAGTAGGGGGAGCATGAGAATCATGAGAATCATGAGAATCATGAGAATCATGAGAAAAACACGTGTTTTTCTCCCTCTCTTTTGTACTCCCTTCCCCTCTTTAAAAATAAAGAAATGAATTTTTCTATTTTTTTAAAAATATATCTTATTGATTATGCTATTACAGTTGTCCCATTTTTCCCCCTTCACTCCCCTCCACCCTGCACACTCCCTCCCACCCACATTCCCCGCTTTAGTTTATGTCCATGGGTCGTACATGTAAGTTCTTTGGCTTTTACATTTCCTATACTATTCTTACCCTCCCCCCTCCTATTTTCTACCTGCCATCTGTGCTACTTATTCTCTGTACCTTTCCCCCCTCTCTGCCCCTCCCACTCCCCTGTTGATAACCGTCTATGTGATCTTCATTTCTGTGGTTCTGTTCCTGTTCTACTTGTTTACTTAGTTTGCTTTTGTTTTTGTTTTAGGTGTGGTCATTAATAATTGTGAGTTTGCTGTTATTTTACTATACATGCATTTTATCTTCTTTTTCTTAGATAAATCCTTTTAACATTTTATATAATAAGGGCTTGGTGATGGTGAACTCCTTTAACTTGTCTGGGAAGCACTTTATCTGCCCTCCCATTCTAAATAATAGCTTTGTTGGATAAAGGAATCTTGGATGTAGGTCCTTGCCTTTCATGACTTGGAATACTTCTTTCCATCACCTTCTGGCCTGCAAGGTCTCTTTTGAGAAATCAGATAACAGTCTTATGGAAACTCCTTTGTAGGTAACAGTCTCCTTTTCTCTTGCTGCTTCTAGGATTCTGTCCTTCATTTTAATCTTGGGTAATGTAATTATGATGTGCCTTGGTGTGTTCCTCCTTGGGTCCAACTTCTTTGGGACTCTCTGAGCTTTCTGGACTTCCTGGAAGTCTATTTCCTTTGCCAGATTGGAGAAGTTCTCCTTGATTATTTGTTCAAATGCCTTTTCCCCTTGTTACTCTTCCTCTTCTCCTTCTAGTACCCCTATAATACGGATGTTGGAATGTTTAAAGATGTTGTGAAGGTTCCTAAGCCTCTCCTCATTTTTTTGAATCTTGTTTCTTCATTCGTTTCTGGATGGATGTTTCTTTCTTCCTTCTGGTCCACTCCCTTGATTTGAGTCCCAGTTTTCTTTTTATCACTATTGGTTCCCTGTACATTTTTCTTTATTTCACTTAGTGTAACCTTCATTTTTTTATCTAATTTGTGACCAAATTCAACCAATCATGTGAGCGTCCTGATTACCAGTGTTTTGAACTATGCATCTGATAGGTTAGCTATCTCTTTGTCGCTTAGTTGTATTTTTTTCTGGAGCCTTGATCTGTTCTTTCATTTGGGCCACTATTTTTTGTCCTGATGTGCCTGTTACATATTAAGGGGTGGAGCCTTAGGTGTTCACCAGGGCGGGGCAACCCACATAGCTGCGTTGTGACACTGTATGTGGGGGTGGGATCCAAAGAGGGAACTATGGTGCTTGCTCCACTCTCTGCCAGATTTCAGTCACTACCCCCTCTTCCCCCAAGCAAATCAGGCTCTTCTGGTGCTAATTCCTAGTGGGTGAGCCTGGGTACATTCTAGGACCCTGTTGGTCATACCAACAAACTCTACTGTGAGGCTAGGAGTTTCTCCCTCTGACTCAGCCCCCAAAGGTGTTTTCAATCAGTGGTTTGAGCCTTCCTTTCCCCATTCTGGAGCCCTGGGTTGTGCAGTCCATCCTGCTCCTGAGCTGTGTCTCCCAGTTTGTTGTGAATGTGGGACCATCTAGTCTGGAATTCGTCTCCTCACTGGGTCTGCCAGCTGCCATCTTGCCTCAGGTCCTCTCTGCCCAGCTGCCCATCCCCACTCCTCCTACCAGTCTGGATGACTGTGTCTTCTTTAACTGCTTGGTTGTTGGACTTCCATACAATTTGGTTTTCTGTCAATTCTGGTTGTTTTCTGTTTTTTAATTGTTGTTGTCCTTCTTTTGGTTGCGTGAGAAGGCACAGTGTGTCTACCTATGCTTCCATCTTGGCCGTAAGTTAGTTATATTTCATGAAACAACGTCAAATAAAAGGGGAAGGGACCAGACTTCTGGCCAAAATGAAGGCATAGGTTGATACACTGTGCCTCCTCACACAACCAAAAGAAAGACAACAACAAATTTAAAAACAAAAACCAACCAGAACTGACAGAAAATTGAACTGTATGGAAGTCCAATGACCAAGGAGTTAAAGAAGAAACATTCATCCAGACCTGTAGGTGGGGCGGAGATGGGCAGCCAGGATGGAGAGGACTCACAACAAGGTAGCAGCAGCTAGCGGACTGAGAAGTCCCACATTTGTGCGTAGATAAACCAGGGAGAGGGACAAATGGGGAGTGAATATACTGCACAACCCAGGGTTCCAGCATGGCAAAAGAAAGCCTCAAAACCTCTGGCTGAAAAACCTGTGGGGGTTTCAGTGGTAGGAGGAACTCCCAACTTCACAGGAAAGTTCACTGGGGAGACTCAAAAAGTCCCAGAATGTACACAAAACTACCCAACCAAGAATCAGCACCAAAAAGGCCAAATTTTCTTGTTGATAGCAGGAAAAGAGACTGAAAGCCGGCCAAGAGTTGAGCAATCGGCATTATTCCCTCTCAGACCCCTCTCCCACATACACCACCACAATGCAGCAATGTGAGTTGCCCCTCTTTGGGGAATACCTAAGGCTCCGTCCCTTACAAATTAAAAGGTGTACCAAAACAAAAAACATGGCCCAAATAAAAGAACAGATCAAAGCTCCAGAAAAAATACAACTAAGCTACAAAAACATAGCCAACATATCAGATGCAAAGTCCACACACTGATAATCAGGCTGCTCACAGAATTGGTTGAGTATGGTCACAAAATAGAGAAAGAAGTAAAGGCTATGAAAAGTGAAATAAAGGAAAATTCACACGGAACCAACAGTGACGGGAAGGAAACCAGAACTCAAATCAACAGTTTGGACTAGAAGGAAGAAGTAAACATTCAACTAGAACAGAATGAAGAAACAGGAAGCTAAGAAATAGAGGAAAGGCTTAAGAACCTCCAGGACAACCTTAAAAATTCCAACATCTGAATCATAGGGGTATCAGAAGAAAAAAAAGGAAGAGCAAGGAATTGAAAACTTATTTGAACAAATAATGAAGAAGAACTTCCCCAGTCTGGCAAAGGAAATAGATTTCCAGGAAGTCCCGGAAATCCAGACAGTTCCAAAGAAGTTGCACCAAAGAAGCACACACCAAGGCACATCATAATTACATTAGCCAAGATTCAAATGAAGGAGAGAATCCTAGAAGCAGCAAGAGAAAAGGGGACAGTCACCTACAAAGGAGTTCCCATCAGACTGTCAGCCGATTTCTCAAAAGAGACCTTACAGGCAAGAAGGGGCTGGAAAGAAGCATTTCAAGTCATGAAATGCAAGGACCTACATTCAAGATTCCTCCATCCAGCAAAGCTATTATTTAGAATGGGAGGGCAGATAAAGTGCTTCCCAGACAAGTTAAAGGAGTTCACCATCACCAAGCCCTTATTATATGAAATGTTAAAGGGATTTATCTAAGAAAAAGAAGAAGATAATAAACGTGAATAGTAAAATGACAACAAACTCACAACTATCAACAAGTGAACCTAAAATAAAAAAACAAAAACAAAAATGAATTAAACAAACAACTAGAACAGGAACAGAATCACAGAAATGGAGAGTTTTCAGTGGGGAAGGGGGAAATGGGAGAAAAGGTATGGGGAATAAGAAGCATAAATGGTACATACAAAACAGACAGGGGAAGGTTAAGAATAGTATGGGAAATGTAGACACCAAAGAACTTATATGTATAACCCATGGATGTGAACTAAAGTTGGGGAATGTAGGTGGGAGGGGGTGTGCAGGGTAGAGGGGAATAAAGTGGAGGAAGGGAACAACTGTAATAGCATAATCAATAAAATATATTTTAAAAATTAAATTTTTGTAATAGCAGCAGAGATTTTTGCAATGTCTGGTGGGCAAAATTAAAAATACATTAAATTTGGTCTAATTAAAAGCTCAGCTGCAACCCGTTGTTTCACTCCAATCTTAATCAGGAAAGAGAGGCCTTGAAAAAAATTAGCCAGGTGACTCCTTTGTCATTTCAAATATTGAGTTCAGTTGATTGCTTATCATTTATTTTTCATTAAAAAATTCTGATTATCGAAAATATAAAAATAAAATAAAAGTGGAAGGGGTTAAGAACTCTGGAATTTGAGTTTAATTACTTATAAAATCTCTACCTGAACAGCCATGGAAGTCCAATATACAGGTGGATCCTTCTTTAAAGAAATAATTTATGGCATCAGACCCTTTTCTATGTCTATACACTCTAGTTCTGTAATATTTCCTATTGCAAATAAATTTATATTCAAAATATAGAATGTGTCTTCAGTCTCATTAAAAGAATAAAAATAGTTTAAAGCTCACTAATTTATTTTTAATTTTTTTCCATTGTCTTACATTTCTTTATTTATGCAGATCATCTTGTTATGTACAGTAGTTGGTTCTGTCAAATAATCATACAAAGGCATTCTATTGGTAATCTTCCCCAAAATAGATTAGAGTAAAATATATATTAGTGCACTTCACATTCTATGAAAACTTGAGTCTTCATTACTGATTTCAGTTTTAAGGCCATATGTTATGGAATGGACCCAAGGGTTACGGAGTCTCTCTGTCACTGTGGATTCTTTGTCTCTCACTGGGAAATTGGAATTATGGCTCTCAATGCCAGAGTTTGGTAAAAAGGGAAGGAGCTATTTATTCAAAACTTATACAGGTTTAAAGTAATAACAGAATGTCATCGTTAAATACTGTAAGTCCCTTAAAACACCCACCCACACCCACACACCCATGCCCACCACACACACACACACACACACACACACACACACACACACACAGAGTCCTTCCACTCTCTGCCCAGTCAGGCCAGTCAGGGGTAAAAAAATATATAGAAGTCCATGGCTTGGCTAGCTTCCGGTTCTTCCCAGTAATCCGTGCTCAGATGGCTGGGCTTCCACACTCCCCAGCAACCATCAGCTGGGTTGCCACAGTCTCCAGTTCTTAATCCAAACCCACGTGGCACCTTCTCATGGCCCACCAGTGAGAGTCCATTAACTCCTTTCCTTCCTGCAGCAACTCTCCTGCATTCTTTCAAACTGCTAATAAAGAGCTCTGCATCGCTGCTACATCTCGCTTTCTTGTTTCCTAAACTGCATGGTTAAGGGAGCCCCAAAATCACATGGTTAGCATATCCCACAAGGTTGCCATGCCTGAGTTTTAAATCTTGGCGAGAATATTTCTCTGCATCCCCATTTTCAACTCCTCCCACGATCCTCCAGGCTATACCCGCCAGCACTCTCCTATTTTTCCAACCTTTCTTGGCTGCCATAGTTAGTCCAGGCAGGCATGGCCCCATAGGTGGAGCCAACCATCTCCACGCTCTCACACAGGCACTCTAACCAGGAGTTAGGTCGTGACCAGTTGCATCACGGGTCAAATTCATGCCCATCTCCCTGGCTCAAAGCATGGGCACAGCTACTTAACATATCTATGAAGCTAGCCAGCTATTGTAGACATCTAAAATAACCAATTTTGCATGCTGGGTATGAAGCTGGCCAACTGTTGATCTGCAGAATAATTCACAATGGCCCTGGTCCATGTGTTCCAACCCCTAGTTCAGACTTGTGAAGGTGAGGATATCCTATATTTTTATATTTTCTGAACACTGCGAGTTCTGGACCCCATTACAAACCCTTCTTTAGGGGGGCCTGGCTACACCCCGTTGCACAGACACAAAATTCAAAATATACATAAACTGAGGTAGAGTGATAAAAGTGGGCTGAAAGAAACCACAGGATTCAGAACAATTAAAGTGTGTGTTTTGCTTGCATGAGAGCTTCGGTGTGAACAGGAAATGTGTCATCGCATGGCTCTAGTAGTGCAAGGGGCTTCTGTAATCTGTGGCGACTGCCAGGCTACGGGCAAACTGCTGGTGTGTCCTGCTGGAGACTTTGCTAAGAGCTTTTTTCTTCTCTGCCTCTTTTTTCTTGGGTTCTTGTTTCAGTTTGTAATCAGCCCGGACGCCTTTGGTCGCATCTTCAGCCAGCACGGAGCAGGGTAGTTTCACAGAAGGAAGGCAGAGTTCATTGACAATATATTTTTGACTGTCATGGCTTCCTCCTCCGTCTGCCCTTTCAGCCATTATGTGGCTAAGGAGCCGGGGGAGACTGCAGAACCACAGCCAAATGTTTTCAATCTGGTATCCACAATCTTCCCCCTTTCATCCACTTGGATCTGCCATTTCATTACATCACCACAGGCTGGAGTCCCCACCAATCCAGTTCCAACATTTTTAGATGTCTTGCCAAGAGACCTCCCACATTCAAGGATTTTTATAACGATCAACTATCTTCTTGTGATAGAACCAGGCTCCAGACAGCAGGGGCAAGGCCACTGCTTCAGCCGCTTGCTCCAGCCACCGCCACCTTGCACAGCCCAAGGCTTAAAGCATGAACACGGGAAAAATCCCAATGGTATGCACTATATTTTCAAACTTGAACCATTTGGGCCATATAGCTGCCCATGAACTAACTGACAAAAGCTAAGGTTTTTAGTGCAGATAATGGTGTTTATGAGTAAAGCCCTTTTCATTCCATTGTTTGCCAAGATCCACATCCTGACAGCCAGGCCCTACCCTGCACACCTGAAAACAAGCCCACAGCCTTGCCAGCTCCACCCCATGTAGAGTTGGCCAGAAAAGTCCTTTTTACCGCAGCAAAAGAAAGCCACACTAGCTGCTCAGTCTTTCCTTCTCACACATGAATGGACAATTTAGGATTGCTAGGCACAGGAATAAAACTAGCAATAAGAGAGACCAAGGTAAATAATCAGAGAAATCATTCAGAAAACAGAACCAATGAGCTATCCATAAACCAAGATTAAAGTACTATAAATAAGGAGCAATCAGGAACCAGAAAGAACTATTAGAAATTATTAGTTACTGATATAAAAATTACAACAAAGTTCTCAGACCTTAAAACAGAAAGACAAAAAGATAAAGAAAAAATGAGATAAAAGTTGAGGCAATTTTATGTTTTGTGTTTTTTACCTACCCCCCCCCCACACCCAACACACAAACACAAAAGTTGAGACAAGACTAATTCAACAAGTCTAGCATCCAACAAGAGGACAGAGACCATGAAGAAGAGGAATCAGTAAAAAAATGATGAAAATTTTTTAAAGCCAAGGGGTCACAAACCTTGGCTTAAAAGTTTGAAACTATCTATTAAATGCCCGGTTCAAGAATTTTAAAATACTTATTCCAAAACATATTACTATGAAATTTTAGAACGACGAGTATGAAGAGAACATCTTCAAATCTCCCAGAAACTAAAACCAACTCAGCCACAAAAGAGCAAGCTGTATTAGTCTCAGATCTCTCTCTCATTGGTGGTGGTGGGTGCTGGAAGACCACGGAGCTATACTTCCAAAGGTGTAAGGGAAAATACTTTTCAACCTGTTGGGGTGAGATTACATCCTGAAGTATTAATCTGCATGTCTGCTGTGTGTTTCCTTTCCTCTTTACTTACTCATTGAACCACTAGGGTTCTTTTTTCTTCCAGTCTGTTCTACTCAGATAGGCATGAGTTACCCATTTTAGAAGAAGCAAGAAAGACTATGAAATTAAAAGGAACAAACCTTTAGACAAAGGACCAGACAGAAAGATATATTTTCATGCTTGTAGAACTGGTTTTTCCACCCCAAAGACTAGATAAAATGTGGCCTGGGGAAGAAAAGAAAAGGGCAAAAGGACCACTTCAGAAAGGAATGAAGAAAGCTTTAAGTTTAAGGTGGAAATTGGCAGAACGGGAAAAGACTTTTTTCCAGCCCACATGTCAGTTGGTTGCCTGGAAACTGATTTGGTGTTGAACTGCCCATACTGACTTCCGTCTCAAGTGAGGAACTCCACCCTTCTGATATTATGGCTGGCCATCAACATATTGAGTGTCCAGTTTGATAAGATACTCATTAATATGAAGAGACAATGCCCTGTCTGATGATATACACCCAAGATATTTTGTGAAGTGTTGGTGACATGAATAAAACTGTTATAATATACTGGGACATGGACCTAACCCACCACCTATGCTGGAACAAAGAAGATATAGTTGTAAGAGGGTGCAGCTGGGGGTGAGGGGTGGCAAAAACAGGATTTGTAATGGGGTCCAGAACTCAGGGTGTCCAGGAAATATTAAAAATGTGGGATGTCCTCACCCCCACAAGTCTGAGCTGGGGGATGGGACACAAGGAACAGGGCTATTGAGTTGCTTTGCATAGCAACAGTTTTGCAGATAACCTCTCCAATGGTATTTAACATATCTATAACCTATAACTGGTTTCACATATATGTTAAATAGCTGTGGCTGTGCTTTGAGCCAGGAAGAAGGGAGTGACTTCCACCCGAGACATGACTGAGAGGCAATGCTTACAGTGCCTGTGTGAGAGCTTGGAGATGATTGGCTCCACGCCATGGGGCCACATCTGCCCAGACTCACTATAGAAACCCAGTAAAGCTGAAAGGATATGGGAGTGCTGGCAAGTGTAGCCAATTGTGGGAGGAGTTGGAAATGGGGCTACAGAGAAAGATTTGTGCGGAGATTTAAACCCAGATGTGGCGGCCATTGAGGGGAGAAGCATGCACTTTTGGCAGGGTGGGGAGCTCCACAGCCACGTGAGGAAGAATCACCATTCGGCTTTAGCAGAGAACTGCCACTCGGCTTTGGTAGGGGAGAATCACGCGGCTGTGGGTCTCCCTTTGCCACATGGGTTAGGAAGCTGGAAAGCAAGGTATAGCAGTGATGCAGAGCTCTCTCTTAGCAGTTCGGAAGAATGCAGGACAGACACTGGAGGAAGGAAAAGGGTGAAAGAACTCTTGCTGGTGGGCCATGAGACTGTGCCATGGGGTTTTGGAATAAGAACTGGGGATCCCGGCAACATAGGTAATGGTGCTGGGAACCGAGGGAGGCCTACCAGCCAAAGTCGGATTACTGCGGAGAACCGGGGGCTCCCTGACCCACAGACTTCTATTTCTTTCCCTGAGATACGGTACCTTGGACTGGGCAAAGGGGTGAAGGAAGGACTGTGTGTGTTTGTGGGTATTTTAAGGGACTTTGGGATTTTGATGAAGACATTAAGTCATTACTCTAAAGTCTGTATAACTTGAATAAATAATTCCTTTCCTTTTCACCAATCTCTAACATGGAAAACTATAATTCTCTGGTAATGGGAAAGTAGAACCTACTACAGGGGGACCCCAGGAGAAGGGGGGGTCAACTAGGTAACATTGTGGGACCCCCTTCCCATGCACAGTAGCTTTAAAGTAATACAACTAACTGTACATGGCACAGTAAAAGCCTGCCAAAAGTAGCCAGGAAGGATCTGCCCTATAAAAATAGAGTCCCTCCAGTCCCTGAGGTCAATCTCTGCTTGGAGTTGTCCTGCTTCATATTCTCTGCTATTCACTCTGGGTGTTCAGTTCAATTCTTTGTCCTGATCACTGAGAACCTGGCTACCTGTTCCCACCTGTGATAGAGTCACAGGCTAAATACCTGACCATGTATCAGCAACAGAAGCATAGCCTCCGGCATCCTGCTGGAAACTGGTTAAATCCTTACTGCCCCTTCCCCTCTCCCTCAAGCCTTTTACAGAATCAGCCCTCACTGATCAGATACCTTGGACACTGGGGCAGATCAGCAGGGTGATTCACCCTCTGCTACGGGTCTACTGCACACCTTAAAAGCCCTTCTACCTTTTCTCTTGGGGCTGCCATTCATTGGGACCCAGCCTGCGTGATTGCAGTGTCCCACCTATAATAAAAGCCCCTAATTGGACTTTTCTGGCTCCAGGTCCTTTCTTAGCCACCTTGGCTACCTAACAGACAAGCATTTTCCTTTGCTTAAAACTGGGCTTGGAAAAACCAGCTGAATACATAGCCCCATTCCAGTTACTTGAATACCATACCCAGCCAAACTATCAAATGCATTGACAAAACTAAGATATTTTGAGACATTCATATTTTAGTTTCATACTATTTTAGGAAGTTTCTTGATCTATTTTAGCAAAATGAGGGGAAGCAAGAAAGGAAGATATGGGATTCAATACACACAATAAATTTTAGGGTGGGTGGGGATAGGAGGAAGCTCAGGCTGGACTTTGCCAAGATGGGCATCCTCACAGTAACCTGAGTCCGAGGAAGAGACCACCAATGCTATATCGATGCTTTGTTCAGAGGGCACCAATCCCCAGCTCCCACAGGGAGCCAACGAGAATAAAACCCCACTACACTCCCTGCTTGGACACGACTTCCCCAACCTCACTCTGCAGACCAGGGGAACCTCACCTGGGTGCACAAACCCCAATAAAGCTCTTTATTGCCTACTTTATGGCTGATTGGCATTTCTTTCTCGGCGGAGCCTAAGAAAACCTCTCACTAAATACAATATAAACAAATAGTAAAGGGAAGCCTTAGTATTCACAGAATATTTGCTATAGTATAGACCTAGAATATAAGCAATTTTTTTCATCCTCATCCAAGGACATATTTTCATTGATTTTAGAGAAAGAGAAAGATAGAGGGGGAGAGAGAAACATTGATGCCTCCATACACACCCCGACTGGGGGTCACACAAACCCTCAGCCCAGGTACGTGCCCTGAGCAGGGATCAAAACCTGCAACTTTTTGGCACATGGGACAATGCTCCAACCAACTGAGCCACACCACCCAGGGCAAAAATAAGCAGTTCTTTTAAGGAACAGGAGGATGGGGGTGTCTGGAAAGGTGGCCTCTATTCTAAAGGGAATCTTGATGGAAAAGATGGTGTATGGACAGAATGTTTGTGTCACCTCAAAATTTATCTATCGAAACCCCACCCCCGCCCTCGTGACAATATTAGGAGTTGGATCCTTTTGGGGGTAATTAGGATTACATGAGGTTATGAAGGTGGGGCCCTTATAAGAGTCACAAAAACCCTTTCTCTTTGCTCTCCACCACATGAGAATACAACAAGAAGCTGCTGTCTGCAACCTGGAAGAGCGCCCTCACCAAAACCCAAACTTACTGGCACCTTGTTCTTGACCTTCCAGCCTGCAGAACTGGAGAGAAATGAGTTTCTGTTGCTTCAGCCACCCAATCTATGGAATGCTGTTACAGCAGCCCAAACTGACTAAGACGGATAGTATAATGCAAAGAATTTTTCTAAACCAGTTATTCAAGAAAAAAATGTGTGTGTTCGTCTTATAAGGCCATTAATCCCATCATGAGAGCCCCTCCTTCATGACCTAATTCCCACCCCACGCCCCAAAACCATTCAAATGCCTATGCTTCCAGTAACATCATATTGGGGATTAGGATTTCAACAACTGAATTTTGGGAGAACACAAATATTGCATAGCATCAGCTATAGAACTGGGAGAAATGAGCTCTGACTACCTTTTGGGGAGTAAGACAGAGAGAGCATCAGACAAGATGAGGGGCAGGCATTAGGAGAGAATATGAAAGGCCCAAGGCCCAGTGAGGGATAGTGTCACCCCACTGACTACCTAGGATGTCTTGAAGGGTGAGGCAGGAAGGGGAGAGAGAGGCCCTGGAGGGCTCTTTCCGATCTAGAGACTTGATGGTTCTCCACCCTCTGTGGACCTGAAGTGATTGTGCTGCTTCGAGGAGAGAGACCTGCTGACCTCCACTCCCCAGATGGGGCAGTGTCTCTCAGACTTTTTCCTCGCTGAGTCGGGCCAGACCACAGAAGCTCAGGTGGGTTTGCAGATAGGCAGTGATGACAATTTGGCATAGGTATAGCTGACCCTGCTTTGAAAAAAGAGCTGCACAAAGGGTATAAACAAGGGAAATTTGCTGTGGTGTAGAAAGCTTTCCCATTGCCTCCCTTTATATTTTCTCTTTTTACTATTTTTTAAATTGGGGTGACATTGGTTAATATGATTATACATTTCGAGTGTAGAGTACTACTGTACATTGTCTTTGTATTGCACTGTGTGCTCATTGCCAAGTTTAGTTTCCTGCCATCACCACTCATTTGGCCCCCTCCATCCTCTTCCATCTCCCCCCACCCAACCCTCCTCCCTTTGTCTTATAGAGATCTTTCCGGAGTTGGTGATTTGGCCAGCCAAATGGATGCCTATTATGCTCCAAGTCAGAAGATACTTACACTGCATACAATGATTATACTACCCAGAAACTTACATCTCTCAGATCATCTATTTGCTTTATAGCCTTGAAATGCTTATTGTGTCAGCCCTGAGACAAATGTCCCTTTATCTGTGCTTATGCTTCTGGGCTGAGTTTTCCATTTGTGTTCACTAGACAGGATGGCCATCACACAGGCCTGACCTTCCAGAGGTGGAACTACTTCTATGAATAATAGCAGCTCAATCTAGTGAGGACTTCACTGGACGGAGGAGAAGGGGTGAGCATCTACTGACCTTTCTGGAGCAGGGAAGCTTCTGATGCACTGCCTGAGGAAGGGAGGGCTTTTTTATGTAGTGTATTAGAAACGAGTAGTGGTTCAGAACAATGTAGTTTTTAATGTTAATGGAGAATAAAAAACCTACAATATACTTTCTTGATAAATCGTAAACTACTTTCCTACTGTTATGAGTTATATTGATGATGGTATTAAGGATATTTATAATGTATTGGAGTTGGAGTTGGAGTTTTTTTAATTTTATGAATCCTAATTTCAAATGTTTGAATTTGCAATGCTTGAAAGAATTAGATTCTTTTAAAATTGGGATTTTTCAAATGTTTTGGAGGGGGGTTTTTTGTTATCAAGAAAACTTTTAAAAATACTTTCAGCAGTGTAAGAAATTACCTTCTGTACTTGGAGGGTAAATTTGTGATGACAGTGTTTCTTCTTTACAACTCCCCCTATCTTTTTGGAACAAGCTGTGTTTGTGGGTGGATTATTCTGATATTATTGCTTTGGCTGTGCAGTATTTTGCAGCTTAAAAGTGAAAGTTTTCCATTATCACTGAACATGCATCCTTGCTAAACATACAATGGTAGTTCTCTGGGTATAAATGAGTTCTTTAGGTTCTGCTATTTCGGTTCAGTGGCCCTCAATTTTTAGTATGTATTAGCATCCCCTGGGAAGATTTTTTTAATGAACATATCTGGGTTTTACTCACAAAGTATATGATTGAGTAGCCTGGGTAAGGAAGGGCCCAACAATCTCCGCTTTAAGCTTTAGCCTGAGAACCACATTCTGAGGGAATATCATTGCCTTAGAGCAGATTTCACAGCTGTGGTTTTAGTTGAATGAGGACTTGCCGTGGGGCTGTTCTCTGCATCTTGGGAGACTTAGCAGCACCCCTAGCCTCTGCCCACTGGCTGCCAGCAGCATCCCGATCCTCCTAGTTCTGACAAACAAAAATGTCTCTAGATGTTGCCAAATGCCCCCTGGAGTAGATCTGCAAATCACTGCCTTATAATCTTGGTTCTTACAGATTCAAATATCCTAGCCACCCAAGCATTCTTGTGAGTGATATATGGGACTCTAGTCTCAGCCTAATTTTCTTAGGATTCTATGTGGTAAAATGAGTCTTTTGTCATGGAGAGCTCAAACTAAGGGCCTATGAGTACTTCTAGCCCCCAGAAAATTCTTATTTGACCAAAATATTTTTTAAATTATTAAAGTTAGTTGCTAACAGCCCTAGCTGGTATGCCTCAGTTGGTTGGAGTATTGTTCCATGAACTGAAACGTCACAGGTTTGATTCCCAGTCAGGGCACATGCCTAGGTTGTGTGTTCAGTCCCCACTCGGGGTGCATACAAGAGGCAACCAGTCGAAGCTTCTCTCTCATATCTGTGTTTCTCTCTCTCCATCTCTCCTTCCTTTCCCCTCTTTCTGAAGTCAATAAGCATGTCCTCGGGTGAGGATAAAAAAATTAGCTGCTAACAAATAAAATTTGAGATTTAGTTATTTCTGGCTTTGCTTGAAAAGTCAAGTCTTTTCACATTAGCCTTGAAGGTAAGAATCAGCTGAACTAGAGGCACAGCTGAAGTAGAGGCCCAGATGTGCTTTCCGGTTGCCCAGTCTGCAGTTGGCAGACCTCACTCATTCATAGTACCTGCCTGGCTCCTAGGGGTACTGGATTTGCAATTCTTGGTTTAAAGCTCCACAACTACTAGCTGATGTGAAAAAAATTCTTTTAGGGTTGGCAACTGTGTTGCTAACTCTTGAATGTATTCAAAAATGAATTAGATTGTAAGGCCTTGGATCAAATATTTTAATCTCCTGTGATTAATATATCTTCTCATATACTTATGAAGAATTTTATGTATTTCCACCTTTCTAAAGTAAAATTTTGTTCATAAGCATTTAGCCCCATTTACTAATTTATCACATTCTACAAATCCTTTTTGTTGTTGACTAATGCAACTTTGCCTGCTGAGAATCCTCTCTTTCTTAAGTGCTGGTTCTTGATAGGCAGGTGAACCATTTTCAGGGAATAGAAAAACAAAGAAGAAATGGGTGTGCAGTGCACTCCCCTCCACAGTTACTCTCACCCCACACAAACCTATGCTGTTGTGGGAATAACAATTTCATCTGAGACAGCTAGAAACTGGAACTTGTGGCTGATCTCAGGACAAAGGTGGAGGAAAATAACCTGGTATGGAGATGCACTCATGGACATGTGACTGTACAATCACATAAGACCCTGTGCATACAGGGACTCTGCGCTTCATTTCACAGAGTAGCCATCTTGAAATTATTTTTCTTTTTTAAATCCCTTGTAACTCTGTAGTAGCAAATGCCCATCAGTAGGGACTAACTGAATAAGCCACATAATGGAGGACTGTGAAGCTGCAAAAGGAGCAAGGCAGATCGCCACATACTATTGTCTGGAGGAGAGGCTATTTTATTATTTTATTATATTTTATTATTGTGGGGTGTGGGAGTGTTCAAGAACATCAAGTTCGGGAATTGCATTATTGTAAAGGAAATCGAGTCCTTTTCCTTGTTGAGATTGGACTAGATTTATTCAAGAAACTAACAACCTCTGAAAACTATATGTAGGGAACTGCGAGGCAGGGAATAAAAAACACTGATGAAAAAAAGACTGTATGGCGGTATGGAGCCCGGTATGAATGGGTTCTAATGAATTTAGAAAAAACCACATAATAGTTCTGATCTTAAGAAGTTGCAAGATTTAAATATGTGTGAGTACCTGGTACAATTTTTGGCACGTAGTAAGCCCTTGATATATGGCAGTATATTAATATAAAGGGGAAATAGATGTATCAAACCATGACAGTACAACCTGAGGCATTGGTCAGCTCAGGCTGCCATAACAAACTCCCACAGACTGAGTAGCTTAAGCAACAGAACTTTGTTTTTTTCAGAGCTCTGGAGGCTATGCGTTAAGATCAGGGTGCCGTCTTGGACAAGTTCTAGTGAGAGCACTCTTTCTCAACAAGGAAAAGAGAGTTTGGGTGTCTCTTCCTCTTCTTATAAGGACACCAGTTCTATTGGATCAGGGCTCCACCCTTAAAGACTTCACTTAATCTTAACACCTTAAAGGCCCTGTCTCCACACGCAGTCACATGGAGGATAAGGGCTCCTCATTTGTATTTGGTGGATACGATTCAGACCATAACATCTGATATAAGTACAACTGGGACATAGGTGAAAGTGCACAGCTTTTCAGGTCGAGGGAGGTCAGAAATGCTTCACATAGAAGGTAATTCCTGAAATGTTTCTGTCTAAAAGGGATAAAAGCTTCCTGGTTTGGCCACATCTTTGAGTCATATCTTTGTGGGGTGGCTGTACACATGTAGTTAATATTTCCCCCCCATTAATCTGTCTTTTATTAGAGGTGGGGGTGTTTCACTCAAGATCGTAGAAGAGGAGAGGGAAAACCATTTTTTCTACCCTATCTCCTTCCAGAAAGTATTTACATTTTGAATGCTAAGAAAGGTAACAGTTAATTGAAAATAATTCATCTCAAAAGGTAAATTTTTAAGGACCAAATCTCCCAAATAGATGAGATCTTGCACCCCTCAAATGATTTGAAGTAGTCAAAATGTGAGTTATGGAGAGAGGGAAGGGGACCCTTGTAGGGAGAACTTGTAAAGGCAGGTCAGATGGTGAGTAAATAATACTCCACCTTTCAAATTTATCCAAACAAAAATTCAAAAGGAGATGCCTCTTCCCAAATTTATGTTTGAAAACAGAAAAGTTACATAGCATTCCACTTGGAGCCCGTGGTAGAAATTCCTTTATCTTCAAAAACAACAATGGCAAATTCCCAAAGAGAGTGAGCCCAAACTGAAAAGCACTCAGTCATTTCCCATTACCTCTGCAGGGAATGAGGAGAAATAAGAAAGACTATGGCTCATGTGGCCAGCCTCTTTCTGAATCAGCTTCTTCTATGAAGCTGAACTACTTCTATGCAGATATCGCAGATACCAGAGGTCTCGTTAACTAATTGTAACTCTGCTGATAATAATGATGGTTTTATTACAGGTTGTTATATAAGGAAGACTTTTTTGTTAAGACAAATATTAAGTTACAGATTTGAGAGTGTGGTGGTCTTTTCAAAACTACAGAGAAAATGGACATCTGTGGGGAAAGAGTTGCAACTCAGAGTAAAAATGTGGTTTAGCATTGAGCCTCCATACTGCTTCAAGTTCCATTCACTGCCCTTCATGTTGTGTGATTACAGCTAAGACAGGGAAGGGTAGGTTGAACATCATTTAACAGTTTCAAACTGCAGACCACTTCGATATCCAAGCATATCCTCAGCAGAGGAGGAGAAGAAATGAAGTGGTTGTGGGTAGCGGGTCAAAGATCAATTTTAATCTTGAGCAAAAAGACTAATAAGAAAGTTTAGTTATAAGATGTAGAATGAGTGCTAAGCTTTAAGGAAACAGATATAGCAGAAGAACTTTTTCTAGAAGGAAGGAGATGTGTACTTAGTCCCAGTTTTAGGACTATGTTGTCATCCACTAGCATGCAAGCAAGATGTGGACGAGAACATTTTGTCTGTTTTGTTCACTGTTACCGTAGTCCCACCTTATCCACAACTTCATTTTCTGTGTTTCAGTTACCTGCCACCAACTGCAGGCCAAAAATATCAATTGAAAAGAGCAGAATTAAATAATTTGTAAGTTTTAAGTTGCAGGTCATTCTGAGCAGCATGACAAAATCTCATGCCATCCCACTCCCCTGGCCAAGGATGCAAACCATCCCTTTGTCCAGCATGTCCACACTGTGTCGACATTCCCCACCCTGCCTTGGTTGTCAGATCACCGGTCGCAGGATAGCACTGTGTTCAACTAAACCTTATTTTCCTGAATAATGTCTCATTCACCTCAATTCATTTCACCATGTAGGCATTTTATCACCTTAAATCATCACAAGAAGAAGGGTGAATACAATAAGATATTTTGAGAGAGAAAGATGAATGGATTAAGAAAATGAGGTACATAGATATAATGGAATATTATTCACCCATTAAAAGGAAATCTTGCCATTTGCAACAACTTGGATGGCCCCTGAGGGTGTTACACGAAGTGAAATAAGTCAGAAAGATAAAGACAAATACCATATGATCTCATTTATATGTAGAACCTAAAAAAAGGTAACAAATTCGTAGATACAGAGACCACATTGGTGGTTGCCAGAATGGGGTCAAAATACAAACTTCCAGTTAAAAATAAATAAATCATGGGGATGTAATGTATAGCATAGCAACTATAGCTAATAATACTCTGTTGTATATTTGAATGCTGAGTATATCTTAAAAGTTCTTATCACAAAAAATTCTATAAATATGTATGGTGACAGACATTAACCAGACTTACTGTAGTGATCATTTCACAATATATACAAATATCAATCATTATGTTGTATACTTGAAACTAATACAATGGTCTAAGTTAATTACATGTCAATTAAAAAGGTACATATACATGTAAAGTACTACATCAATCAACCAATATTGGTTACTATGAATTCTATAATAATTATTAGAAACTTTCCCCTATTATTAATAGTAGTCCAGGGATGTATATTTTTAATTATTTAAAATTCATTTGAGAGAGAGAGATTTTGTTTTTCCACTTATTTATGCATTATTGGTTGATTCTTTTTTTTTATTTATTTATCTTTTAGAGGGGAAGGGAAGGAGAGAGGAAAAGAAACATCAATGTATGGTTGCTTTTGGTGCATCCCCTGCTGGGAACTGGCCCCTGCCGGGAACTGGCCTGCAACCGGCCTGCAACCCAGGCATGTGCCCTGACTGGGAATCGAACCGCAATCGTCTGGTTCGCAGCCTGCGCTCAATCCACTGAGCTACACCAGTCAGGGCTATTGGTTGATTCTTATATGTACCCAAAACAGGGATTGAACCTGAAACCTTGGCATATGAAGACAGTGCTCTAACCATACTTGGTCAGGGCCAGGAATGTATTTTTAATTATTACTTTATTGTCCAGGAATGTTTTGCAATAAATTCACATAATTTAGAAAAGGGGGGTAGAAGGATAGTTAACCAAAGTTCCTTATGATACACATAGGTAGCTTGGGTGACATGTATACCTTCATACTAAACCAAAAGCAAGAGAAAAGAGTATGTCTATTTAAAAAAGCTTTGGATATGTTTACAGCAGTGGAGATGGGCCAAGCATCACTGCCCTCCTAGGATATCGGTTTCTTGAAAACTGCATCAGAAAGTACAGCTCAAACTTCTAGCCAAAATGGAGGGGAAGGTATATACACTTTGCTTCCTCCCACAACCAAAAGAAGGACAACAAATTTAAAAACAAAAAATATCCAGAGCTGCCAAAAAAGTAAACTGCATGGAAAGTCCAACAACCAATAAGTTAAAGAAGAAACATTCACCCAGGCTGGTAGGAGGGGCAGAGACAGGCAGCTAGGCAGAGAAGACTTGTGGCAAGGTGGTGGCTGGAGTACCTGGGTGGGTGAGGCGGAGACTGGTGAACCAGGTGGTCCCACATTTGCATGCAGATAAACCAGGAGGAACAATTGGGGAGTGAGACAGACCATGCAACCCAGGTTCCAACACAGGGAAATAAAGCCTCAAACTCTGGCTGCAAAAACCTATGGGGGTTGCAGTGGCAGAGGGAGAAACTCCCAGCCTCACAGGAGAGTTCATGGAGAGATCCATAGGCTCCTAGAAGGTACACAAACCCATCCACCTGGGAATCAGCACCAGAAGGGCCTAATTTGCTTGTGGTTAGTGGGGGAAGTGACTAAAAGTCATTAGAGAGCTGAGCAAACAGCATGTTCCCTCTTGGGTCCCTCCCCCACATACAGTGCCATAATACAGCAATGTGGGTTGCCCCACCCTGGAGAATACCTGAGGCTCTTCCCCATACTATGTACTAGTTGCACTGAGATAAGGAAATATGGCTCCAATGAAAGAACAGGTCAAAACTCCAGAAAAAATACAACTAAGCTACGAAGAGATAGCCAACCTATCAGATGCACAGTTCAAAACACTGATAATCGGGATGTTCACAGAAATGGTTGAGTATGGTCGCAAAACAGAGCAAGAAGCAAAGGCTATGCAAGGTGAAATAAAGGAAAATATACAGGGAACCAACAATGATGGGAAGGAAACTGGGATTCAAATAAATGGTTTGGAATAAGAGGAAGAAAGAAACATCCAACCAGAACAGAATGAGGAAATAGGAATTCAAAAAAATGCAGAGAGGCTTAGGAATCTGTGGGGCAACTTTAAGCATTCCAACATCTGAATCATAGGGGTGCCAGAAGAGAAGAGAAAGAGCAACAAATGGAAAACTTATTGGAACAAATAATGAAGAAGAACTTCCCCAATCTGGCAAAGAAAATAGACTTCCAGGAATTCCAGGAAGCTCAGAGAGATCCAAAGATGTTGGACCCAAGTAAGCACACGCCAAAGCACATCATAATTAACATTACTCAAAATTAAAGACAAAGAGAGCATCTTAAAAGCAGAAAGAGGAAAGGAGACAGCTACCTATAAAGGAGTTCCCATCAGACTGTCAGCTGATTTCTCAAAAGAATCCTTGCAGGCAAGAAGGGGCTGGACAGAAGTATTTCAAATCATGAAAGGCAAGGACCTACATTCAAGATGATTCTATCCAGTGAAACTATCATTTAGAATTGTAGGGCAGATAAAGTGCTTCCCAGATAAGGTCGAGTTAAAGGAGTTCATCATCACCAAGCCCTTATTATATGAAATGTTAAAGGGACTTATCCAAGAAAAAGATGGTGATCATAGATATGAGCAGTAAAATGACAACAAACTCACAACTATTAACTGCTAACCTAAAAAAAAAACCCCACAAACACAAATTAAGCAAATAGCTAGAACAAGAACAGAATCACAGAAATGGACGCCTCATGGAAGGTCATCGGTGGGGAGAGAGATGGGGAGAATGGGGGAAAAGGTACAGGTAATAAAAAGTATAAATGGCAGGCACAAAATAGATGGGGGAAGGTTAAGAATAGTATGGGAAATGGAGAAGCCAAAGAACTTATATGTATGACCCATGGACATGAACTAAGGGTGGGGGAATGCTGGTGGGAGAGGGGTGCAGGGTCGGCAGGAAATAAAGGGGTTGGAAAAAATGGGACAACTGTAATAGCATAATCAATAAAACATATTTTTTAAAAAAGAAGAGGAATTACAGCTCAGAAGGGAAAGCCCAGGAGCCTGTGAACTGGGCAGCAGTGGAGATACTAACCTCCCACTCCCGGTTAGTACCGGGGAGGTACTAACCCAGCTGTCATTCTCTGGACACCGCCTTCTGCCCTTGCCACTAGTGGCTTAGAACCCTACTGCTCTCTGTCCTGAGTAGCATTTTGCAAGATAATTCAGACATACACGTACCCTCTAGCTCTCCATGCTATTTCTACACGTTTGAACTTGCACCCAGTTTGCTCTTGTGTTTGTCATCTGTAACTTTCTCTTTGTATTTTCTCTATCTCTCGTAGCCCTCGCCCCAAGGCTTCTCTGACCTCCTTAGGGGTCATTACATTTTCCACAAAGTCCCAGAGGAGCACTGGAAAGGCACACTACATTCTGCCAAGCACACGATTACAGCTGTGGCAATCTGCCCTGAAGAAGACCGCTAAACTTTCACTCAGTCCTATCTTTTACCCTTCGTCAGTTCTGAATATAGACAGTAAGACTGAGACAGCATAAGCTGTGCCCTTTCTCAACCTATCATTACAAATGAAGAATCATCCCATTTTACGATATCTGGGGGGATTTATCAACTTCTAAGTAGCTGTGTTCAGCAACCTTCACAGAAAATTCTATTATATTCTCATCTATCCCGTATGCTAAAGTTACAACCTGCTGTTTGTTGAAGCAGAGATTGGCTCAATATTTGTTGTCCTTCAATATCCTTTCTCTTCATCTTCTATGGTGATAGAAGCCCTGAGTGCTAAGTATTTATCTATCACATAGATACTTAGTACAAAGATTGCGTAATTTTGCCCCCCCAACCCCCACATTTAAGGGTGGCTATGTTGCCAAGAGCTGGCTAATTGCCTATGATGGGAAAAGATATGTTCAGCTCTGGGATACGTCTTAATGGAAGGGGCATGACCACCACTCCCCCACTTTCTATCCCACTGCTTATAATGTGGATATGGATATGATGGCGTGCCATATAGGACATGCACAGAAGGGCAGTATCCTAAGGGTCAGAGAACAACAAAATGGAAGAAATTTTGGTCCCTGAGTGACTTCATGGAGCAAAACCCCCATTCCATCTCTGGAATCAGCTACTCCTTGACTATAACATGAGAGAGAAATACATTTCTGCCTGGTTTAAGTCACAGTTACTTTGGGAACCTGTATAATAATAAATACACTTGCATGCTATGCATGAATCTTCTTTTAATTCCAATCACACTTGTTCTTCTGACTCTATCAAGATAAATATCTATTTTCCCCTGCCCTTGTAACTTTCCTGTAAACTGTCTCCAGATCCTCTGTATCACTCCAAGTACTTAACTTCTCTGAGGGTTCATCTCCTCATCAGTGAAGTGGAGACAGTGACACCTACTTCACAGTGTTATTAATCACTCAGTGAGACTATATATATATATATATATATGGCAGACTAAAGATGGCCACAATTTCATTGGCATTGCTCCCATTGAGAGGCAAGCCCTCTGCCCTTCCACCCTTGAATCTAGATGAACTCTGTGGCTACTTTGATAAGCAGACTATGGTAGAAGTAATGCTGTGGCCCCATTCAACATTGCTTAGTGCAGGAGCTAATCTAGGTACCCTGGGTTAAGTGACATTCTGAGGGTAAGTATGGCACTAGCTTGAATTATTTTTCCTTTCTCATAATTTCATGGGCTGAATTAAGTTAGAAAAATGTCCATATTTGTACTCTCAGTTTCCACTTCCATCTCTTGGAACCCTTATCCTTGGAAGCCAGCTACCATCTAAGAAGTAGGCTACCTTAAGACGATCGTGCTGTGGGAAGCCAAGCTGTATGGAAATTGGGGCTAAGGAGCATTGAGGCACCAAACATGTGATTGTGGGCCTCCTAATCACAGATGCCCTAGAAATGCCATGTAGTTCCTCAACAAATGGCCCAGCAAAGGCCTCCCCGAATTCTCGACCCACAGAATCAGGACCAAATAAAAGTCTGTTTTAAGCCACCAAGTTTTGGGGGTTGTTTGTTAAATAGCAATAGATAACTAGAACTATGGATGTAAGCATGTGATAAACACTGACTGTTTGCTGGCCCTGACTCAGGATTAGCAGTCAGCACTCAGTGACAACTTGGAAGTCCCTCCAGCATGATATTCTATGTGAATAATACTGCACATTAATAAAAAACACATTATTATTCTTATCACAGTTTTTATTTTAACTATTTTGATAACAGTATTTTGACTTAATTGGTTTCCTTTATAATACTGTGTATTTTGTTTGACATAATTAAAAACCTTATGCTGAGATAAAAATCCATAAAACTTCATTAAACTTCCAAAGAATTCATGACAAAAAATGGAAAAAAAATAAAGAAAGAATCCTTGTTGAGGGATGGCAGAGCAGATAAAGGAAACTGGGTCCCTAAATAATTGCATAAAGCAGAATCCTCTCCCTAAACATTCCCACAAACGTGTGGTGGACTGTGATAGCAGCCTAAAATAAACTTTTACTGTTAAGCCACTGAGATCTGGAGTTTGTTATTTAGCCTATTATTTCTAATATAGTGTCGAATTATATAAGATTTCATTTATATGCATCAAAAAATGCTACCAGGAGGAGAGGGTACGATAAAGGACAGAATAGTTTAGCCAGGATAATATGAAAAGATGAAAGTGATTCTGAAGATTGTAACCAGTGTCACAGATGACCTCAGCCTGGGATCTAGCTGCACTGGAGTCCCTCTTTGCCCAGGCTTTACCATCTCTTCTAATGCACACTCTTAGGTGCTTGATCTCTTCCTTAACACTGACCCTTCGCCTCCTCTAAGCTTTTTCCAGGTTCTCTGAGGGATGGCTATTGCTCAGTGTTGACCTCTGCTGCCTTTAAGCACTGGCCTCTGACTCTCCTTGGCTCAGGTTGATCTCCTTGGCTTCCCCCGTGCCTCATTCTTGGTCTTGGCCTGAAGCCTTCTAGGCTGCCTCCCACTCAGTACCCAGAGTGCCCCCGCCTAACATCGCCTGATGCTAAAGTTAAGCCATTCACCCTTGCTTGAGTGGCCTTCTGAGGGTTAGTCAACACTAGTTGGAAATATTTTTCCTTTCCCACAATTTTTTAAGGAGATTGAATTAGAAGAATAAACATATTGATACTCTCAGCTGTTCATATTACTACTATATAGTGCATGAAAATTAAAAAAACTATTTATTGAGCACTTTACTATGTGTCAGCCAATATGTTAAATACTTGCATTTCCTTTTCATTGCTAAAATATCCCTCTGAGGCAGATATTATAGCTGCACATTTTCAGAAGGAATAAAATGGGGATCTACAAGATTAAATTATTGCCTAAGATCACACAGCTATTAAGAAGTAGAGCTGGGAGTCTGAACTAGGTTCATCTCGTCCCAAAGCCCTTCTCCTTTTCACTCTACAATGTTGACTCTGACAGCCCCATTTTGGGCTACAATTATTCAAATAGGCATACAGAGTACATATACAACAGGCAGATAAGGCTGGAGGAAATAAAGTGCGAATGCATGAGATCTGTCCTGGGCATCAGTATTTCATATTTCTCTCAACAATTTGAACCACAGAACAGAAATATAGCCATTACACCCTGGCCAAGTGATTCAGTTGGTTGGAAAGTTGTCCCATCGCATACACCAAAACACTGCGAGTTTGATCCCCAGTCAGGGCATATACCTGGATTGTGGGTTTAATCCCCTGTCAGGGTGCAGATGGGAGGCAAATGATTGATGTTTCTTTTTTCCCTCTCTCTCTTTCTGCCTCTCTTTGTAAAAATCAATGAACATATTCTTGGATGAAGATTAAAAAATAGAAAAACAATGTGGCCATCACTCGCCAATGATGTTAAGGTGATTAGTTGAGCAGCAGTCAAAATAATCATGGTAAAATTTAATAAGGACAGAACTTCAAGAGGAAAAATAGAAATACACACCTTAGAAGATTAATTTTGTGTACACTTAAAGATATTCTCAGATTCACAGTCACTCAGCCGAACAACCCCAATGATATATTTTGATGTTGGTGATAGTGTTGAATATTGTGTTGTTATTTTTGCCAGGAGTTACTGGCCAAAAAGCATGGCTTGGAGAAACCATGTTGTAACCTTTCCACTCTGTCCAACCTTGGCCAGGACTTCATTGGATTACGTGGCCATTTTGGAGCCCCTCACTGCAAGTGACATGTGAAGGCCTTGCCCATGTTCCAGGGGTAAAGCAATAAAAATGGTTAGCTTGGGGTACAGGGCTTTATTAACAAAGCCCAGAGATCATGTTTATGGAGAAGCAAGAGAGATAAGTGATTAGAGATCAGGGCGAAAAATCAGAAATTTCAGACACTATTGAAGCATTTTTCAAATTGTGCACCAGAGACCACAGGCATTGATCACCACCACCGCAATGCCAGTTAGAAACGCAGACATTGAGAAGATCCCAAATCTACTAAAGCAAATTTCTGTTGGAGGGCGGGGGAGCCCCTAGAAGGATTATGAACACTAAAGATGAGAATCTTTGTGCTGGTGCTTCTCGGCCTTCACTGTATGTTAGAGTCACCTGGAAACACTCCCCAGAGATCCTAACTGATTGGTATGGGATGACATAAAGGCATCAGAATTGTTAAATCCTCATGTGATTCCAATATGCAGCCAAGGTTGAGAACCTCTGCTCCACGCTAAGATAGAGCATACGAATGCCAACAAGCAAATTGGCCGTCTTCCACCGAATAACTGAGAAATGTGTATTAAGTTTGTGAGACATTTTAATTCAATAAAACCCTAGTATTCAGGGTGAGTTACCTTTCCAGGATATTTTTATAACCATGATTTGTCTGCTCTGGTAATCAGAACCTGAGCCCCAAAGTCATTGTGAATGCAAGTTTTTTTCTCTGGATTCTGGAAACTGCACTCTTCCTTTCACTTCAGTTTTTCTCACAAGGTGGCTATGTGGAATGATAAATAAAATTAGCATAGAGTGCTTTTTAACAATGCAAATGTCGGAGAATGACCTGAGCCCCTTGGTCCTCTGTGTGGTCTTCCTCTTCACTGTGGTCAACTCTAGGCACCAAATCTGATCACTAGAATTGTCCTAGTAGTCATAGGCATGACAGGCAACTTGTTCTGTAGCAGAATAGGGGCAATTACTGCTGCTATATCGACCATTTGTGCCTTAGATTAAATTCAAGTTCATTAACTGGGATATTTGCATTTTGGATCTTATCTGATTGTGTAATGATATTAACTGGCTCCTGAAGGTGTCTGACAATTTCTAGTAAAGGCTCTTCCCTACTCTCTTAAAATTATATTTTAGGTAACTTTCTTCTTTTTCTATAGATGCATAACTTTATACATTATATTTTTAAAATTGTGACAAAAGACTCATCACATAAAATGTATGTACCATCTTAACCATTTATAAGTTTACAGTTCAGTACTGTTAAGTACACCTACACTGTGCGACCAATCTCCAGAATTCTTGTCATAGTACAAGACTGAAACTCTACCTATTAAACAACTTTCCCATTCTCCCCTCCCCTAGCTGTATATCTTTTGAACACAAGAGTTACCAGTTTAATCTACTCTTTAAAAAGTTTCCTACAATTAATTGGCCTACAAAGTTTTACTTGGTGCTAACTATATTTGCCAATTCAGTCTTAGATCAAAATATTTTCTTTCTCCTTCATTGATCCACATATCATTGGTCTAGGACAGGATGTACAAGAACATTCTGGTTTTTCTTTAGGAAAATCATTCATCCATTTAAGAAAGAATAACAGTGGAGTTCTACAAACTAAGTTTCTCTTTAGTGAACATTGAAAACTTTTATGATGCCAGTGCTAGAGAAATCATAACTCTCAAATGTTGGTGGAAAAGAAAATCAATTTAATAAACTAGACATCTCCAACAAAATATGTAGACATGCTTTTACCAGCTGTTAAACTGCCACATCTTTACAGATATAGTTACAAAAGCTAGAAAACACAGTACACTGTATAACAAACTATTATACAACTGTTAAAAATAATGTGATAGCTCTGTGTGTGCTGATATGGGGAGATCTGAAATATATTATTAGTGTCCCAGAGGAGAACATAAGCAGGAAAATCTCAGATACTCCACACAACAATATTTTCACCGACATGTACCCGAGAGCAAGGGACATAAAGGAAAGAATAAACAAATGGGACTACATCAAATTGAAAAGCTTCTGCACAGCTAAAGAAAACATCAGCAAAATCAAAATGGAAACATCTGTACAGGAAAATATATTTGCCAATGATACCACAGACAATGGTTTGATCTCCAAAATACAGAAAAAACTCACATCACCACTTCACACCAGGAAGGCAAACAATCCAATTTAAAAATTGGGCAAAGGACCTTAACAGACACCTTTCCAAGGAAGACATACAGAGGGCCCAGAGACACATAAAAGGTTACTCAGGATCATTAACCATCAGAGAGATGCAAATTAAAACCACAATGAAATACCACTACACACCAGTCAGAATGAGTATCATAAACAAATCAACAAACAAGTACTGGAAAGGATGTGGAGAAAAGGAAACCCTAGTGCACTGTTGGTGGGAATGCAGATTGGTTGCAACCCCTGTGAAAAAATGTACAGAATTTCCTCAAAAAAACTAAAAAAGGAACTGCCTTTTGATCCAGCAATTCCACTGCTGGGATTATACCCTAAGAATCCTGAAACACCAATTCAGAAGAACCTATGTACCCCAATGTTTATGGCAGCATTATTTACAGTAGCCAAATGCTGGAAAGAACCTAAATGCCCATCAGTAAATGAATAGATCAAAAAACCTGTGGTACATTTACACAAGGGAACACTATGCAACAGAAAGATAGAAGGAATTCCTACCATTTGCAACAGCATGGATGGAACTGGAGAATATTATGCTAAGTGAAATAAGCCAGGCAGTAAAAGACAAATACCATATGATCTCACCTATAAGTGGAACCTAATCAACAAAATAAACATGAGAGCAAAATAGAAACAGAAACATAGAAATAAAGAACAAACTGACAGTAACCAGAGAGGGAGAGGGAGGGAGACAATGGGGGAAGAAGGGGAAGAGTATAAAGGACACATGGACAAAGACAATGGGGTGGGGGGAGGATTAAATGTGGGAGATGGGGGAGGGTAGAGTGGGGGAGAGTAATGGGGGAAAAACAAGGACAACTGTAACAGAACAACTAATAAAAAATTCAAGGTATAATAGAATGGCATAACACTTTTGTGAAAAAATCTTAATTTTATACATACATTCGTACACAAATATGTATGTATAGACACATTTATGTGTATGTGTGTCTGGGAATATATTCCCTTTTCTGGAAGGGTAAACAAGAAATTGCTAACAATTGTTCCTTTGGGAAAATAGACAGATGATTAGGAAGGGGTGGGAGACAGTAGAAACTCCTCTTAATACTATTTGAATTTTTAAAAATATGCTTATATTATTTTTATTTTAATATATATTTTAAAGATTGAGCAGTGCCATTACAGTTGTCCCACTTCCCTCCTTCATTCCCCTCCACCCTTAACACCCCCTCCCCCACCATTCCCCCCTTTAGTTATGTCCATGTTCTAAAGTTTTTAGATTCTATATTTCCCCTACTATTCTTGCCCTCTCCACCCCGTCTATTTTCTACCTACTGTCTATGCTACTTTTTCTTTGTACCTTTTCCCCCTCTCTCTTCCTCTCACTTCCCTGTTGCTAACCCTCCATGTGATCTCTATTTCTGTGGTTCTGTTCCTGATCTAGCTGTCCTCTTAGTTTGCTTTTGTTTTAGGCATGGTTGTTAATAACTGTGAGTTTGCTGTCCTTTCACTGATCATATTTTTATCTTCTTTTTCTTAGATAAGTCCCTTTAACATTTCATATAATAAGGGCTTGGTGATGATGAACTCCTTGAATTTGATCTTATCTGAGAAGTGCTTTATCTGCCCTTCCATTCTAAATGAAAACTTTGCTGGATAAAGCAATCTTGGATGTAGGTCCTTGCCTTTCATGACTTGGAATACTTCTTTCCAGCCCCTTCTTGCCTGTAAGGTCTCTTGAGAAATCAGCTGACAGTCTCATGGGAACTCCTTTGTAGGTGACTGTCCCCTTATCTCTTGCTGCTTCTAGGATTCTCTCCTTCATTTGAATCTTGGCTAGTATAATTATGATGTGCCTTGGTGTGTTCCTTCTTGGGTCCAACTTCTTTGGGACTCTCTGAGCTTCCTGGATTTCCTGGAAATCTATTTCCTTTTCCAGACTGGGGAAGTTCTCCTTTTTTATATCAGCAAATATAAAGTTTTCCACTTGTTGCTCTTTCTCTTCCCCTTCTGGTACCCCTATAATTCGGATGTTGGAATGTTTAAAGATGTCCTGGAGGTTCCTAAGCCTCTCCCCATTTTTCTGAATTCTTGCTTCTTCATTCTTTTTTGTTTGGTCATTTTTTTCTTTCTTCTGGTCTACTCCCTTGATTTGAGTCCCAGTTTCCTTTCCATCACTATTGGTTTCCTGTGCATTTCCCTTCATTTCAATCAGTTTAGCCTTCATTTGTTCCTCTAATTTGTGACTAAAATCAACAGTCCTGTGAGCATCCTAATCAGCAGTATTTTGAACTGTGCATCTGATAGGTTGGCTATCTCCTGGTCGCTCAGAAGTATTGGCTCTGGGGCCTTGAGCTGTTCCTCTTAAGCCATAATGTCTTGGTCTGTTCGTGGCTGTTACGTATGAGGGGCAGAGCCCTAAATGTTCACTGGGGTGGGGTGACCCAGTAGCTGAGTTGTGATGCTGTATGTGGAGGTGGAGTCAGAGAGGGGCAATGTCGTTTGTTCCACGCTCTCTCTCAGATTTCTGTCCCTTCTGCTGCTTCCCACAATCAAATTGGGCCCTTCTGGTGTTGGTTCCTGGGTATGTGGGCCTGTGCACTCTCCAGAAACCTGTGGGCCTCTCCAACGAACTCTCTGTGAGCCTGGGAGCCTCTCCTGGCACTTTGACCCCTGAAAATTTTTTCAATTGGTGCTTTTAGGTTTTAATTCCTGGCACTGGGGCCCTGGTTCATGAGGTCTCACTGCTCACTCCTTTGCCTGGTTTATCTGAGTATTAATGTGTGACTGCAGTCAGCCAGCCGCCTTGCTCCCCCACTGGGTCTTCCCATTGCCACCCCATGCCTGGGATCTGCCAACCACTGCCTGCACGCCTGGATTGGTCTGGCCACTTTTTCCTGCATGACCCCACTCCGCCAGCTGCTGACTCCACCCCTCTTACCAGTCTGGCTGAAGGGTTCGTTGTTGTCAGACTTTCATACAGTTCAATTCTCTGTGTTTTGGTTGCGTTTTTGTTACTAAAATTTTGTTGTCTTTAAACTTGGTTGTGCAAGGAGGCACTGTGTTTCCACCTACCCCTCCATCTTGGCTGGAAGTGCTCCTGCTTATATTATTTTTAAATTTTTTAAAATATCACAGACTTGCCCTGGATGGTGTAGCTCAGTGGATTGAGCACGGGACTGTGAAGCAAAGGGTCGCCTGTTTGATTCCCAATCAGGGCACATGCCTGGGTTGCAGGCCAGTCCCCAGTAGGGGACACATGAGAGGCAACCACACATTGATGTTTCTCTCCCACTCTTTCTCCTTCCCATCCCCTCTCTTTAAAAATAAATAAATAAAATATTTTTTAAAATATCACAGAGTTATTTAGAAAATGGGATTATGGCCCATTTAAATTTTATTCTTCATTATTTTCTCTATATAAAGAAGTACATTTTAAAAATTTTTGGCATCTCTGGCAAAATAAATCATGGAATTATATTTCATGCCTTAGATATTTAGGCAAATAATTTTCATGACTAGTTTAAGTCATACAGTCTTCCAATTGTTTATGTCTCTACAGTAAAAAGCCCACCAAAGTAAAGCAATAAACCAACTGAACAAACAAACAAAAAGTCCCTGCTGTATTTTCTCTTTTTGACAAGACAATAAAGAACATTTACTAAAACTCCCCTCAGTTTTCTTCTTGGTACTCTGAAAACAGTAGGAGTACTGTAGGAGCTTTGTAGGAGCTTTGTAGGAGCTTTGTAATTTTGTTTATTTTTAAAGTGTTAGTACAGGATTCATCATTTTTCTATGTATTTTGCCCAGACAGTTTTGCTCAAAGATTCCATTGAAGAGTATATAACATCTATGGATCATTTAGGGTCTGAGAACTTACAGGTTCTGTTTTGTAAGGAGATTGCCTCTTTTTCTTCTAAACCTGGAAGTTAAGGTTTAAATATATTTTTAACTGGTTTGAGAGAGGCTAGGGGGAGAGAGATCGATCAGTTTGTTGTTCCACTTATTTACACATTCATTGATTCATTTTTGTACCTGCCCTGACCAGGGATTGGACCCATAACCTTGGCATATTAGGACAATGCTCTAACCAACTGAGCTACCTAGCCAGGTCCTAGGGCTCAAGTCTTGGTGCAAGTGAAAACATTCCGCTTTTCTCAGGTCAAAGAAACACAATGTTAATATTCACATTCTGACACAGGGCAACAGAACAAGAGATCTTCCACCTCTGAGAACTAGCTCAAGATTTCTGTATATACCATGCACTAAAAATTAGAGAACAAAATGTTTCCTTTTTTCTGTTGTAAAAGGACTTGTGGTGTTAATTTTCTGGTTATTATAACTACCATGGTGTTTACCTCTGTGCACAAATAAGCACATTGAGCAGTTGTGTCAAAAATTACATAAATGAGCTATTTCAAATGGGGTCAAATCTTCCATTCCAGAGGAACTGCCTCGCACATTTTGCTCTTTGAAACTTTGGACTGAGCCAGACCTTGGACTGGGTCAAACCAACATTATCTTACAACTGTTTGTAAAGCCAGCAGGACAGTGGACATTTGGACCCCAAAGACTGATGATTAGAGTCTGAAGATAGAATTAGTAACCAATCATGTATAGCCAAGAGAAGCTCAGCTGATCAACATCTATAGAAACACTTTTGTGTGTGTTAATTATTACTTTCCTTTTCTCATAAAAACCCTTGCCTTCATCCTGTAATTGGGATACTACTTGGGTTTCTGCCTGAATCTATGCTCCCTGAATTGCAATTCTTTGGTTCTAAATAAATATTTCTTGACTCTCATTTCAACTTCTTAATTTTAGGTTAAGAGTTGTAACAAATCAGTTCCTAATTACTTAAAAAAAGATTTTATTGATTTTTATTTACTGACTTTTAGAAAGAGGGAAAGGTAGGAAGAAAGAGTGGGAGAGAAACATCAGTGGGTGATTGCCTCTCCCGTGGCCCCCACTGGGGACCTGGCCTGTAACTCGGGCATGTGACCTCACTGGGAATCAAACTAATGACCCTTTGGTTCGCAGCCCATGCTCAGTCCACTGAGCTACACCAGCCAGCGCCCTAATTACTTTTTTTTTAAAATATGTTTTTGTTGAAAACTGATTACTTTAAAAAAATAAACAAAACCCAAACTCACTTTTAGTTACCAGAATATCGGACTTACAAAAAAGTCCATACTATATCATATAACTTAAAATGGTATTCACCCTAAATTGAACTCACACTACTATGTCCCAGCATAAAAATGCAGATGGTACTTATTTAGAATTCAGTAATAGTCATTGGAAAATAAATTTCAGGCAAAAGTACAAAGAATGTGTGGTTCCCATAGAATTAAACAAAAATAGATCTTGTTCAAAATAACAATAAAAATCCCATGGGACTAAGTAGTAAAAGATGGCTGGCACAATTTGAATTCTATTACAAGAGCTAAAGTAGAACTTTACAAAGTAGTAACGCAGAATCATTCTCTTTCTTTGCAACCATAGCAGCCATCTTGGAACTATCCTGGTGACCGCATTCAGATAAGAATTCATGCTAGCAACCACGCTGGACAGGACAAAAATTGCTTTTCTATTTGGGGGTTTCAACAAACCTACATGTGCTATCCAGATACCCCAGGTATTAGCCATCATGCTGATCACAGAAAAATCATACTTTAAACACAACTTCTTGTTTAATTTATGCTAATGTGTCTAAAATGTCGTTCTGTTGGGCAGAAGGTTTTCTTGTTATCAGATTCTAAAATAAGAATAATATGGTCAGAATATATTGTTCTTTAATTTTTTTCACATAAGGATGAAAATTATCATGTCAGGTTTCAGTTCACTTTACATACTATAAATACAGCATATTTCAGCACCCCTTCCACCATCATGTAATTTTTACTATTTAAAAAAAAGCAATTGATTTCCAATCACACTATATGATTAGGTAATTTTTATGTCTTTGTAAGAATTTTCATACAATAAACTCAGTAACCAGAAAAAATCTTTTTTCTTTTTTTAAATATATTTTATTGATTATACCAATACAGTTGTTGTTCTATTCCCCCCCCTTCATTTCCCTCCACCCTAAACACCCCCTCCCCCACCATTCCCCCCCCCTTTAGTTTATGACCACATGTCTAAAGTTCTTTAGATTCTGTATTTCTCCTACTATTCTTGCCCTCCCCACTATCTATTTTCTACCTACTGTCTATGGTATTTTCTGTACCTTCTCCCCACTTCTCCTCCTCCCACTCCCCTGTTGCTAACGCTCCATGTGTTCTTCATTTCTATGGGTCTGCTCCTGATCTAGCTGTCCTCTTGGTTTGCTTTTGTTTTAGGTGTGGCTGTTGATAACTGTGAGTTTGCTGTCCTTTCACTGATCATATTTTTCATCATCTTTTTCTTAGATAAGTCCCTTTAACATTTCATATAATAAGAGCTTGGTGATAATGAACTCCTTGAATTTGATCTTATCTGAGAAGCACTTTATCTGCCCTTCCATTCTAAATGAAAACTTTGCTGGATAAAGCAATCTTGGCTGTAGGTCTTTGGATTTCATGACTTGGAATACTTCTTTCCAGCCCCTTCTTGCCTGTAAGGTCTCTTTTGAGAAATCTGCTGATAGTCTGATGGGCACTCCTGTGTAGGTGACTGTCCCCTTATCTCTTGCTGCTTCTAGGATTCTCTCCTTCATTTTAATCTTGGGCAATGTAATTATGATGTGCCTTGGTGTGTTCCTTCTTGGGTCCAACTTCTTTGGGACTCTCTGAGCTTCCTGAATTTCCTGGAAGTCTATTTCCTTTGCCAGACTGGGGAAGTTCTCCTTTATTATTTGTTCAAATATGTTTTCCACTCGTGGCTGTTTCTTTCCCCCTTCTGGTACCCCTATAATCCGGATGTTGGAACGTTTAAAGATGTCCTGGAGGTTCCTAAGCCTCTCCTCATTTTTTTGAATTCTTGTTTCTTCATTCTTTTCTGGTTGGATGTTTTCGTTCTTCCTTCTGGTCCACTCCATTGATTTGAGTCCCAGTTTCCTTTTCATCACTATTGGTTTCCTGTGCCTTTCCCTTCATTTCAATTAGTTTCACCTTCATATGTTCCTCTAATTTGTGACTATAATCAACCAGTTCTGTGAGCATCCTGATCACCCGTAATTTGAACTGTGCATCTGAGAGGTTCGCTATTTCTTTTTCGCTTAGAGTTATGGGCTCTGGGATTTTGAGTTCTTCTTGAGCCATACTTTGGACTGTTTGTGGCTGTTACATATGAGGAGCAGAGCCCTAGGTGTTCACCAAGGTGGGGCAACCCAGGTCGCTGGGTTGTGATGCAGTATGTGGGGGTGGGGTCAAGGGAAATCAATGGCGGCCCCTCTGCCTCCTCCCGCTTCTGGGGCCACCTGGTCTGGCAAAGATGTGTGACCTCGGTAAGCCTGCCCCACACCCTCACTGGGTTCACCACTGGGGCCTGCGCAGTTCGCCGCTGGGGCCTGTGGGGTTGGTCTCACTGCTCACACCTCTGCTGGTTTATCTTCGCGTAAATGTGTGACCGTGGTCAGCGTGCCCTGCACCCTCACTGGGTCCTCAGTACTACCCCAGCTGCCTGCGTGCCTGGGTCACCTGGGTCTTGGGATCCTTCCTGCCCAACCCTGCTCCACTGCTGGCTCCGCCCCTCTTACCCTCCAGTTAAAGGGTTTGTTGTTGTTGGACTTCCATATAGTTCAGTTTCCTGTTCTTTGGCTGTGTCTTTGTTTACTAATCCTTTATTGTATTCAAACTTGGTTGTGGGAGAAGGCACAGTGTTTTAACCTATGCTTCCATCTTGGCAGAAGTCTCAGAAAAAATCTTTAAAAAATTTTAAAATTATTGTATTGTTGTTCAATTACAGTTGTCTGTATTTTCTCCCCACCCCCTCCAAACCCACCTCCCTCCCTTGCTTCCACCCTCCCCCTTGTTTTTGTTCGTGTGTCCTTTATAGTAGTTCCTGAAAACCCTTTTTCCCACTGTCCCCTTCCCCTCCCCTCTGGCTATTGTTAGATTGTTCTTAATTTTAATGACTCTGGTTATATTTTGTTTGCTTTTTTCTTTTGTTGATTATGAGTTCCAGTTAAAGGGGAGATCATATGGTATTTGTCCCTCACTGCCTGGCTTATTTCACTTAGCATAATGCTCTCCAGTTCCATCCATGCTATCACAAAGAGTAGGAACTCCTTCTTTCTCTCTGCTGCACACACTTCCATTGTGTAAATGCACCACAGTTTTTTGATCCATTCATTTAGTGATGGGCACTTAGGTTGCTTCTAGCACTTGGCTATCATAAATTGAGCTGCTATGAACATTGGGGTGCATAGGTTCTTTTCGATTGGTGTTTCAGGGCTCTCAAGGTACAATCCCAGCAGTGGAATTTCTGGGTCAAAAGGCATTTCCATTTTTAGTTTTCTGAGGAAATTCCATACAGTTTTCCACCGTGGTTGCACTTGTCTGCAATCCCACCAATAGTGCACCAGGGTTCTCTTTTCTCTGCATCCTCTCCAACACTTGTTTGTTAATTTGTTTATGATGGCCATTCTGACTAGTGTGAGGTGGTATCTCATTGTGGTTTTAATTTGCATCTTTCTGATGGCTAGTGATGCTGAGCATCTTTTCATGTGTCTCTGGCCCTTCTGTATGTCCTCTTCAAAGAAGTGTCTGTTCAAGTCTGTTGAACATTTTATAATTGGGTTTTTGTCTTTCTGGAGTGGAGTCATGTGAGTTCTTTATATATTTTGGAGATCAAGCCCTTGTCTGACATGTCATTGGCAAATATGTTTTCCCATACAGTCGCCTCTCTTTTCATTTTAATGCTGTTTTCTTTAGCCATGCAGAAGCTTTTTAATTTGATGAGGTTCCATTTGTTTATTCTTCCCTTTATGTCCCTTGCTTTAGGAGACATATCCATGAAGATGTTGCTACATAGGATATCTGATATTTTCCTGCCAATGTAGAAAAAATCTTTTATTCAGAATATTTGTCTTTGAAAATAGCCATTTAAAATGTAGTAAAGATTCCAATTTGCCTATTTGTTCTTGGGGAAGAGTCTCTTAAGACATTAAAAAGGAAAAGCATGAAATTTAAGCCATTTGTGTGTGTATAAGTGTTAGCTGGTTTGCCTTTTGAAATAGCTAGTAGGGGTTTTTCCCTACTCCCTAATCCTTTCTAAAGAATAAGAAAAATCTCTGTTGGATGCCTTTGTTAGGTCAGGTGGCCAGGTCCATACAAGCCCCAGCAGACAAGAGAGTAGTTCTCCACATGGACCTCACACCTGCTGGTGCATAAGGCTCCTATCTTCCCACTTCTATGGTCTTTGACTGGCCATTAAGGTATCACAGAGTCACAGCTTATTTCAGGAAAATTGTCTCCCCAAAAGATTCAAAAATGGATGGATGACTCTGTTACTGAGATGCATGGTGGCAGAGTAGAAAGAACATGGGTTTTGATGTTAGGTGGATCCAAACTCAATACCTTGCTTCTACCTATTCTAGCCATGTTATTTTGCACAAGTCATTTTCTTTTTCTAAGTCTCAGTTTCTGCATCTATAGAATGAGGACAGTAATGATTTCATAGATTTTTGGAGGAGAGTAAATGTGACAATATTTTTAGTGTGCCTTGAACATAAAAGACTCTAAGAATTGTAGCTGTTATTATCCTTGTTGTTACTGTTGGTATAATTTTCCACTCTAATTGTCACATTTAGAATTTATGTTCTCTCCTTGCCAATCCAATATTTTCATTCTTAAGTCTCTCATGGTGCTAAAATGTTGGTTAAAGAACTGTCTCCCCTATTGGGTTGGAAGAGCCATGAGGGCAGAGGTCTGGTCAACTTCAACTTTGTATCCCTCCTCTTAGCCTGGCATTCACAGTACAGGTTGTTTTTTTGTGTGCCGAACATGTCTGAATACATCAGAGACTAATAAAGCTTATTTGAACCTTTCTGATTTGAAGTTACTAGAAATATGCCAATATTTCAAAAAGCCAAAATTCACCTCCAAAAATACTTATGAAATATATTTCAACACACAACCATTGCTGAGATGTAATGGCAATGTCAAAACACATAGCAACACCTTCTGTGTGTTGCTGTTAATCAGAAAACAGATCAGTGCATCTATGCATGCGTTCTCATTTGAAGTGTTCCTATGACATGCATGATGTATCAATATCATCAGCTCCATTATACAGGTGAAAAATATAGGACAAATAAAATTAGTAAATATTGCACTGAAAGTCTATTGTGTAATCAGTGGTGACATCAGCAGAGAACCATCACCTATATAATTCTCCCCTTTGAAACAGATGTCTGTTTCTCAAGATTAAGCATCGGTGTACATTTAGTGCTTAACTGGAGAGTTAGTTACTATCAGTATAATTTGCTTCCCCAATTGGAATTAATTCCTTTTTCCATTCTAAAAACGTTTATTCATATTTTCTAATGGCACTTATTGCAAACCTTCAGAAATAAAATGACTTTAATTTTATTACTTGAAATATCCAAATGTCCTTCACAGAGCAATAGTCTGATACCAGAAAGATTAGGTGTCCTTGATTAGTAGATTTTTCAAAGAAATGAAGAGTTGTGCAGATTGCTCCACGGTTATGAGGAGCTCCCTCTGACATCCGTCCACAATTTTACAAGGATAGAGAGTAAAACAAATAAGTTCATGGCATACAGGAGGAGATTTTACTCTTACAAGAGTCTTTTGTTTTCTGAATGAGGGAAGGAGGGAAGTTTCATACTTAATGCTGCTTTGATATTACTATAATCTGTTGCAACCATGTAATATAAATCTCCCTTTGCTTTCTTTATAAAAATCATCCTGAGAAAAGACAGCAACCTTTCTCAGCAACTGGCTCCTCTTCCAGGTGTTCTATCTGCATCCTCACCAAGAGAGGCTTCAGCTTGGAAACTCATGTAACTGCTGTGAGATCACAGCAGATCCAACCCTTCAGGCAGTGACAGGCAAGACATGAGGAGATGCTTCCTCCACTCAGCCATATTCCCTGACATACAACATAGACAAGTATAATTTTTGAGGATCCATTGGGGTGTGTCTACTGTGTGAATGGGTACCCACTGGGATTTGCCTTGCTAAAAGCAGAGAGGCAACTGGGTAGAAAACATTCTCCTTGCCACTCCAAATTCCTTCCCATTGGTTGGGAAGAAATTTCCTACTTCCCTAATGAGAATATTCCTGGTGGGGGAAAACCAACATTAAACCTTCTTTTGTTATTTTTCTCTTTCTGCCTCTTTAGATAAAGGAATTAACCAAATCCTTTCTTAAAAGCAATATATAATCATAGAGACTAAGGGCTATTTTGTAAGGAGAAAACAGAGGAGGGAAAAACCACAAGCCAGCTTCTCTTGGGCCATTTGTAATAGTTGGGTCCCTCTACTCTGGGAATAGACTCACCATTAACAGGACACTGAAGAATCCTAGAACCTGTCCTTTACTGGTGTATTAGCTGGACTTGGAGATGAAATGCCATTTGCTGAAAGTCTTCCACAACTAACTTGTCTTTTACTTAAGATTCTGATATAGTGATTCATATCTTAGAGTCTCAAAAGCATATTCCCATGAGCTATTCTAAGTTCTTAGTGTGGTTATTATATCTGAAACAGGAGTGCAAACTTTTTTTTAGCTAAAAACACTGGAGAACAGAAACTAGTTCATCTTCCACAACACTGTTCAACTTTTCTTAGGAAACTGCCGATAAATTTTGCAGTGCTGTTTTCCTGTCTTGCTGGTTGATCAAGCGGGTCAAGGCTCAGGACGTGGGCCAGCTGACTTCCTCCTGTTTCTATCAGGGCTACTGCAGCAGCACTCAAGTGGTGGCAGCCTTGGCAGCCCTCCCCTCTCTGTCCCTCTTTCCCTAATTCTAGACTTCAGTGTGGTCACCCTTTTCCTTCCAGAGACAGCTATGGGAACATGAGAGCTCAGGCTGTTATTGTGCTGTATGGCTAAGCTACATTTTAAGCATTTCATCTTTCCATAGTGTTTGAAATTACTACTTGCATATATATATATATATGAAAAAGGTTAAAAAATCTCTGTGGTGTAGCTCAGTGGATGTAGCTCATGTATCCTCAGGCCTGCGAAGCAGAGGATAGCAGGTCGATTCCCAGTCAGGGCACATGCCTGGGTTGCAGGCCAGTTCCCAGCAGGGGCCAGTTCCCAGCAGGGGACATATGAGAAGCAACCATACATTGATATTTCTCTCCTTTTCTCCTTCCCTTCCCTTCTAAAGATAAATAAATAAAATATTTTTTAAAATCTCTGTATTGTGACTGTACTTTAGATAGACAGATACATGATAGATAGATAGATAGATAGATAAATAGATAATAGATAGGTAGATAGAGTCAAGAGTAAAAAAAAGTCCAGTTTATGTTTGAATAGTGGTGTACATAAGATGTTCCAGGTTATAGGAGGACAGTCTGGGGAAAGTCCAACCATTGTTAATATGATGAATAAGATTTTCATGGCTTTGATGTAACCTGGCAGCCAAGGAGAGTGGATTGGAATGCACATGGGTGAACAATGACAATTTCACTGTACTAGTCAATGAGGTCAGTAGATAGTGTTGAGTGAGCATGTGTACTGTGTGGCCGTCACATTCTAAATGACTGAGCCATCAGAGCAATGAATCTGCATCAGATTTTGCATTAAGCTTGAACATTCCTCCGTAGAAGCTATTTCGATGATTCAGGAGGATTTCAGGGACAATGCAATGAATACAGTGCAAATAATAGTGTGGCACAAACACTTCAACGATGGTTAATAATCTGTTGAAAGTGATCCACATTTTGGAAGGCCTGCAAGCAGAACACCTGAGAATGTTAAACGTGTACAGGCTGCAATCAACCAAGATCAGTGACTGACAGTGTGAGAACTAGAAGCCAATCTGTGGATTCCAAAAACTACTGTGTCCAAGATTTTGATGCAGAATTTTGGCATAAATGTCTCATGGCACAATTTGTTCCATGGTTTCTCCTACTAGAGCAGAAGGAACATTGTGTTGTAGTTGCTAATGACTTGATTCAAAATGCTACGGAGGAACAAGATTACCTCAAAAAGTTCATAACCAGAGATGAATCATGGTTCTGTGGCTATGATGATCCAGAAACATAGGCCCAGTCATCTCAGTGGGAGTCACCTGGTTCTCCACTCCTGAAGAAAGCACAGCAAAGTCACAACAAGATCAAGACCATGTTAACTGTGTTTTTTAATTGGGAAGGTGCTGTCCATCAGAAGTATGCCCCTCCAGGCCAAATAATTAGTAAGGTGTACTTCCTCAATGTTCTTCCTCAGTTGAATGATGCAATACAATGCAAACGGCCACAGCTATGGGCAACTGGTGATTGGCAGCTTCATCGCAACAATGCACCCGCTCATGCATCGCCTCTCCAGCAGGGTTTTTTCAGTGAAATATCAAATCATCCATGTGACTCAGCCCCCTTACAGTCCACATTTGGTGGGCTCATTTTACTGTGTCTTATTGCTTTTACCAAAACTAAATCACCTTTGAAAAGAAAAAGATTTCTGGCCACGGATGAGATTCAGGAAAATATGACAGGGCAGCTGATGGCAATTCTAACGAAGGATTTTGCAGACTGTTTTTGAACAATGGAAAGAGATGCTGGGAGAACTGTGTGAGGTCCCAAGTTGCCTACTTTGAGGGGGACTGGATATCATTGTCCTAGGTACATCATTTCTTGTACCTTGTATCTTCTTCAATAAATGCCTCTATTTACATGGCTGGATACTTTATGGACAGGCCTTGTAATATTTGGCTAAAATATTTTTCTAATTTTACTCAATACTTATATACAAACTAAGCTGATACAGTTCACAAGCTAGCAGGGGTCTTTTGTCTAGTGCTCAGCCATGAGCTAAAACCGACCTTCCATTTTGCATGGAACCAAAGAATCACATGGATACTCTAGTTCAGCAGCTTCACATTGACACAGGAAACAGGGCAGCTATTCCAGCACCTGTTCCTCAGAGCAGCTTCTCTCAAGTTCTTTTGCCCTGAATCCTGTTTATCTTACCCTGGCTCTCTAGAAATACAGTCACTTAAATTATGACCCAGCGCCCTGTAGAATTTCTGAGCGCTTTACAGACATTTTCTTATGCAGCCTGTAATACTTCTAACAGACCCGCAGGAAACATAGTTCCATTACTGCAGCAAAGAAAATTAGCTGCATATAGTCTAAAATATCTGCACACAGCGAGTTGGTACAGCTGCTGAGACAAGGAATCAAAGCCTAATTCATTAAAATATGATTTCCTCATTTCTTTGTAACCTAAGGGTTTGTTTTCATTTGTTTGTTTGTTTGTTTTGGTGTGACATTATCATGAAAGTATGGATGCTATTTAGTAAATGGAAAAAAAGTACTTTAACCTTTCTGGTAAAATTCAGCAAGCATGAGATTCTCACAGTTAGAATCAGTTGTCTTTTCCAGATTAAGGTGACCTTTTCTAAGCGGAGCAATTAAAATCTAATCAAACACAAAGAAGTTTAAGGTTTCACTCAAGAACCAATTTCTAAATCCAAAATTTCAGTTCCAAGGCTCTGCTTACTTTTAACTGAAAAATAATTAAAAGGGGATTTTTAAAATATTGCATGTGCACTAGTTGATATAGTCTCATAAAGAGTATATTTATTAATTTCATTAGCTACTTTTAGATGTCAAAAGAAATATAAAACCCTTGAAAAGTGAAGTCATTGATAGTAAATGCTGCAATCAACTTTGCATGGCACAAGAGTTACCAGATAACATAGGGAGATAAAAATGTTCTGTACCAGACTGTGCCTTTCATTTGTGGCATACGGGAGGAGTGAGGGTAAAACAAGTAGTTTTGTAGATCAGTGTCGAGTTAACTTCAGGAATGCCACATAGCAGATTAGCTTCTCCAGAAGATCCGGGAAGGATCCTGTATGTTCTTTTCACTGACGTGATAAAAACAAAGAATCTCAGGCCAGGTGTGTCCATAGTCACTGTATTAATTAATTAAGGATGTTTTCATTCTTAGTGAAAGCACTAAGGATGGTTTAGTCACTTAAAAACAATAACAATTCTTACACTTACATGGGACTTAAGTGTTTCAAAACACTTTCATATCCTTTTTCATTTTGTCCACACCCAGCCCATTATCTCCATTTACTGAATACAAAAACACTGTTTCTTTGAAATCCAGGCTGTAACCACTCAGCACCATGGCCCACAACATTGAGATACAATCCAGAATTTGCAGCAGATTGGAGAGAAACATCTGCGCCCTTCTGCCCTCCTGGCCCTCGAAGGCTGAGAGCAGAGCTATTGCCAGACACAAGAATCACCAGTGTGAGATTCATGTGGGAGTGGATGATCGGCTGGACCTCTGGGTGGGATTAAGGACAGAGACTTCTGTGCCATTCTGCATGCCAGGCCCCTCCTTTTCAGGCTGAGTCATGGTCAGATCAGGCAGAATGTGCACTGTTGTGAATTAGGCCCTGTGAGGTAGCCCAACACTTCTGCCCACAGAGTACGGACCAGTAAGGCTCACTGCGGAATGCATCTGCAACAGTGACTGTCACTCATACTGGATAAGCCACAGTGCACACAACCCTTTATGAGGTCTCCCATGAAAAATTTTACATTCTGACTCTAAAATGTCCAGTAGCAATTAGTTCCACCTCTGACCTAAATTGAGTTAAAATAGGATACATTCAACGTTTTCCAAAAAACAAAGCATGAATCTATTTTATAGATCCAAGAAAGCCAAGGTAGGCAATGGGTGCCAGAGAAACATGGCTCCATTTTTAATCTTACCCTCGTGAAAAAATATTCTTTAACAAAACCATAAGAAATTTCAATTTTCCTTAGAAAATTGCTAGTTCTTGTTTGCAGTGGTAAAGTGTGAAACCTAAATATCTATTGGGAAGAACAACTTGTTTTAGGAACCAAGCTCCTTTGGCTAGCATCATGGCTCCCAAATACCTCACAGGAAGAGTTTCCCTGTGTTGTGCACAGGTATAAGTTTCTGTGGGTGGCTGCAGTATTTTTCATGTTGTTATTTCATAACACTGAAATACCCTTCTTACCACCGCATGTTTACAAAAAGTCAACTGAAGCATAAAGAAACTGTCCACCAATTAGAGTCAGTATAGGGCAGTGATTCTCAAAGTGTGGGCAGAGGACTCTGTAGAAGGGGGTCCTTCTGCAGTCCTTCCTTTTCCAACCATGTATCTGTGTGAGGCAGGATTTTGTTCATATACTTGAACTAAAACAACATACAGCAACAGTTTCAATGTGGATGCAAACTGGAGAATCAAATCATCTTTTGTTCGGCCACACATCAAAAAGATTTGTAAAAATAGAAAACAATGCCATTCTTCATAATGAACTTGTTTTTGCTTTGCAAAATATAGTTTTTGTATAAAATATGTTATTTATGTTTATATTTAATTGGTTTCTTATTGTTACTTTAAAATGAAATAGGGCCCTGACCAGGTGGCTCAGTTGGTTGGAGTGTCCGTGCACCAGAAGGTGTGGGTTTTATTCCCTGGTCAGGGCACGTGCCCGGATTGCAGGTTTGATCCCTGGTCTGAGCGGGCGCACGGAAGGCAACTGATTGATGTTTCTCACATCGATGTTTCCCCTCCCCCCACCCTCTCTCCCTCTTGCCCTCTCCTTTTTCCTCTTTCTTCTAAAATCAATAAAAAAAAACAAAAAAACATGTCCTCTGGTGAGGGTTTTAAAAAATAAAATACTTTTTAATATTTAAAAAATTTCTTAGTTGTAATTTTTAGTATGATACATAACAATAAAAATAACTTGAACAAAAGCTCTTTGAGGTCCTCAATAAATTTTCAAGGAGTCTTTTTTTAAAATTTTAACATACTTGTATTGCTGTTCAAGTACAGTTTTCTGCTTTTCCCCTCCTACCTGTCCTCACCACCCTGGTCCTTCCCACCTCCCTCCCCTGTTTCCACCCCCTACTCTTATTATTGTCCATGAGTCCTTTATAATTGTTCCTGCAAATCCTTCGCCCTTCTCCCCTGTAATCCCCCTGTCCTCTCCCCTCTGGTCACTGTCAGCCTGTTCTCAATTTCAGTGTATTTGGTTATATTTTGCTTGCTTGTCCATTTTGTTGATTATGTTCCTGTTAAAGGTGAGATCATATGGTATTTGTCTTTCATTGTCTGGTTTATTTCACTCAGCATAATATTCTCCAGTTCCATCCATGCTGTTGCAAAGGGTAGAAGCTCCTTCTTTCTTACTGCTGCATACAATTCCATTGTGTAAATGTACCACAGTTTTTTGATCCATTCATTTAGTGATGGGCACTTAGGTTGCTTCCAGCACTTGGCCATTTGTAAATTGAGCTGCTATGAACATTGGGGTGCACAGGTTCTTTTGGATTGGGGTTTCAGGATTCTTAGGATACAATCCCAGCATTGGAATTGCTGGGTCAAAAGGCTTTTTCCATTTTTAGTTTTTTGCGGAAATTCCATACAGTTTTCCACAGTGGTTGCACCAGTCTGCAATCCCACCAACAGTGTACTAGGGTTCCATTTTCTCCCATCCTCTCTGGCACTTGTTTGTTGCTTTGTTTATGATAGCCATTCTGACTGGTGTGAAGTGGTACCTCATTGTGGTTTTAATTTGTATCTTTCTGATAGCTAGCAATACTAAGCATCTTTTCATGTGTCTCTGAATCCTCTGTATATCCTCCTTGGAGAAGTGTCTGTTCAAGTCTCAAGGAGTCTTGATACCAAAAAGTTTGAGGACTGCTGGTGAGGGAATAAAACTCCTGTTAAAACAGAAAGTAAATCACATTATCAAAAGGGACTAGTAAGGATGGATTTAAAATTTAAATGAAGAAATCAATATTGTAGTTAAAGAAAAAAGGGATTCAGAAAGAAAAGATATTTTCAATAAGATTATGAAAGAAAACAAAGTCTTAGGCAAAAGATCCATATGCAAAGACCAAATAATATAGAAAATAAACTTCAGGGAAAGGCCCTCTCCTTTTGTGACTTTCATGGGAACTTGTTTTTGAAGGGGATTTTGGGGGTATTTGTCTAGTGGGGTGATAGCAAAATCACCAGGAAGGCAGAAAGGAAGTTTTGTCAGCCATGAAAGTATTACGGATGGGTCAAAATATTTGTAGGTCTAAATTAACATGAGATCTCAGATTGCTACATGAATTGCTTTTAATTAAAAGATAAGTCAGGATACAATCTAAATGTTTAGTAATTGTGATTTGGTTAAATGAATTTATACATCCTTATGATGGCATATTTGGCCAATTATGTTCTGGAAGAATATTTAATGACTTGAAAAAATGTTCACAAATCAAAAATCAGATTTCAAAACAATATTTGAAAAAAATATAAGTATAGAAAAAAGGAAGGCTATAAATAAAAATGTTAATTTTGGTAATCTCTGAATGATAACATGAGTGATTACTATTACATTTTTGTATTTTATTGTATATCTAATTTTCCCAAAATAATGACAACAATAATAATATTGCAGCAAACTTGTTTTGGTGGAGCTGCCTAACATTCTTGTTTTCTTCAGAGGGTCCCGACTGGAGCCATCTTGACCCAGACCAGCCGCACCCACTGAGTCCTCCCTGGTTTTAATGAACAGGCCCAGGAAGTCAGTCTCTTCCTTCCTCCTACAAGGGCCACGGAAGCATTCCGTTTTGTTCTTGGAGTCAGCAGTTCCAGCATGTGCTAATTGATTGTATTCTGTGAATGTATAACTAGATAGTTTGAAGCAGACCGATGAACTCTCCTTGAAATAATAAATGCAAATTAATGTGAAAGTGTAACCCCAGGATTTCCTGTAAGAATCTTTTATTACAGTGACAGGAGTTTTTACAAGTACTTATCATAAATAATTTATTGCCTCCGGTGGCATGCTAGATACCTTATGTGACAGTTACTATGGAAACATCAATACCCATATACAGTTTAATTCTACTTCCACAAGCTGAAATGAAAGTCGGCATTATCTTAATGTTAGAGATATGAGAATTGAGGTATTCAAAAGCTAAGGAGCTGGCTCAGATCCAGCAACAAACGGAAGTAGAAGAGGGGGAACCAGTCTGCTGACACCCAACCTGGGACAGTTGTGGCCTCTTCAAATTATGTGCACTGCAAGTTTGGTTTGGAACAGACTCTTCTGTACTAGGGTGCTACTGGGACAGCCTATTGCAAGCTCAAGGTGGGAAAAGACAGTGTTGTTAACTAGAAACAGTGAGCAGGAGAAAGAAGAGGGTGCAACTAAGGCTCTGAAGTACCCTTAGGAGTGAAAGTCAACAAGCCAAGGCTCGGAGTAAGTGTGCACTAGCCAGTGAGCCCTGCTTTGCCCAAGTAGGAGAAGCTCCAGCAAGCAGGAAGGGAAGGAAATGTCCCTCTGCATGAAAGAAAGAAAGAGTGCGAAGAAGCATTTAGACATGTGAAAGACTGTTTCATTTTAAATAAATGTGGTACAGGAGAGAAATGCAGACCATATTTAGATGTCAGGACTGATATTTTTAAGTAGTAATTGTCAAATGGCAAAAGTTCCAGCTGAACAGCTTTTCTTCTGCTTTCCCCATTGTCATAAGGACACCATTGCCCTTCTCCAGGTTGCCTTCCAAGCCTCTGTTCTGGTGCAGGGGGTGGGTGGCGGGGAGAGAAACCCAGAAAACCTAGATAGAGAAGGTCCACATTTTATGTGGAGGTTATAGTCTAGGGAAACAAAGTTACAGTCAAATGATTTAAAAAGAGAATTACTTTCTTACAAATTGACATAAAAAGTCTAACCTCCCACTAGCCACCACCTTTTATTCTTTAATACTGTTTGTCAGTCATTGTAAATAATACTTAATAATGCTTTACATAAATAAGAAATTATTTTGGGTGTTTTCCTGACTTAAAAAAAATTTTTAAATCATTTTTGTTGTTGTTGTTTGAATACAGTTGTCTCCGTTTTCCAACCAAACAACAAGTGCTAAAGAGGATGTGGAGAAAAGGGAACCCTAGTTCACTGTTGGTGGGGATGCAGACTAGTGCAGCCACTGTGAAAACAGTATGGAGTTTCCTTAAAAAATTAAAAATGGAACTGCCTTTCACACTGGCAATTCCACTGCTGGGATTATACCCTAAGATTCCTGAAACCCCAATTCAAAAGAACCTATGCACCCCAATGTTCATAGCAGCACAATTTACAATAGCCAAGTACTGGAAGCAAAATAAAAAATTATTTTAAAAGACTCTAGAATTTACACTATAAAACTGTTTGCTCTGGTCTTGATAAAAGAATTATAGATCCCTCTAAACCAGGGGCCAGCATGTGAAGATGCAGACGGTAAATATTTTAGGCTTTGTAGGATACACAAAATTTCTTTAAGTGTAAAAATCATTCTTGACTCAGCTGTACAGAAACATAATTTGCTGCCCTTGCCCTAACCTACTGCAGCAAGTGTAGGGCCGTAAAGGGCAGGGGAAAGAATGAATGGGTCGTCAGTATGCACCTCCGTCCCCTCCACAGACACGGTCCATTCACTCACACTGAATCTCCAGCCTTTAGAACAGCGTCTGCTATACATTAGGCCTAAATGTATCATTGTTGACTCAGTAAATATAATTCTCTTCATATTTGGATGACTAGAGAGAAGTTGCAATTTGTTGAAAGTCTGTAGTCTCCCCTCTTCACCTTCACTGAAAAAAATGTAAAAAATATTTTGGTGCTGATTTTTTTCTATTATGAATCCGAGTACTAAGAATATACAGCAATGGGCCTTTGCTCTCTCTGGGCCGACACGAGTCTCATCAATAATAAAATGACTAAATATTATGACATAGCACAATATGTTCTATGTGTATGAGCATCTAAATAGAAAACAGTACATAAGAGGAGTTAACATGCAACAGAGACCTCTTTTATGTGAAAATCATCCCGAATAGAGGAACACAGATATTTCCTGGTAGAGTGGAAGGAAACTCACAGTTCCTGAGCCAATTTTATGCTAGTGTGTTTAATACATTATTTAATATAATCCGCACATGTCACTGAAAGATAGAGAATATTATATTTTATGGGTAGAAAACTGAGGCTTGGGGAGACTGAATAACTTGCCCAAGTTCCAAAAATAGGTAAGTGACATATCAGGATACAAATCCAAGCTTGTCTGTTCCCAAGCTTCATGCTTTTATATTATATCTGACTGTGGTCAAGGTCATATTTTTAGCTCTATCAACAATTTGTCATGTGACCTTTGAGATGATTGCTTTACCTTATTCATTAAATACAAATATAAATAGCTACTCACCTCTCTGGGAGTTCAAAGAATTCATGAATGTTACAAAACACAGCACGTAGCACTACCTGGCACTCAGTAAATATTTGCTGAATTTGAATTTTGTTGAACATCCGAACTGGCCGACTCCCCTGAGAAAGGAGAGCAGCATCGGTGGAGCCCCGATTTACTGCCTTAAGAGGGAGAATGAAAGAAGCTTGAAATGCAATGAAATGTAGTCAGGAGCATAAATAGAGACAAAGTGGGTGCAAAGCAGAATTTAAAGAATAGATGATGTTGAGTTTCTAGAAAAATTAACATAAACATGTTTTAAGGATTTTCAAAGAATTTTTGTTTTTGCTTTTGTTAGCAACAGAGCCGTCCTTCAGAAATCTTATTGCTGATACAGAGCTATCCTTTGTCTTGCTTTTGGGTTTCCATGGTATCCCTTGAGGAACTTTCACGGAACCCCTCAGGCCAGCTCAGGGCATGGTTTGAAATGTCCTGTTTTTATATCTGTCTCCTTCCTTAACACCCGATCTAACGTACTATTTACACTTAATGAAGGGTGGGGGTTCTCTTTCCCCTAATAAGAGTATGGAAACCTACTCTGCAGAGTATTTTCCTGTTGATGGTTATCACGCTCAAAAGTAGAGGCTACTTAGGCATGGTTTGGTTCAGGCTTCACACGATGGGGTTGGGAATCTGTGTCTCTCCATTTTCAGTACTGCATACTCTGTGAAGACTCAATTCTCAAGTCTCTTTCCATATATGGCAAACATGGCCACCAATAATTTCAGGCTTGTATTATCCTTAGTACCTACAATCTCAGGAGAGAGTTATGCTTGCTTAATAGCACAAGTTTCCTTAAAGGATTTGATTGGCTCATCATCAATCATGTGCTCATCTGGATCTAATTACTATGGTTGAAGCAATTCAGCATTTGATTGGCCAGGCCTGGTTCATGTGCCCAACCCTAGCATCTGGGGAAAGCCAATTCCAACAGAACATGTGGGCTGCAAAGGATGTGTGTGAAGGGTGATGGTCCAAAGTCAAACTTTGGACCATCCAGTGATTTAGAATTAACAAGATAACACTTGCAAAAGACTTTATTCAGCACATAACACATGTAAATAAATGTTGTTTATATCATTTAGAACAAGATGGTAGATAGATAGTATACTGTAGATATTTTATAAATGATGACATCAAATCATGTCACCTAAATTGGAGTGAAAAACTGAACTGCCTTAGAGATAAAATTAAAGATAGGGGTAAGGAAAAGTAGACTATTGTAATGAAGAGACCAGAATACCTGATATTTTAAAATTTCATGTATAGAGCAAGTCATTGAAGTATGTTTTCATGCATTCATCTTTTATCCATTCATTCAAGAATGTTTTGCTAAGACCCATCCATTTAGTGTCAAGCACTGTGAGCAAGATGCTCTGAATATAAGAAATAAGATAAAACTCCAGATCTTAAAGTCCTCACAGTCTAGAAGAGGAGAGAGAGAAGGACATAAATGACAGCAGAACAGCATGAGAAGAGCCGCACAGAGCTTTGTTCAGAGTGTGTGACAGGAGCAGAGCAGCAAGTGGACTATTCTGCCTGAATGTTCTATGACTCCAGAAAGCATTAGGACACAGTCTACTTCACACTTGCAGGTTGGAGGTATAGAGAATAAGAGTTCGGTAATCTGTAGTCTTAGATTGTCACATCTAGAAGCAAAACTGACAAATGTTAGTATTTGTTGAAGCTGGGCCTTCTGGCCAAGATGGAGGCATAGGTAGATTCACTTTGCCTCCTTGCACAACAAAAAGGAGGACAACAACAAATTTAAAAATAAAAACCAACCAGAACTTCCAGAAAATCGAACTGTATGGAAGTCCGGCAACCAAGGAGTTAAAGAAGAAACATTCATTCAGACTGGTAGGAGGGGCAGAGATGGGCAGCTGGGCCAGAGGGCACTCACAGCAAGGCAGTGGCTGGTGGACTGGGCAGTCCCATGTTTGCGTGCAGATAAACTGGGAGGAACAACTGAGAAGTGAGACAGATCACACAACCCAGGGTTCTAGAGGCAGGGAAATAAAGCCTCAAAACCTATGACTGAAAAAAACTGTGGAGGTTGCGATGGCAGGAGAAACTAACTCCCAACCTCATGGGAGAGTTCATTGGAGAGACTCACAGGGTTCTAGAACATACACAAACACACCCACCTGGGGATCAGCACCAGAAGGGCCCAATTTGCTCGTGGGTAGTGGGGGAAGTGACAGAAAGCCTGTTGAGAGCCCAGCCAACAGCACTGTTCCCTCTTAGACCCCTCTCCCACATGCAGGGCCACAGTGCAACAATGTGGGTGGCCCCACCCTGGCGAATACCTAAGGCTCTGTTCCTTACTACATGACAGGCATACCCAAACAAAAAGTATGGCCCAAATGAAAGAACATATCAAAGCTCAAAAAATAGAACTACGTGATGAAGAGATAGCCAACCTAGGGAATGCTGATGGGAGTGGGGTGCAAGGTGGAGGGGAATAAAGGGGAGAAAAGGTGGAACAACTGTAATAGCATAATCAATGAAACATATTTTAAAGATTATTGAAGCTGGGTGGTAGTGGTTCTGTTATTCTCCCTACTTTTATATATCTTTGAAAGGATGCTTATAAAACTTTTTTAAATGGCATATGAAACCTAATCCCTTAGAGCCAGAAAAGAACAGTGAAGCAAAGAAGCACTTGGCAGTAACCATTCCAGGAACTTACGGACTCTGGGAGAAAAGAAGAAATTTGGGCCTCGCTTGATATGGATGGAGGAGTAAGCAGAAGAAAGGAAAGAGCAGGGGCCTAGGAAAGACGTATTAAAGCAATGATAACAAGAAGAAAAGTAACAGAAATGGGAAGACAAGTGGGAGTAAACAAGAAAACTAAAAATGAAATTCTGAACACCCACTTACAAAAAGAAGGAAGGGGAGGAGGAGGAGGAGAAATGAAAGGAAGAAAAGAAAAAAGAAAATATGATCAAAGCAGGCCTAGATGAAAGCAGTAAGGGCAAGCTGAATAAAAAGGTTAAGCCACAAGCAAAAATTATTATCAGAAATGAAAGAAATTAGGATTCAACTCCAAATGAGGAATAGTGAAAGAGAAATGATATAAACAACATTTATTTACATGTGTTATGTACTGAACACTGTAAAAAGTCTTTTGCAAATGTTATCTTGTTAATTCTAAATCACTTCTAGTGTATTAGAAGCGATACACTAGTCTAGGAACTAGAAGCTAGTCTTCTAGTCTAGGAACTAGAAGCTATTATTATTCCCATTCTCCAGATGAGGAAACCATGGCCCAGAAGGAATAAAATTGTATTACCAATGAGAGCAAGAGTCTGTATAACCCTGGATCTATTTGATTCCAGAACCTGAGCATCTAACCACTATGCTACACTACCATGTAAGTGGTCTGTATCTTTGGTTGACTTACTGCTATTTGTGTCCAGTCAACAGCTCTATTTTTTTCCTCTGGATATTGTGTCCAAAATAAATAAGAAATTATTCTACTCCTAAGGCTTAAGTCTTGTTCTTTCTGCTCTTTCACCCCTGGCAACTTAATCACCGCAAAAAAATGTCTCTTGAAGTCTTCCCAGTGACTTTATAATCTGGATTCCCACACAAAATCCTCATGCAGGCAGTTGTTGACTGTGTTTCATCTTCTCCTGGTGACAAATAGTCCTTTGTATGGCTTCACAATCTATTCAACTTCCCTTCAGAGACCAAATATAAACCTTTTTCTTCTCCTTGTGGAAGTAGAAGTGCACACTAATAGGACATTTCTTTCATCTTTTTCTCTTTTTTTGTGCCTGAATTGTACTACCTTTTTTAAAAAAAATATCATCACTTTAATCAGCGTGGTCTTCAGATTTCCCTGTCTTGGGCTTGCTCACCATCCTGATCAACTCTCTGATCAGGGGCCTGGACATGTTTTCTGTGCTCAGAAAACAGAATGGAGCTCAAACAGAATGGAGCACAGTAGGGGGGAGTGAGCTTATGCCTGGTGTCACGAAGCAGTGACAGCCCAGTGCACTCACCTGCACTCTAGTCATTATCTGCCTCACAGCAGACACCGGTGCTCACGGGCCAGGGCTCAATTCCTTTGGCCACTGCTAGAGGAGCTGTCACATTCTGTCTTTCTTAGAGATTCTCCTACTTCTGTTTGCACATTCATTCTCCAGACATGGCTCAATTTAATGAACTAAATATAATTTTTCCTAGATATAAGTAATCACAATTCAGCCTTGTCCTCCTAGGTGGCACGCGGGTTATATTTGGGCACTCACAATCTGTGGGGTCCTCTCTCTATAGGTCTGATTTTATCTTTAATGTTTTAATTATTCCCGTTTTCACATTCAAAGTGTAATTTTAACCTCATTTTGGGGGTGTGCTCCCTATTTTCCACTTATTAGTGCACTTTCTAACCAGAGAAGTTTGGATTTGGCCAATGAATGGATGTCAGAGATCAGAGGGAAGGAGGAAAGTGAGGCAGCGATGTTTCATACCTCAACTCTCTCCTTCTGTGGTCACTGCAAATAGGTTCAATCTCCAAGAGCAAAAACCACAGCTGTTTTGGGGGAAAGTCTTCTCTGTTTTTGGACTGTTTTCCCCTTTCAGCCTCAGGGTGATAAGAGGTGCCTGGTTTTGCTATTGCCAAGATAGTGCACTGTCCCTTGTTGGTCTCCCTAAAACCTTTCCACCCCGATGTAAAGTCTTTTTGTTAAACTCTCCTCAATTATCTACTTGGGACAGGCCATCTCATTCCTTTTGGGGCCCTGCTACAGATCGGGGTTGACTTTAAACCTAAGTATGACTAAAAGGAGGCAAAAGTAAATAAGGCTGGAGTACAAATATGTTTACAACTGATTATATAATGACTGATGCCCAAAGAGACAGGAATTTAATCTGGGGGCCAGTGAAAGAACAAAAGTTAGGTATTACTTTCCTAAAAAAATAGATAAGGTAAAGTAGAATTCTGAATTGAAAATAAATGTTAAGGAGTGTCAAGTTTCTTAACAATTTGTAAAACTGAAGCAACTTAGGTTAAGTGATCCACCCAAGATTCTAGTTTTGGCTTTCCCATTCCTACTCATCTGCTACGTAACTCTATTTACCCAGGGGACATTATTTTGTTTCCTAGAAGAAGGCAACATAGGTGTCTTATAGTTTTCTTTCTCCAAATGAGTAATCAAAAAAGGGGAGAGACAAGAAGATACATGGTAATTTTATGTATGCCCACATTTTTTTTTGATAATTTCTCTCTTCAAGAGTGGAGCTACAGTCTCTCCTTTTGAGTGTGGGCTGGATTTACTAACTTGCTTCTAATAAGCAGAATATGGTAGAAGAGATGATGTGTTATTTCCAATACTAGATCATAAGAGGAAATGTGACTTTCTCCCCGTTCTCTTTTGGACACTTTCTCTGGTGGAAGCCAGATGCCATGTCGTGTGGACCCTCAAGAAACCCCATGAAGAGTAACTAGGGCCACCACCAATAATGCTTTCGGGGCACCATCTTGGAAGCAAACGCCTCAGCACCCGTCCAGCCTTTAGATGCCCATAGTCCTGCATAACAGCTCAGCTTCAGTCCAGAGCCAGAACCACGCTCCTAAGCTTCTTCTGCATTCTTAACCCTCAAAAAATGAGATAACAAATGTTTATTGTTTTAAGTTGCTGTGTTTGAGGGTGGTTTGTCACATAGTTAAGATAGTAGGGAAGTGGAAGGAAGGCAGAAAAATAGAAAAAAGGGAGAAAAAGTAGTGAGTGGGGAGGGAGCTGCTTGTGAAACACTCCTGCACACCATAGCCAAAAACTGTTCAGAGTGTAAGTAAATAACAAAAAAGGTTGATGAGCTGGGGAGGGGCTCCAGATCAACATATCTGGAGCACAGAATGTCATGGTTTCTGTAAGAATATAAGAAAAAAAATGCTGTACAGTTTAAAACTTGAAAAGTGTCACTCTGGTCAGATCATGGTTCATACAAGCCCAATATTCTACTTATGATGGCAGAATAAGATTTTCTGGGAGAATATGATTACTCTTTATGGTCCTGATCTCTGAAATCAAGACAACATTTCTAATTTCCTAATTTCTAGGAATTAGAAATTCCTAATTTCTGGCAAAGATAGATATATAGAGATCAATAAGTTTATTTTTTCATATTTTTAAAAATGTATTTTATTGATTATACCATTACAGTTGTTCTTTCCCCCCCTTCATTCCCCTCCACCCTGCACACCCGCTCCCCCACCCTTCCTCCCCTTTAGTTTATGACCACGTGTCTCAAGTTCTTTAGATTCTATATTTCTCCTACTATTCTTGCCCTCCCCCTATCTATTTTTTACCTACTGTCTATGTTACTTATTTTCTGTATCTTCTCCCCCCTTCTCTTCCTCCCACTCCCCTGTTGCTAACCCTCCATGTGATCTTCATTTCTATGGTTCCCCTCCTGATCTAGCTGTCCTCTTGGTTTGCTTTTGTTTTAGGTGTGGTTGTTACTGTGAGTTTTCTGTCCTTTCGCTGTTTGTATTTTTTATCTTCTTTTTCTTAGATAAGTCCCTTTAACATTTCATATAATAAGGGCTTGGTGATGATGAACTCCTTGAATTTGATCTTATCGGAGAAGCACTTTACCTGCCCTTCCATTCTAAATGAAAGCTTTGCTGGATAGAGCAGTCTTGGACATAGGTCTTTGGATTTCATGACTTGGAATACTTCTTTCCAGCTCCTTCTTGCCTGTAAAGTCTCAGCTGAGATCTCCCCAACATGGAGCTGTCTGGGCGCCTGGGGTTGGGGGATCTTTCTTGCCTGTCCCCACTGTGCTGCTGGCTCCACTCCTCTTACAGGTCTGGTTGAACGGTTGGTTGTCGGACTTCCGTATAGTTCAATTTTCTGTTCTTTGGCTGCATCTTTGTTCTCTAAATCTTTGTTGTATTCAAACTTGGTTGTGGGAGAAGGCACAGTGTTTCCACCTATGGCTCCATCTTGGCAGAAGTTAAGTTTATATAATACACACATATACAAGGTGGAATAAGAGTAGGCAGTTGTTTGTATAAAAAATAACACCAATAATAAATAATATGACTAAACTGTGTTTTACATACTCACAATTATAAATCTATTTTCCCTACCCTGTATGTATATATACATACAGGCTGTATATATGTACACACACACACACACACACACATATACATACAGACTGTATGATAGCTTTGCTGGATAGAGTAATCTTGGATGTAGGTCCTTGCCTTTGATGATTTCAAATATTTCTTTCCAGCCCCTTTGTGCCTGCAAGGTTTCCTTTGAGAAATCAGCTGACAGTCAGATGGGAACTCCTTTGTAGGTAACTCTCTCCTTTTCTCTTGCTGCTTTTGAGATTCTCTCATCTCTAATCTTGAGTAATGTAATTACGATGTGCCTTTGTGTGTGCTTACTTGTGTCCACCTTTTTTGGGGCTCTCTGAGCTTCCCGGACTTCCTGAAAGTCTATTTCCTTTGCCAGATTGGGGAAGTTTTTCTTCATTATTTGTTCAAATGGGTTTTCCATTTGTTGCTCTTTCTCTTCTCCTTCTGGCACCCCTATGATTCAGATATTGTAGCATTTAAAGTTGCCCCAGAGGTTCTTAAGGCTCTCCTCATTTTTTTGAATTCTTGTTTCTTTATTCTTTTCTGGTTGGATGTTTCTTTTTTCTTCTGGTCCAAACCATTGATTTGAGTCCCGGTTTCCTTTCCTTCACTGCTGGCTCTCTGTGAATTTTTCTTTATTTCACTTTTCATAGCCTTTACTTCTTCCTCTATTTTGTGACCATATTCAACCAATTCTGTGAGCATTTTGATTACCAGTGTTTTGAACTATGCATCTGATAGGTTGGCTATCTCTTCATCACTTCATTGTATTTTGGGAACTTTGATCTCTTCTTTCATTTGGGCCATACTTTTTGTTTGGGTATGCCTGTCATGTAGTAAAGAACAGAGCCTTAGGTATTCGCCAGGGTGGAGCCACCCACATTGTTGCACTGTGGCCCTGCTTGTGGGAGAGGGGTCTAAGAGGGAACAGTGTTGTTGGCTGGGCTCTCAACAGGCTTTCTGTCACTTCCCCCACTACCCATGAGCAAATTGGGCCCTTCTGGTGCTGATCCCCAGGTGGGTGTGTTTGTGTATGTTCTAGAACCCTGTGAGTCTCTCCAATGAACTCTCCCATGAGGTTGGGAGTTAGTTTCTCCTGCCATCGCAACCTCCACAGTTTTTTTCAGTCATAGGTTTTGAGGCTTTATTTCCCTGCCTCTAGAACCCTGGGTTGTGTGATCTGTCTCACTTCTCAGTTGTTCCTCCCAGTTTATCTGCACGCAAACATGGGACTGCCCAGTCCACCAGCCACTGCCTTGCTGTGAGTCCCCTCTGGCCCAGCTGCCCATCTCTGCCCCTCCTACCAGTCTGGATGAATGTTTCTTCTTTAACTCCTTGGTTGCCGGACTTCTATACAGTTTGATTTTTTGTTTTTAAATTTGTTGTTGTCCTTCTTTTGGTTGTGCAAGGAGGCACAGTGTATCTACCTACACCTCCATCTTCGCTGAAAGTCTCAGTGTTAATATTTGAGGAGAGGATGGCTATCAGAGACTAGTAAGACTCAAAAATTATAGCCATTACCTATCTCAATAAAAGATTTAGTCTCAATGAAGATCAGTTGTTCATCTTGTCAAACAATTCTATGTTTTGGGCCTTCATGAAAGACACCAAATCCTTGTTGCTAAATATAAATGCCTCTCTATGAAACTCTAGTTTTGTAGCTTTATGTTATATTTAATACAAGACAAGGGGGGCCCTCTGAAGTTTCTGCTTCAAGTCCTCTAATTGGTGGTTCTGATATTTGGTGGCTGTCAATCAGCCTAAACGTGGATTAGTTCTTTATAATCTCATTCCTTTCCTTCCTCAACTTTTATCTTCTCAGACTCAATGTTTGGCAAACATTAAAGAAGGAAAGTCAAACCCTGGCTGATGTGACTCAGTGGGTTGAGTGCCAGCCTGCAAACCACATGGTTGCTAGTTTGATTCCCAGCAAGGACCCATGACTGGGTTGCAGGCCAGGTCCCCAGTAGAGCGTGCACAAGAGGCAACCACACACTGGTGTTTCTCTTCATTTCTTTCTCCCTTCCCCTCTGTCTAAAAAAAATAAACTCTTAAAAAAAGAGGTAAAGAAGGAAAGCCAAGCAGAAGAAATATGACTATCATAAAATGTAGAAAAACATTTGTTCGAACAAGCAAAGATTTGTGATAAGAGAATCACTGCACTTTGTGCTTGGAATCAGAATAAATAAAGATCAGTAAAAAGAAATGATGAAAATGATAAAAGAGTTTAACCTTATCGTTTTCCTCCCAGAAGAAAGAGGAGGCTACAAGAGCTTGTGAGTGACACAAAGACTCCTGGAGAGTGATTAATGTCCAGGCAGTCCAGCTCTGAAAAGAGAGTCAATGACAATTACACAAGTATTAGGGGATGAACTAGGACTCCTTCTAATTCTCTGGGATTGTACTGATGATTTTCCTAATGGGAGACTGGATTTTAAGTGGCAGAAGAAATGTCTGAAAGTTAGAGGAGGAAAAAGAGTGTTCTGGAACAGATTGGCTTACCACTGCATTTGCCTATTGTTAACATAAGCCTGTGGCACATATTTTCAGTCTGACTCTGGAGAAAAGGGAAGTAACAAAGTCTATGATAGTGGTACTTTAGACTATTTCATTTATGGAAGCTAACAAAGAATAGCAGTAATTGGAGATGCTCAGCATTTTTGGATTTCAATTAAAATTTTTTCATAACTTCGCTGCAATGACTAGTAGTAGCAAGTGACAGAATAATACTTCAGACTTAAAATTATGCTACAAAAAGATGACAGACGAGACTTTCCAATACCTTATACCTTATTAATAGTAGAATGATCAAAAAGAACTCAAATAGTGCCTTTGTTTCAGGAGACAATCACCAATACAAAAACAAAAGTAGCCAGCATATGGGTTGCCTTCTGTGATAAATACATAAAATGCTGGGAAAATGTGATTGGAATTCGGCACATTATGAGCAAAGCTCAAAATAAGGCAAGAATATTCATTCAACCCTTTGCAATATGCATAACAATAGAAACTCTTAAAATATACTGCACAATAAAATGTTAATAAAATAATAAGCAAAAATTTCTGTGCATAATGAATGAAAGTAGAGAGTTCTTAAAGAATGGAAATCTACAGTTTAGGAAAAGTGAAGCTATATAAATAAGTGGGACACAATTAGAAATGGTAGCAGTTTACATTGTATATCAAAAAACCAGGAGTAAATAATACAGTATAATACCAATTTGTTTTTAAAATAATAGCTATTGTTTCTGGATATCGGGAATATGAGAAATTCTAACTTTTTCCTTGTATTTTCTTATTTTTCAAAACTTTTATGTATTATTATTTAAAATATTTTGAAAAATTGTGCTGCAAGTACAAGGCCAGTACACTGTATAAATAAAGAGCACATGTTAGTTGTAGCTTACAAAAATAATATTATTGTAAGAATGACAAGAACAGATGGAACATGTTTTCATTTTGGTGACAAATACTCAAGTCTAGGAACAGTGTAAAGAACTACAGAGTTACTGATGAAGAAAAGGGGAAAATGTAAAAAGAATGAGAAAAGAAAAATAAATTTTTATTAGAGTCTTAAGAGTATGGTTTTATAAAAGGTGAATGGATACAAAAATAAAATTGTCAGGAATATTATATAAAAAGAATATTAAACAGAGAAGATTTCCTATAGACTTTAAAATTATAATATATGTACATTGTATAGAATATGGAGTATTTCTATTGAGACATTAATAGTGTTACAGAACTCTAAACCTAGAAAGAATCTTAGAGATTATCTGGTATTCAAATCATTCATTTTATAGAAAAAACTGATACCCAGAAAGGCAACAATGTGACCCAAACTAGTTAGGGAGGGTTGGGATTTGAACACAGGACTTAAGCATTCAGTGCTTTTTTTGTCTGTTTTTATTGTAATTTGCACTGTATGTGAGCATCACAGTCATCCTCTTACAACTTTTAAAAAGGAGAAGGAACATTCATTAGGGCTTAGCCATGTCATGATAAATGCACATTTTAAAGGGATGTGTTGGATTTTTCTAAAACTGAAAAGGATTGAATAACAGGGAACTAAAAGAAAGAGGTAAGCTACTTCTTGGTTGAATGGAGAAAGTAGAGGCAGTGGGGTGGGTACAAGGAATGTCAATGAACTCAAATGCAACTTAGAAAGCATGAGTAAAAGAGAACAATTGAGACTGATCTTGAATCAATGGAGGGAATGGACAGAATCAGATGGCTCTCTACAGAAAACTGATGATTGATGAAAACAATGAAATTTTAGGTGTTTGGGGTCTAAGTTTTACAGAAAGATGAATAGACTCAGAAATCATCTTTTTCACGGAAATGGAAGTAGCAAAGTCTTCTGCAAGTCTCAAGAGGAGAACAGAGGGTTAAGAGAGTTCTTCTGTTCAGGTAACTATTGCTTAAAACACTAACCACAGGAACATAAGTTTGATTTTAAAGTAATTATTTGATATAAAATGGTCCAACCAAGCCTTAGGAAGAAAATCCTCTCTAATGAGTATAAATAAAAATACAAACAAAAAATGTATAAAGAACAGGTTGGGGATATTTAAATTTCAGTTTCTGTTACATAAACAATGAATAAATCTAACCTATAAAAGTAAAAATGAACAGAATTCCATTGAAGAAACTCATCAATATATAAATAATGCAAGGAGAAAGAATGGCTTTTGATAAATATTACAACTATGAATATTTGAGCTTCCTGTTTTTTAATACCACCCAGAAAAACTGTTTTAAATTAAAAATATTTATGAAGTTTTATGAATAAAGCATTGGCAACTTAAAGTTAAATGAAAAGATTGTCAAGCATTTTTTTCATGACTCATTCCAACCCACTCCCCACTGAAATCAGAGGCTCCTGCAATGCACAGTAAAGTCAGCTGGGGAGGACCAGACAGGGTCCTGCACACTTCTGGGACACACATTTTAGGAGAGGAAGTCCTGTGGAAAATGGCTGCGTTTGGCAAACTGCTGTCTCTGGGGCTTTGGCTCTGAGCCAAGGATCTTTCTAATAGTATCAGCTGCTCCCAGCTGCTCCCACTCTGGCAGCCTTGCCACTAATATTCTCTGGCTCTGTTTAATAGCAAAAAAAGGATGTGTCTATACCCAATACCGGCAGTCAACAAAAAGGACACATTTCCATTCGTTTCTAAATTAATTAGGTCTCCTAGTTTATACTCTTGCAGACCATCCTGTATTTCTTCATAATTTGTGTTCTATTTGGTTGCATAGACAAAATAGAAAGACAGGAACATTTTACCTCATCCTAATTTTCTCCTTGTTTAACAGTAACTCTTAGCATGGTGCCTTGCACAGAACTTGTGCTATAAATAATGTTAACTTGTGTATGAAGTCTCTCTCAGAGAGCCAAATACAGCCATTAAAGGAAATGTTCCTTAATCCATGTCAAACAGGTAACTTTCCATATTTTCTAATCCTGGAAAATGGTTGCATTTCAAATATCTTTCAAGGTTTATTTTCATTCATTTCGCTTACTGCAACTCTCAGCATTAATATTTTTGATTCATTGAGATGTGCTCCAAAAATAGAAAGCCAAATCTAAATACACAAATTGGCCCAGGAAGTAGCATCCTGGATACACTACTATTCTTATTGATGATAAACTGCCTTCCCAATAGCTTCCCACCCTCCATGGATTATTTCATGACCAAAAAGGCGTGCTTCTTCACAGGGCCCCTGATTCCTTAAGTGGCAGCTTCTATTTAAATGCACTGATAAGCCTTCTCAGGCTGCGCTGGAAATAAGAGTGAACATGCTGTAAAGTAACACTGCAGCAAAAACAATACTTTGGGTAGCTTCTCATGTTCCTTTAATCCTTCTTCGTTTTTTGGAGAACCTTGTGAATTTAAGGATTCTTTTAAAGAATTTTTTTTAAAAAATAAAGAACTAAGAAAAGCTAAACATTTTCTTATGACAATAACATTGTTATACATGCAAGCATCAAGAAACAATAAATACATTTGATATCTTAATTACTAATGCAAGATCTTACTTTGATGCAGCCCCTGGGAAATCATGGGGAATACTTAGAGTTTAAGTGATTTTTAGCTTCTGTTCATCTTTTAAGACAATAGGCTTATTTCACTAGGATCCATGGTGAATAACACATTTCCTGAGAAAATAGAATCTTTCATAGTCTTGAAGACCAAACAGTGTCTAGGAAAATGATTTAACAAGATTTAACTTTACATGCCCTTACTGAGTTTTCATTTCAGATATCACCATAATTTTTCCAGGAGTAGGGTAATATCTTAGAAAGGATGAAGTTGGTAAGCTATGCCACAAGTACATATTTTCAAATGACACAGTTTATATATCAGAATCTTGCTGATAAAGAGTTGGGAATCCGTTGGTGGGAATATCATTTTAAATTCCCACTAGGCCTCATTTTTTTCTTATAAAGTGAAGGAGTTACATAAGATCAATGCTTTAAAATATTTAGAACAAACCCCTTTCTTCAAATAAAATATTTTGTCAAAGACTGAGGCATGTAATTGAATATAATTCTAATTAACATAGCTTGAAAATCACTAATCTAAATACTATTTCATGTCCAAGTGTCTATGAAATATTATCATCCCATTAATATATTCATGATTCATATAAACAAATATTCACTGAATGCCTGTTGGAATTGGGCTCTGCAAGGATTCTGCTATACCCGTGTAAGCCAACCCATGGCCCAATGCTCCCAGCAAATTATTTTCCAGAGGGAGACCACATAATCCCACAAAAAAACCCTCAAAAGTTATAATAAAAGTACAAAAGGATGCACCAAAGATGGAAGTAATACTTGTGGCCAGAAGATCAAAGAAGTCCTCATGATGCTGTGACAATTGACCGAAAGGGAAGATTTCTGACTGAGGAAGATGCACGAAGGTTTCTAAATAGGGCAAACACATGGAGGCAGGAGATTGAAAGACACTTTTAAGAGAAAGACAAGTATTCCAGTTTGGCTGTGGTTTAAACAGCATGATGGGGACTTGGAGCTAAAGCTGGGAAATTAGGTTGGAATCACGTTACCAAAGTCTTTAAATTTCATGATAATGAGGCTTGCCTTTATTCTCCAAGAATCACAAAGCCTTTTTGTTATTGTTGTTAGGAAAAAATAAAATTAACAACTCTGGCTGATGTGGCTCAGTGGATTGAGTGCCAGCCTGCAAACCAAAGGATCGCCAGTTTGATTCCCAGTCAGGGCACACACCCGGGTTTGCAGGCCAGGCCATGTCCCCAGTGCAGGGCACAGGAGAGGCAACGACACATTGATGTGTCTCTCCCTCTCTTTCTCCCTTCTTTCTCCTCCCTAAAAACATAAGTAAATAAAATCTTTAGAAAAAAGAATTCCCATTTTTTAAAAAAATGACATAAACAGAAATGCACCTAGAAAAGAGATCTCAAAATAATGTGCAATTAGAAATGGGAAAGACTGGAAAACAGGAGGGTTAATTAGAAGACATATTCTGGTAAGAAATTATGAAAACCCAGTCTGCTACAGTGCAGTGCACTGAAATGTGTCCCCCAAAATGTATATGTTGAAGTCCTAATCCCCAGTGTGATAATATTTGGAGATAAAGCTTTTATCTCCAAATATTAGGCGGCAAACACTAGGACCCCAGGCTGAATCTGGCCCTCCCCCTTGTTTTATCCCACTGGCATCTTATTTCTACTGGGCAGCAGCACTGAGCTCTCACTTAACTGTTAAGGACCAGTTACGTTTACACAGCCCTAAAATTACATTTGGCCCTTCAAAGGCAACCATGAGGCTGATGTGGCTCCCGGTGAAAGTGAGTTGGACACCCCTGTTTCATGAGGTTATTAAGGTTAGATGAGGTCATAAGGGTGGGGTCCTAATCCAATAGGATCAGAGGTCTTATAAAAAGGGGGGGGGAGAGAGAGAGAGAGAGTCAGTCAGTCATGTGAGGACACAGTGAGAAGCCAGAAAGAGGGCTCTCAAGAGAACCTAGCTGGCACCTTCATCTCAGACTCCCAGCCTCCAGAACTGTGAGCAAACAAACTTCTGCTGTTTAAGCCACCCACTCCACAGCATTTTGGTATGGCGGCCTGCGCATACTAACACAGACAGACAGTGATATCAGGAATGGCACGGAGAGGATGAATGTCAGCTAGATACCATGGAAACAGAATCAACAGGATTTGACAACTAATCCACTTTGGGATGTGAGAGGCAAAGGTCAACAGAGGCTCTGAGTCTAAGCCTGTGACTAGAAGGTGTTATGATGCTATTTATAGAGAGAGAGAGCAGAGGGAAAAGAACCATTCTGAAGGGGCAGAGCTTAATTTTATGTGTTCTGACAAGTCTGGTGATTGAATTTGAGGTGTTGGCAGCATAGCCACCCAGGGGCTCCCAGTAGGTAAATGGGATTATGGATTTGGTGGTTAAGAGAGGTGACTGAATTAAGTCTGAATCATTCTTAGAGTCATCTGCAGAGGAGTTAACACCAAGGACTACTCATGGACAAATAAAAACATCCACGCTCAAAAAGATCTAAATAACCCCAAGTCTACCCAAAATAACACCATTTTTGCTATGTATGCCCAGCTTACCTGTGTTTTTTTTTACAAATTCTAGAATTTGAGCAATAAGAGTCAAGAAATGCAGAAGGTATACCTTTAAAATGTTGAATAAAATGTAGTTTAAACACCCTAAGTATCTCCTTCTTTGATGCATGTGTAATCTGTTTCTGTTGGCAGAAAAGAGAAGCAAACAAATTATTAAATCATACAGTTCAATAAACTAAAGACACCACGACTCTCAGGCAGAGTAAAGGGTAAACTGTTCTTCGGATAAAGCTCACATTAGCTCTGAGAGGACTGAAAGCAAAAATGGAACATTCTTTCCCATTAGGATGATGACTGGCAAGAGAATTCTACACCTTGGAATCTGGGTCCTTGAATTTCACAAATGGAAATGGAATAACTAAATTGGAGAGAGAAAATGAGGAGCAAAAAGAGGAAATAACTCATAGAACAAGATATTATAACACAAAAGAGAATTTCATAAACATTAAACTATGTTGCATTGTACAATAAGTAGACTATTTAGAGAATGAATACTTTGAAGGTCCTTCCCTGTAAAAAGTGCTACTTGTCTAACGAACAACTGATTTTTAAAATTCACAGACTCTGAAGATGCAGGCTTAGGGTTTTCCTATCAGATGTTTAGCCCACTAAATAGGGGCTGGAAAATCTTGGCTATATGGTCCCCTGAGCCCAAAAATAAAGAGTTGAATGAAATGCAGGGATGCCTGTAACTTAGTAGCTGCTATAGAAATTCATACTCTCCAGTTTAACACAGTAATGGGAATATTTTGTTTCCATTTCCCACAAGCAAGCACTTTCAATTATTTAAGCTATTTGTTTTGCTATTTAATGACACATTTCTACCATAAATAATATATATGCTACTATTTCTTGATTCTCCAGTTCAGACATCTCTACTGCCTTCTTGCGATGGGATATCAGGGTTTACTGCTCTTATTCTGCGCTTCCCAATGCAGATAGATACACTCTTCTCTTTCTCCTTTTCTGCCCTGTGTCACCACACCACACTTTTCTGTTGTATCAGTACTGGTTGTTCCAATGTAATGACTACATAAATATTGCCTATGGCTAAGCTACATAGTGTTCTTTGATTTTATTTCCTTTCTTACTCAACTTTCTGTTTTCCTTGGAGTGGACTGTACTGTTTTTCTTCAATTGTGTAGTTTTCTCTGGAATTATCTTTCATTCATTTCTCAAACCCTGTGCTAGAGGTATAGTTTTTTTACAATATAATCAGACATATTACATAATTTATCAGTTCCTTCCTTTTTCTTTAGGGACATCCTTCTGTATGTCTTTGATTTCTTGCTTCAGTTGGACCTTATGATCTGTAAACCTGCTGAATAGCCACCCCAAACCCCTCTTCACCATTATCCTAAGAATTCCCTTAGCCTTTGTCCTACATGTGTGCCTCCCCAACATTCTTTCTCCCTCCTTGCATCTTCGTACTCAATAAATTTTGAGGGTCACTATGTTCTAGGCATTTATCTGTGGATAAAAGAGAACTAGTAATAGAGAGTTCAGTGTTGGACAGGTTGAGTCTGAGGTGCCTATTAGACATCTCAAGGCAGTTGAATATAAAACTTTCAAGTTCAGAGAGGTAAATCTGGAGGTATGTTTGAGAATCATTTACACATAAATGGTTTTTAAAGCCACTGCACTTAATGTGATTCAACACGTAAGATCAAGAGGATAAGACTTCATTACTACCCAGCAAAAATACTACAAAGACGGGTACAGGGAGGTAGGAGGAGGACCAAGAAAAAGTGGTCTCCTGAAAATCAAGTTCAGTCTGGCCTCCTCAACAGGGCTGCCAGCAAGGAGACTTTCCCCTGAGGGAGGTCCTTGTTCTTCTTTAAAGGGTTTTCAGCTGATTAAGTCAAGTCCTGGATAAACTGATTTTGTATTGACTCAAAATCAATTGCTTTGGGACCTTAATTCATCTGCAAAGTCTCCTCACCTCTGTCATATTTTACTGGATAGAAGTAACAGGGACTAATCACACTCAGAGGAGGAGATTCTACAAGCCCTGAATAGCAGGGGTCATGATCCTGGGTCCCGAGAATCTGTGTGCAACTGGGTGGTTCAGTTGAAAGGGAAACAATGACACAAGAAAGAGATGGCAACTGCAGAAGCAATTTCCCTGAGGAGAGAACAGGGTGGAGCGCAGGTAGACAGAACACGGACATCTGAATTAATAAGCAGAAGTATAGGTATATGAGTGCAGGCACGGGTAGTCTGGTTGATGTGGTAGGAGCACATGTCAGTTCCCTTCTGCTTACTAGATCCTATATATTCCTACTTCTCAATTTTGTTTCTTGTTTTGATAAAACTTAAGAATCTTGAGAAAAGATAATGGGAGTTTATACTATCTAAAACTTGACATATCTGAAAATATCTTTATCTACCTTTATTTTGCTGTATTCAGAATTCTGGGTTGGAAATAATTTTCCTTTAGCATTTGTTCCATTGTCTTCTAGCTTCCAGTGCTATTACTAAGAAGTCTGATGATTTTCTGAGCTTTTATGCTCTTCTGCTTATATTAGTGTTCTAAAGTTTTAGTATTATAGGGTCGGTGAGGGTGTTTTTATTTGTTGTTTCAAGGGCCTGGCCACAGGCTCCTCCAGTCTAGAAATCTATATGCTTCAACTCTGGAAAAAATTCCTGTGTGATTTTTTAAAACAATTTTCTCCATTTCTTATTGTTTGTTTTCCTTGAGCTCATATTGAGCTTTCTTTGTTATTTTTCTCTGCCACTTTCTAATTTTTTTCTTTTGTACTATTTTCTGATAAATTTCCTCAACTCTATTTTGGACCTATTTACAGATATTTATATAATCATACTTTAAATTTCTAACAATTAATTCTCATTCATTCCAAATATAGAATAGTGGCTATACAGCCAGACTACCTGGGGTCCTATCCCAGTACCACTGGTGAACTGTGTGATCTTGGACAAATTATTTAACCTCTCTGTGCTTTGGTTTATTAATCTATATTGTAATAACATATACATCTTATAGAGTTTTGTGAACATTAAATGAGATAACAGATATTAGGTGCTCTGAGTCATATCTGGTAAGTAAATGTTAATTAATGTTTTATTGTTATTATAGTGTATCTGAAGATATTAAAGTACTTTACTTCTCTGAGGTACTTTTTTTTTAGTTCATTTATTTTGGTGCCAGTCTTTCACACTAAAAGTTTTTATTGGATACCTGGTGATTCTTACTTGAATTCATGTTTATGAAGTGTGTGGAGGTGGTAGTGATTACTGACTGGTGAACTTCAAAATGGATGAAAAACAAGAGAGCTGGTTTTTTCAACCCTGGATATCAGCATCGGTACTTGTCTTTTCTGCTGGTCAGTTCCCTGAAGAGGAGTCCTCTGATTTCCTGCTTGGAAGGGTATGAATCTGGTTCTTGGAAATTTGGGAGTCCAATGGAGGAGGAAGGCCACTGATAAGTAGTTCAACAAACTGGAATCAGTTCCTTTTTTTTTTTTTTTCAGAACAGTACCTTATCCCCACAGTCAGCTATGAAAACCTCTACAGGAGGTCAACTTCTCCATCTCCTGCTAGGCATGAAGGAGAGCAGTTGCTGGCCTACATAGGACAGAGGACGGGTCAGAGGGTGGAGTTACCAGATCCCCATGCAAACATTTCATTAATCTTCGCTCCTCATCCCTCTTGGAGGCACGTGAAGTCACCAGATTCTGTGCTTCTGTGTTCTGTGATACAGACGTGATCTCGCTTCTTGCTGGCTTCCTCTCACTGACCCCTCACCCAAGCTTAGGTTCCAGCATTCTCTAGTTTGCCAAGTTGGTTCCAAAATTCTAGCAGATAAATCTCATCTGTTCTTGTCTTCTCTCCTGCTTTTTTCTTTTGTAATTAAACCATTTTTTAAAAGTTTAAACTGTGGGGAAATACACATCACAAAGTTTACCATCTTAATTTTTAAGTCTGTACTTCCGTGGTGTTAAGTATATTTACAGTTTTACATCTGATTCCAGAATTCTTTCATCTTGCACAACTGAAACTCTTTACCCATTAAACAACACTTAATTTTCCCCTCCCCTCAGCTGCTGGCCACCACTGTTCTACTTTCTGTTTCTAAAAATTTTGACTACTCTAAATACCTCATCTAAGTGGAGTCATACAGTATTTGTCTTTTTTGACTGCCTTAATTTTACTTCGCATAATATCCTCAATATCCATGTTGTAGAATATATTAAAATTTCCTTCCTTTTAAAGGCTGAATAATTTTAAATTTTTATTATTTTACATTTTATTATGGTTCTCTTGTTCTTTTGTCCTTATGAGCTTACAGTTTTATTTCCCCATTCCTTTAGCCACTATTTTAGTGGAATTTTAGGAAGCAGAGATAAAGTTGTGAGTCCAACCTAGTCCTTAATAGGAAAGCCATATCCTACTTACAAAATGGACCATTTAAGGATATATTCTGCTCTGGCTGGTATAGCTCAGTGGATTGAGCACAGGCCTGCGAACCAGAGGATTGCGGTTTGAGTCCCAGTCAGGGCACATGCCTGGGTTGCAGGCTGGTTCCCTGCAGGCCAACTCCCAGCAGGGGATGCACAAAAGGCAACCATACATCGATGTTTCTCTCCCTCTCTCCTTCCCCTCTAAAGATACATAAATAAATAAAAAATTTTTTAAAAAGGATATATTCTGCGTTGTTTCTTAGGATCTCTCTAACTTTATAAGAACATCCTTCAGCAGATACGTTGTGTGGTGCCTGTACTGCATGCAGTGCCCATGTTTTACATGTTCCTTTCTGCTGAAGAAGCTGGCCTTGTCAGGTATTTATAAACCTGACCACTTCCTTATCCTGCATCCCACTGGCCACACTGACTGAACCAGGAGAGAGCTTCTCACTCAAGGCCAGCCAGTCCACTGATGGTCAAGACCAACTAACTGGATTCTGTCTCTGGGTAATATCAACTAGAGCCACCAAAATGGTAGTCAATGCTGAACTGCTAAGGTATATAAAACTGTGAGTGATGGCCACAGTGGGCCCTGCCCAAACACAGTGCCTGTGTCCTTTCAATTTGCCCTTTTTTCTCCTTGAGTGGGTATATATTTCTTGTGCAAAGATACTCGATCAGGATACATCTTAATTATTGGTAAGAAATGCTGTATGACTGATTGGTCATAGTTATTATTATCCATTGTGAAGCTTGCCCAGACTATTTATTTGCCCATGCTATTGGCTTCTTTTGGCAATGGCATATGAACAAATCAATGTCTCTGTCCAATACCTATTTAATTTCCCAGGTGTGAAAACAAATTTGGTATCACTCTTATTTTATTCCAATGCTGAACTCTTGGAGTTCTTTTGCAATTGCTTCTGATTTTCTGAGAAAGTAATGCAAATTGCTTTGTAAATCAACAACCAAAAAATCAACCAGTGTGTTCTTTTAAAGAATTTGAAGATAAATAGTCCCCATAAGCCACTGTCCCTGCATTCCAAGGATCAAAAGGAAATGTTCTGAAAATGAAAGCAAAGAAAATCATACATTACCAAAATGGTTATGTGGTAGTGAATAAATGCCAGACTATGATTTGAAAAGTGAACATTCATTCTGAGAACAATGTTAACATAATAGGAATATCAGGATCAAGCTTTACTTTTTCTCGTGATGGTTTTGATACAAGAATTGATACGAATGAATATTGTTATAAGAGAACTGTTTGCCAAGATATTTTAAATTCAACAGGTCTTCTTTTAATATCATACTATTGTACAATATCATGGTACAGGAGAGACTGTATAGGTCACCTAATCCAATTATGCATTTCATGCTTGACTCACTTCTTTTCCCCTAAAGAAATGACAGCCACAGGACCCTGGCAGTGCATTTGATGACAAAGCCATTCACCATGCCTCATATAGTAAATCCACAAAAAGGACTAAATATATTTTATACAAAGCAGGAAGCTACTTTGAAATATGGCTCTTGTAAATGTTTGGAAAAGGCGTGTTTTTCTCTCCTGCCATTTCTGTGGGAAGGGGTGGTAAGCATTGTGACAGACACCAATTATTGTTCCCAGAATTCGTTCTCCTTAATCTCCAAATGTTTACGTGGCACATGATTGCTTAAAGTAAAGATTACATTTCCAAGCTTTCCTCTTAGCCATGTGTTTTAGTTGTTATTGCCGTGTAACAAATTAACCCAACACTTGGAGCATTAAACAACCTTTTCATTATGTTCACAGATTCTGTGGGTCAGGATTTCAGACAGGGAATCGCAGGACTGGCAGTCTCTGTCATACTGGAGTAATTTCTATCTAAACCATCACAAGCCTATTCAGATTCAGAAGAGGGGAACTAAGACTTCAACTCTTGATAGGGGAGTGGCACAATTACAAGGAAGATGCGCACGTGAAACAGGAGATATTTTTGCAGTTACCTTCGGAAAACGCAATTTGTTACACCATAGGTGTGGCCATCTTCACTAAATTCTGGCCAAAAGGACATAAGAGTACTCTAGGTATGTTTAACTTCCTGGAAGTGTCCTCAGAGATGGGGTGTATGTGTGGGGGGGGGAGTGGGAGGCAAGTTCCCTTCTCTTCTCCATTTTCCTGTTGGCTGAAATATGGATGAGATGACTAAAGATGGAGCAGTAATTTTGGACCACAAATTGAGAATTACAGAGCAAGGGTCTAGAAGGAGCCTGGGTGCCTGATGATCATGGAACCACCACTAACACTACTGAACTGCTTACATTTTACATTATAGAGAAATAAGCTATCGTGTTTAAGCTACTGTATTTTGCACTTTCTGCCACATGCAAACAATGCTAATCTTAATAAAAACATCATGAATAAACACAGGTGATGCAAATTTGTCTTAAATTACTGGAGCTATAAAGATAATAATGCTAACTTGGTTAGAGTTTAACAAATATTGTGGGCCATGCAGTGAGGATCGTGGTATAGTATGTAATAACAGCTTACTTCTTAAAATGCTTGATACGGTACATTACTATAGCTAAAAACATTACTATAAGATTGAAAAGAAATGGAAAGAGAGAAAATATTCACCCTTGGGGTGAATTACAGCTGGATTATTAAAAAGGTTAATATCAAAAAGTATTTTTTATAAAATGGACTATTTTGTTACAATTTGATTTCTAGTCTCTAGTCTCTGAGTCATGTAGAAAAGATAACTCAGAGTAAGTTAGCTTGCTCTTCCGATATTTTATTTACAATAATATGGTGGCCACTGTAGAAAATGACACATGGGTTTTTAAATAGCATTTAATTGGCAAAAAACAATTTTATAATTCAAAACTAAACATTTGCAGAATTGGCTTCATTTCAAAGTCAAGACTTCTACTTTGAAAGAACACATCTCTAACTCCATTTCTCTTTATATTGAAATATTCTTACTTTTGAAGATACTCAAAATCACGCAAGGCCTAAGGGAAAGTTTTAAAATAAATAATAAGAGTCTAATCAAGCAAAGCTTTTCTTGCTTTAGGACCATCTGTCCTACCATGACATTTTATTCCATTTCCTGCACTATCCTACTTGAAAGGTAAACACTAACTTCGAAGGTGCCTCACAATAAACGGTGCATTTATCTCAATAAGTAGTAGTAAATGCATAGGGTGGAACATGGAATAGTATCATTAAAGCAAAACACAATAAACAGGATGGATGGAGAAAGGCTGGATAAAATGTGGTGAAAGAAACAGGAAGGTGTAACAAACATATTTTCTTTATCCAAAGAGAACCAGTATCACTCTTTGACTTTAAACGAAAGACATCACACACACTTATCAATGTAACTAGATTCTCGGGAAAAAATAAAATGCGCTACCGAGGTGGGGGCTTAAGTCTCAGGGCAAACCTTGTGGCACCAGAGTGAGTTCCCCCTGGTAAAAGACCCGTGAAAATCTGCCTTGCGGCCAGCCCGCTGGGGGCGTGCGGACAGGTGGAAGGCTAGGCGAGGCTGGTTACGGGGCTGGGGGGTGCACAAGCCCGGGTACCGAGGAGTGGAGGCCCCACGCCTCGGCAGCGCGCGGGAGCCACGTTCCCCGCAAACCCGCCCGCCCGCTGGGTTACCATGGTTTCCGCGGGTCACGTGGGCGCACTCGGGAGCTCCCTCCCGCGCTGCGGAGGAGTGGGGGAGGGGCGGTCCGGGCGGGGGAGAGAAGCGGCCGCGGCGGGAGCGGGAGGAGCCGGAGATGCTGCCAGCCCTCCCCGGGCCGCGCTCGCTCAGCTATCGCCGCCGAACCGAGCAGCCGCGTGCTGAGCCAGTCCGGCCGCCGAGGCCCATTGCGCCACACTCGCAGCCGGTAGCGCTTCCAGCACCCTCCGCGCTTGGTTGGCGGCCGGGGGGCCCGAGGCTTGTCCGGGGAGGGGGCGAGGGCGGCGCGCAGGCGCCCGCCGCCCGGAAGGCAGGATGAGCATCGAGATTCCGGCGGGACTGACGGAGCTGCTGCAGGGCTTCACCGTGGAGGTGCTGAGGCACCAGCCCGCGGACTTGCTGGAGTTCGCGCTGCAGCACTTCACGCGCCTGCAGCAGGAAAACGAGCGCAAAGGCGCCGCGCGCTCCGGCCATGAGGGCAGGACCTGGGGGGACGCGGGCACCGCCGCTGGGGGCGGAACCCCCAGTAAGGGGGTCAACTTTGCTGAGGAGCCCATGCACACTGACTCCGAGAACGGGGAGCAGGAAGAGGAGGAGGAGGCCACGGAAACAGGGGCGTTCAACGGTGAGGACTGACCCCCTGCCCGCCCCCTCTCCCCAACGTCTTTCTCCCCTGTGCTCTTGAATTCTGCATCCTTGCTCACTCACTTCTCCCTGTATTACCCACCTTCCCTACCTTCCCATTTCGCCCACTCCCTCAGCATCCATTTCTGACTCTCCTATTCGCCCACCTTCGTACTCTGCTCTCTTGTCATGCCTTTCCCCTCGTCTCCTCTTCTGGAGAGGGGAGCTGAAAGGTAAGGGTTCTCTGCCCGTCTGCCCCTCTGGTTCGGGGTTGTGAGGCCAAGGATGGTCGGTTGGGGGTGGGCATCTGCAAGACAACTTTCACTGTGGTTGGAGGTATTGCTTTGGACGGATACCATTGTGCATAAAGAAAACTGGCCCGCTTGGCATCCTCTTTCAGCCCTTATGTTTATCAATGGAGTGTCCTAAGCGAAAAGGCGAGGGGTGTTCGATTGGATTGGCTTTGTTGTTAGGAGTGCAAATTCTCTAAAAGGTGCATGAAATTGGGGCAGAGCAAAATGTATGGTAATAGCTTTGACATTCTTGAAAACAAAGTAATCCCTTATTTTCCAATTTACCAATGCTGCGTTGTGTTATTTTGGAAACACAACAAAGGGTCCTTTTAAACCTGTAACGTACTGGGTCTTTGGAATGAGGAAACGGGCTAATAGTTTTTTTTTTATATAAAACAAATATTGAATGATTTGGAGCCGTTTTACAAATAAGCATTTGAAAAACACTGTAGGAAGTTTTGAAAGCTTGGTAGTTGTCTTTAGAATGAAAAGCCAGTGAGTAATTGCAAAGACTGTGCCAGACTCCGAAGCTAGAAAGAATGAATGGGAAAGAAAAAGGAATTTTCTCAAATAGCTGCTCCTGGCAAGTCCCACCCCTTCTGCTTACAATCTTCTTTCCCTAACACACACCCACATTTGCAGCCTCCTGTGTTTACACAAATGCGTAAATCCCATCTTTATGGCATCCCAAGTTAAAACAACATGGTGTGCCCTGTGCAAGTGTTTCTCTTTGTGGTATAAGGCAAACATGCGTTCAGCATTGCAGCAGCTTTTATTTATTTACATTACTTGTGGCCTGTGTGCTTGCAGTGCATTTCATATAATGAAAACATTTTCAAGTGTCATCTTGTGTGTGTACCTAGGACGGTGTTTCTTTGCAAAGTTGTTGAACCATATTATAAATTAATATATTTTTAGCTTGTTCAAAACAGTCACAAAATCCCTGGAAATTAGTGCTCTGTGAAGATAAAGGGAAAGATTGTTACTTAAAAATTTTAAATCATTCTTAAATTTTTTGTACAAGAATTTAATCAAATAATTTTCTTACTAGAAGCAAGAAAAGAATAAAAGAATACGTATGTTAGCTCAGTGGATTGAGCGCGGGCCTGCGAACCAGACGATCACGGTTCGATTCCCAGTCAGGGCACATGCTTGGGTTGCAGGCCAGTTTCCAGCAGGGGCCAGTTCCCTGCAGGGAATGCACGAGAAGCAACCATACATTGATGTTTCCTTCCTCTCTCCTTTCCTTCCCTTCTAAAGATAAATAAAATGTTTTTAAAAAAAGAATACGTATGTTAAATAAATGAGGAGAAGCCATTAATGGATAACACAAAGGACAGAGGCATCTAATGTTATTTTTTTATGCTTACAACACACACATGCGCACATATGTGCATACATGGGCACATGCATACACACAAAGGGAAAATAATTGTTTCCAAGATTGGAGGAAACTGGGAACTAAGGGAGTTGTTAAAGAACCTGTATGTGCTCAATACAATTTAGTATAACCAAAATACTTTGTTTGAATAATGCTTTTGAAGTACTTGGCATTGATGATTCCAGGTTTTTCCTTACAGCCATGTATATTGCAAACAGCAGATTTCATTTCTATTTTGCAATGAAAAAATAAAGTATTAACTTCTAAACAACAGGGATCATTTTGTATGGTTTTATATTCTCCAAGGTACCCTTATTGTAAAAATTACTCAGTGTGAATTTTAATAAATACTTGTTAACCAGTTATACCACCTTCAATGACTTAAAAACTTTTTTGATTTCAACCAAATGCAATTGGATCATCACCCAGTACACATGTACACACACACACAAAACACCAGAAATTTTGGCAATGGTACTTCCCTCTACTAGGTGCAGTAGAAAATGTCTACTAGAATATTTTCTGTTACAGTCTTCTCCTTTAAAAAAATTGTGTCGAGACTTGAGTTTAAAAACATTTTCAGGCTGCCAGTGGCCAGCAAACTTTTTTGTAAAGGTTCAAGCAGTAAATACTTTATTTAGACTTTGTGAGACACATTTGGGTTTTATCGCATATTCTTTTTTTTTTTTAAACAACCCTTTGAATACATGTTCCTCTGGGGGTTGGGGCTGTACAGAATTGGCCACAGACCAAGGCCATAGTTTGCCAACTTCTCGTCAGAGAGGGGAAAAAAGGTCAAAGTAACGCCATTGGAAAACAAAGTCGGAGTGAGCCTGTCTATTCAATGTCTAGGTCCAAAACAGTGCCCAGATATATTTAGACAAACAAATAGACAAACAAACAAACCAGTTACTTGATAATTCTCCTAGTAACATAAAGAAATACTGGAAGATAAGTCTTTTTTTTTAAGATTTTATTTATCTGTAGAGGGAAAGGGAAGGAGAGAGGGAGAGAAATATCAATGTATGGTTGCCTCTCCTGAGTCCCCTACTGGGAACTGACCTGCAACCCAGGCATGTTCCCTGACTGGGAATTGAACCGTGATCATGTGGTTCGCAGGCCTGCGCTCAATCCACTGAGCTACACCAGCCAGGGCTAGAAGATAAGTCTTAAATTACCATATATGACACAACGCAAAGCCAGCAGGATCAACAATTCTTAAATTTTAGTATGCATCTCAAGGAAGTTCAATTCAGAAATGAATATTCCTAGGTACACATTCTTGGACAGCTTTTTTTAATAGGTTGGGCTGGGACATGTTTTTTTCTTTTTTCCCCCCAGACATGCCAGGTCTTTCTGATACTCATTGTTCCCTGACTACTCTTTGAGAAACATTGATAAACACTGATAATAATATCTCTTTCTTGTATTAACAATTGAAAAGTAGCTGCCATTTATTGGCATTTGGTGTATGCTAGGCAATAGCTAAATGCTTCAATTCATTATCCCACCTTTATGACAAAGATGGCTGTCATTTGCTTACTGTTTACAGCCAGCATGGTGCAAAACCAGAATTGCAACACAGGTGGGCTGGCTCCATCCCTGTGCCCCTAACTCCCAGCAGTTTACCTCTGGAAGGCAGTGAGGGCATCACTTGAACATTTTTTTATGTAAAGCTCTACCTTAGTGTGGTTTAGCTTTAGAGCTATGAAAAATTAACTTGTCCAAGGTTACACATAGGACCAGTAAGCAGCAGAGCCTGTTTTCTTGCATCTGTCTGCCCCAAGCCTATCAGGGAGTTCTCTCTAAATTGAATTTGTGGAATGGGCTGACTCACAGGTCAGGTTTTCCTGTTGTGGTGGTGGTGTTTTCCTCAGTAATGGTGATAAAATTGCATTGATTGGTTCTTACCCGTTTTCATGAATCCATTTTGGACAAGTACTGGTGTTTATGAGAGAATGGGAAAACAGGCGAGTTTTTGACCATGAAACGTGCCTGGTGACCCACAGGCAGGTGACATTGACATCTTAGTGTGATGATTGAATTGAAAAAAAGGCAGCGCCCGTCTAGTAGCTGACCATCGATGGCACCATGTGAAATAGGTGGGTGAAGGTGGTCTTCACTCTTCTGCTTTCCTGTTCCTCTCCTGTTTTGTTTTAATGTTGTCACTTCTGATTTCTATTTTCTGTTGCTATCAATTCTAGTTAAACAGGCAATTTTTAATTGTTAAGAGTGATAATGGCACATGGCAGTCCCCTTTTGGGGAACTTCTGACATCCTGAAAGAAGGTGTCGTGGAGACCCTGCCTGCCTCTTTCCCATCCTGTAGAAGTGAATAAAGCTTGGCCTATCACTTCTGAAAAGGTAGTGTTCTCAGGCTTGGAACTTATTAGAAAGGCTTAGAGTTTACAGGACAAAGAGTTGGATTAGTTGAAGTTTGTAGTGGAATCTATAGTAATTACAGGTTTTCCCCATATAAAATTGGAGTGTTCCTATGAAATCTTTTGTAAAATGAAGAAGCAATTACAGTTGACCCTTGAACAACAAAAAGAAGGGGTGGGGGTGGCCGTAAGAGGCGCCAACCCCTCATGCAGTCAAACATCCATGTGTAACTTTGGACTCCCCGAAAATGTAACTATTGATATAGCCTATTGTTGACTAAAAGCCTACTGATAACATAAACAGTCGATTAACATATTTTTTGTTATATGTATTGTATACTGTATCCTTACAATAAAATAAGCTAGATAGAAGAAAGTTACTAAGAAAATCATAAGGAAGAGAAAATAAATTTACAGTATTTACTGAAAATATTCTGCAATATTAATAGACTCATTCAAACCTGTGGTGTTCAAGAGTGAACTGTACCATTAATTTATATGGAAAGTTTTGACCCCCAAAATAACCCACCAAACCATGCCAAATGGCACATAAAACCTAAAAATAACACTAACATAAAGTAAAAGTAGTGCCACTCTTGCTGCCCAGGGCACATACTACCCTTGCCATGGCTTGCTAAAAAACAAATGCTGAACACTGTTTTTACCTTTCTCCTTTTTTTCATAAAAATGAAAGTCCTCTTTGGATTTTTTTTCCAGTTAGCAAAAACAGGTATACAGGTGTTTTGTCAAAGTGGTGTAGCATGAACTTTTGAAAAGCAGAGAATACCTATAGTGGTTTTATACAGGCATCATTGTGAGCTCTTTTGTTGCTCAATAATTTCTTCAGTGAAATTGCTAAAATTACAACATTAAATAAAATTTGAAAATACCCTGATAAATAAACAAGTGTCCAGAAAAACATAAGTTACACATATTTCATATGAAAAGCAATCAACCTGGAAGAAAAATAAACTAATGTGATCTATGGAAAAAGTAATTTTCTATATCGTAGAAGAAAAAGATCTAGAATTCCAAGTGCGTAAACAGGACAAAAATGTAGAATTGTGTCTAATAAGCAAGCATGCCAGAGGTACATAAAAAGAAATTTACCATGTAAAAATGATGTAATCCTTTTAACTTTCAGCAATGTCACATTTTTGTTGGGGAATCTTACCTACTGTTGACTTTTTACAATTTAAAGGGACCCTCAAAACCATGCAAAATATTGGAAAGTTGGAGCTTGTGGTGGTGGTTGTGGTGGGAGACTTAGAGGACAGTTATTTATTGTGAGCAGAAATGGTTGAAGGAGAGTTGAGAAGAATAGTCGTGTTTCTGAAAATGTTTTCATAGTTGATGACGAGCAAATATTTGTTAGAGACGGAATTAAAAGCACTAAAGCCCCATTCTAACTTGAAGAATAAAAATCAGAAATTCATCTGTTGGCATGGTTTACGTGGTCTTAAGATGAGGTGAGGGAAAAGTGGTGAGGGCAGTAGACCAACGGACTGCTCGAGACTCTGCTGTGAAAATGTCCTCACTGCGCTCGTGCTGGGAGTAAGAAATAGGTTCACCAGTCGAGGTCATAACCCGACCGATGGCAGGATGCTGGAGAGAGTAAGCATCACTTTAAAGAATTGTTGCTTTGGGTAATTTATTAGGCTCAACTTCTGTGTGCCCTTATGTAAGAACTTGCTCTCTCTATGGCGACGAGATTATTATGAGACAAAGCAACCAATTGTCATCTCTTGCCTCCTCCTACATGTAGCTGTCAGCATAGTACTGAAGAAATTTTGGTTGTTGGAGTTATCTTAAGCAAGTGACTAAAAGTTAAAATGTCTTAATATATCATCAGTCTCTTAAATACATTTAATCAGTTTGAATAATGCTTATGAAAGTCAAGTTTTCAGGCAACATTTATTTTCTTTTATGTATGATGTGCTGTGCTAGGCATGTTGACATGTTACTATAGGAATAGTAGCTACCTCATAAAGTTGTTACAGACATAAATGGTTCAATATTTGTAAGGCCCATAGCACAGTGCACTCACCAAATGTTGATTGCATGTTAAATTATCTCATTAACATGAAACCTTATAGAAGTGTACATTTTTCTTGCAGGATAGTCATGTCATTGTATTTGGGGGAAATGAATCTAGAATTTGCACTTTTTAGAGATATAAAGTAGGAAATAAGTTTATGTGAATTCTCCTTAGGATTTAGTGTGCAGTTGTGTTGCACAGTAAAAAAACCGAACAACCCCCATCCTTTCAACTCATAATTTGTAGCTAAGAGCCCAGCCCAGGATTTTGTAATTAATGAGACTTAATGGTCTTTGGGTATTAGAAATTTACATGGTAGTTTTAAATCCTCCTGAAATGGATTACATCATTTATGACAGATGGCTAAAATATTGAAGGCATTATTTTACTTATGAGCATAAAACAATACGATTAGAAATTTAAAAAATAGTTTGAGTTATAGATGGTGATTATGATTTTCAGAGTAGACAGTTAAGAACATTATTAATTTTTATAGTAATATTTAGTGGGTTGCTTTAGTATTGAAATGAGAAAATCAGAGTACTTGAAATAGTGTCCTTTTTTAAATTTTTATACATCTTTTATTTTAGGCTTTAGGAAAAAAGGGCATAGAATGAAAACACCCAAACAAAAGTAAAGCATTGGATGCTTCTATGTGTCTACTTATCTTAAAAATCAAACTGTTTAGCCATTGCTTAGTGTGATGGTTTCAAGTTTTCTTTTTGGGTTGCTGGTAAAATGATGTGCTGTGTCTGGGTGGGACTGGAGTAAATATTTAGTGGTTATTTATTGCTGCAAATCTCATTTCATAGATTCTAGTAAATTTCTAGCTGTCAAGATTTTGTTCATAACTGTGTCAAAAAAAACCCAGTGTTTCTTTTTAAACTGTGTAAATACTAACAAGAGATAGTTGAATTGATCAATAAGAAGTTAAATTGTAAGCCACTAGGTGATTTTTTTTATAGTCTCACCCGAGGACATGCTTATTGATTTTAGAGGGAGGGGAATGGAGGCAAAGAAACATCAATGTGAGGGAGTGAAACATTGATCTGTTACCTCTTGTATGCACCTGGACTGGGACCAAACCAGGACTGAACCCACAGCCTAGGCATGTGCCCTGACTAGATATCAAACCCGTGACTTTTCAGTTTACCGGATGACACTCAACCAACTGAGCCACACCAGCCGGGGCTGTAGCCCATGAAGTCTTTTAATGAGACTAATCAATGGAGCAGGCCTATGGTGGAGGTTAGGATTGATGCATGGTTTGAGAGTGGAGTTCAGTTAAGGAGGTTTTGAATAACTGACTGCAGAGTCTGCTTTCTTAGTGGCAAGTCACATGATACCAGAAAGGGGCTGAGGCCTGAGGAATATGTGAATGTTGGGAGGTAGGATGTTATGCTGATTCACTCATCCACTCACTGCAGAAATTTTTGAGAACCAACTCTTCCATTTTTTTAAGAAAAAAGAAATTCTTCTTTTAAGTGTTCTATCTCTAGACTTCTTAAGAATCAACTCTTTTGTCAGAGACTGTCTCACAGATAGAATACATAGTCCATTTCATTTAACAGGTGGAGCAGCTGAGAGTCAGAGAAGTTCCTTATCCAAATTTAGTTGGTTTTGGTCTTCCTCAACATAGAACTACCACTGACATGTTGTCAAATTAGGAAAACGACAACAGCCAACAACAGTAGCTGTCTGGTGTGAGTGAATCAAAATTATACTTACTGTTTTTTGGTTATGTTGGCATAAAATATATCTTTGGTGTGCCTTGGAATTTTGGTAATTAGTTAATGTGTACCATGAGGTGAGAAAGGTTGAAAATTGCTGGGCTAGGCTAAAGAGAAGTACTTTTGTATTTTTGCCTTTGGAATTACCATTTTTAAGTATATTTTATTGATTACACTATTACAGTTGTCCCAGTATTTCTTCCCTTAATACCCCTCCACCTCGTACCCCGCTTCTGCCAGCATCCCGCCCCCCCCCCCCCAGTTCATGTCCATGGGTCATACATATAAGTTCTTTGGCTTCTCCATTCCTATGCTATTGTTAACTTTCCCCTATTTTGTACCTACCATTTATGCTTCTTATTCCCTGTACCTTTTTTCCCCCCATTATCCTGCTGATAACCTTCCATGTAATCTTCATGTCTGTGGTTCAGTTCCTGTTCTAGTTGTTTGCTTAGTTTTTGTTTTGTGTTACAGGTTCAGTTGTTGATGGTTATGAGTTTGTTGTCATTTTAATGTTCTTGATCTTTTTCTTCTGATCATCTTCCTTTTCTCAGATAAGTCCCTTTAACATTTCATATAATAAGGGCTTGGTGATGATGAACTCCTTTAACTTGACCTTATCTGGGAAGGACTTTATCTACCTTTCCATCTAAATGATAACTTTGCTGGGTAGAGCAATCTTGGATGTAGGCCCTTGCCTTTCACATCTTGCAGTACTTCTGTCCAGCCCCTTATTGTCTGCAAGGTTTCTTTTTGAGAAATCAGCTGACAGTCTTATGGGAACTCCTTTGTAGGTAATTGTCTCCTTTTCTCTTCCTGCTTCAGGGATTCTCTCCTTCTCTATAATCTTGGCTAATGTAATTATGATGTGCCTTGGTGTGTTTCTGCTTGTATCCAATTTCTTTGGGACTGTCTGAGTGTCCTGGACTTGAATATCTAGTTCCTTTGCCAGATAGGGGAAGTTTTCCTTTATTACATTTTTCAAGTAAGTTTTCAGTTTCTTGCTCTTCCTCTTCTCCTGGCACCCCTATGATTTGGATATTGGAATGTTTGAAGCTGTCCTGGAGGTTCCTAAGCCTCTCCTCATTTTTTTGAATTCTTGTTTCTTATTCTGTTCTGGTTGAATGTTTATTTTTTCCTTCTGTTCCAAAATCGTTGATTTGAGTACTGGTTTCCTTCCCTTCACTGTTGGTTCCTTGTACATTTTTTTTATTTCACTTTGGATACACTTCATTTCTCCCTTTATTTTTGCGACCATACTCAATCATTTCTGTGAGCATCCTGATTACCAGTGTTTTGAACTGTGAATCTGATAGGTTGGCTATCTCCTCGTTGCTTAGCTCTTTTTCTGGAGTTTTGATCTGTTCTTTCATTTGGGTCATTTTTTTTTGTCTTGGCGTACCTGTTACGTTGTAAGAAGCAGAGCCTTAGGTGTTCTTCAGGGCAGGACAACCCATGGCGGGGCAACCCTTTCTGTGTTGTGGTGCTGTTTTGTTGGGGAGGAGTCTGAGAGGGGACAGTGCTGCTTACTCGGCTCTAGGCAGGCTTTCAGTCACTTCCCCTGTTACCCACAAACAAATTGGACCCTTTTGGTGCTGATTCCTGGGTGGGTGGGTTTATGTATGTTCTAGGACCCTGTAGGTCTCTCCAGTGGACTCTCCTGTGAGACTGGCAGTTTTGCCCATTACTGCAACCTCCACAGGTTTTTACAGCCAGCGTTTTTGAGGCTTTAGTTTCCTGCACTGGAACCATAGGTTCCGTGGTCTGTGTCACTCCCCAGTTGTTTTTCCTGGTGTATCCACACGGGAATGTGGGATATCTCAGTTCACCCAGTGCTACTTCACCTGCCCCCTGGCAGCTGCTACATTGTTGAGCATCCTCTCTGCCCAGGCCTCCTGTCTCCACCCCTCCTACAGGTGTGGATGTATGTTTCTTTTTTAACTCCTCTGTCTTTTGTCAGACTTCCATACAGTTTGATTTTCTGTCTGTTCTGGATGGTTTTTTTTTTAAGACTTTATTTATTTTTAGAGAGAGGGGAAGGGAAGGATAAAGTGAGGGAGAGAAACATCAGTGTGTGGTTGCCTTTCTCGTGCCCCCTACTTGGGGACCTGGTTCACAACCCAGGCATGTGCCCTAACTGGGAATCGAACCAGCGATCCCTTGGTTCTCAGGCTGGCACTCAGTCTTCTGAGCTACACCAATCAGAGTGTGGTTGTTTTTTGTGTATAAATTGGTTGTTATCCTTCTTTTGGTTGTGTGAGTAAGTGAAACCTATCTACTTACGCCTGCATCTTGACCAGAAGTCCTGAACTACCATTTTTTTCTGTTTGATTTTTTCCCTTGAATTGAAATCTCATATTAGACTTTATTTTTGTATTACTGAAGAAGAGACCGTTGAAAAGTAAAAAGAATGCAGTGATTTTTCTGAGTTAGATGAATTATTATCATTGTGTTCTTCAGCCTGTTCTTATTTTCTGTTCTTACACACAACATTTAGGTGTGGTTGGGGTCACCACAGAACCCTGCACAAAAATCTCACCATGATGCCAGTCATCATCTTTATTTTCTATGGGTGAGTTTTGTGTTTTGGAAATTCAAAATGACTCAGATTGTTCCACTATGTAATTATTTGTGGAAAGAATTTGATCTAAAGTTTGTAGGTCATGACTTACATGAAAACAAAACAATCTAAAAAAATCAGATATATAAACACAGTTGGTGTAACATTTATAAATGTTTCAGCAATAGACGCTGCCATGTGTAGCCTAATATGTTGGGAAACTAAGAAAAATTCATTCCAGTTGCTGCTGTTTAAAAATGTTTCTGTATTTAAGAAAAAAGACAAAAGGTCAAAATATAAACACATGTTCTACATAAAAGTGAAGCCAAGAAGATATACTGTATACAGTTATTCCAGTATCCATTTGGCTAGGGACTGACATTGTTTAATTTACATTAGCTGTTCCAAGACAAAATAGTTCATGGTGGTGATATTAAGGGGATTTTTTTGGATTGAAAAAAAAGAGAGGAAAAAAGCTTCCATTTGTTTAAATACATTTCAGTTAGACCCCAAAAGCATCATTCTAAAAGGTTCTCCAAATTAAAACATGACTCAGCTCTTTCATTTCAGTTACTGTAGAAAGCTAATATTTGTTACATGATACTCTTTTTATTTAATAATTGTTAACATTTTAACTGCTTAAGTGTGAGACATTGAAAAAAGGCCACTTACAAAGTACGATGATTGGGTGTTCATGTTCTTGTGTGTTACGTGCCTCCCACAAACCTTGAAAAAATGAGGCTTACACATATTTAGCCCTAGCTAAAGGAAGTGGTATGGTCAGGGTTTAAACCTGACAGTCTTCATACAGGGCTCATCTCCTTAACCATGGTATGTATACTTCAGTTTCAGCAGTTCTTACAGGGTAACAGTTGAAAAGAACCACCTGTCAAAAAGTAAGCTACTTACTTTTCTTTCTTAAAATGTTGCAGTCTAGTCCAGCGTCTGTCTGTTTTATAGTTTGTTTTCTCTGTCTATTACACTCAAATTAGCACTTACAATAGTACTTTAGAAACTCAAGATATTGTTTATTTTTAGAAATAGCACCTCATATACTGAACTGTTTTAATTCTCAAAACTTTTTTGATTACATTATTGGCAAAATATATTTGAATATGCATTTCCAGTAGGTATTTATGAATTGTATACATGTACCAGTATATTAGCTTATTATGTAGATGATATAGCTTCCCAGAATATAGATATTGAAAATGAAAAATAATGGTAAACAAGTTCTGATTTTTTCTATGCTCTGAAGGGTTGCCTTATACTCTGCCTGGGGTGTGTGAACCTGTTCTGTAGATCCCAGCGCTAAACAACACAACACGACTCAGAACTCCATTCATACATAAGACAGCGTGGCTGATCGCCTGTGGCTTCCTGATTGGAGCTGTTGGGTTACAAAGGACCTGCCCACAGGCAGGGTTGTTGTGGGTGTGCATGCTCTTTTGAATGGATATTCATTAGGTGAGTTGTTTGACTCAACAGAAGTCCTATTTTTTTTTAAAGAAATAAAACCAGAACCATGGTAGGGAAGATCCAGGCCTTAAGTTTGTATTCCTTAGGTTTGTATACCAATATTCATGCAAATTCTGAGTATGGAAAAAAGAATTGTCATATTACAGGTTTTTAAGAACCACAAAACCGTGGAAATTCCAATTGGAATTAGAAGAAAAGCTAAGCTTAAAGAATTTTAAAGGAAATGCAGTTTCTGGAGCATCTCCAGAAAGAATGTCTCTGGAGATGACATCGGTTAGGAGGGAGACCTTTCATTATCTCCCCTTCTTTGTCTTTTGGAAAGATGTTTATCATATACTTGTGTTACTGATTAAATGAATTTTAACTGTAAAGAGACATGAAGAAAAGGCAGTTCTTTTATAAGTACTCATTAAGTAGTCATTAACACACAGTCTGTAGAGGCTCGTGACATGGTTCTTAACTGACGTGACCGAATATTGCTGGTCCTGACTGCCCAGTCCTCCTTCCTTACCTTGCTGCTGAACCCCACTCTTTCTTAAAGGCCGGCAGACATTGCGCCCTGCCAGAAATTTTCTGGCTGACATGAATGGCATCGATAGGACAAGGCGAATATGCCCTGTATCCGAGTGAGCTTTGCAGGTGTCGCGTGTCCCACCCCAGGCAGGCAGGAAAACGTGGGACTGGGCTCTCTTTCAGCTTTCTGGTGTGTCCTGCACTTTGCCCAGTAGGGGCTCCAATGTACCTCAGTTGAAAACTGTCTGATTAGTAGTAAATGTCTGTACAGGTGTATTTCTAAAGTGATTGAAACCCTCTTGTGATGTAAAATTTTAAAAGTCTACTAATCATTCTTTACATAACTGAGTTTTAAAAGGTTCACATGAAATGTAATAGCCTTAGCCTATTTTCAGTTTCACAGGTTTAGACTTCATTGTATTAAAAATGAGGCCGTATTATATATTGGCCTGATACCTGTTCAGTCTGCAGAATGCAAAGGACGTAGGTGTATAGGCTTACCTTGCTGTTCAGTAGTTCATATTCTGACCTAGGAGACATTCTGACCTACCTGAGTTTACCACGTTACCTCTTCTTACGTGAGCCTCATGCCAAATCTAAAACTTGCATATTGCCACGAACCTTCTTCCATCAGCCTGAGCGCAGGCTGCCTCCCTCCCTTTCTGAGTGACTCCTGCCCACCCCTCAAGGCTCACATGCTCTTTGGAGCCCCCCCGTTTTTCCTCCTTTCCTCTCACTGCAGCACAGGCTTCCCTTTAAGATTCAGATGAACACAGCTACCCACTTACCAACCACCTCTACTCGTGTGCCCTTCAGGAACCTCCAAATAATGTTGATATAAACAGAATGTGTTACCTTCTGCCTCAGTTGTTATTCTTTGCTGTTGTACACACTCATGTTGTTCTTTTTTGTGTGTGTCCAATAACATGTGTACACACTCATGTTGTTCTTTTTTGTGTGTGTCCATCACATTTGTTAAATGTGATCAGTTAGAGCCTGTGTCCTCTGCCTCATACTTCTTACACCTGGTTGTTTATGGAAAACAAACATTGCTTTTAGTTGCTGAAATTTTAAAAGTAGTGACAGGAAAAAAAGAGAAACAATGCACAGTTTTTAAAAAATGACTTCACTTTGGCATGGACTCTGGGTTTAAATCCTGGCTGTGCCATTTATAACGTCGAACCTTGAGCAAGTTACTTTATCATCTGTGCCTCAGTTTCTTCATCTGTGAAATGGGAATAACGATAGTATGTGCCTCAGGGTTGCTGTAAGAATTGAGTGAGTTAACACTGACATAGGGACTTCCGCCAAGATGGAGGCGTAGGTGGAAACACTGTGCCTTCTCCCACAACCAAGTTTGAATACAACAAAGGTTTGGAGAACAAAGACACAGCCAAAAAACAGAAAATTGAATTATACGGAAGTCCGACAACAACTAACCATTCAACCTAGACGGGTAAGAGGGGCGGAGCCAGCAGCGGAGCAGGGTTGGGCAGGACAGATCCCCCTACCCCAGGCGCCCAGGCATCCGGGGTAGTGTCGGGCAGACCCAGTGAGGGCTTGAGACGGCGGGAGTGAGAAGTGAGACAGACTGTGCAGTTCCTAGCAACGAACCCAGCAGTGGCTGACCTCGGTCGCACATTCGCAAGCAGTGGGACGAATTGCCAGGCCCATTCATGCGCAGAGGGACGAATCGCGAGGCCTGCGGTGGTGGCGGGAGGAAGCAAAGTGTGCCCGCCTTTGCTTTCCTTTGGCCCCACCCCCACATAATAGTGTCACAACCCAGCAACTGGGTCGCCCAGCCCTGGTGAACACCTAGGGCTCTGCTCCTCATACATAACAGGCACAAACAATCCAAAATATGGCTCAAGAAGAACTCAAAGCCCCAGAGCCATTAACTCTAAGTGACCAGGAAATAGCGAACCTCTCAGATGCACAATTCAAGACACTGGTAATCAGGATACTCACAGAACTGGTTGATTTTAGCCACAAATTAGAGGAACATATGAAGGCTAAACTAATTGAAATGAAGGGAAATGCACAGGAAACCAATAGTGATGGAAAGGAAACAGGGGTTCAAATCAAGGGGGTGGACCAAAAGGAAGAAAGAAATGCCCAAACAGGAAAAAGTGAAGTTACAAGAATTCAAAAAAATGAGGAGAGGATTAGGAAACTCCAGGACATCTTTAAACGTTCCAACATCTGAATTATAGGGGTACCAGAAGGGGAAGAAAAACAGCCGTGAGTGGAAAATTTATTTGAACAAATAATACAGGAGAACTTCCCCAGTCTGGCAAAGGAAATAGACTTCCAGGAAATCCAGGCAGCTCAGAGAGTCCCAAAGAAGTTGGGCCCAAGAAGGAACACACCAAGGCACATCATAATTACATTAGCCAAGATTCAAATGAAGGAGAGAATCCTAGAAGCAGCAAGAGATAAGGGGAGAGTTACCTACAAAGGAGTTCCTATCAGACTGTCAGTGGATTTCTCAAAAGAGACCTTACAGGCAAGAAGGAGCTGGAAAGAAGTATTCTAAGTCATGAAATCCAAAGACCTACAGCCAAGACTGCTCTATCCAGCAAAGCTTTCCTTTAGAATGGAAGGGCAGATAAAGTGCGTCTCAGATAAGATCAAATTCAAGGAGTTCATCATCACCAAGCCCTTATTATATGAAATGTTAAAGGGACTTAGAAAAAGAAGATGAAAAATATTAACAGTGAAAGGACAGCAAATTCACAGTTACTAATAACCACACCTAAAACAAAAGCAAACCAAGAGGACAGCTAGATCAGGAGTGGAACCATAGAAATGAAGAACACATGGAGGGTTAGCAACAAGGGAGTGGGAGGAGGAGAAGGGGGGAGAAGGTACAGAAAATAAGTAGCATAGACAGTAGGTAGAAAATAGATAGGGGGGAGGGCAAGAATAGTGGGGGAAATATAGAATCTAAAGAACTTGAGACACGTGGACATAAACTAAAGGGGGGAAAAGGTAGGGGAGGGGTGTGCAGGGTGGAGGGGAATGAAGGGGGAAATAGAACAATTATAATGGTATAATCAATAAAATATATTTTAAAATTGAAAAAACACTGACATATACTTATTATGAGTTAAAGAAAGAAGGGAGGGAGAGAGAGGGAAGGAAAGGAAGAGTAAGTTTTGAGAATATGACAGTTTCTAAAAATGAAGTTTGCTTGGAAATACAAGAAATGAGAGGTTGCTTTCAAGCCTGTGCAGTAGTAGTGAGTTTTTTAAAAAGCTGTTAATGAGCCCTGGGTGGCTCAGTTCATTGGAGCTTTGTCCTGTACACCAAAGGTTGTGGGTTCAATTTCTGGTCAGGGCACATGCCTGGGTTTCCAGTTCAGTTCTGGTTGGGGCGCATATGGGATTGATGTCTCCCTGTCTCTGTCTCTCTGTCTCTCTGTCTCTGTCTCTGTCTCTGTCTCTCTCTGTCTCTGTCTCTCTCTCTTCCAAATCAACAAACATATCATTGAGTATTGAAAAAAAAAGCTGTCAGCCCTGGCTGGTGTAGCTCAGTGGATTGAGCACAAGCCTGCGAACCAGAGGATCGCTGTTTGATTCCCAGTCAGGGCACATGCCTGGGTTGCAAGCCATTTCCCAGCAGGGGACGCACAAAAGGCAACCATACATTGATGTTTCTCTCCCTCTCTCCTTCCCCTCTAAAGATAAATAAATAAATACTAAAAGAAAAAAAGCTATCAATGAAAATATGAATATTATTTAGCTTGATTGGGGTGATGGTTTCACATTGTGTGCATATATCAAAATATCAAACTGTATAACTTAAATATATACAATTTTTATATGTCAAAGGTGATATTTAAAAAATGTGAACTAACCTGGTTGGGCTGCTGATAGTAGTGTTAGAGCATAGCAAGAAAAATATGAAGATAGCCTTTAGGTTTTTGAGTGGTTTCAAACTTAAAAAAAAAAAATGCTCCTTTAAATCTCAAGCCCTACTTTAATTGCATTTGAAATACAAGGCAAATAATTTGACTTCTAAAAATAAAGTTAAAACAACCCCCAAACAGTAGGATAAAGCTTTGCTTTGTTTCGTACCATCCCCTACCTTGAGAATTAACTGACAGCATAAATAAACTTATGTGTACAAACTTTTCAAGTTTATAGTTTTATTTAAGTTTTAGAAAATCATTTTAAACTACTGTAGGAAATAGAAGGTAGGAGTATTGAAAATCATCGCTTTATTTAAATGAGGCAGATGTTTATAGTAAAAACATTACTATGTGTCTGAAATAGAAATTAATTGGAAAAATGTAGTTGCATTAAATTGACAGCTTGTTGCCGTTTCCTCATGTCATAATATTTATGAAAGGAAGTGCAGGGTGGGACAGATTTATACCTGAGTTTTACATTAGAATGAGGTTTTATTCCAAAAACCTAATTATGTGCTTGCTCCACTATAAATTGCTAGCTTAATAGATTTTTAGAAGGAAAAAAAAAGTCATTCCTTTCAGATAACTGTATGGAGTCGTTCACAGGTCTTTGATTTCTTATTTGACTGTCATTAACAACAGTTTAACAGCTAAGTAACAACTGGACATTTGGTTCTGAATAATTCCTTAAAATAATTTCCTTACAATTCCTTTTAAAAAAAGGATTTTAGTGTTTGAATTTTAGTATTCACTTGTAAAAAGGATGTTTTGTAAAAAATATCTCAGGAACACATTTAGCATTAAAGGAGTACAAAGTTTCAGTTAATGCAAGACGAGTGAGTTCTGGAGATCTAATGCACAGCACAAGAGAGTGGCAGTTACCAGTACTGTGTTATGTACTTAAATTTTCCTGAGAGGTATATCTTAAAGCTTCATACACACACACACACACACACACACACACAAAATGGTAGCTATGTGGAGTGTTGAGTTATTTAGCTTGATTGTGGTGATGGTTTCACATTGTGTGCATATATCAAAATATCAAATTGTATACCTTAAATATGTACAATTTTTATATGTCAAAGGTGATATTTAAAAAATGAGAACTAACCTGGTTGGGCTGCTGATAGTAGTGTTAGAGCATAGCAAGAAATTTTATTTGCCAAAACCAACTAGCACAGAACATTTTCTATTTTTTTAAAATGTGGGGTATTTCTGCCCTGGCTGGTGTGGCTCAGTGTATTGAGAGCCAGCCTGCAAACCAAAGGGTGACCTGTTCGATTCCTGGTCTAGGGCACGTGCCTGGGTGTGGGCCAGGTCCCAGGTGAGGGGCACATGGGAGGCAACCACACATTGGTGTTTCTCTCCCTCTTTCTCCCTCTCTTCCCTTCTATCTAAAAAAGTAAATAAATAAAAATCTTTAAAATGTGAGATATTTCCAATACACACAGAAAGGAACAGAGACTAAATAAAGAACACTCACATAAACCATCTTCTAGCTAATTTTAACATTTTAACCCTTGAGGTCTTTTTCTTTTAAGAAAATATCTCGTGCGGTAGGAGTCCCCTCTCTTACCCCATTCTCTTACATTTCTTCTCCATCAGTAACTGCCACTGTGGTCAGTGTGGTGTTGCTATTTCCAGTGCATGTGCTTGTACTGGAACTACACAGTCATCTAATTTTATCCAAAGATTAGAAACGTTATTTTGCATACTTCCAAAGTTTTTTAGTTGTACCACTTACAGAAGTTTCATTTATATACATTTTCATCTTTCTACTTGTTTTTGAGAACATTGTAATGATGTTACATTGATTCATGAAACCCTAGTTCAGTAATTTTAAACTGCTGTGTAATAGAGCCTTGTATAAATAGATGCTTTGTACATTCTTCAATAAGCATTTGGATTGTTTCCAATTTGTTGTTACTAGAGTGCTGTAGTAAACATTGTGTGTGTTATACAGATGTATTGATGTTGTAAAGGTAGATTTCAAAGTGTTATGTGGGGACCCTTGGGGGATCCCCACACAGGTGTCGGGGTAAACCCCTATTACATTAATTTCCCATTAGCGTTATTCATTCAGCTTTTGTTGAACCTAATGTTTTATATCAGGCGGTGTTCTAGGCCCTGGGGGTACAGTCGTGAAGCAGACAGACAAGGAAGGACCCTGCCCTCAAAGAGCTTATAGTCTAAGGAACGGGAGGAAACACAATGAGGGTAATACCCTAGGTACCTTTGGAAGCGCTGATGGCAATGAAGAAAATGAGACTGGATGATGTGACTGAAAGGAACGAGAGGGTCTGCTTCCAACTGAGCGTTCAGGGAAGGACTTCTCAAGGAGGGACCTTGAGCTGAGACTGGAATAGCAGGGGCACCTTCATCCTGTGAAGCTGTGGGGTTGGGTTTTCGGGAACTGTACTTCTATGATTAGGTCAACCATAATCACACCCCCTGATTGTTTACCCAGTTGTTCTTCATTTCAGAGTCCTATATTTTTTCTTAATTCCCCTGTTTAGGGTTTGTTTTTTGCTGTGACTTTATGGTTGTGAGACAATTTGAACTCAAGCTTTGGGCTTTCCTGCTATTCTTTTAATTTATTCTATAGTGCTCACTGTTAGAAACAGGACAGTAGTCTCCACAAATCTTCCCTTTGCACGTATTTGACCTTGTAGGTTTAAAAGAGACTCTACCAGTATATGTAGAGGCAGAGATAGAATTTCTGTGGTTTCGACAACAGGCATCCTCTGTTCTACTCCTCTCCTGAACCACAGTGTAATGTCAGAGCCTTCCTCTCGGATCTGTTACTGCACCAACTGTGTCATTCAGCTTAGCTACCTTGCAACTCTTCTAGCCGTAGCTGTGTTGTTCTTTTTCATTCCTAAGAGGCCATTTTTGCTAAAGTTCCCATGAATTAAAAGGTGGAGAACCAAGTTCATAAGCAAAAGTAAGTACGAGTGTTTTTTCCCCTTATATAGTAGTTATATGTTATTACTGTGATATTTTAAAATATCAGTTATATTTTGAGGACTTACTTTGGTTCATGAATAGAAAGAATAAATATATGTCTCTTTGTAGTGGCCTTGAAAGTTGGCACTTGCTAAAAGCTCAGGTGTGTGTATGTCACCTCACTCTGCCCTGTGGCCGTGCTTCATTATGTGTAGGTGGGGTGGACTCCAGATCATGTGCTGTCGAATCAGAAAGGAAAAGAAAATTGGTCCTCCAAATGCCTGCTTCTCAAACAGTTCCCATGACGTCTGATCAGAAGTACGTGGAGGGTACATGGCTGGTGATGTGTCGTCTTAGGGGCGAGACTGGGAAGCTTTGGAGAGCGTCTTTCCAGCTGTGGTTCGGTCCTAGTGCCCCAGAGCCCCCCAGAGGCTCCCAGTGTCTGGGAACGAACTCAAAGGATCCCGGGACAGTGGCGAGTAGAGTGTCTCTAAGTAGAATGGAAAAGTGGTCAAAGCTCATCATCTTTGACCAGAAATACAGACCACAAGTGATTGTTTTCAATATCAGGAGTGAAATGTATAAAAAGTTTGAAAACTGTGTTAGGTTTTTTAGCAAAATATTTCATGCTTTTGGGGGGATTTTTGCTTTTTTGCTATTGATCTTTTTAAAAAGTTCATTCTTCCTTGGTTCAAGAGTGAGCTGTACTGTTGTTTTAATTTTTGAAGTATGGGCATAAGAGCTAATTAGTTTATTCTGAGCTAAGTATTTGCTCTGCTAAAAACAATGAGTTAACATGGTTTCAATTTATGTAATTTCTAGTACCTTTTATGTAGACAGTTATCAGATTCAGAAAGTGTTCATTGCTGGAAAAGGAGACTAATAGGATGCTCATTATTTTACTGACTCCAAGACTATTGTGTACATCTCACTTCAGGGCATAGGATCACTTTTCTGCACAGAGTCCATGTAACTAATGTGGCTTCAGTACAGGCAGGCTGTGCATGTGCATATGTGTTCAGTGGTCCCAGGTCGTGACTCTAGGCTGTTTTGTTAACTTGGAGCCTCTTTCCCAGAATTTGCCGTGTGCAGCACTCCACCCTGGTGTTCCTGCTTGAAGACCAAACTCACAGGTTCATGCTTTCAGTTGACTGCTTTTGTTTTTACAGAATTTGAATTTTTAGTTTTGTACGGAATTTCTCTTCACCTAACTTTTTTGGTGAGGTAGCTGTTTATGTGGTGTAAACTGTTGCAATCACTGAATCTGAAAATACAACAAGCATTCGTCAGACTCTTCAGAGCCCGGGATTCTGTTCAGTTTCAGCGTGGAGCCACCTGTATTCCATAAAGCAGTGAAATAAGTGGGACAAGGAGCTCACTCTGTTGACCTCCCAGAGTTTATTGATTCGTGCCGCAGGTAATTACTTGGGCCTCTGCTCTGCCAGGCACTTAGGCATTGGGCACAAAGAAGCAGGAGGGATAGCAGGTCCTGCTGGCACCACTGGATGGAGTCACAGGTTGGGAGGCTTTAGGGGTAAGAGGCTCATTCAGTCCACCTCAAGTCATGGAGGATTTTTCTTATAAGAAGATTTCAGGGTTACAGTTACCCTTCTGGGTCTCCTGGGAGGAGAGGAATTAAGACCAATCTAGTGGAATATGGTTTGGAAACTGAGGGGATTTCTGGTTTGACAAGAATGGAGATATTCATAGGACGTAGGACTCTCAGTCTTCCACTGCAATGGCGTTTGGAAGAAAGTCAAAGCTATGTAAATAATTCTGCATTTTTCTTGAAGATTCACTAAGATCTTAGGTTGTATCTCTTTAAACTGTTAGCAATTTAGTGTATTCTTAAGTTGTGTTTCATGTTTCTCCAGAAATATAATGCATTTCCTGTATTTTTCCTTCTACATTTTCCTAGTTGCTATTATTGATTTTGCGTTTTTGGGTGGGGGGGAATGTGAGTACATTCACAGAATATTTATAGATCAGTAACTCTAAAGGTAAAAACTTTATTTAACTTGTCACATTTTAAAACATCATTTTTTAAAATTTATTTATTTATTTATCTTTAGAGGGGAAGGGAAGGAGAGAAGGAGAGAAATATCAATGTATGGTTGCCTCTCATGCATCCCCTGCTGGGAACTAGCCTGTAGGGAACAGGCTTGCAACCCAGGCATGTGCCCTGACTGGGAATCGAACTGCGATCGTGTGGTTCGCAGGCCCGTGCTCAATCCACTGAGCTACACCAGCCAGGTCATCTGTTAACTTTTTTTGGTGAATTTGCACTGCTGCTTGCTTTGTGTGTTGAAAATGGTAATATTAAAATTGGTAACAGTAGCTCACTATAAATAAACACCAGTCTCTTACATTTGAATAGGAATGTATAGTTTAGAGGCACTTTCAAAGATGTTTATGTTTTCTCTTCATAACCTCCCCCCTCCACCCCCCCCACCGCCCTAAAGAAGGCAGGAAGGTCTTACTTTTTATAAGTTGAGAATTTAAGTCAAAGTTACATGATTCGTCCAAGGTTTCACAGAAGGCAACGGGGCCAGGAGCCTCAGCCTCCTGAGTCTGGGTGGCACCGCGCTGGGTCTCAGCCTGGATCCCCAGTGGCCGGGAATCCTCACCTTCCTCCTGTTTTCTCCCCTGGCCTGGGGTTCCCGAGAGAGAACACCAGGCTACTCTGCCCAGACGTACATTGCTTTATTTCCTGCAAGGCACTATGTCACCCTTGGTAATTAGACTAAAAAAAATCTAGAAAAATCGTGAAGGTTACTATTAACTTGCCAAAAGTTTGTTCAGGAAAGGTGTGTTTCACCCCTGCAAGTGGGTGTGGAGGGACATGGATTGAGGGACTGGGTTTTTGGTAATTGTTGTTGACACCTAGTGTTCACCTTGGCTACTGCGAGCCACTAGCCAATGGCAACTTTCTTCTTAACTGCCTAGTCCTGGGCCCATGTACTGTTGGGAAGTGGAAATCATAGTCATATAACCTATCTGCCCACAATTTAAAAATTGACAGCCTTTCTAACAAAAATGTACAGGAGAAATGAAGAAAGCCATTTATAGTAAGTAAAATATGTTTTGGTAGGGATGTCCATCAGCATGTACATGAGAAGGCATAATGTGGTCAGGTTTTCCATGTGAAGTCACTGAGAATGTGAACTGGCACTGCAGCTGTGACATGACTTTTTGAAATAATGAAGGTCTTTTATTAAAATTCTGAACAAAACAAAATACAACCCTGCCCCAAATTCCTTTGATTTATGTGGTAGTTGTGTTGTGGAAAATTTGGTGTATATTAAAACTGTATAAAATAATTATGTTTACATAAAGCAGTTCTCAGATGGTTATAAACTGACTTTTTTGCACCATGAATGTCCAGTTGGATATCTGAAAGGACCACAGGACAAAAATTGTGGGATTCAGGACAGTTCTTTGTAGTACAGGACTGCCCTGTGTGTCGTCTGCCAAATGCCAAGGGTGTCTTCTAAATTAAGGTCACAATGAAAAAAATTGCCCCACAAATTCAGAATACACCTTCTAGGTGGCAGTGCGACTTGTGCCGAAAATCTCTGCCCTGAGCACTACAGAGACACAGAAACCCAAGGGACCCCGAGAGGACGTCTCAAACCAGAAGCTCATAGTGCTGTGATGTCACTGTCTAGAGAGGCAGCAGAGGAAGTCTGCTCCGTTTTTTCCTATGTGCCTGCCTTCATCTTGCCTTTATCAGCCTGCAGGGGACTACCCTGCGTTCCTGTGGTGGAAGCTTTTTGCATCCCCTCCATTTCCTGTCCTTGGAGCTCTCTGGGGAAGCTTTCTTTAAGACCAGCTTCTGAAGCAAATGTGAAAAATGGTTTTGAAAGTATCCAAGAAAACTAATGGAAGTGTAAATATATGTACCCTACAGTTTACCCAATTAAAGGCTTTTTTGTACATAATTTGTGACTTGGCAAATATATTGCTAAATTATTTTGGTATATAAATTATGAGAATTTTATCTCTTGATGGATACAATTTTGCTATACAGTATTTTGATAATTGGATTTGTGAGTTACTTCACAAAGTTAATCTTTAAAACCAACGCAAATCAATAAGGAGGGAAATACTTACCTATTATTGTGATTTCAGGAATCAATATTTTGCTTTCTGTTCTTTGTGAGGCAGCCTTTTGGTGATAGATGTACATCAGTTCAGATTCTCCATCTGCCATAGGGTGGCTGTGTGAGGTAAAGCAAATTCATCAGTATCTCTGAGCCTTGTTGTAAATTGTCCTCATCAGTAATATAGTGATACTGATATTTAATAGCATGGTTGCAAGGACTCACTTAGAACATCTGATGCAGTTTTCTCCTAGTGCTTGCTACTGTGTGTTCATACTTTTCAGGCAATATAGAATAGGGCTGATAAAAATTGTAAGTCTTTTTTTTTTTTTTTTGCCCTGGCTGGTGTAGCTCAGTGGATTGAGTGCAGGCCTGCGAACCAAACAATCGTGGTTTGATTCCCAATCAAGGCACATGCCTGGGTTGCAGGCCAGTTCCCAGCAGGGGACGCATGAGAGGCAACCGTACATTGATATTTCTCTCCCTCTCTCCTTCCCTTTCCCTCTAAAGATAAATAAATAAAATCTTTAAAAAAATTTTAAGTCTTTTTTACTTGACCTATTTCTATAATGTCATAATTACTGTTTTGAAAATACTGAAATATTAAAAAGTATTACAATAGGCTCATGACATTCTGCCACTAAATATACTGTATAGTACATGCTGTCATTTCTGTAAATAATATGGACAACAGATTTACCTGGTTCTCTCAAGAAATGAAGTTTTTAAAAACCTCGCTTCTTGAGATAACTAAAACCAAAACCAGGAAGAAATAGTGGGCTGAACTGAGTCTGGGGAGTGGGCCCATGACAGGCTTCCAAGTTGAGTGGTACACTCACACCAGCCTGAAATTGCAGCCTTCACTATATAGATTTGTATGTCATTGACCTTCAGGTCACACAAAAATTGCAAAGCCATATAGCTTATGTCTGAGAATATCGAGGCTACATTGTTCTTCACCTAATAATGATTTTAGCGTACGTGGGTGTTTTAAATTTTGTTTCCTAATATTTGCCATTGTAAAAATGATGCTGCTGAATAGTTACATACATACATTGCTTTTTTCTTTCTCTAGTGATATTTCTTTTTTAGTTATTATTTGTTGATTTTTTTAGAGAGAGAAAGATAGAGACATCAGTTTATTGTTGCACTTATTTATGTCCTCATTGGTTGCTTCTTGTGTGTGCCCTGATTAGAGATTGAACCTTCAACCTCGATATGTTGGGATGACGCTCTAACCAACTGAGTTACCTAGCCAGGGTCTAGTGGTGTTTCTTTAGGATAAATCTCTAAAAGTAAAAGTAGAATTACTCTATTAAAGGACACAAACCTTAATGACACTTGATGTAATCACCAAATTATTTATAAAAATAGTCTATAGATTTACACTGTCTTCAGGTAAGTAGGTTCAGCTGTCTCTAGCTAGAGAATTTTTTATTTAAAGTGTTTTGGGGGACACTAATTTTTAAACAAGTAAAATATTTTAATTTGTATTTCTTTGGTTAGTAGTAAATTTTAGCATTTACTTTTCATATGTTTGTGGTATTTCCTCTTGATCATTCATTCACTCATTTTTTTCATGTTTAACTTACAGGATCACTTAACTATTTTGGGGTTTTTTTTTTTTTTTCAGAACTTTGGCTAAATTAGACTTTTATCTAATCATATTCTGCTTTTTTTCTTTCAGCTCCGGTAATAAACCGATTCACGAGGCGTGCCTCAGGTAACTCTATGTTAATGGATTTTGCTTGTTAATGGTGACATTTTTAAAATGATACCAGTATTGGAGAATAAGGTATGAAGAGAATAATTGCTCCAGAGAAGTGGTTTTCCATTTATGGGTAGCTGCAGGCACACTGGTGTGCCGCAAGAGTTTTTAAAACATGCAGTACCTGAATACTTTGTCAGGGCACTGCCTTTTCCCCCTTAGACTGTCAAATGAAAAACCGGCAACAGCCAGCACAACAATAGCCGTTCATTGTGAATGAATCAAAATTTCACCTATTTTTTTTGTCAGAACAGCAAAGATTATACTTCTTGGTATGCTGCAGAATTTTAGTAGTTTATGTGTGCCATGAGATAAAAAAGGTTGAAAATTGCTGCTATAGATTGAGAATTTATTTGTCATTTTCCCGGGAAAACACAACCCCCGATATAGTTAAGAATAGGAAGTAATTGGAAATAGTCTCTGACTATTTCTGACTATAGTCTCTGACTATTTAAGTTGAGCCAATTGGCTAAACCTAAAATTACACTGTGCAGTAAGGCTGATATCCCTTTTAAATAGAGACTGTCACCCCAATTTGTTTACTCTTACTCTCAGTTAGTTATTAGTATATGCATGATTGACAAGCCACAGTTTAGAAGCAGTATTTAGAAGGTTGGGCAAAGGGTAAAGGACACAAGAAGCAGTGATGGGTGAGAGTTTTTAATAAGGGACAGGAAAACTTAAAATGCAGATGCCATGAGAACTTGTCATTGTGTGGCCCTTTAGAATTGGAGCAGATTGCTTTACATGTGTTAATACCCCTGTGGTTGTTGCTGTCTTCAAGACACCACCGTAACCTCCTACGTATTCACAGTGATTGCAGATTAGGTTTGCTACCTGCATTGGTGGAAGGACAGGACACAGCTGGGAGGTTCTATCCAGAATGGTTGAAGCAAAGTCAGTTGGGGTGTTTAAATGGGTAAACTGTTATTTGAAAAACTCACCTCTGTGGAATACTCTGAAGGCAGAGGACAAAGGATGTCTTACTATGTTTGGTTTGAGAAAATTACTCCTTCTTTTAAATATAGCTAGATTTTTTTTTGTTGAAAAACACAAGATAAATATTTCACACAGATCATCTTTGATGTTTATATAATGCAAGTAAGTAATTTATTTCATGAAATTACTTTATTTCCATCTGTGCTATATTCCTAACGGTGTTGTAAGGTTGAGTTTTATTTTTAATTAGTCAGCCATTACTGATGAAATTGACTCTAATGTAGTGACCAAGTCTGTAAGGAGAAAAACAAGGATTAGAAAAACGTGCTGTATTGGGATGCTGTTTATTTTACCCTTCTAATTTTTTGTAATCTCAAGGCATTTTTATTTTAAATGTTTAAAATAAAAAGTAAATTGTAATAACTTGTGGAATGAGAGATTATGTTCATGTTAGTAAGTCATGTCAGTAAGTTTTATCCCAAAGTAGAGCTATGTAGAATGATTGTAGTCTAGTTTGGTATATAGTCTTTATGAACAGTGGTGGAAACAGAAGAGGAATAGAGAATCAATAGGGTGATATCTTGTTTTTGTGATTTAAAATTCTTTCCATAGGTACATAGTTAAGAATTTTAGAGTAAATTATTTACTTTTCTGTCTAAAACTGTATGACATGAGATTTGTTTCTGGGCAAGTTTCATTAGTATTTATTTTACCTTATATATATCATCAATTGGTGAGTTGGGGCTCCAGTTATGTAGGTTACTTTTTTAAAGATTTTATTTATTTTTAGAGAGAGGGGAAGGGAGGGAGTAAGACGGGAAAGGAACATTCATGTGAGGGAAACATCGATTGATGGCCTCTCATACACACCCCATCTGCGGACTGAACCTGCCCTGCGTTTGCCCTGCTCTGGAATGGAACCAACCACCTTTCACTTTGCAGGATGATGCCCGTTCAACAAAGCCACACCACTGGGGGTGTGGGTTACTTTTGAAACACTGTTATTTGAGTGCCCCTTCACCACTAATCCTGTGAGCAGTGTATCTCCGCAGGGCTTTGCTGAAAATGGAGGGAAGGTGGAGTATTAGCAGAGAAATGCACATTAAAGTAATACCGCATCTACTCCTAAAATGACAGGACATAGGAAATGTCAGTGAACATCATAATAAGCAATTCAATTTAAAGAAAAATGATAAAGTGATACAAAGTTCAAGAATCATGTTTTTAAAATATATACCTTAAAAGGAATAAAAATTGTTAATCTAACATTCTGAAACCATGATGAGAATAAGTTGTGACTTTGAATATAGGAAGGAAAAGAGAATTAATTTATGGAGTGCCCCTGGTGGGTCAGGCACTAAGCCCTTTATATACGTTGCTAAGCATTTTATATACATTTTCAGTCTTTCAAGTAAGGCAGATAGGATCTATGTTTACTTCTTTAGATAAAAACAACAGTGGTTTTAGAAAAAAGGAATGGGATTGTTACAGAACCCCCCCCCGCCCTTGCCGTGGGTCTTTTCATTACTCTGGGTTCTTTTTGCCCGCTGCCAATATGAACTGTGGCTCTCAATGCCAGAGTTTGGTAAAAAGGAAAGGAATTATTTATTCAAAAGTTATACAGGTTTAGAATAATGGTGGAATGTTGTTAAATTTCAAAGTCCCTTTAAAACTCCCACAGACACGCACACAGCCCTGCTTCTGCTTGCCAGACCAGGTCTGTTAGAGGTACTGTCTCTCAGGAAAAGAAGTAGAATTTGTAGCTTGGCTAGGCTCCCATTCTTTTTTGTAATACTTTTGAATTTTATTGTTGTTCAAGTAGCTTTCTGCCTTTGCCCCTGACCCCTCCCCATCAACCCAGACATCTCCACATCTCTCCATGTTTCCACCCCTCCTTTCCTTTTTTGGTTGCTGTGTCAAATGGGATGTTTCTCCTGATTTCTGTTTCTGATATTTCATTGTTGGTATACAAAAATACCTTTGATTTCTGAATATTGACTTTGTATCCCACTGTTTTACCAAATTTATTTATTAGGTCGAGCAGTTTTTTGGTTGAATCTATAGGATTTTCTATGTACACTATCGTATCATTTGCAAACAATGACAGTTTTGTTTCCTCTTTTCCAATTTAGATGCCCTTTATTTTCTTTTTCTTTTTTGTCTGATTGCTGTGGCAAGGACTTCCATTACTGTGTTGAACAGAAGTGGTGAAAGTGGACAACCTTGTCTTGTTCCTAATCTTAGTAGGAAAGTTTTTAGTTTTTGCCTATTGAGTATGATGTTGGCTGTAAGTCTCATATATGGCCTTTATTATGTTGACAGATCCTCCCTCTCTTCCTACTTTGCTGGGTGTTTTAATCATAAATGGGTGCTGTACCTTATCAAATACTTTTTCCGCATCTATTAGTATGATCTGTGATTTTTGTCATTACTTTTGTTTATGTGATGTATTACATTTATTGATTTGTGAATCTTGTACCATCCTTGCATCCCTGGAATGAATCCCATTTGGTCATGGTGTATAACCTTTTTAATGTATTTCTGGAGGCAATTTACCAATATTTTGTTGAGGTTTTTAAAAATATTTTATTTATTTATTTTTAGAGAGAGGGCATGGGAAGGAGAAAGAGGGAGAGAAACAGCAGTGTGTGGTTGCCTCTCATGTGTCCCCCCACTGGGAACCTGGTCTGCAACCCAGGCATGTGCCCTGACTGGGAATCGAACTGGCGACCCTTTGCTTCACAGTCCCATGCTCAATCCAATGAGCTACACCAGCCAGGGCTTGTTGAGGTTTTTAGTGTCTACATTCATCAGTGATGCTGGCCTGAAGTTTTCTTTCTTTGCTGTGTCTTTATCTTATTTTGGGATTAGCTTGTTGAGGCTTGTTTTGTGTCCTGTCTTGTGGTCTGTCTTTGAAAATGTTCTGTGTACATTTGAAAAGAATGTGTATTTTGCTTCTTTGGGATGAAGTGCTCTGTGTTTATCAGTTAAGTTTATTTGATCTAGGGCGGGCATTGTTCAGTGCCACAATATCTTTGTTGATATGTTGTTTGGAAGATCTGTTCATTTTTGACAGTGGGGTATTAAAATCCCCTACTATAATTGTGTTTCTGTCAATATCTTTCTTGAAGTCCTCCAAGATTTTCTATATGTATTTGGGTGCTCCTATGTTGGGTGCATATATATTTACAATGTTTATGTCTTCTTGGTGGATTCTTCCTTTGAGTATTATGAAGTGACCTTCTGGGTCTCTTTTTATGGCCCTTTTTTTAAGTCTATTTTGTCTGATATGTGTATTGCTACCCCAGCTTTTCTTTTTCCTATCCATTTGCTTGGAATATTTATTTCCAGCCCTTCACTTTCAATCTGTGTAGGTCTTTTGTCCTGAGGTGGGTCTCTAGTAGGCAGCATATGTGTGGGTTATGATTTCTTATCCATTCAGCTATTCTGTGTCCTTTGATTGGAGCATTTAATCCATTTACATTTAAGGTTAGTATTGATAGGTACTTGTTCATTGCCATTTTTTCTTTTTTCTTTTTTCTTAAAGCAGTCCCTTTAGCATCTCTTGCAGAGTTTGTTTGTTGGAGTTGTGTTCTTTCAGCCTTCTTTTGTCTGGGAAGTTTCTTATTTGGCTTTCCATTTTAAGTGAGAGCCTTGCTGGATAGAGTAGTCTTGGTTGCAGGCCCTTGGTTTTCATTACTTGGAATGTTTCTTGCCAACCCCTTCTGGCTTGGAGCGTTTCCATTGGGAAGTCAGTTGCTAGTCTTATTGCAGCTCCCATGTATGTTACTTCCTGTTTCACGTTGGTTGCCTTTAAGATTCTTTCCTTGTCCGAGAATTTTGCCTTTTAATTATGATGTGTCTTGAAGTGGGCCTCTTTTGTTTTCCTCTTGATTGGGGCTCACTGTGTTTCCTGGATTTGTGAGACGTTTTGTCTCATCAAATCAAGGAAGTTTTCAGTCATTACTTTTTCAAATAGGTTTTCTCTCCCTTGCTCTTCTTCTCCTTCTGGCATCCCTATTATATGGATATTATTATGTTTCATGTTGTCTTACAGTTCCCTTATCAACTCTTTGTTCGTTCTAACTCTCATTTCTTGCTCTATCTGGGTGTTTTTTTCTCCCTTGTACCCCAGCTCTCTGATTTAGTCCTCTGCTTCATCCAACCTGCTTGTAGTTCCTTGTAGTGTGTTTTTTATTTCTGAGATTTTATTGTTCATTTCTTCCTGGTTGTTGTTTATAGTTTCTATTTCCTTTTTCATACTGTTGTAGTTCTCACTCAGTTCCTTGTTGTTGTCTGTGAGTTCCTTGAGCATATTTAAAACCATTCTTTAGAATTCTGTATCTGATAATTTGCTTATCTCCATTTTATTTAGCTCTTTTATTGGGGAGTCTTCCATTTGTTTTGATTGCATGTTTTTTTTTGTCTCCCCATTTTAGGTGACTCTTTGTTTTTTCCACATTTCCTGATGTTTTGCTTTGCTAGCTGTCTTTGTAGGGTGAACTTCTGTGGTAGGAAGTCTGTGGGATGCAATGGTGTGGTCTCTTTGATCTCCTTGTGTGTATGCTCTAGGGCAATATACTTGCCCTTCTATTTGTGTGGGCTCTCTTGCTGTACTTGGATTTTTACTTTTTGGTGTTTTTTTTGTTGGTGGTGGTTTTTCTCCTCCAGCAAGTATATTGATGTGCGCAGTCCCACCTCTTGTATGTGATCAGTGGCTGGGGGTAGGCAAAATGTATTAAGACAGTGGGAGAGTATTTTACGGGATTTAAAGTACCAGCGAGTAGAGAAGGGATGGGAGATTCTTTAGATAAGTATAGCATTAACTGTGATATTTCTCCCAGCTAGCCACTTTTCATGAAAGGTGGAAGAGAGATAAGACTCTTGTTTGAGGGGAGGAGATTGTGAGCTGAATCCGGAAAACAGAGAGCTTGTGCAAGGTTAGATGATAAGATGTAGTGAGAATACAGGAGAGAAAGTAGTGTGCGAGAGAATAAACAACAACAATAATAAAGCTCAGGAATAAAGTGGAGTGGGCTAAGATCACAGAGGGTTGCTGTGTAGTATTTACAATTGTATGGAATGACAATTATTTACTATAGTACTGGAACAATAATAATGTGTCAAGAAATAATATGATTCGGGTAACCAGACTAGAAAGGACACGATCAAGAGTAGTGTGTTATTGGAACACCAGTGAAGTGAAAGAAGGAAAATTAAAATACAATAAAGAGAGAATAAGGAAAACCAGTCAAACAGTGCAAATAAAAATAAAAATGAGGGAAACTAAATACATGGAAGAGAAATTTAAAAAATACTGATACAATATAAAGTAGAAATATTGAAAACATAATATTAATACAAATAAACAATAAAATTCCAGTTCTATGGGATAGCAAAGTGACATTTGTCTCAATTTCTCAGTTTTGGGTGTTAGCCTTGTGCTCCCCCTTTGGATTTGTCTCTGGACCTTTCATAACTCCAGGTCTTATTGTCTCACTTGGGGGAAGAAAAAAAGAAAAAGAAAGAAAGGAAAAGAAAAAAAAATAAGCCTCCTGCTGACTTCAAACCTGTTCAGCGAATTCTGCTGGTCGTCTTGGATGCCATAGGAAGAGGGGGCTGGGCTTCCGTTTTCTCCCTTCCTGTGATTTTGAGATGGGGACCAGGTCTGGGCTGCAATATTCACAGTTGCTCAGCCTCTGGCTCAGGTCCTCCATGAGCTGCCAGGCTCAAATCTACCACTCAGTGTCTGGGCGCACAGCATGAGTCAGGCCCAGGTATGCTGTTCTGCTCATCCACTCAGCCTCTGGGGTACGCAGCTCAAATCACCCTGGGGTGTGCCAGCCTCTGTTCGAGAGTTCCTTACAAGGCAGCTGCCCGCCATTCTTAACAAACATGGCTTTTCACACAGTCTGACTTTCCAAGCAGTTTGGAGTCAGGGTACAACACAGCCTAACTCCTCCCTTCTCCAGGTGTCCCCTGGCACTCTACAATTTCTCTGGTGTCAGAGTCCAGTCTCAGTGGATGTGTACTGCCTCTGTGTGTCTCCCACTTTGTCTCTATCCCCCCCACTAGTGACTTCCAGCATCCAGGTCCCTCCTGGTGCTGGGCTGCCTGCCCTTACTCTGGTGGGGGAGGGGCTGGTGATCTAACTCTTATACTCATATCTTGAGGCGCCGGGCCAGAGGTCACAGTGGCCTAGGTCCTTGCGCAGGTTCCAGGGACCTTACTATCCTCGCTGTCTGTTTTTCAATGTCCTCTACAATTTTTGGCCTCTAAACTTTATGTAAACCGGGATTGTGTTGGATGTTCCCTCTGTTCCTCAAAAGATCAGCTAGGTGTTCCAGCTGGGCCCAGGGAGAACTGGGCTCAGCTCCCACCTACCTTGCCACCATCTTGCTGTAGCCTCTAGGCTCCCATTCTTAATCCAAGAGCGAATCCTCCTGGTGGGCGGGGAATCCTACATCCTTTCAAACCACATGGCCGAGAGAGAGAGCTCCGCGTGGCTACTACATCTTGCTTTCCTGCTTTCTAAGCCATGGGGTCAAGAGAGCCCCCTCTCTGCCCCCAAACCACGTGGATGAAGCCCCCTTTCCGCCCCCAGATGGCATGTTAAAAAGCCTCCAAACTGCATGGTAAAGTCCCAGCATGGTTGCTGCACCTGGGTTTAAATCCTGGCTCAGATTTTCCTGCATAACAGGGTTTCCAACATCTTCCACACTGGGTCACACCTGCCAATAGTCTGGTTTCTTTGCCTTTCTCAGCTGCCATTGTTAGTCTGGGCAAGCATGGCCCTGTGGCATAGGAGCCACCCCCAAGCCTCTACAGAAGGCGCAGGAAGCCCCTCAGGCTACATGGCATAGGGGGTTAGAGTCATGCCCATCTCCCTGGTTCTGAGCAGGCACAGCTCTTTAGACACTGGAAGGTTTTTCAGTTATGCAAAGTAGCTGTCAATGGCCCTGCTTTGTCCTGTGTTCTCCACCCCTGCACCCCCCCCCCCCAGAGATAGCTATGGGGGTTTGGGAAAACTCTAGCTTAGCACCCTGTTACAGGATCTAGTTAATCATCTACATGTCTATAATTCATGTTGACTTTCTTATGTGAAACATTTGTTTAAAACTTTCATGGCAAAGAAGAATATAAAAACAATCTTAAGCCATCTTGAAAAGGAAATTTTATAGTTTTCTTTGTTAATTTAGTGGCTAAAGTAATTTATTTTCATGGTAGAGATATACATCTGTTTCTTTTCCAATAGCATTTCCTGAAAATGAAAATAAATGTCTGCTTAATATAGATAGTCATACTTGGCAATTAAAATATTTCTTAGGCTTAGGCTTGGAGTTTTTTTTTTAATTTTTTAAGATTTATTTATTTATCTTTAGAGAGGAAGGGAAGGAGAGAAATATCAGTGTATGGTTGCCTCTCGTGAGTCCCCTGCTGGGCACTGGTCTGCAACCCAGGCATGTGCCCTGACTGGGAATCGAACTACGATTGTGTGGTTTGTGGGTCCGTGCTCAATCCGCTGAGCTACACCAGCCAGGGCAGGCTTGGAGTTTTTATTTCAGAAATACTTTTCTTCTTGGAAATAAGTTGTAAAACTTTGCAATTTAGAGGAAGAAAATAAGTTAGGTAAAATTAACCAGAAGTCTATATGATATGAAAGTTTAAAAAATGCATCTATTTTTAATACAGTAATAAATGCTATGCTTTTTATATACAAAACAATAAGCATACTATGGGTAGTGCTAGGTATTCAGTCACCATTGATTGAAGGAAAAAATGTTATATTTCACATTCTGACTGAGTTTCCCAAATCTCTGAGGTTTTGGCTTTTGATTGCATCTATCAAAATGAGTTTTTCAACCTGATGATTCAAACAAAACATTTCTTTTATGCCTTTTTCTTTTGTTGTGGTTCATGAAGATGAGAGGAATGTTTATATTAAAGTGTTTAACAAAAACGTTTAAGATCATTTTAAAACTTTTAATAATACTTTCTGCTAAACGCTTTTCATGTGTTTTCAGTAGCTCTTCAAAAAACTGTCAATTTTTATTTCTGTCAGTAAAATAAATCATTTCACTCAGTATTTTCAAACAAAATTCCTAGATTTTTTTTTTTTAATCCTCACCTGAGGAGGAAGGAAAGGAAGGAGGGGAAGGAGAAAGAGAGAGAAAAACATTGATGTGACAAAGAAACATTGGTTGATTGCTTCCCACATGTGCCCCAATTGAGAATCAAACTGGGAATTGAACCCACAACCTACATATGTGCCCTGACTGGGGATTGAACTGGCCACCTTTTGGTTTATGGGATGATGCTCCAACCAACTGAGCCACACTGTCCAGGACCAAAATTCCTAGAATCTTAAGAGTTTGTAGTGATTTCAGAATTTCTTTTTTAAATTTTTAAAAAAGATTTTATTTATTTTTAGAGAAAGGGGAAGAGAGGGAGAAAAACATCAATGTGTAGTTGCATCTCACACACCCACTTCTGGGGACCTGGCCCCACAACCTAGGCATGTGCCCTGACTGGGAATCAAACCAGCGACACTTTGGTTCGCAGTGCACTACACCAGCCAGGGTGAGGTTTCAGGATTTCCTAAGCGGTTTTCCACTTGGCACAGAAATGGAAGAAAGAAAGCAAACCAACGGGCATTGGAAGAATAGGGTCTTGCTTTATATATTAGATTGGGTAAGTTGTATAAAACATAATTGAAACTGTTAGATATCTCCTGAAATCCGGGTAAAATGTACCTTTAGTATCTTCTTGACAACACTCTGTAACCTTAATTTTCTTATTTACTTATATTTTTATTGAGATATAATTGGCATACAATATTGTGTATGTTTAAGGTGTGCAATGTGTTGATTTGATACATTTCTATATTGCAGTATGATTACCCATAATGTTATTTTAAATAGCACCCCATAATCCTATTTTTAATCCAAAAAAGTACTGCTTTTGTTCTTTTTTAAACCCATTTCAACTCTTAGTGATCACTTCTTATCTGTGTTTTTCTAAATACACAGAAGTCATACACAATCTTTTAGAATTTTTATGTAATTAACATTGCAGATTTGGGGTTTAATTTTTCCTGTAGCTTATTGTGGGCTTTCTGTTTGGGAGATCATTCTTTTTGGTGGAAAAATAGAAATATACCATTTATTGTTGTAATTATTAAAAGTTAGCACTCACTGGTGTAGCCCAGTAGGTTGGGCAGTGTCTAACAAACCAGAAGGTCACCAGTTTGATTCCCAGTCAGGGCACATGCCAAGGTTGCGGGCCAGGTCTCCAGTTGGGGACATGCGAGAAGTAAGCGCTTGATGTTTCATTGTCACATCGATGTTTCTCTCCCTCTCTTTCTCCCTTTTTTCCCTGTCTAAAAATAAATAAACAGGGTCTTTAAAAATTATCTGTGGTGGTAGATAGAGTAACTCAATAAAACTTTGAAGAGTAAACTAAGCAAATAGCAATCTTGTTTCATTGTTCATCTAGTATAACATATGGGAAAGACCCTAGACTGCAAAGTTACAAAGACCAGACTTGAGTTCAAAGTATCCATTTACTCTTTGAATTTGCACGTAAGTTCTTTATCTCATTGAGTTTTACTTTAATTTTATTTCAGTTTGGAATCATACCAGCTATAGCCATACTTGTGATGGTTAAATCGTTTTTATTAAGCAGAATGTCTAGGCTCTCAAAAATGTTAAGTGGTTGTTTTCTAGAACATTAAAACAAAAGAAAACAATAATATCCTCATCTCTGTGCTTTAGCCTGTCGTTATAAAAGCCTTAAAGTTATAACACTATTTGGTATTCATCCTTTAATTTAGGCATCTCTTTTTATTATTTGCACTTTATGATTTTTAAAAAGATTATAATGGTTTTTATTTATGTTTTTTCCCCTCTTGTCAAGAAGTATCCTTTCATCTGGAGACACTGGGCTGCAGCATGAGGTCAGACCTCTCTCTGAATTTTTTTAACCTCAGGATTTTCTTTTGAAAAAAGTCAAACTTATAGGAAAGTATGAAGAGTAAGTCAGTGGACACCTTTATCTAGAATTCCCGTTTGTTAATATTTTGCCACATTTGCACACTATTTTTCTTCCTTTCTTACACATCCACATACAGATACTTTTTGTTTTTTCACTGAACCTTTTAGGAATCCTGAATCCTTCATGGATAGCTCCTAAAAATAAGGACATTCTTCTACATAATGTAACACAAGGAGTTTAATCTTCTTACAATGATGTTAACTAATATAGAGTCTAGAGTTTGGTTTCCTCAGTTGTCTTGATATGTTCTGTCTCCCTCTTTCTTTTTTTAAAAAAATTCAAGCTCATTCAAGGCCTTTGTATTGATCCAATTTAATTGTCACGACTCTGCTTTTCCTGTTGTAAATTGACTTCCTTTTTTACATCCTGCTTTCTTAGAGTTCTGGAGGTTATCGCTAACAATGAAACAGTTCCCTGTATCATGTGCTGTCAATTCCTAGATTGCATGGGCACATCCGCTGCCCGGTCACTGTGCCCCACTGACGTGCAGGCATCTCTGCATTGACATTTGGTGTTGCTGTCATGGACTGCTGTGAGCATTACTTGTTGTAATACATAATTATTTCTTATAGAAGTGAAAATCAAACTCCAAATTATGAATTTGTTGATCTTTATTTTCTTACATAGTTAACCGCCTCTACGTTTTTAACATGAGCATTGAACTCTATAGTATATTTTTTAGCAGAGCTAAAATTTTCAATTTTTTTCTAAAGTAGCATTTAGAATAATTCAGAGGTAAAATTAAGTTTTTAAATCTCACTTACCCACTGTGTAAAATGACATTAAAAACTCATTGAAATCACCGGAAATGGAAAATGATTAGACCTTAAGAAAGTGGTGAAATAGCAGAAGTTCAGATCTTGTCTTGACTCCGATTCAGGGAACATGTGCTTTCTTGATTCAGGGGACATATGCTTCCTTTTGTTTTGTTTTGGAAATATTGTGTAGCTGTGGCATTCATTGTTTTGATTTTGAAGTTATTTGATGAGCTCTCTTAAACCCCCGCCCCTCTCCTGTAATGATGTGCCAGAGGTTATTCTCAGATTGTCAAACTAATTTGCTAGCATGACTATATTTACCTTTTTTTGTTATAAAACATTTTTTATTTCATTATTGTTCAAGTACAGTTTTCTGTCTTGTATTCTCATCCCAGCCCACCCCCCCAGTGCTCCCCACCTCCCCCCCCATTTCCACCCCCTTATATTTACCTTTATATTTTATTTTTGAAATGAGCATTTTCAAGCTTGGTAATCACTGATACTAGGTAGATAATGCACACTGGAAGAGTACTGCTTTAACTCATTCAGCGAACATTTACTCAGTCCCTACTGTATGCCAGATGCAGGGCTGCGGATGCACAGAGAGTCAGCTACAGCCCTTGGGAAGCCCGTGGTCTAGCAGGGAAGCTGGCTGTGACTCAGTGTGGTCACCCTCTGAGTGTGACCACAGTGTCCACAAAGGGAGAAGGAGAAAACGTAGTTCTTCCAGGGTGTGGCTCACAGGTGTTATTTGAGCTGGTCTTTAAGTTCATAATATGGGTTTGAAGGGGCAAATTCACGCTTTATTATTAAAAACTAGAGCTATTTTGGTTATAAAAAGCCCCTTTTTACAGTATGCTGCTCTGCCTTTTGCTTCTGCCATCAAGCACCTGTGGCATGGAGTAAACCGATGCCATGGCCACAGCCAGCAGGGTCTTCAGGCCAGGAATTATTTATGCCTTCAGCTTAACCATTGTTTCAAAACCTGTCTGTCTACCAGAGTAGCAGTCTGGGCTCTGGGTTCAGACGAACCTGGGCTGGAGTACTGCCCCTGCCACGCACGTGTCCACTTATTAAAAGTAAGTATGTGTCTGTGTGGGTGTGCGCACGTGGCCTTAGTCACCTTTCTGATGCCCAGTCTTCTCACAAGGTTATCATAGTGATTAAACAGTAAATAATCCGTGAAAAACATTTAACACAGTATTTTCTCCAGTTTGGTTTCAAAGTATCTACCTGTTGTCCATATGTGTCTCCTGGATAGGCGGGGCTTCTAGGAGCTTGGATGGATGTTAAAGTGGATTAGAAGTTGCTCATCGACTGCAAACCTTGACCTGGAGAGTTTGTTAGACGATACCCAGGGTGAGGTTGAAATCAAGAGTCAGTAAATTCAGCAGAGGCAACAGGATGAAACCAGGGGTGCTGTCAGTGAGCATGGGAGGTGAGAAAGGAGAGTGGAGGGTAGACCTAGAGAGGGTCTCTGAGATGCCAAAGCACAGTCCCTGAGGCTCTTTGTCTGGTTTTCTCTCTCAGATGGGATGGAAGGAGCTTCAGCTACTTCATGCACCTGTTAATGCTCAGCGCCCAGGCTGATGTTAAAATGGATTCTCCCCTGTGAATGGTTACAAATAAAACAAAAAGGAACAGAGCAGGTGCTATGACCACTTGTCCCCAACCTCTTCCCTCTCTTTCTTTATATTCTAGCAGTGCTCATTTACTGCTGCTTAAGCACACTGTGTTCTTGCAGGCCTTAGCCAGCTGTGGAATTAGATTCCAGTGGAATCTATGGGAAATGTTGAGTCTGGTTCTTTTTTGTTAGGCCCATGAATGCAGATAAACTATCTCAAGGTCAGTGAGAAAGGCTTGAGAAATGCTCTTGAACTTCATTTTCTCCAAAGTACTCTTTGAGTCCTCCAGGGAAGAGAGAGGAATACGATAGTAAAATCATGACTAACAGTGCAGGGCTGGGCAGGGTGGGATGTCTCCTGCTCCTGTGTCTTTAGACTCTTCTCATCAGCAGACTCAGAGGGACTGTGTCATGGGAAGCTTCTGTAGGTCATTAGCCCCTTAGCCGGTCACTGCCTAAAAACAGACCTGAGTACATTGAATGGCCATTTGGACTTATTGCTACCATCTCTAATTAGGATCAGTGTTTAGGTCATAAATTCTCTATAATTTACTCCACAAATTCTCTGTGTAAAGGGCCAGTTTTCCCCCATAATCCATTGCAGACCATTACTTTTATAAAATATAGTAAAATTGCCACAGCAAAATCAAATAGCTATAATAGTTTCTAAACACTTCCACTCTGTACTTACTTCATTGTGGACTGCTGTGATGTGGGTGACGTGACCTCGGTATGCTCTGTAGGAAGCATGAAAGTTCTCATAAAAAGCTTCTATAAGGGGAAATCATGTATTTATCTAAAAGAACTGCTTATTAAAACAAAACCAGAAACCTTACTTTGCCACTTTGGCAGTCTTTGAGAACAGACTGCAGTGTGAACAGTGCCCTGCAGAGTGGTAGAATGGTGATATTTGGCAGCCCTGCTCCAGGTCCGTGGTGCACATATTGCTACTTCTGCTGCCTGGCATGTGCCTGCTCCTACTGGGGATACTCCACAAACGTTGCTTGTCCAGCCTCGCTACAACTCACTGCCTCCCCTCCCCTCCCCTAATCGTGTTCCTTCCCTCATAGCATTATTTCTGCCTCTCTGGATGCCACCTGCATTTAGAGTACATAGTCCTGCTGCTGTTACTATTATACATCATTTGCTATTATAGTTTTTCATGTGTCTCTTCCTTCCACCGAATTGTGAGCCATCGCAGTTGATGGACAAAGAGAAGAGGGTATTTCTGGATGAAGTCAAAGAAAAAATAGAAGTGGGAGTGATGGAAGGATGGGAAGATTTGGTCAGACACGGGTAATGGGGTTTACAATTCTATTTTTTAAATTTAATTTTTATTGTATTTTAATAAGGACCAGCCATGTATATAGTTACAGAGTGAGACTTCTAAAGTGTACGAAGTTTTATTGTTGTCAAGAAAGCAAACACACTTCCGGCCAAGATGGAGGCGTAGGTGGACACACTGTGCCTCCTCACACAACCAAAAAAGGACAACACCAATTTAAAAACAAAAAACAACCAGAACTGACAGAAAATTAACTGTATGGAAGTTGGACAACCAAGGAGTTAAAATAGGCGCATTCATCCAGACCGGTAGAAGGGGTGGAGGCAGGCTGCTGGGCAGGGAGGATTCGAGGCAAGGCCGAGGCCGGCGGACCCAGTGAGGTGGCGGATAGTGGACGGTGTGGTCCCACATTCACATGCAGATAAGCCAGGGCCCCAGCCCAGGGAAATAAAGCCTCAAACTACTGATTGAAAACACCCATGGGGGTTGAGGAAGCTGGAGAGACTCCCAGCGTCATAAGAGAGTTCATTGGAGAGACCCACAGGGTCCTAGAATGTACGCAAACCCACCCACCCAGCAATCAGCACCACAAGAGCCCAGTGTGCTTGTGGGAAGTGGGGGAAGTGACTGAAATACGGCAGAGAGTGGAGTAAGCACCATTGTTCCCTCTAGAACCCCTGCCCCACATACAGCGTCACAGTGCAGTGACATGGGTTACCCCGCCTAGGTGATTACCTAAGGCTCTGCCCCTCACTATGTAACAGGTGTGTCAAGACAAAAAAAAATTGCCCAAAGGAATGAACAGCTCCAAAGCTCCAGAAAAAATACAACTAAACAATGAAGAGGTAGCCAGCCTGTCAGATGCACAGTTCAAAATATTGGTGATCAGGATGCTCACAGAATTGGTTGAATATGGTTGCAAATTAGATGAAAAAATGAAGGCTACACTAAGTGAAATAAAGGAAAATGTACAGGGAACCAATAGTGATAGGAAGGAAACTGGGACTCAGATCAGTGGTGTGGACCAGAAGGAAGAAAGAAACATCTGAGAAAAAAAAATGAAGAAACAAGGATTCACAAAAATGAGGAGAGGCTTAGGAACCTCGAGGACATCTTTAAACGTTCTGACATGGAATTTTAGGGGTACCAGAAGTAGAAGAGGAAGAGCAACAAGTGGAAAAGGTATTTGAACAGATAATCAAGGAGAACTTTCCCAATCTGGCAAAGGAAATAGACTTCCAGGAAGCTCAGAGAGTCCCAAAGAAGCTGGGCCCAAGGATGAACACACCAAGACATATCATAATTACATTACCCAATATTAAAATGGGGAGAATCCTAGAAGCAGCAAGAGAAAAGGAGACTGTTACCTACAAAGGAGTTCACATCAGACTGTCAGCTGATTTTTCAAAAGAGACCTTACAGGCAAGAAGGGGCTAGAAAGAAGTATTCCAAGTCATGGAAGACAAGGACCTACATCCAAGTTTGCTGTATCCAGCAAAGCTATCATTTAGAATGGAAGGGCAGATAAAGTGTTTTACAGATAAAGTCAAGTTCAAGGAGTTCATCATCACCAAGTCCTTATTATATAAAACGTTAAAGGGATTTATCTAAGAAAAAGAAGAAGAAAAATATGAACAGTAAAATGACAAGAAACTCACAATCATTAATAACAGACCTGAAACAAAAACAAAAACAAACTAAGCAAACAACTGAAACAGGAACAGAGCCACAGAAATGGAGATCACATGGAGGGTTAGCAACAGGAGAACGGGAGGATGAGAGCTGGGGGGAAGGTACAGAGAATAAGTAGCATAGATGGTAGGTAGAAAATAGACGGGGGGAGGGCAAGAATAGCATAGGAAACGTAGAAGCCAAAGAACTTACATGTACGACCCATGGACATGAACTAAAGCGGGGAATGTGGGAGCAAGGAGGTGTGCAGAACGGAGGGACGTGAAGGGGGGAAATGGGAACACTGTAATAACATAATCAATAAAATATATTTAAAAAAAGAATTGTTGATCAACAGATAAAGAAGTACTAGGAAAATCACCGCTGGATTGCAACTCTCACCCTATTAACCTTAAAAAAATATGTTACCTACCGTTCTATGCAATTAACCTTCCCCAAAACCTCTTACCCACCCTTTCTTCTCTTTGTAAAAGGTCAGTTTGAAAAGAGGTGTTAAGATGGTTTTTGAGGGTACATAACTGACCATCTTCTAAGATTGCTGGCCATCAGGAAAAAAAAAAAGAAAGCAAACAATTGAGGAGGGGCTTGGACATTGAAGTCTGTGACGATGGCAAACCTGGAGTGGAAAGAAAATTGAGTCAGGTGCCAATCATGAGGGGTGCCAGAATGCTGTGAATCTCATAGGAGCACAGGTGTTTGCATGGGAGGGCCAGGCAGTGGTTTGCATGCCAGTGTGGGGAGCCATGAGAGTCCCTCACTTGTGCAGCGACTGGGTCCTTCTGAGAGAAGTGGTGTTCTTAGAGAAGAACCAGGTTCCAGCTGAGGCAGAGAAATGTTGGAAATGTTGTATAAAAGCACTTAAGGGTTTGGGGAACGTGTTGGAAAGGAGGAGGGTAGTAGTGAGCAGGAGGAGTCCACAGGTCAGGACTTCAGTGAGCAGATATTAATTGAGCAGTTACCATTGCCAGGCACTGTGCTAGGCACTGGCTACTGCAGCGGCAAACACTCCCTGCCCTCAAGATACAGGCTGATGAGCGACCCTAAAGGAGTGTGCAGGTGACATTGGGGCCAAGGCAGTTGTGTGGAGGGTCTTGCATGCTGTGGGCGACCAAGGATGACAGTAAAGAGGGCAACCAACCTGGTTGGTTCTAGGGTCTTTAGGTTCTAATTTGTTTACTATGAATGCTTCACTTGTTTACTTGCTTAACTTACTTTTCTTTGGGGTTAACTCTGTCAGGTTTCCAATGAGAACATTTTAACCTTCTGCTATTTACCTGAAGCATAAAGACAGTATGGTGTAGATGTGAAGAGCTTGAATTTGGGCCATTCTTTCATTTATATATTAAATATTCAAAAGAAAACCTACCATGTGTCTGGCATTGGGGTGGGCCTGAGGCAAAAAACGTCATGTAGGATCTTAGTTGCATCATCGATTAGCTTTGCAGCCGTGGGCAACTTACTGCTCAGACTGACTTGGGTAAAACTGGGCTGTAATTCATGAAGAGAGTACAGGCATAGCTGTCATGTGCCCGTGTCTGTTTTAAGTACGGTGCCTGACTCAGTGAGTGCTAATATATCATTATGCTCAATTTACCAAGTTTTTAAAATAAAAATGCCACCGTATTACTATCTCTGCTATTTTCTCCTATAATTTATCCCACTTAACTTCAGATGGCCAAAGTACATAATTTTGTGTTTCTCTGACAGCTAATTCCCAGCCCTGGCTGGTGTGGCTCAGTGGATTAAGCAACAGCCTGTGAACCAAATGGTTGACAGCTAATTCCCTCACCTCAAATTCGGACTGCTTTAACATTGTAAGAAGATTTTGTGAGAGATGGAAGAGATTTCTTTGAAATGTAACATCCTTTAGCTTTTTAGATAAAAAACAAAAGAGCAACTTTATTCTCTTCTCAATTGTTATATTTGTAGACTTTGAAAATAAATGGATCTGCCTTTTAAATTTTAACCTTTAATTTTAAACAGGTGTGTGTAAATTTAGTTCCCACCCTCCCCCCTTCCATGCTGTGAGTCAGGCTGAACCACCTGCTTTTTGGAGCTGATTAGTAGAGAATGTTACTTTCACCGCGCTCTGAGAGCCCAACAATGCATTATATGCTAGCTGTTCATTTGATTATGTTTCTGATATTTAAAAAAATTAATGGCACAACTAAAACTCAGAAAAGTATGTTTAGGCCTTCTCTTTCTTTTACCAGTAGCAAGCAGGTTTTACCTGCACCATCCCAGCCGCCCGCTCTCTTGTCTTCAGTCTTGAGTTACTAAAACCAGGGACCATTGATTCTGATGTCGCTGTTTTACATACGACGGTATAATTAAACTGCTGAAACCTTAAGATATAGATTAATGGTATCTTGTTAATTCAGAATGGTAGAAAAGAGGAGCCTTTCGTTTGGAAGACTAAAGAACTTAAATGATGATGTTGTTAGACTTCTGTCGAGGAATTGTGAGTATTATTATTATTGACCTCCATCAGAAAAAGTGAAACTGACCCCTTCCTTAGATGTTTTAAAACAGGATTTCAAGTTATAGCTCCCCTTTAAAAACAGATGTGGATAATTCAGTGTGTCCTTTGCATAACACAGAGTGATAGGGAACCAGATGCAAAGTGTTTCAGAAAATGTGCATGGCTGTGCTGGCTATTTTCGTAGCTGCATTTCACCAAGTTGCCGAGTGGTGGTTTGCAGTTGAAACTGCAAATTCAAATTTACCACATCTACTCTTGTGGCTTTTTAAAAATAAACTGCTACTTTCGAGATACCTACTTATTTGGTATTTTCACTTTATTCAGATTTCGTGGACCTTTAGGGTCTTGCTTTTCTTCAGTAGTACATTTATATGAAAGGGAGGATTTAACCTGTTTTTAGTTCATCTCTTAGATTTGAAAATTGGTCTTGGAATTAGAATAACGATACAGCTTTTTGGAGCTGATTACTAGAGAACATATTAGGCAGAATTAGATTTTTATTGATTAGCATTTAAGCGTATTGTATTACGTAGGCAGTTTTACATCAGAAATTAAGTGAAATTAAAAACTGCTTTAGTTAAATAATTTTTTAGGAGGGAATCTTGATGTTAAACTGTGTGGTTGGTAGGACTGCAGTCCCTTGGATGACGCTTGTAGCTGCAGGAGAGCCCCACTGCGTCTCTCTCATCCTGGACAAAGCTGAGGCAGCCTGTGAAAAAATCCTGGTAAAAGATATGAGGTGTATCAAAAATTTTGTTAATTTGAGCAAAAACTGATTCACATTGGGTGGCTTTCTATCTAGCAGATAGAAAGGAGTTCTGAGATGTACAAGATGAAAGACTTTATAGACAGAAAGGAGTGGAAACAAGGAAATATAGTAGGCAAAAAGTAGGTTGGGTGTTAGAAGGTTACTTTATTTTAGGGAGGATGGCAGGGATCAGTTAGGCAGATTACCTACTTAGTACTGGTCAGGCCGTTTCTGATTGGCTGCTTTTTCGTTTCTGGGCGAGTTGAAACTAATTAAACAAGTCTCAGGTTGGTGACGAGGGGCTTAGCAGCAACTCCATTCTGGGCCTGTTGTCTTGTTTTTTGTTTTATTTCAAATGTCCCTAATGTTTTCTATGAATTTATAGCTCCCGAAGCTTTGTTCTTTCTCTTTCATCAAAGAATAAGCTTCTTTAACAAGGGAGTAGCTCAAAAGTTTGAATAGGAATGGATTATTTAGGCTGTAGCCTCAGCCTGATTTGGGAAAGTAGGTGATAATGATGAAGACACTAAAACGTGTGCAGGCGTGCTGGACTGTGTGCCAGGCACCATTTCTCGGGTTTGCTTTCCCCGTGACATCTTATGAGAATCACTAGTGCTGTCTGTAAAGGAGATTTTCTTATTATCGTCATTTTACAGGTGTGGAAACTGAGGCACAGAGAGTGTAATATGCCCATGGTCATTTTGATTTTTAACAGTATTTATGCTTTAAAATGGAATCAAACTAGTTTTAACTGTTAAATGGTAGAACCATAAAAATCTTGGATACGTCATAGCCAAATCACGAAGTTGTCAACGAGGATTCTACAGGGCACTAAATCAAAAGACTTCTAGTTATTTTTCCCTGTTATAATTATCATCCAGGATTTTGAAAATATATTACATAATTCATATGGTAAATTCCAAAAAATGTAGAGGAAAAGCAGTTGTTAGAGTAATCTCTAGTACCAGCATTGTTTTTCTACACATACTCTTATAGATGAAGTATTTAAATTGTTGTTTAATAAAACCCAAGGTGTTCTTTATATTTTAATCAATTCATCATTCATATTTTCAGTGCCCCAAATTAAAAAATAGTTTATATTTCAGTGCTTTTAGTAACAGTCAATCTGAGTAACTCAGGTATTTTTGGGGTATCAGAAGAGGGCTGTCAGGGATTTCTCATCCTGCGCTGGGCTGGCATGTGCTGCTGTGTTGCCGCTCGTTGAGAAGGCCCAGCCGTGGCCCGTTTCCAGAGCGTCCTCATAAGCGGTGTGAAAAGAGCAGTTTCTGGAATGCTTTGTGCTCTGTTTATGCCCATTAATAGTACAATTCAGATTAATTTTGATCTAAATTTAAATATTATCCCCTTCCCTTTTCAGCTAGAAATCTGGAAATACTACATTGCCACCCAAATCAATGGGTAAATATCTACAAATATTGTCAACCAAAGTACTATTTGTTTATACGTAGAATTAACTATATTTCTGGAAATGATTTGCCTTCAGTTTAGTAAGGTTTATTATTTCTCTTTGCTTTTCCCTAGAAAGGGGGAAAACCCTAAATATTGGGAAAATTCAATTTCATTTATATTGTAATGACTACCATTTATATACTTTTGATGTCTGTAACTCAACAAAAGATGATGCATGTGTTCCTAAGGAAGATGCAGAGAACTGCATTAGTCATGTTTGCTTGGTTTGCAGAATTGTATTATTAAATACGTACTCCTTTGCAATTATGGATCCTATAAAAATTAAAAAATCTAATTATATCTGTTTGTCCAAATTATAACCCGATGAGACTAGCCCTCTGAACAGTCTAAAAGCAGTCTGTGGGATGCCCGGTGGGATTTGTAAGAGAGGGTGAAATGAGAAGGGCCAAAGGAGGTGGGTGTGGACGGAGGGCAGAGACAAGACGTGGAGGTTTGCTCACTTTCTCCCCCTTAATCTGAAGTCGTTTTCAGGTCCCCCATAAAAATCATTTTAATGATGATGTCATGTTTCCCACTACATACTAAGTGCAACCTGAAAGTTTTTCTAAAGTGGAATCTTAGTGAGTCAGTGTTTGTGTTTTTTTATAGTCGTGATCCGTGTGCATTATCTTTTATGTCACTTAAACACTTTTTATTATAAAATTGGCACATGCTCATGATAAAGAATTTCAAATAGTACAAAGATGTATAAAATGAAAATTAGAGGTGCTTGTTTCTTCTATCGTTCCCAGTCCTAGTTCTGGAGAGAACCATAATTAAAGGTTTCTTGAGGACTTTCCTGGGCATTTCAATATGTACTCATATTTAGTTGGAATTAAAATCATAGGCAACTTTGCATATTGCCTGTTTCACTTAATAGCGTGTCCTGTGCTACTTTTCATGCCCCTACAGCTAGGGGTACCTAATTCTTATTTTAATGCTGAATGTTAGTCCTTTGTATGGATGTATTAAAATTTTAAACAAGATTATGCAAATTTTAGGGACATTTACCTTTGCATAATTGTGCAAGTAGATTTAAAGGATTATTTCTAGGAGTAGAATTGCTTATGAAAGCTATGAGCATATGAAATTTGAATAGGCATTGCCAAATTGCCCTCTAAATAGTATACTAATTAACATTTTATCTTATTTGTAACATCGTATAAAGCATTCAACATTACAGAATTTTTAAATGTGTGTCAATTCATTGGGTCAATTATGTTTTTAGGTGCTTTTATAAAAAAATTTGAGTGAGGCTTGGCATCTTTTCATTGTTGTTGACTCTGTATTTTTCCTGTGAACTGCCTGTTCAATTTTTTTTCCTTTACTGATTTGTTAAATGTTTGTCCTAATATTTATTATTAATTGTGTTCTTGAGATATATAACACATATCAGCTTATTTTAGTACAGATCAAAACACATTTTAAACAGAATCAAGTGGAGAATTTTAGGTATATTTCAGACATATCACTGGATGTGCTTTGCTGTTTTAGGTGATTAATGAGAATCATAGGGAGGGATCATCAAACTAGAAGCTGTTGCTTGAAGCACCTACTGACCCCAGCAAGAGGCACTGATTTTGCACGAGATGTCCTAGTCAATACATGTAACAAGCAGCCATTGTCCATCCATACTTTTATGTCAATTGAGATTTTATATATGTACCTCATGGCTTTTAAAATAAAAGTCACAATGTAGTTTTATAAAACTGCAATAAAACTTTTAATGCATAGGAAAGTCTTACATGTTCTAAATTTGTGTCTTTTTAAGGGTATATGTACCTCCACAATAGTATGTTATATTATTTTGAATATTCAAATTCTGTTATTACGATTGATTTTATAGGGAATCTAGTGGAGAAATGAAATACATTAGAACATTTGTATAAGTTACTTCTCATGATTTTTGTTCCTAAAACCATTTGCATTCATCAAATACTGACTTCTTTCTTAATTGTTCCTTTTCAACTTCAAAAGTACTAAGAAATGCGTATACACATTAGAAATGTGATATGTATGGTAAAGATATTTTACATTGTATACAAACTTATATGTATAATTAGAACCTGGAATACCAATGAGAAACACTTTGAATAATCCTAATAGCTGCCATTTATTGAGGGTTTACCATGAACCAGGATCTGTTCTTTACATGAATGTTTTATATATATATAAATCCATTTTATTCGTAAAACACTTCTACACAAGTACTGTTATTGTTCTAATACTACAGGCAAAGAAACGGATACACAGAGAGGTAGTCCATGTCCCAGGTGACAGCAACAGAATAGCAGAGACAGGATGCAAGTTCAGACTTTCTGTCTATAAAACCTGTACTCTTTTAAATGCTTCAATCTACTGACAGAGATGGAATTACTTTCATTCAAGAAACATTTACCAAGTGCCTAATGTGTGTGGGAATTCTGAACTGTTGTACATCTGGGACAGTGCCGTGGTGTGGTGAGTAAGACACACGCTCCCTGCTGTCATGAGGTGTACGTTCTTGTGGAAACAGAAAGCATCAATACAAATGTGCATTTATAGCTTCTCAAGGTTTTTCATAATGATGAATGTTTTTCACCTTTTCTCATTTACTTGGTTGGGTTATGAATTCTTTTCTTGACCATCAGTGATAGATATGCTGTGTTACTATGTAAAGCCAGGAGATTGGGCTGTGTAAGGAGAAATTCTTGTACTTTGTGAAGACCTGGTGAGGCTGTGTTAGCTATGGGTGAAATCTGAGCTTTTGTGTCTTCATTTATGAGCTGGGCATTGAGTGCCCTACCTCTTGAGGTGATGGTTAGGATTAAATGCACACAGGCTCTTAGCACAGTGCTTGACATAGAAGAGGCTGATTTATTGGTTTCCTCCCTTCTCTACATTTTCTAGGCACCATAATTTTTAGCAAAAGATGTAGGCGCAGATAGAGGAACTACATTGAATTGCCTGTAAATGATTATTTCTCAAGAAAATGCTGTAGTTTTTTCCTAGCATACATACTTTTTGTTTCAAATTCTCATTTAGGCATATGTTGAAAAAAGTTGATATTTTCAGGATATCTGAAAAGTATTGGGTGGGCCAAAAAGTTCATCTGGGATGGGAGTTCTGGCCAAGATGGAGGCATAGGTAGAAATGCTTCGTTTCCTCGCACAAGCAAAAGAAGAATAACAACCAATTTTAAAACAATAAGCAATCAGAACTGCCAGAAAATCAAACTGCATGGAACTCCTTAGGGGTGGAGACAGGCAGCCAGGTGGAGAGGACCTGTGGCAAGGTGGCAGACTCGGTGAGGCGGGGTTGGCTGACTGGGAAACTAAAGACTCAAAAACCTGAGGCTGTAAAATACTGTGGGGGTTGCTAAGGTGGGCAAAATTCTCAGTCTCACCCGAGGATGTGTTGGAAAGTGGGGCTAGAGTAGAGTGAGTGAGTGGCATTGTTCCTTCTCTGACCCCGCCCCCACAGACAGCACCATGATAGAGTAAAGAAATGCAGGTTTCCCAACCCTAGCAAATACCTAAGGTTCTGCCCCTTACCACGTAACAGGTGTGCCAAGACAAAGAAATAAGGTCCAAATGGAAGAATAGATCAAAACTCCAGAAGTAGAGCAAAGCAACGAGGAGATAGACAGCTTAGCAGATGCAGAGTTCAAAACACTGGTAATCAGGATGTTCACAGAATTGATTGAGCTCAGTCCCTAATGAAGGAGGACATGAAAGCTATACACAGTGAAATAAAGGAAAATATGCAGGGAACCAACAGTGAAGGGAAAGAAACCAGGACTCAAATCAATGATTTGGAACAGAAGGAAGAAATAAACATCCAACTGGAACAGAAAGAAGAAACAAGAATTCAAAAAGATGAGGAGAGGCTGGAGAACCTCTGGGACAACTTTAAACATTCCGACATCTGACTCATAAGGGTGCCAGAAGGAGATGAGGAAGAGCAAGAAATTTAAAACTTATTTGAACAAATAATGAAAGAGACCTACCCCTATCTGGGGAAGGAGCTAGACTTCCAGAAAGCCCCGAGAGTCCCAAAGAAATTGGACCGAAAGCGGCATATCAAGGTACATCATAATTAAATTATTCAAGATTAAAGATAAGGAAAGAATCTTAAAAGCAGCAGTAGGAAAGGAGTTACCTACAAAGGAGTTCCCATAAGACCATCAGCTGACTTCTGAAAAAAAACTCTATAGGCAATGAGGGACTAGAAAGAAGTGTTTGAAATTATGAAAGGCAAGGACCTACATCCAAGATTATTCTATCCAGCCAAGCTATCATTTCTAATGGAAGGGCAGATAAAGTGCTTTCTAGATAAGGTAAAGGAGTTCATCATCACCAAGCCTTTATTATATGAAATTATAAAGGGACTTATCTAAGAAATAGAAGAAGATCAAAAACTATGAACAGTAAATTGACAACAAACTCATAACTATAAGTGAGCAACTAGAACAGAAACAGAGTCACAGAAATGGAGATCACATACAGGGTTTTCAGTGGGGAGAGGGAGGGGGAAAATTGGGAAAGAACAGGATATAAGAAGCATAATTGGTAGGCAGAAAATAGACAGCAGAGGGGAGGTTAAGAATAGTACAGGAAGTGGAGAAGCCAAGGATGGACATGAACTAAGTGGGGGGATGTAGGAGGGTGGAGGCTGCAGGGCATAGGGGATAAAGGGGAGAAAAAAATTGGGACAACTGTAATAGCACGATCAATAAAATATACTTAAAAAAAAGTTCATTTGTTTTTTTTCTGTTAGGTGGCTCTAGTAGGCCTTAGTTGTCTTTAACTTTATTCAGAACAATTTGTTAGATTGTATTTTGACAGCTGTCATATCAGCATGCATAAAAAAAAACTTAGACCAAACTGTTGAATTTTTTGTAGCCATTTTAATATTGAAGATGGAAGAAAATAAGTGACATTTTGGCATGGTATACTTTTTTATTTCAAGAAAGTTAAAAACAAGTGAAACGAAAAAAAAGATTTGTGCCATGTATGGAGAAGGTTCTGTGACTGATTAAATGTGTCAAAATGTGGTTTGTGAAGTTTCGTGCCGGAGTTTTCTCACTGGACGATGCTCCATAGTTGGGTAGACCAGTTGAAGTTGATAGTAATCAACTCAAGACATCAGTTGACATAAGCCAGGATGTGAAAGACAAATATATGATCTCACCTATAAGTGAAACATAATCAACAAAACAAAGAAGTTACAACACTATAACCAGAGACATTGAAATCAAGAACAAACTGACAGTAACCAGAGGGGAGGGACAAGGGTAATAATGGGGGGAAGACGGGGAAGGGTCATCAAGGAACATGTATAAAAGACCCATGGACAGAGCCAAAGGGATGGTGGAGTGAGGGTCGGAGGTGGGGTGGGTGGGGTAGGAGAAAGTGGTAGCAGGAAAATGGAGACAACAACTGTACTTGAACAAGAATAAAAATAAAAAATAAAGACATTAATTGAGAACAATCAACACTATACCACGCAGGAGATAGCTAACATATTCAAAATATCCAAATCAATAAAGTTATTGATGAAAGTGAAAAATGTGTCTTTTACTTTACAGAAAAAAACTAAACATAACTTTTTGGCCAACCCAGTATTAATCATGAAAATATCTTTTTGAAAGAGTTAAGTACAAAAATTGCATCATAGCAGACTGGTTTCTCAAATTTTCCTTGAATGACATTGGTATATTACATTTCTGTGCTAGAATTCAGTTCTTTATTTTGTACCCTAAAAATAATTTGTTATTTTGGTATTACTTTGAAAATGGTATTGCTTCTTACTTGATTATACTTATTAATATTCACACTTGGTTCATTAGAAACATTTTTAAACTAGTTAGTAACTGAGTGTAATGTGCTAGTTTTTATTGTATTATGGTGAGTTCTTGATAGGAACTGTATCTGTTAGTTAAGTTATTAATGTGTACAGTTCGCAACCTTGGCCCTGTGTCTAGTCTGTCAGTGGGTTAAGGCTGTCTTTTCTTTTCTCTCTCTTGTCACCAAACCAATGACCATACACACAGATTGCTGTGGTTATGGTAAGTGATCTCCCTTGCTTTAGTCTTCCTCTTTTTTTCTAATTCATTTGGTACATCTCTTGTCATTCTACATGTCACACAAGGTAAAGTCTGTATATTTCAAATCAGTATTCAACTCAAGACCCTGAAGAACCTAGACTCAACTACTCTGTAACACTGTATAGGTGGGGCAAAAGTAGGTTTACAGTTGTGAGTACATGAAACAGAGTTCATTTCTGTATTATTATTTATTAGTCATTGTATTATTTTCTGTATGAACAAGTGTAAGCCCACTTTTACCCCACCCTGTAATCTGTTATCCCTAACAAAAACCTTGCCATCCACCCATGTTGTGGCTGTCTGCTGTATTCTGAACATTCTTGAATTGAAAATATATGTAATCCTTCCATCAACTTCTTGAATAAGGTACCATTATTATCCCCATTTTATAGACAATGAAACTGAGGCACAGATAAGTTAAGTAACTGGTCCAAAGTTCCTCAGCTTCTCTGGAGTGGTCAGAGTTTGTTTCTTCCTGATGTGGGCTTTTTGCACAGCCTTTCTTTGGGGCTACCCCCCCACCCTCAGGTGTCATCTTGAATGAGAATCTGTGGAGTGACTAAGTTCTTCAGTGAGTGACACATGACACCTGTTCATGTGGGTTAGTTATTTACATGGGGGATAGTGTGTCTCAGAGGAGGTTGTATGTTTAACTGAGTGTGTTTAACTGAGGTCATGTGTATTGGAATCGAAGTCTGCTAGCTGATTCTTAGTTTAGACCAGCTGCCCCTGAGTTTCCTTTCCAGCCTACGGGGCATCTGCAGTCCACCCAGCACATTGGGAATAAGTGGGGAGCAGGGCTTGGTTGGGGGAAGCAGTCCCAGAGATTCCATGTCCAAAAGCCTGGAGCTTACTCTCATTCATGGGAAAGTATGAATGTGTGTTTATTCTACTTCATCATTATATGTTTGAGCTTAAGCCACGTATATCAATATATTTTTCAAGGTTTACTCCTCGTGTGATTCCTATACAGCTGACTTTTAGTTATTTAAACATAGCAACTCGATGAGCTGGTTCATAATAGCCACACTTTACAGATAGAAAAAAATTGAGATTCTTAATGCTTAGTAATGTACAAAGGTCACACAGTTAATACATGGCAGGAAAAAACGGCAGAGCTGAGATATGCCTCACTCTCTGAATCCTGTGCTGTTTTCCCTACACTGTATATCCGTACTCTCTGTATAATAACCACGTAAAATAGTTTATACTACTGCTTTAACAGATGAATCAATCTCTCTAACCAGATGATAAGCTAATAGAATGCAAGGACCCTGTTTAGTACTTAGTACTTGCATCTGTCATAAGCACCAAGCACAGCTTTACAAACAGTAAGGTAGAGTTATTTTCATGTGTTAGTTTCACTGAAGCTGGAGGCATTTTGCATGTGATAAAACAGAATTTTAATAGTTAACAAATGAGGTGTTTGCAGGGTGCATGTATCATTTTCATAAAAACAATAAAGTTATTTTTAACCAGTTCATGGAGCATAAAAACTGAATTGTAGACCTAAGCCCACTGTTACTTGTTCCGCAAGATAGCAAAATTTGTTGGCAGGGAATATTTTCAATTTGATGGAGAACCTTTATCATTTTTACATTCTCTGATATCACAGATGAACAGTTGTCGGTACTCTTGTGAGAACTGCACGTGGTTTCCAAGTTATAGGCCATCCACTTTTGTTGTTAGAATTTCATTGAATAGGCCCTGGAGTTTGAACTTCTTTTGCAAATAACCACTTCCTTATCAATGATTGCTGTGTAGTTTTATTCTTAGTTATTTTGGTAATTAGATGAACCTTTGTTATGTTGTTTTCCGTTGTCCTGATCTTTTGAACCCGTGTTCCCCTTAATATCTGATGTCTCCTTGGTTGCAAGTTACTGAAAAACATTGAAATTCATTAAGTGAAAATGAAAAATGTAGTGAAATGTTGGGGGTGGAGGACAGGCAGGAATGCAGCTGGGCCTGAAGAACAACTGCACTGTTAGGGATCTCTCTGTCTCTTGCCTCTACTTCTCTGTCTTGTAGGCTGCTTTCCCCATACGGTGAGGAATATGACCACCACAGTTCCACACTCTACAGTAGCCACCAGAAAGAGACTATCCTGACATTCCCTCTGATTCAGGCCTCCCCAAATCCCAGGAAAGGGTTCTGATTAGCCTAGCCATTCTGGATCGAGCTGGACGTTGTCTCATTTGCCCATCTGGAGTCTGCTGTGACACAGGGCTCAGCAACCTGACCTCCGTGGGACTAATTTTAATTGACCCATTTTGGATTATTGTAGTCTGCTAGCTCATTCTTAGTTTAGACCAGCTACCCCCTGAGTTTCCTTTCCATCTGCAGTCTACCCAGCACATTTGTAAGTCAGAGGGCCAACAAGCCCTGAGTTTCGTGTAAAATGGAAACTCAGGTATCTTGTTGTACCAACTGTGTGTACTGCTGTGGGTGACCTATTTGGATGAGCCTTTTTCTAATAAGAAAAATTACCATTTTATGATAGAATAATACTTTACACATAGAATGACAATAAAAATGCCAGACAAATATTGCTTCTCTTCAAAAGAATGGAATTATTACCTTGCATATCAGTTCATTAGGTCCTAAGGGGAAAAAGCCCCAAAAGAGAAAAATACTTTACATTCATCCCACAAATTTTAAAAGATAAAGTGGGAGACTAAAGGTCACTGTAATTTTCTTCTTACAAACTCTTTTTTGATGTTATTTCTTCAGAATATTAACAGCAGCTGCAACCACCTGGTTCTCTCCTACTGTGTAGAATTATTGAATTTAAAATCAGATTGGATGGTTTTTGTACACTTGCATGTGTTTTTAATTTATAAGAGGATAACTTTTTTGTGCTAAAATGTTTGTTTTGGGAATTTTTATTCCCTGATAACTGTAGGAGAGATGGCTTTATATCTGGTTGGTTATGCTATCACTTCAGTTAAATTTAAAAACCACTGTGAGACTGCTAAAGATGAGGAAGATATATCTTGTGCCCAAGCCCCTGGAAGAGGTGACTCTGTACTCATGGCTGTCCTACCAGACAGTTGTAGGACAACGCTGCCATGTTGGGTCCGTGACACCACTCTGATTCCATTACACACGTACTACAGAGAGCCCAAGTGCAAAGGAACAGAGAGACATTCCCCTTAGTGAGTTTGTGCCTTCAGGGAGCAAGGGGGACATGTGAAACTACCATTCCTGCTGGCCTGCCCAGTTCCTGCATGCCTCTCAGAGTATGAGCATTTTTAGTGTTTGAAGGTATCCGATTTCCACACATGTGCCTTCTAAATGTAAGCCAGCAACAACTTCTAGAGAACAACAGAAGAAAAAGCGATTGGTCCTAATGCTGGAGGGAAAACCCATAGTTGCGTACTTATAGTGGGGCTTTAGAACCATTTTTCAGCAGTGGCTTCCTATGGGATTTCCAAGAGTAACATAGACTATTGGAGATTTTTTCCTCGTATATTGTATTTGGAATTTGCCCCCACATAATACATGATTACACTGAGGTAAATATACAAATAAGGTACATTTCTGTTGCTACATAAAAGGAAGCATTGAATTCTAACTTTGTGCTTGGGGAAAGTGTCAGGGAGGGTGTGGCATGCAGAGCTTTGGGAGAAGAGTCAGATTTTGATGGGGGGGGGCGGGGGAGTAGAAGGGATAAATTGCCTGTTGAGCAAACCACATGAAATAATACTGTGTTGAGGGAATAGTGAGTAGTCTAATAAGGTTAGAAATTTATGGGCTTTATTATACTAGGAGGAGAGTATCAAAAATAGGTTTGAATCATCATGGGAGACCCTTGAGAGTCTTCTCAAGAATTTGGATTTTATTCTTTGTGTTGTGGGAAGCATTAAATTTTTAGTCAGAGATGTACCATGACCAGGAATGGTCTGGATGGAATCCAGGAAGTTCCTTATTATTCTCCACATCTCTTACACCTTCACATCACGCGGGAACAAACTGAGAAGATGTGATCTCTTTCCGGGCATAGCCATTTGTATCCATCAGACCACCTTATTAAGGTGTTTGAACTAGGAGGAGTTGAGGGAGGTAGTGTTAGACTGTCAGCCCACTGTGCTATCATTATTTTTTAAGATTTTATTTATTTTATTTTTAAAGAGAAGGGAAGGTAGGGAGAAAGAGAGGGAGAGAAACATCAATGTGTGGTTGCCTCTCATGTACCCCCTGCTGGGGACCTGGCCCGCAACCCAAGCATGTGCCCTGACTGGGAATCAAACCAGGGACTCTTTGGTTGGAGCAGGCCTGCAATCAATCCACTGAGCTACACCAGCCAGAGCTATTAACATATGCATTATATATTTATAAACCCAGCCATTTAGTGTTATAATTATTGCTTTATGCAGTCTTGTCCTTTAGAGTGAAAATTAAGAGAAAAAGCAAAAAATATGTGTTTGTACAGTCTTTTATATTTACCTTTCATTTCCTGCCAGTTGAAGTTCACATCTGGTGTCATCTCCTTTCAGCCTCAAGAACTTCCTTTAGTATTTCTTTTTTAAATAAAAATGGTGTAAGCTGTATGTCTTTTAAATTTTTATTCATTTATTTTTTAGACAGAGGAAAGTAATGGAGAGAAACATCAATTCGAGAAAGATCAGTCAACTGCCTCCCACACACACCCTGACTGGAGACCAAACGTGCAGCTCAGGCACGCTCCCGACCAGGAGTTGAACTGGTGGCCCTTTGTTCTGCAGGACTGCTCACAGCCAACCCAGCCACCTGCTTAGGGCTTCTTTACTGCTTCTTACAGGGCACATTGGCTTGCAACAAATTCTCTCAGTCTTTGTTTATCAGAGAAGAAATGTATTTCACGTTCATTTCAAAAGAGTCATCTTGCTGGGTATAGAATTCTTAGGAGACATTTTTCTTTCAGGAATTTGAGTATGCCATTAATGCCTTGTGATTTCCATTGTTTCTGATGAGAAGTTAACCATTGACTGTTTTATTGTTCCCTTGTATAATCTTTTTTTCTGTTTTAATGATTTTCTTTGTTTTTGACATTTAACAATTTGACTAAAATGTGCCTAAATATGGATTTTTTTTTATTCTAGGTTAAGGTTCATTGAGCTTCTCCAATCTGTGAATTGGTGTTTAATATAAAAATTGGTAATTTTTTGACCATTATTTCTTCCCATTTTCCCAGTTCTTGGTACAGATCTCCTAAAACCTTGTAATTTTCTTTTTTAAAAATATATTTTATTGATTATGCTATTATAGTTTTCCCATTTCCCCCCTTTATTCCCCTCTGCCCTGCACAGCCCCTCCCACCCACATTCCCTCCCTTCAGTACATGTCCATGGGTCATACGTATAAATTCTTGGGCTTCTACATTTCCTATACTATTCTTAACCTCCCCCTGTCTATTTTCTAGTTACCATCTATGCTACTTATTCTCTGTACATTTTCCCCCTCTCTCCTCCTCCCACTCCTCTGTTGCTAACCCTCCATGTGATCTCCATTTCTGTGGTTCTGTTCCTGTTCTCGTTGCTTAGTTTGTTTTTCATTTTTATTTTTGTTTTTTTTTTTTAGGTTCAGTTGTTAATACCTGTGAGTTTGCTGTCATTTTACTATTCATATTTTTTATTGTTGTTGAAGCACAGTTTTCTGCCTTTTCCCCTGACCCCTCCCTACCACCCCAGCTCTACCTACCTCCCCTGTTTCCACCCCTCCCTTGTTATTGTCCATATATCCTTTATAATTGTTCCTGTAAACCTTTTTCCCTTTTTCCCCATTATCCCCCCCCCCTTCTAGTCATTGTCAGCCTGTTCTCGATTTCAGTGTCTTTGGCTATGAGATCTCTTTTGATGAGATCCCATTTGTTTATTTTTTCCTTTATGTCCTTTGCTCTAGGGGACATATCAGTGAAAATATTGCTGCATGGAATATCTGAGATTTTCCTGCCTATGTTCTCCTATAGAACTTTACTGGTATCATGACTTATATTTAAATCTTTTATCCATCTTGAATTTATTTTTGTGTATGGTGTAAGTTGGTGCTTGAGTTTCATTTATTCGCATGTAGCTGTCCAGCTCTCCCAACATCATATGTTGACGAAGCTATTTTTACTCCATTTTATGCTGCTGCCCCTTTGTTGAATATTGATTGACCATAGAGACTTGGCTTTATTTCTGGGCTGTCTATTGTTCATATTTTTTGTCTTCTTTTTCTTAGATAAATCTCTTTAACATTTCATATAATAAGGGCTTAGTGATGATGAACTCCTTGAACTTGACCTTATCTAGGAAGCACTTTATCTGCCCTTCTACTCTAAATGATAGCTTTTCTGGGTAGAGTCATCTTGGATGTAGGCCATTGTCTTTCATGACTTGGAATACTTCTTTCCAGCCCCTTCTTGCCTGCAAGAATTCTTTTGAGAAATCAGCTGTGCATTTGGAAGGTTGGCTATCTCTTTGTTTCTCAGTTGTATTTTTTCTGCAGCTTTGAAGTGTTCCTTTATTTGGGCTTTTTTTTTTGGTCTGGCCATGCCTGTTACATAGTAAGGGGTGGAGCCTTAGGTGTCCACCAGGGTAGGACAACCCACATGGCTGCGTTTTGATGCTGTATGTGGGGGAGGGGTCTGAGAGGGAACAGTGTCACTTGCTCTGCTCTCTGCTGGGTTTCAGTCACTTCCTCGTCTGCCCACAAGCAAATTGGGCCCTTCTGGTGCTGATCCTGGGTGGGTGGGTTTGTGTATGTTCTGGGACCCTGTAGGTCTCTCCAATGAACTCTCCTGTGAGGCTGGAAGCTTTTCCTGCTGCCACTTCTACCCTCACAGGTTTTTTTCAGTCAGAGGCTTTGAGACTCTATTTCCCTGTGCTGGAACCCTGGGTTGCGCAGTTTATTTTGCTCCCTCGTTGTTCCTCTTGGTTTATGTACACGCAAATGTGCGTCTGCCCAGTCCGCGAGCCATTGCCTCTCCTAGTCCTCTAGCCACGGCCTTTCCTCAGTCCTCTCCACCCAGCTGCCCGTTCCACCCCTCCTACCAGTCTGGATGAATGTTGTTTCATTAACTCCTTGGTTGTCAGACTTCCATACAGTTCGATTTTCTGTTAATTCTGGTTGTTTTTTTGTTTTTAAATTTGTTGTTTCGCTTTGGTTGTGTGAGGAGGCACAGCGTGTCTACCTACACCTCTGTCTTGGCCAAAAGTCAAGCCTTGACTCATCTAAAGCCTTGTAATTTTCTAAGTGCTGAGGGTACCAAGAGCATCTTTTGAATTTGGTCTTTAACTTAGTTCTTGACATGTAGCTTCTAAATCCTTTGGAATTTCCTGGATTATAGGAGTGTCTCTAGTGAGGTGACTCTTGGTGGGCTCTTGGATAGTTTCAAGATGGGAGCTGGTCACCAGAAAGACCAAGCCATATGTGGAATCTTAGAATTTTGAGCTTCTTTCCCCATCATCTAAGAAGGGGAGAGTATCTGGAGATGAAGTTCATGATCAATCATGCATATGTGATGAAGCCTCCATAAAAATCCCAGAAGTATGGAGTTTAGTGAACACATCTACGTGCTAGAAGGGGAGCTTACCCTAGCTCCCCTGGAACAGGCGCTCCTGCCCTCAGGACCCTTCCAGACCTTGTCCTCTGTATCTGTTTATCTTTCCCTGAATTCTGTGAGCGATTCTAGAAGTGATCAAATTTGAGGAGAGGGTGAGGTAACCTCTAGTTTTGCTGTGTTCGACAGATGTTGTGGGTAACCTGGGTACCTGCCACCTGCTATTGGCATCTGAAGCGGGTAGTCTTATGGAACTGAACTCTTACCTTGTGGGGTCTGGCTCCAGGTCGATAGTGTCAGAATCGGGTTGAAATGTAGAACATCCAGCTGGTCTTGGAGAATCAGCCAGTGTGGAAATGACCCACATATCTGTGTCAGAAGTGTTGTGAGTGTGGTAGTAGCTTGAGTAAATGAAAAACACTCATTTGTTTCTCCTATATACTCCCACTTGAAATTTCTAACTTGAAATTCAGTAGTTTTCTCTGAAGTGCTTCTCAGTTTATTGTATATCTTTAATTGATTTTGAGTCCTGAAATGCTTTTTGTTTTTCTCTGAAAATTTCATCTTGCTTTGTCATTGCTTTTGGGGCAAGGATTTGCTGTACCCCTCACTCTGCTGTACTGCACCCCTGCCGGTGGTTTTTAAGCATTCAAGGCTAAAGGAAGCTGTGTTATTATAAAATTGAGGTAGACATTAAGTCTGTATTCTTTTCTTTTAATCCTCACTGAGGATATATTTATTGATTTTAGAGAGACAGGAAGGGAGAAAGAGACATACTGATGTGAGAGAAACATCAATTACCTCCCATATGTGCCCTGACCAGGAGTCGAACACACAACCTTTTTGGTGTATCGGATGATGCTCCAACCAACTGAACCACTCATCCAGAGCTAAGTCAGTATTGTTTTAGAATTTTTACTAGAATATTTTTAGGTTTATAACAATATTGCTAGTGAGATTGAAGAAGACCCAGGAAGGCACAAATAGGAAAAATAGAATCATTGCAGTCATACTACCAAGAAACAAACACAAACTTTCTTGTCTGCCCTATCAGACTCATGCATCCTTTATGTGGGCTGAAATCATACACCTGGCTTGAAATCTGCTTTTAAAAAAAACCCAAACTAGTAAGATTTGGTAACGTTTACCTTTGTCATTAGATATTCTTATAAAACAAATTTTAAGTGTCTGCATAGTATATCAATAGTATATATGGATAGCTATCATAATTTATTACTTGTTTATTTTTAGAACTGAGGTTTCTTCTGTTTTCAACTGTCATCTCTTTAGATCAAGTTACTTGAAGATCACTTGCTGAATTGGACATGGATATTTTTTTCTTTTTTTTTGCTTAAATATATTTTTTAATTCATTTTTTATTTTACATTTTTCCATCACCATTTATCCCCTATACCTTCTTCCACCTCCACCTATGCCCCTTTCCCCACAGTCACCACACTTGTCCGTGTCCATGAGTTCTTTCCCTTTTTTTCTTTTTTGCTCAATTCCTGGCCCCCCCAAGCCTTTCCCCACCTCCAGCTTTTCCCCACCCTCTGCCGATTGCTTGCTTTCTGTGAGTCTGTCTTTATTTTGCTTTTTAGTTCAGTTTGTTTGGTATGTTCCTCATGTGAGTGAAATCTCATTAGTACTTTTTTTCTCTGACTGGCTTATTTCAGTTGCATAATATTCTCCAGGTCCATCCATGCTGTGACAGGAACATTTTCAAGGCTTTTAATATTTTCACACTGACTTCTCTACCCCACTCCTAGTTTAGCATTTCACCAGCAGTGTATGAAAAAGTTCATTCTAATCTATGTACCCCTTCTAAAAGTGGGTTTTATTAAAAAACTAACTTGGCTCATTTATTATATTTAAAAGACAGGTTCCAGCACAAATAATGCCCCTATTTATTATAAAATCTTTCATTACAAAATCATAAGCATGTAATTCTGTATCACACTTAAGCACACCATATGACATTTTAGGTGAAATGTTAAAATTAAAACTATAAATTATTACACCCATTTTACTACCCTACGAACCACACTCAAATGGGTGTTACTTCTGCTGGACCTTGTATTTAATTGCTGTTTTATTTCCACATCTCCTGTCTTATTGTCTTCATATTATTTTTTCTTTTTAATTAAAAATTCATTTCAATTCATTGTCATTTATCACCTTGCAAATTTTGACTTTTTAAAAAAGTTTCCCTTTAAAAAGTCGAAATGGAAATTGTCTTCAAGAAAATCTAGTTAGGCCTCTTACAAGGAGTTACGTCTTTTGAATTTAATTAATGAGAAAGCTTGACTGAATTGCCTTCATATGTGTGTGTATGTCTCTGGATATTGATATGTGTTTTCTGTCACAATTTGGTCATATTTTCTTAAAATAGCATTGAAATTCTTTTTAGATTTCTGATGATCACATAGAGAGCCTTGATTGAAATATGTTGCCCAGATGTTCACATTTGGTAGTTTTATTACTAAACTTGGAAACCAAAAATTGACTAAACTGTTTTCCTATAATTCTGGCTATACTTAAGTCCATATTTAGCATCCCAGAACCATCTGGTCAAATGATACTGGTTCTGAAAACTCAATAAATTACAGAAATCCCTGTGGTGGTTCTGTTTCTATACTTTTCTTATAGGTACATGTTAGGCACATAAGTCTGAAAATCAGCAAACAATTATTCAGAAGCTTCAAGAGCTCTAGCTTTACTGCATCTGGAGAGCAAAATTGTATTTTGATAAATGTGGGTATATTATGTATTATCAGCTAGTATTTATATTCATATTACTTTAATGTGATTCAAGTCCTCAGACCAAAATAAAATGTCATGAGATGATGACATTATCTGAACTATTACAGCATTTGCAAAAATTCTTAGGAAGCTGTTAGTGTTTTTAATCAAAGGATCAGAATTCTTTTTTGATTTCTCCTTGGCTCTTAATTTTTGAAAACCTATAACCATCAGGGGACTTCCGGCAAGATGGAGGCATAGGTGGAAACACTGTGCCTTCTCCCACAACCAAGTTTGGATACAACAAAAGTTTTGGTGAACTACCACACATCCAGAGGCCAGAGAACCGAATTATACGGAAGTCCGACAGCTACAAACTGTTCAACGAGGACGGTAAGAGGCAGAACCAGCAGCAGAGCTGGGTCAGCCAGGGCAGATCTAGGAGCGCAGGCAGCCCGGACCTAGTCGGGGTGTGGAACAGACTGACCAAGGTCGCACACTCTCGCACAGTGAGACAGACCACACAGGCCCCAGGGGGCAAACCCAGTGGTGGAGGGCTGACAGTGGTGGCACACCCGCGTGCCGAGGAGCGGGGCGCGTGGCCCTGGTGACGGTGGTGGCTGCGGTGCTGGTGGGGGTCGCGGGGGCGGCGGCGGCGGCGGCTGCGGGCGCTGGAGAGAAGCCATTGTCCCTACAACCCAGCGACTGAGTTGCCCTGCTCAGGTGAAAACCTAGGGCTCCGTTCCTGCTACTTAACAGGCACAAATAGCCCAAAGGATGGCTCAAGAAGAACTCAAAGTCCCAGAGCCAATAACTCTAAGCGACCAACAGATTGCCAGCCTCTCAGAAGCCCAATTTAAAACACTATTTATTAGGATGCTCACAGAATTGGTAGAGTACAGTCACAAATTAGAGAAACATATGAAGGCTAAACTAATTGAAATGAAGGGAGATGTCCAGGAAACCAATAGTGATGGAAAGGAAACTGGGACTCAAATCAATGGAATGGACCAGAAGGAAGAACGAAACATCCAACCAGAAAGGAATGAAGAAATGAGAATTCAAAAAAATGAGGAGAGGCTTAGGAACCTCCAGGACATCTTTAAACGTTCCAACATCCGGATTATAGGGGTACCAGAAGGGGGAAAGAAACAGCCACGAGTGGAAAACGTATTTGAACAAATAATAAAGGAGAACTTCCCCAGTCTGGCAAAGGAAATAGACTTCCAGGAAATCCAGGAAGCTCAGAGAGTGCCAAAGAAGTTGGACCCAAGAAGGAACACACCAAGGCACATCATAATTACATTAGCCAAGACTAAAATGAAGGAGAGAATCCTAGAAGCAGCAAGGGATAAGGGGACAGTCACCTACAAAGGAGTACCCATCAGACTGTCAGCAGATTTCTCAAAAGAGACCTTACAGGCAAGAAGGGGCTGGAAAGAAGTATTCCAAGTCATGAAATCCAAAGACCTACAGCCAAGATTGCTTTATCCAGCAAAACTTTCATTTAGAATGGAAGGACAGATAAAGTGCTTCTCAGATAAGGTCAAGTTCAAGGAGTTCATCATCACCAAGCCCTTATTATATGAAATGTTAAAGGGACTTATATAAGAAAGAGATGATGAAAAATATGAACAGTGAAAGGACAGCAAACGCACAGTTATTAACAACCACACCTAAAACAAAAGCAAACCAAGAGGACAGCTAGATCAGGAGTGGAACCATAGAAATGAAGAACACATGGAGGGTTAGAAACAGGGGGGTGGGAGGAGGAGAAGGGGGGAGAAGGCACAGAAAATAGCATAGATGGTAGGTAGAAAATAGATAGGGAGGAGGGTGAGAATAGTGGGGGAAATATAGAACCTAAAGAACTTGAGACACGTGGTTATAAACTAAGGGGGGGAGAAGGGTGGGGGAGGGAGTGTGCGGGTGGAGGGGAAAGAAGGGGGGGAGTAGAACAACTGTAATGGTATAATCAATAAAATATATTAAAAAAAAAAGCTATAACCATCAAATACAATTCTCAGAAGTCCTTATTAGAGCCTTTTCAGCAAAGCACATTATAATTTCTGTGACATGCCCTCTGGTACAGATGATCTAGTTACTGTTCGCTGTTTAATAGTTCTGGAGAATTTCAGTGAGGAACTGTAATGATTAGCATCTGGCTGTAAAATATTAATGGTTATCCAAATTTATTCTCAGAGTTATTCGCTAGGTTCTTTGTATTTTATCTACTTTTCTGATGATCCTTGGTCATTTGTAAGTTTTTATACTTTCTCTTTAAGAAAAATTTACTTGGAATAGATTATTTAGAAAATATGCAAAGATTAGGCCCTTTGATTACATGCACTTTCCCTATCTTGGATCCTGCACATTGTTAACTTTCTTATATCCTTACTGATGAAAGGAACATTAGTAGCCATGGGGACCACTGTTCTTTGTAAGAGAGAAAGAGGGCTCGTGGTGTGCGCTCCATTCTCTGAACCCCACAGGCTCCTCATTGTGTATGAACCGTGGACTTACGTCAAGTAAGATATCTTACGTCGTGTAAGATACCTTCAGGTTCTGGATTCACCCTCACAGGTACATTCATACTGACATGGTTTTCTGTATAAACCTACTGAGTGGTTTGTCCTATAAACTGTGCCATATTCCTTATAAATGAGTTAATTATTAAAAGAGGCAGTGGATGTTTTATACACTGAATGCATACATGTAGATTATGTAGTGGAAAGAAAATGCATTGGAGATAGATTCAATGATTGGGTTCATAACTAAAGTTTTTAAATACATTGGAATTCAAGTATAGAATAAAAATTGCACATACATGGGTTCAACACAGTTAGGGCTTTTTTTTTTTTGGAGGAGGTTTTGAAGAAAAATTCATACATTTTTGGAAACAGATTAAGGAATATTTTGTTTTCTGTAACTTTAATAATAGGGAAAGACCAAATGAACACATTTTCATTTGTCTGAAGCTCTATTGCTGCTTATTTATGTGACTCAGTGACACTGATTCAATAGTATCTTAAACATGATACTTGTTTGTAAGATATGTATGATTCTTCATTGTACAGTCACTTAAAGAGCAGTGGTGTACAGGTGGAAAAAAATTGTTTTTAGAAATATAAAAATAATCCCATTGACTATTACAACAAAAATAAATAAAGTACCTAGAAATAAATTTAACCAAAGAGATAAAAGACCTGTACTTGGAAAATTAAGAGTACATTGAAAATGAAATTAAGGAATATGCAAATAAGTGGAAGCATATTCTGTGATCATGGATTAGAAGGATTACCATCATTAAAATGTCAGTACTACCCAAAGTAATCTATAGATTCAACACAATTCCTATTAAGATACCAATGGCAAGTATTCCAAAAATGTATATTGAACCATGAAGACCTGAATAGCCTCAACAATCTCGAGAAAGAAGAATAAAGTAGGACAGACCAGAGGACCTGATATTAAACTATACTATAAGGCCATTGTAACCAAAACAGCCTGGTACTAGTGTAAGAACAGACACATAGATCCCGGAACAGAACAGAGATCCCAGAAATAAACCCAGACTTTTATGGTCAATTAGTGTTTGACAAAGAAGGGCAGAATCTTCAATAACTGGTGTTGGGGAAATTGGACAGGTACATGGGAAAACAATTAAACTAGATCCCCAACTTAAACTATACATAAGAATAAACTCAAAGTAATAAAACACTTATATGTGGGCCATAAAACAATAAAAAATACTAGAAGCAATCATAGGTAATAAAATATCATGTCTGAGAGCAGTATTTTTGCTGATATGTCTCTTAGGGCAAGGGAAATAGAGGATAAAAATGGGACTATATCCAACTAAAAAGGTTTTGCACCACAAAAGAAAACGATCAACAAAATGAAAAGTGAACCCACTGTATGGGAAAACATACTTGCCAATGATACTTCAGATAAGAGGTTCATTTCCAAAATACATCTACAACTCAATATTACGAAGACAAACAGTCCAATTAAAAAATGGGCAAAGGACCTGACTAGACACTTCTCCAAAGAGGACATGTAGATGGCCAGCAGACATATGAAAAGATGCTTAGCATCACTAGTCATCAGAGAGATGCATATTAAAACCACAATGAGGTATCACGTCACACCTGCCAGAATGGCTGTCATAAATAAATCAACAAACAGCAAGGTGTTGGTGAGGATGAGGAGAAAGGGAACCCTTTTGCACTGCTGGTGGGAATGCAAACTGGTACAGCCACTGTGGAAAACAGTATGGACTTCTCCTCAAAAAATTAAGATTGGAGCTGCCTTTTGACCCAGTGATCCCACTTCTGGGAATATAGCCTAAGAATCCTGAAACACCAATTCAAAAGAATATATGCAACCCTGTGTTCATAGCACTCTTTACAATGGCCAAGATCTGGAAACAGCCCATGTGCCCATCAGTAGATCAGTGGATAAAAAAGCTGTGGGACAGCCTGGCTGGTGTAGCTCAGTGGATTGAGCACGGGCCTGCGAACCACATGATCGCGGTTCGATTCCCAGTCAGGGCACATGCCTGGGTTACAGGCCAATTCCCGGCAGGGGATGCATGAGAGGCAACCATACATTGATATTTCTCTCCCTCTCTCCTTCCCTTCCCATCTAAAGATAAGTAAGTAAAATCTTAAAAAAAAAAAAAAAAGCCGTGGGACATTTATACAATGGAATACTACCCAGCTGTAAAGAAAAGAAAATCTCACCTTTTGTGACAGCCTGGATAGACCTGGAGATTACTATGCTAAGTGAAATGAGCCAGTCAGAGAAAGACAAATAGCATATAAACTCACTTATATGTGGAATCTAATGAACAAAATAAACTGATGAACAAAATAGAAACAGAAGCATGGACACATGGAACAGACTGGCCCCTTTCAGAGGGCTGAGGAGAGGTGGAAAGAAGGTGAAGGAATTAACCAAAGAACATTTATGCATAACTCACAGACATTGGTAACAGTGTGGGGATAGCCAGAGGGAAGGGGGTTTGGGGCATAGGTGGACGTGGGTAAAGGAGGGGGTAATGGGGATGTGTATTAGTGTCAACAATAAAAATGAGGGAAAAAATAAATATAAACACATGGGAACTGGTAAATTATGCAGTCTTATTCAAAATACCTCTCAAAGTGCAACAAAGATACTGTTTTGGTAACGAGTCAGGGCAGTTTAGTGAAATGTTTAATAAAGTATATCTGAAATATGAGACAGTAGAATGTTTTATACTGGAAATAGCAGGGAAAAATTATCAGTGTTTTCTTTAGGATTGGTAATTATATATCTGGGATGATTTAAGAACCTACCTGAGTGAAGTTTAAAACAATTCTTTAGAGAATAAGAGGTAGTTTATGAAGGGCTGATTCTTAAAGCCCAATTGATAACTTTGTGAAGAGGTAAACAAAGTAGATTAACTGGAAAATATATTTCTGCCGTTTGTACAAGACAGTGTTATATAGTCTTAACTAAAATCTTTTTAGTAAAATTCTGCTGACATGAACATATATGATCTATTTAAATACTATTTAGGGAGAATGGAGGGGAAAAGGTACAGGGAATAAGAAGCATAATAGGTAGGCATAAAACAGACAGGGGGAGGTTAAGAATGGTATAGGAAATAGAGAAGCCAAAGAACTTACATGTACAACCCATGGACATGAACTAAGGGGAGGGGGAGTGCTGCAGTGTGGCGGGGTATGCAGGGTAGAAGGGAATAAAGTGGAGAAAAAAATTGAGACAACTGTAATAGCATAATCAATAAAATATACTTTAAAAATACTATTTAGTGAAGCTTGCCAACATTTTCTGCAAGATAGGTACATGATGTATATATTGCTTTTTTTGTAGCTGAAATGTAGGCAGCAACACAGTGGATTGCAATAATTTATAGTTTGATGCAGGAATACATTATGTTGTAAATTAAATCTTTGAATATTCATTTAGTATTTGATAGGCAGTTTTAAAGAAAATTGTAGTGATTCTTTTCAGAGTTTATGGACTTTACTCTGAAGATTTTTAAGTCAAGAATTTTTTTCTTTGTTTTTAAGGAAGCTGTGAGGTTGAGCTCAGTGCTCCTTTTATGCCCTTTCTGAGTGAGAGAAAACCTTGGGTTTAGGGCTGTCAGGTAGTTTCTTTGGTCATTAGGGCTTTCACAATATCCTGGTTTTTTCTCCCGTGAGCACATGGTAACATTTTCTTCTCTGTCTCCTTAAAGTTAGGAATGGCTGTGTCTTGTCACATGAAAGTGACATATATTCCTGCTTGGCAGAAGTGACACGTATCATTTCCAGGCAGAAGCTCTAGGAATGCAGGGGAGAGAACATTGTGTTCCCTCTTTGGGTCTCTGGCTAGGCCTAAGTATTAAACTGACATAAGATTAACAAGAGAAACACATACAAATTTTATTGAATTTTTTACATATATACAAGAGCCTTCAGAGGCAAATGACGCCCCAAAGAAGTGATTGAAGCAGGAAGCTTTTATGCCTGTCAGACAAAGAGCAATACATGTGTGAAGAATTGACAAGAGGGGTTGGTACTGTGTTGGTACATTTACATGTACTAAATGATGAAGAAGTAGCGAGATTTGTTTATATGGCCTTCTCAGCTGTAAGTTCCCTGTCTCCAGTGGCAAGGATGTCTCCCTCCTGGTACAGGGAGAGGGTACCTTTGAGATGAGAGGTTTATCTCCTGCTTTCAGGGAAGAAGGGTGACCTTCCTGCTTTTGCTGTTTTCTCAGATGCCTTCAGCTTAACATAGTCATTATACCAAGGGGCCACGATTTGGGGTGCCACATGTTGACCCCATTAAGAGCCAGTCAGCAGTTTGCCATGGGCTTGGTGACTGGTAACATTCCACATTGTGACAGCTTTGTTAGCCTGCAGTCTTTAGTAAAGACCACCTGGAGCAGATGACCCACTGCCCTGAGATAGTCTTAGCAAGAAGTGAACCTTTGTTTTTTGTCACTAAGATTTGGGGATGCTTGTTACTGTAGTATAGGCCAGACCACCCTGACAAATGCAGTTTCTGTTAGTCTAAGGATCAAAAGAAGATAATGCTTTTCTCACCAATAAAAAGAACATTCATTTCTTCAACCATTTTGTTAACATTTATTGTGTGCCAATCATTATTCTAAGTGTTAAGAATACAGCAGTGAACAAAACAAGCTCCTTTTTTTCTCAGTGAACAACTTTCCATTCTTCATTAATTATTTAAGGAGTCTCTTCTCTGAGTCCTTCCTCTGTCCTCTAAACAGCTGGTCACTCCTCTGTCTTCCGTGCTCCTACAGCACTTTGTACATACCTTCATCATGGCATTAATATTATTGTTGATTATTCTATTTCTATCTTGCTTTCTAAGCTGTGGTCTCCTAGACCACAGATGGTTATATGCAGTACATAGGTATCTATAATATTTGAAGTAATATAAAATATATAGGCAAAACAATTTTTACCTTATTCATAATACCTAATGATAATATATGTTTTGAATTATTCTTTTACTCTTTGTATTATCTCCTGCATTTCATAAATAATTTTTTGTTTTTTAAGTTAAATTTATTGGGATGATATTGGTTAATAAGATCATACACATTTCAAGTGAACATTTTTCTGATACATGATCTGTATATTGCATTGTGTACCCAACACCCAAAGTCGAATAATCTGTCACCATATATTTTGCCCCCTTTACTATCCTTCCACCCCCTTTCCTCTGGTACCCAACATACTGTTGTCTGTGTCTATGAGTGGAATCATAGTGGTTTTTAGATTTTTCTGAGTCACTTAGTTCACTTAGCATAATAGTTTCAAGTTCCATCCATGTTGTCACAAATGGCATTGTTTTATCTTTTCTTATGGTTGAGTAGTATTCCATAGCATATCTTCTTTATCCAGTCCTCTATCAATGGACACTTTGGTTGTCTCCATGTCTTGGCCACCTTGAATAATACTGCAATGAATAGGGCGTACACATATCTTTGTGAATGTTTTTTAGTTTGGGGGGTAGGTACCCAAAAGGAGGATTGCTGGGTCATATGCTTATTCTTAATTGTTTGAGGAGCTGCCATACTGTTTTTCATAGTGTCTATATCAGTTTTCATTCCTACCAGCAGGGAGTGGGGGTTCCCTTTTCTCTATAGCTTCTCCAACACCTGTTATTTGTCTTGTTGATGATAGCCATTCTAAAAGTTGTGGGATGGTATCGCATTATAGTTTTATTTCCCTGCTAGTGAAGTTCACCATCTTTTTCTGTCTGTTGGTCATTTGTATGTCTTCTTGTGAGAAGAGTCTGTTTAGATCCTCTGCCCATTTTAAATCAGATTGTTTTGTGTTGAGTTGTATGAATTCTTTATACATTTTGGATATTAACCCCTTGTCAGAGCTGTTGTTTGCAAATATCATCTCCCATTCAGTAGGTTGCCTTTTTATTTTGGTGGTGGTTTCATTGAATTGCTTCAGCAGTTGCGGTCCTGAATTCTCTCATTTATATCACATATTTCCATTTCAGTAAGTTTGTTTTCTGGAGATTTTTTCATTTTCTTTCTGAACTGCCTTGCAGCCTTGGTTGTTCATGGTAGTTGATGGATTACTTCTCTGTCTAAGCATCTACGTATGAGTAGTACTTCTCTAATAGATTAACCCGAAGAGGTCTTTCTATTATTTTCCAGTAGGTGGCACTGAACCACAAAGTTTTTTAGCTCTCTAGCACTCTGGCTTTTCAGATCTCCATGGGTGAAGATGATTTTCCTGGGTAGATGATTCCCTCCCCCATGAAGTGGTTGCCCTGGTCCCAGGTGACCAACCCCACAGGGAAATACAGTGGGCAATGGGGCTCCAAATCTGTGAAGTCCCAGTGCCATCCCCAGAAGCCAGATGCTGCCATCACTATAGCAATGACAGGTGGGGGTGAGGTGGGCTGGGGGAATGCAGCTGGCTTCTTTGTTGTTTTGCCTTTCCAATTATGGTGATCTTGGACCACTCTGTGGTCCCCCTTGTGTCTCAGCTCCAGGCCCAGTCACAGAGTGCACCCTTTGTTCAGGGAATAAAGTGATTTTGTAGTATTAGTTCTCCGGTTTGCAGGTAATGTGCTCCACAACCCAACACCAAAGGTGAGGGGAGGCACAGGTCTGGGAGGTCACGAGGTGGCCAGATGTGGCTTTTCTTCCGTTGAGAATGCCAACTGCCCAACAACTGCAGCCAGACTTCTGTGCTCTTCTCTCTCGCCTCGGTCTCTGGGCTCAGCTTCTGCTTCTACTGCCCTCTCCTGCAGGAATGCTGCCAAATTTCTTGGCTCCTCCTGGCTGAAGGGAATTCCAGCCACAACCTGATTCCTTCCCTTTCCAGGCCGAGCCCTACCAGGAGCGTCCAGCTGTAGGGCTGTGTTGCTGGCTCATCTCAGCTTTTCTCCCTTCTTGTTTCTCCAGTTCACTCCCACTTGCCTATCTTTAGATGTTCCAAAGTGCGATTTCTACGGTGTGTTTGTGCATTGAGTGTGGAATCTTTTGTTGAATTGTAGCTGTTGAAATTGTTGAAACTTCAAGGAGAGGGACCAAGGGGATCTGTCATGCCACCATTCTTCTGACATCCACAGTTTTTTAAATCTTTTTAAATTTTATTTATTTATTTATTTATTTAAAAGATTTATTTATTTATATTTAGAGCCGGAAGGAAAGGAGAGAAGGAGAGAAATATGAATGTATGGTTGCCTCTCGTGAGTCCCCTGCTGGGAACTGGCCTGCAACCCAGGCATGTGCCCTGACTGGGAATCGAACTGCGATTGTGTGGTTCGCAGGCCCGTGCTCAATCCACTGAGCTACACCAGCCAGGTATTTGTTTATTTTTAGAGAGAGAGAAAGAGGGAGAGAAACATCAATGTGTAGTTGCCTCTCGAATGTCCCCTACTGGGGACCTGGCCCATAACCCAGGCATGTGCCCTAGACTGGGAACTGAACTGGCGACCCTTTGCTTCACAGTCCGGTGCTCAATCCACTGAGCCACACCAGCCAGGGCTGGTAGTTCTTTTTGTTTTGTTTTTTTAAATGAGTAAGTAAGACTTCTTATGGGTCCTTTCGCTTGAGTATGATTTAGGATCAGAATGTGAACTTCTGTATTTTTGGGGCACATGCCAAATGCTTTGCTTTGTGAATTCAAATTTAAGATTGTGGACCTGAAGGACTGTATCTGCCGAGAAGGACTCCTTGTGGTTAATTGGGCACAAATTCATAACTCAAGTCTAGCAGCTGTTGCCCTCAGAGGCCTCTCACATGCAGTAGTATTTCAGGGAAAAGATGTAGACTGAACGAACTATCAGCCTACAAAACAAAAGTACTGTGCTCCTGCCTTCAGTATCAGCCCTTATCAAGGAGTTTCTGGTATCCTTTGTGTTCCAGTGGGCTGAGACCTGCCCCATTCAGTCAGAACTGCACAGCCGTATCTCCATTGCATCTAAACTGACCAATCAGAGTTGCTCCATAACGGCTGTCAGAATGTGTGAAGCCAGCCAGTCAGGAAAGTGCTTTTGTGCCCAGACAGCATGTGTGGAGTCATCCTTTGCATAAAAATGGACCTATTGGGAACCAGGGTGGGAACTCTCTCTGTATATAAGCAGTTCTCCCACTTGTCTCTGTGGAGCCCAGTTTTGGTGTCCAGCAGAAACTACATTTCTCCAGTTTTCGAACCATTCACCTGAATATAGTTTCTCCTTTTTCTGCACCCCAGATTAGGAACTCTTGTTGACATTGGCTTGGTAACAGACAAGAATATTGCTTAATCTTGTGTTAACAAGATTATCACTATTGTGTCAGAGAAGATATGGAGCAAATTACATTGACAGAAATGTAAATGAGTGGGGGGAGGGGAAAGTATATTGACTTGTCATTTTTCCTCTTCCGTCTACTTAGCTCTAATTAGTATGTTCTTATACCAACGTTGTAGGCATAAGAACATTCTCAATTTTATTTTCATAGGCACATCTCCTTTTTAGATTTTTCCCCTTAATAGTCCCCAATGACATTTTAATACCACAGATACACTGTATATCCCTGTGTGTGCCTATGTGTGTGTGTGTATATATATATCAGTGCTGTATGTGAAAAAAATACTTTTTGACCCCTCCCCTAACTGTCTTGTCTGAGAATGCATGCCTTAAACTAATCTCTGTAAAAGGTAATTTTTTTTCCCATTGTAGAAGGGCATTTCCACTTCAATAGGCTAAGTTTAACCATATTAAATCAGAACTCTGTTGTCTGATGCACCTGTGCTTTTATAATACCTTTATTTGAAGATGATTATCATTTAAATAAGTATGCTAAAATCTTAATGTACTGAGAACATTGGAAAAGTAAATTTTATATTTTTTATAGAAGTCAATTTTTTTCTAGGCTAACAGCCTTTAAAGCATGCAGTGTTTCTGTACAGGCTACATTTGCTTTTTATTCGTTCAACAAATATTAAGGGTGTACCATGTGTAAGAGTCTGCACCAGGTGCTGAGACCCATTGGCTCATGGAATTCAGTTTGGTTCCCTTATGTTTTGTTAGCTTTGCTAATGTGGGTATGCAAACTTGTCCAGTGCAGAGTTGTTTTGACTGTACTGCTTTTTATGCATTACCAACAGAGCATAGTGGGTACTTCATGAAAGACCCTGGGAGTTGGTGTGAGATGTAAGCAAGAAAGATACTTGGTCTTTGTCCTGCATGCCTGGCATTGAGTTCCAGAAACCCTTGTTAGTATCTCCTTAGTGCTGAATTTCTTTGGTGAGCTCCTGAGGAGCTCCTGGACTCTTCAGAATGGGTGCTGGTTACTGGAAAGGCCAAGCTCTGATTAGAAACTTAAAACTTTCAGCCCAACCTTGGGCTGTGTAATGAGGCCTCCATAAAACCCCCTAAACAGGTTTCAGAGGGCTTCCAGATTGGTGAACAAACACATTGAGGCGTTAGGCAGTGGGTGCAGTAAAGACAGCTTGGGGGCTCTGTGCCACCCCTACCTGCCACTTTCCATGCTACCCCCATTTCTTGCCCTCTGCCTCTCATCTTGGCTCTTCGTAAGTATCTTTTATAATAAACTGGTAAGAGTAAGAAAAGCATTTTTTTTTAGTTCTGTCGGGTAATTCTAGTGAATTATCAAACCTGAGGAGGGGGTTGGGGAACCTTCAGTTTATAGCTGGTTGGTCAGAAGTATGGGTAGCCTGGGAATTGCACTGGTGTCTGAAGTGGGGCAATCTCGTAGGGCTGAGTCCTTTCACTTGTGACATCTAACGTAACTTTAGACAGATAATGTTAGAATTTAATTGAATTGTTGGACACCCAGTTGATGTCAAAGAGTTGAAGAAGTGGTGTTGGAAAAGATAACATATTTAATACCCGTCATGGATCACTATATCTCTATATCTGTCTGTCTACCTATTTACCTATTTTCACCTACCTATTGAATTATATGAAGAGATTGAGGGCAAGACCCCAAAAGATGCAAAGTCAGTGTAATTCCTACTTTCGTGTTCTGTCTTGCAAACTGTGACAGATGGCTGACTGCACCATAGTATGTTATACTCTCTGCAGTGTGAGAATGTACTTAAATTATTGGACCATTCTAGATAACTAATGCATTATCCAAATACATATATGCACAACATAAAAGGAAAACCTCAATATTGGGTTCACTTAAACAAGAAGACTCTGTCCCTCAGTTTTGTGTAATTACCAAAGTATTATATATCATTTCAAGCTTGTATTTCAGATTGCCCAGGAGGGATGGGGCAAATACATTTCAGAAAGAAACGAGGAAGCTCAAATTATCTGGAGACCATAGTTTGACCATAGAACATTTCATTCATTCATTTATTGGATAGTTACTGAGCTCCTAATCTCTGTGCTAGGCCCTTTGGTGAACAGGACAAAAGGTCCTCATTTTCTGTCCCAATTATCATTAGCCTCATTATCTTTCTTGTCCCAATTTCTTGGACAAATGGTGTAGGACATTTTACCATAAATGCCAAGAACTAAATCATTTAATACTGGCACAATAAATGTTCAATGAATTGGATAGTTCAGAATCAAACAGTAAACATGTGATAAAGTAGATGTCACAAGTCAGGAGGGTATTAAATAGCAAATAATAGTGGAACAATCAGTAAGTTATTTAGGAAAAAAATAGATATCCTTCATGGTTTTTAGTCAGAGTTTAGTGCTTCAAACTTAGAAATTATCAGGTTAAGATTTTCCTCTGTGAATTAAATTGTAAGATCAATGATAATGGGCTGGAGGATATATATGCTTATAACAAGTTACCTTAAAAAACCAAATACCTTACCTGCTGTATAATCACTTCATTGAATGTATTCATTTCATTAGCAGAGCTTAATTCATAGGCCCCATATTCACAAGGGCCTCAATGTTGGTTTAATGTTCTGTTGTTGACCTCTTGATATTCTTAATTTTTAAAAATGGTGCCTTTGTTTTTGCATTGAGTCCTGCAAATTTTGTAGCACTCCTGCCTGTGAGATTGGCCATTTATGGAAACAGAAAGTTACAGAGCCCAGCTTCGGAAGTAGATGTCCTCATGCTTTTAGGGAGAGTTGTAGCCAACAAAATGAAATGGTCTAGGCCACATTAGCAGGACCATCTGTTGTGTAAGTGGATGCCTCAGTCTGTCCCAGGTGATGCCATCAAACATTCATTTTATTTCACAAACTCTCTTCCTCCCCTTTCCTTTCCAGTAAGCAATCTTTTAATTGTGATTCGGCTTCTTCTGTGGTCTTCCTGCAGGTAGAAAGCTGGCTAGTCATGCTGACTCCCTATTTGATTCAAGAAGTTAGTTATAAATTGGCATTTTGGTGATATGCATCAGTTAGGTTCTTTAGTAAGGAGCCTGCCCTTTAGAGACAGGCCTCCTGTAGATTTCTGAGACAGAAGGCTGAAGTCCAGGCATTGTGCTGGTGAATTCATCAAAGCAGTTGAGTGCAGAACCATGGTTAAAAACGGGGGCTTTGGACTCAGCCAGCCAATTCTGGGATCAAGTATGGTGCTGTGGTACTACAATATGTGATTCTGGCCAAGATATGTAACCTCTGTATATCCTAGTCTTTTATCTGTCAAGCAGTGACATACCTGTCTGAGGGTTGTGAGGTTGAATGAGAAAATATACACTAGGTCAGGGTTTCTCAACCTTAGATCTATTGACATGTTGGAGGGTGTGTGCAGCAGGGCACTGTCCTGTGCATTGTAGGATGTTTAGCAGCATCTTTGGCCTTTTCCAGTAGCTTTCTCCTCAGCCCTCATAGGTGTGACAATCAAAATGTCTCCAGACATTGGCACATGTCCTCTGGGGACCAAATTTGTCCCTGGTTAAGAATCACTCACTGGCCTAGGTATATAGAACAATGCTTGGAGATGAGAAAGGTAATGGCAGGTTTTAGAATAATAATGGTAATAGTAGTACTAATGATGATAATATTCTTTTTTTGTTTTGCAATCTCTGCTTTATCATTTTCTTAAACTATTTTTTATTTTAAATTACGGTTGACATACATTACATTAGTTTTAGGTGTACACCCTAGTGGTTAGACATTATATAACCTAAGTGATCATCCTGATAAATCTCACACAGTCTGACACCATGCACAGTTATTAGACTATTGACTATATTCCCTATGTTGTACTTTACATCCTCTGACTATTTTGTAACAACCAATTTGAATTTCTTAATCCCTTCACCCTTTTTGCCCATCTCCCTGCCTTCCCCCAACCCAATCTGGTAGTCATCAAAACATTTTGTGTATCTATGATTCTGTTTCTTTTCTGCTTGCTCATTGATTTTGTGTTTCTAGATTCCATTGTTGATAGATGGGTGTTGATTGCCATTTTATTGTCCATATTTTTATTGTTCTTCTTCTCCTTCCCCTCTTCTCCCTTCCTCCCTCCTGCCCCTTCACCCTTTAACATTTCTAATAATACTGTTTTGATGAACAGTATTATTAGTGGTGATGAACTCCTTTAGCTTTTTCTTGTCTGGGAAACTTTATCCCTCAATTCTAAGTGATAGCTTTGCTGGGTAGAGTAATTTTGGTTTTAAATTCTTGGTTTTCATCGCTTTAAATATTTCTTGACACTCCCTCTGGCTTGTAAAGTTTCTTTATAGAAATCAGTTGACAGTCTTATGGGAGCTCCCTTGTAGGTAACTTACTGCTTTTCTCTTACTACTTTTAAGATTCTCTTTTTGACTTTAGCCTTTCGCATTTTAATTATGATGTATCTTGGTATGTGCCTCTTTGGAGTCATCTTGTTTGGGACTCTCTGTGATTCCTGAACTTGGGTGTCTATTTCCTTCATCAAATTAAGGAAGTTTTCTGTTACTATGTTTTCAAATAGGTTTTCAATTTCTTCCTCTTTTTTTTCCAGCATCCCGATGATGCAAATGTTGGTATGCTTGAAGTTCTCTCTGAGGCTCCTTAAACTAACCTCACTTTTTGGATTGTTTTCTTTTTGCTCTTCTGATTGGATATTTTTTGCTTCCTTATACTCGTATTCCAAATTGCTTATTTTTGGGTAGCGTGGCTTCATCTACTCTATTGGTGATTCCCTATAAATTATCCTTTATTTCAATTAGTGATTATTTCTGTCTGGCTCTTTTTTATGCTGTTGAGGTCCTCACTAAGTTCATTGAGCATCCTTATATCCAGTGTTTCGAACTTTGCATCTGATAGATTACTTATCTGCATTTGTTTCGTTCTTTTTCTGGAGTTTTGTTCTATTCTTTCATTTGGGCCATGTTTCTTAGTCTCCTCATTTAGGCAGATTCCTTTTGTTTATTTCTGTGTATTCGGTAGGGCTGCCACATCTCCTAGGCTTGGTAGATCGGCCTAATGTAGTAGGTGTCCAGTAGGATCCAGTGGCGTAGTCTCCTCTATCTTCCAAACTGGACAGTCAAGGTGCACCCTTGTGTGTTCTATATGCCCTCATCGTATCATTGAGCCTTGACTGCTGTTGCCATGTCAGTGGTAGGGTTTTACCCAGACTCATCAGCTGCAACTTCTGGCTGTGACCACTGACCACCCACCTCCAAACACCTCAGAGGATCAGCTGTGCAGGGGCCCACTCTGCAGAGCAGGACTTCCTTCAGCAGGGCTCTGGTGCCAGCTAAGTACTCCTCTTGAGTGTGTCACTTGTGGAGGTGGTTGAGTGATGGTGCTTCACTGTGGCCTGAAACTGACCACAGGATGCGCTGGCCGTGGGGCCGCCTCAGAGGTGCAGGTTAATGTAAGCCACCACTTGTGTCTTGCGTGGGGCCACCCTGTGTAAGCGACAGAGTGATCCACAGATGGCTGCTACTTGTGCTGAGCTTAAAGGCGCCCAGGCAAAGCCAAGTCGTAAACCGAGGCCTGTTGCTGCTTGTGCCAGGCCAGGGGCTACTTAGTGAGAGGAGAGGTATGGGCCTTTGCTGAGGCCAGATGATGTGTTTGAGAAAATTTAGGAAAATCTGAATCATGAGCCAAGACAAGCCGTTTGTATGGAAGAGTCACTGGAAATAGGTTGGCAGTGGAGGGAGCTTCTGGAAACTCCCAGGATGGGGCAAACAGTGAACTAGGTTGAATGGACTCTCAGATGCGGCACCCCACCTGCTGGTTCTATGGGGGGAGGGCTCAGCAAAGTAACAATGGCCTCTGGCAGCACTTCTGTCTAGAATAAAGCTGCCCCTCTAGCCCTCACCCTGATGCCAGACAATTCAGTTCCTCCCTGTATGTCTCTGGTGCCTTTCAAGCTGCTGCCCAGTGCTGGGCTCAGAGAGGGTGAGTCCGAGTAAGTTTATTTGGGGGCATATTAAGAGGAACTGCCTGGGACTCCAGAAGTTTGTGTTTTCCTCAGCATCAATTACTGCTCTTTTTTAGAGCCAGAAGTTATGGGGACTTCTTTTCCTGGCACTGGAACCTGTGCTATGGGGCTGGGACCCCTTGCTCCGCAGGGGGGAACTCCACAGTGGAGCTATCCCTCCTGATTTTTATCTGCCACAGTTTGGTGTGGGACCGTGCCATTCAGTATCCCCACTCCTCCTACCATTCTCATTGTGGTTTCTTCTTTAATTCCTTAGTTGAAGGACTTGCTCTCAGCTTGATTTCTGGCAGTTCTGGATTGTGGTTTTTTTGTAGTGTAGTTGTAATTCTGATGTGGTTATAGGAGGAGGTGAGAACTGTGTTTACCTATTCCTCCATCTTGACTGGAAGTCCTCTGATAATATTCTTCTGTGGAGTCCAGGCTCTTGCCCACTGTACCATGCTGCCTGTTCTTGATACTATTCTTTTTTTTTAAGTTTTTTTTTTAATCTTTAGAGGGGAAGGGAAGGAGAGAAATATCAATGTATGGTTGCCTCTTGTGCACCCCCTGCTGGCAACTGCATCCCCTGCTGGGAACTGGCCTGCAACCCAGGCATGTGCCCTGACTGGGAATCGAACTGCGATCCTGTGGGTCACAGGCCCGCGCTCAGTCCACTGAGCTACACCAGCCAGGGCTGATACTATTCTTAATGATGATATATTCTTGATTCCATCAGAGGCCCTTGGAAAGACATTTTGTCAGCCTTTTATCTATCCTCTATTCTTTAAATTTCTATACCTATGGCATAATTAAGTTCATATGGGCTAGAGGGTAATGTATCAATAAAAAGATCTGTCTTAAAAAAACGGAAAGGACTGTAGAGACTTGTTTATTTCTGGGCTCTCTGTTCTATTCCATTGGTCTATATGCCTGTTTTTATGCCAGTACCAGGCTGTTTTGATTACAGTGGCCTTGTAATACAATTTGGTTTCAGGTATTGTGACCCCTCCTACTTTGTTCTTCTTTCTCAAAATTGCTGCAGCTATTTGGGGTCATTTATGACTCCATATAAATTTATATGACTCCATATAAATTTCTGAAATGTTTATTCTGTATCTTTGAAATATGTCATGGGTACTTTAATAGCGATTGCATTGAATCTATAAATCGTGGGGAGAGGGTTTTTAGGAACTACTATAAAGGACACATGGGCAAAACCAAGGGGGAGGGTGGAAGCAAGGGAGTGGCGAGGTGAGTTTGGCTGAGGGGGAGGGCAGGGGTGGGGAGAAAATAATAGACAACTGTAACTGAACAACAATAAAATAATTTTAAAAAACTGAAAGGAGAAGTAACAGATCTTTACTTCTCCTTTAAAGTAGCAGACTTGCAAATTAAGGGATTTCCAAGTTCAGAACCAGTGGTACCAGTTTTGTGGTGTTTAACATTTTAATTTAAATCATATTGGGGAATTTTCTCCCTTGGTATCACTACATTAAAAGTATATAAATAGGCATATCTATACAATCTTTGTAATTATAGTTAAAAAGCAAACGTGATAAGATGATTGTGAGAAATATGACACAGTAGTATTAAGAAATTGGTATAAATCAAAAAGAAAACCAAATACGTACATAAATTCCTTATACATAAGGACAAAGGAGGAAATATAGTCAGCTTATAAACATTTGACACTTGTTCAAGGTCAGCAGTAACCTTGAAAGTTTTAAATCCCTCTTTCATCTAAATTGTCAAGGATTTTAAAAGCATTACCATCCAAGCCTGTTGTAGAGTTTAGAGGAGTTGTCTTATACATTCCCTGTAGGACAGTGAATGGTACACTCTCATTTGGCACTGTGTCTTAAAAACTCTTTTAACCTACCCCCCAAAACAACATTTGAGAATAATTTCTTACAGCATAATTTGGAGTATAGACAAATATTTCTGCATGAAGATGTTTATTGAAAGGTTGTTTTAATAGAAGCCAGACAAAGTGTCTAGCATTAGGTAGGGGAGTGGTTAATTATAGCTTATGATAAGTAATCAGCAGTCCTTAAATCATTATTTACAGAAATGTTTCTAGTAGTACGTGAAGTTCTTACAGTGTTAAATGAAAAAAGGAGGTTTTAAAATTGCATGTACAATATGAGCTCAATTCAAAAAATAAAGACTGGATAGGAATATGCAAGATATTAATAAAAGTACTTGTTCCTAGAAGATTGGGTTATACATAATATATGAAAGTTACTCCTGACTATATAATTAAATTGATCATTTTATAGCAGACTTAAACTTTTTTTTGCTGTCTGTTCTTTCAGGTAACTTTTAGATCTTATACATTTCTATAGCTTAGAAATGAAGTTGGCAGAGGTTAAGCCAACTTCATGGCTTAACCATTATGTTTCTCTGAATAAGAGAAAGCAAACAGCAGTTGTCAGTGTCTTAAAGTGCAGCTCTGTATTTAATAAATTCCACATGTACTGCAAGAGGAAATCGGTTTGGGGGTGGACTGCTTGTCCTGGATGAGGTGAATTAATGGTTTTTACACAATAGTACTCTTTTTGTTTATTAATTTTTAAAAGATATATTTATTATAGTATGTTTCTTGGTGAAAGAATCTTTAAAATGTTCTTTTTTTTAAATAGTTTGTGCAGAAGCTTATAATCCTGATGAAGAAGAAGATGATGCAGAGTCCAGGGTATGTAATTTACTGAATGAATTAATTTTAAGTTACTCCCGCATCGGGTAAGGAAAGTAATGATAGAAAAGGTGTTAACAGGCACATAGTTTAATGGAATTATTTTGACTATTTCTTTCCCTAGTTTTATCTCTGGTAGTTTACTTGTCCTGCAAGTTCTGTAGAATTACTTTTATCCAGTCTCTCTCTTTGGCTAAAGGAAAGGTAAATATAAAACCTCACTGGAGTTGTGGTTTTATTTCTTTTGCAAAAATACAGCTTTCTCATAGCGATACTTTATTTTTCTTAGTATTTCTAGTAAAGAAAAATACTGGGAAGAGCCTGCTGCTCCTACTGATTTGTGATAACAGAAGCTTACTCTGAAACAAACAAAAAAAATCCTGGTAAAATGACATCTAAAGTGTCAGTACAGCAGTTGATATTTTTTATGAGTCTTAATAGTTTGCTCAGAAACTATTTTCTTAGAGGTCCTAATGCTTTTGTAAAAATTTGTTTGGTTTAGTTTGAAGCAAATTTTTAAGCTGTGTTCTTTAGTCCAATCTCCTGTTATTTATTTAGTAAAAAGTAAACTAAACAAAGAGGTTACTGTGCTTGGAAATGGAAGCAATAATGCCCTTTTTTCAAGTACGTATTTTACAGAAGTCCCCCTTTTCTATTTGGCCTTTAAAAATATAAACACAAGTCTATTTCTGTAGCTCTCAAAAATAATTCTGTAAAATGGAGTTTTAATATGGAAAACCAGATATTGCATCCCTAAGTCATTGCATCGTTAAGCTCCCTGAAATATATGTAAAATCCAATGGTAACAAGATGAGGAGCCTTATATGACCAGAAGATCTTCAAGGAACCCCCATTTCTCTCCCTACTGTGGAGATTCCCAGCACCAGGGTTGGGGAGGGCGGGAAGAAAATGAGTGAGAAACAATGAAATTAGTCTAGAGACCAGAGCTGGCTTAACTTGGGGACTGGCTGGCTGGATATGTCATGTTTCTGGTGAAGCAGAGCATTTCCAGGTACCCAAAAGTTATCAAAGTTTTGGTTTGCCAGTGCGGCACCCCAGGTGGGAGCGACTCCCACTTGGACCTAGGACGTTACCTCAACATTGGTGACCTGATAGCCCCAACCTTTTCTCTCTGAGGATAGAGATTCTCAGCAGGCAAACATTTAGGAATGCGTTGGCTTGAAGTTCTTGATGAATTTCATCAAGTGAGAAGTAACTTTGTTTTGTGCTGTTAGCCTTCCTTGCTTAAAGTAGGAAGAAGTAAATTTTGGTTGGCATGATTTAGTTAATACCCACATTTTACAAGTGTCTTATACACAGTGAGTTAGTAGTCACCAAATTCATTTTTTCTGTGTTGATGTGTCACCACAGAATCTAGTTTGAGATGAATATTGATCAGTGAACAAGAGTTTGCATATACCTTACCCTTATAGGAAGGTGATATAGTCTTTTGAGTAGTATATAAACAATACACACATAAGTAGTATACATATATTGTAAATTTCCTTGATTCTTGTTGGACCTATGATTTTCATTAATACTTGGCCATCTGAGGTGGGTCTGAAATACTGATTTGCATTTCCCATTTTAAGTTCTGATATATTCATGGGTACAGAACTCACCACTGCTGGATTCTCGTTGCTCTGGTGGTGGGGCTGGCTGGCTGAGGAGGAGAGGCACCAGTTTATCATCTTCCACGGTCACTCTTAGAGTGACCATCAGAATAGGAAAAGGTGATTTATAGGTTTCCAGGAGACCAACTTGTTGCCTGCTGCTTTTACGATTGTCTTTTGCCTAACTCATTTTATAAAAGTTACACACTACAGTGTTCGTGAAAAATAGGCCAGTTGGTCCAAGTCAGTTTTGCCTTCTCTAAATTAAAGGGACTCTGGAGAGTTGGCAGGCCACACTTACCCAGAGCATTCTGTTTGTTCTTTATCTCACTGGAATGGAAAGTTTGGTAAGAATATAGGATGCTGGTTTTCTTGGAGCTCATTCTAAAGTGAGCACACCAGGACTGCTGGATTCATTTGTTTTCAAATCCACATGCTTGGTGTGGCAGGGCACAATTGCTCCCTCCCTTCAAAGAGTTGCTCCCTGTGAAGGTATTGATGTACATGATACATAAAAGTGTATTTAACATCTACTGCACTGCACATGTAAGAATTTACTTGATTCTAGAGACTATATTACATTCTGAGTAAGAATACTTAGAGAGTATTAAACAGAATAGAGGAAGTCTGTAGAGTTTTAGTGCATCTGTTGTCACCTGTCATCCTGTTCTGTGCTCCCACTGGCTGGGAGCTTGGGTGTCTTTAGTGATTAGACCATCACAAACCTGTACAAAGTGTAACTTGCTAACCTGGGGGAAACACCCCTTTCAAAAACATTCAAGTGCTATCCAGAACACTAATTTGAAAAGATACATGCAGCCTGTGTTCACTGTAGCATTTTTTTAAGTAGCCAAGATATGGAAGCAACCTAAGTGTCTATCAGTATTGGATAAAGAATATGTGGTATGTACAGGGTGGGGAGAGCTAGGTTTACAGTGAAACCTAGAGTGAAACACAAGAGTTCATTCTCATATTATTTATTAAATATTGTATTATTTTCCATACCAACAACTGTAGACCTACTTTCCCCCCAACCTGTATATACAATGGAATACTACTTGGCCATAAAAAGGAATGAAGTCTTACCATTTGCAACAACATGGAAGGACCTAGAGGGTATTACACTAAATGAAATAAGTCAGATAGAGAAAGACAAGTACCATATGATTTCACTTAAATGGAGAATCTAAAGAACAAAGTAAATGAATAAGCAAAATAGGCAAAGACTCAGAGATAACAGAACAAACCAGTAGTTGCCAAGATAAGCGAGGGGCTGCAGGGCTGGGTGGAAAAGAAGGGAGTAAGAAGTACAAATTGGCAGTTACAAAATATCAGGGAGATCTAAAGTACAATATAGAGAATAAAGTCAGTAATATTGTAATAACTATGTATGGTGCCATGCAGGTACTATATATAGTATTTTTATAGACTTATGGGGGAAATTACTTCCTAAATTGTACAAGTGTCTAACCACTTTGTTGTATACCTGAAACTAATGTAATATAATATTGAATGGCAAGTATAATTGAAAAACTAAAAAAGAAAAGAAAAACATTGAAGTGCTATATTAATCAATGTACACCCACTCCCTGAGACAAATTGTATTATTTTCTCCTACTTAGTGGGCTGATAGGTATCTAATTGCCTAAAGCAACCTCAGTACTCTCAGTTCTTCCTTCTAACATCCTACTAGGAAATTTTATCCCTTATAAATAAGAATAGACTAATTATTTGTTGGTTTATTTGGTGTTTTAGATTATACATCCAAAAACGGATGATCAAAGGAATCGATTGCAAGAGGCTTGCAAAGACATCTTGCTGTTTAAGAACCTGGATCCGGTAAGAAATCTCAGTGATAGAAATGGTTTCTGCAGTAGTAGGTGTGAATCTTGGGATTCATTCTCTTTACTAGCTAACGTCACCCTGTTTTGTAGTGGCCCTGTTGTGGGTACCCGCGTGTGCAGTGGGTTGTATTATAGGGGAGGAATGTTTGTACTGAGCTTGGGAGGTCACTGCTGTTAGAAGGAGGAGTAAGCAGGCCTGCTGTTTGTCTGGGGGAAGAAGACATTATCTCATCCCTCAAAATTACTAGCTACAAACAGCCCTGAGAAATGGCCCAGCTGAAGAGAAGCTCAGACCTTGCATTATCTGTACACCCCTCCGGAACATGCAGGCATGTGCAAGGCCCTTGGTGAATTGCCTCTCACCAACTGGTAACAGTAACTGTATTGTGGCCACAGTGTAGAGGGTCGAGTAAAGGCCAGAGGGAGAGTGATAGAGCAAGCACAGAGGAATGAAGCTCAGTGAGGAAACAGTGCCATCTGTGATCCAGGGAAAAGAAACGGGCCCAGCTAGGGAAAGGGGAAGAGGAATGGCTTTACACAATATTCAGGATCAGCAGAGGTTGGTACTTGGTGGTTGAATGAATTGGAACCTAACAGAAAGAGTCTAGGATGATTCCCTGTGTCTAGCCAGAATGACGGTGAGGTGGTACCTTTTCCTAAAATGGGAAAACTTGATGGAGGAAAAGGAAGCAGTAATTACTGACTGACAAGAAGAATCATCTTGGCTTTGCATCTACTATCTCATTTGAATTTCCCAAAGTCATTGTTTATCTTGAAAACCTTGCACCTCCTAGGCCTCACAGCATTTTCCCTTGGAGTGTTCTATATTCATACATTGAGTGCAGCATTTATAATTATTAATCTCTTTGAAGATAATCTTTTCATGAATATTTTAATGCTCAACTCAGTAGGCCATTTTTCTTTGGAAGTATTTCTAATATGAGGCAAACTGAAATAATTTTCCTAAGCTATATGCTAGGCTCTTTGATTAATGAAGAGTAAATTGTTATTTTTGAGTGAGTCAGGGCCCTTGTACTGAGCTTAGTCTCGTAACCGCATTCTGTAGGAGACAAAGGGATTTCCTATGGCAGTTGTCAGTTATTTTGATAAGGCCCTGCATGTCGAATATTTCCTAAGTTCTCCTCATTCCGTGTATAATTAGGGGGAAATTACATTTTGATTGACTAGAACAGACACCTGTCACATAGAGAAGTTCTAGAAGAAATAATTGTCTGTATTTTATCAGGAATTACTTTTTAATATATCTGTGTGTGAATTCTTAAGCATTATAATATTTTTCAATGCGGCTAATTCAAAGATGGCAAAAATACGTACTACAGCACTGTTTTTCATCTTTTTCTCCATTTGACATTTACAGCCAGAGCTAATCAGTAAAGCTGATATTCCCTCTCCATTTGACCTAAAAGAGTTGAAATATAAACAGTAAGCAAAACAAAGTATTAGTAAGCTGTTTAATCCAATGTCATAATTTTAATAGGTGACCATATGCTGCCTGGTCCATGAACTCATCTGGGTAAAATGGCCCCTGTGGGGTCAATTAGCACCATGCCAAGAAAGCACTGTTTTGCTGCCACATTGGCATCATCTTCAGGCCTGGCTGCTGTTTCACAAAGAGGCGCCAGGGCTCCCACAGAGACCCAGGGCAGGGGTGAAACTACCGCCTATGAACCCATCACCATTGTTCTCCCAAAAGTCTTCTTAACTCACATGAAGATGCAATAATTATGTTCTCTGTGTAAATGGAGAGTTTGGTTTTTTAATTAATTAAAAATGGTAACTCAGTATATATGCACAATTTACAAAAATTCAAACAGAACAAAATAGTAAAATTCTTAAACAATAAAAGAGTAGTCAGTGAAAGGAAATCTCCCTTTCATTCCTGTCTCCCAGCATCCTAGTCTCTCAGGAGCCAAGTTCTTTTAGCATTATCATGTGTATTTTTCCAGGATTATGCTTTGTATATACAAGTATAACCTTTAAAAAACATTGGCAGCAAATTCTACACAGTATTGTGCCTAGTTCTTTTTTTACTTAACACCATGTCTGTACTCATAGAGATTCTATAATCTTTTTAAAAATTATTTTATTACTATTAATTTATTTGTAAAAGTTAAAGGTAATATGCTATAAAGCTTAATCACAAAAACATTACTATTGTGCTATTGTCTAATGTATGATTTAAAATTGTATATATAATAGGGGGCCTCAATAGCAAAATAATATCGAAAAAGAAGAGCAAGTTGGAAGATTCACAGTAGCCAGTTTCAAAGCTGTTACTACATAGAGACAGTAATCAAAACAATGTGTCACTGGCATAGGGATAGACAGAGAATGATGGGATATAGTGGAGTCTAGAAATAAATCTGTGCATCTACGGCTCTTTGATTTCAGTAAGAATGCTAAGGCCATTCAATGGGAAAGAATAGTCACTTCAACAAATGGTGCTAGGACAACCAGATATCCACACACAAAATAACAGACTTGGCCTCCTACTTCATACCATATATAGAAATTAACTAAAAGTGGATCAAATGCCTAACTGTAAACTCGAAAACTTCATAGTTTTAGTTCTCTTAACAGAGAGGTATTCTTGACTTTGGATATAGCAGTGGATTCTTAGATGGTAAAAACAGGAATAAGAAAAGAAAAAAGATTACAGTACTTTGGTACTTGTTGGCTTCAGAACCTGCCAAACCCTGTACTCATCACATTTTGATGAGAAAAAAATGTTTCCACACTTGGCACTTGCTCAGGACTCATGGTGCTTGCTAGAACTTGTATGAGTCAATGCCACTCTGCAAGAGAAAATGCTTCATCATTCAGTATTTGTTGGTTTTGCCACTTGTCACAAGTTTTGAAAGGAATTAACAATGAGAACAGCCCTGGCTGGTGTGGCTCAGTAGATTGAGCACGGGCCTGTGATGCAGATGATCAGGGTTTAATTCCCAATCGGGGCACATGCCTGGGTTGCAGGCCAGTTCCCAGTGAGGGATGCACAAGAGGCAACCATACATTGATGTTTCTCTCCCTCTCTCCTTCCTTCCCCTCTAAAGATTAAAAAAAAAAAAAGATGAGAACACGGATAATGTTGTAATTGGACTCCATAAAAAAAGAAAATATAAAAAATTGTGCATTAAAGGACATTATCCAAAAAAAATGGAAAGATAACTTACAGAATGGGAGATAATATTATAAATCATATGTATGATAAGGGCCTAGTATCCAGAATATGTAAAGAGCTCTTACTATTCAGCAACAAAAAGACAAAATGACCCAACTTAAAAATGGGCAAAGTACTGGGATAGACATTTCTCCAAGGAAGATACACAAATAATCACTGAGCACATGAAAAAATTTTCAACATGGTTAGTCATTAGGGAAATGCATCAAAAACACTTCACTTGTACCCTGGCTGGGTGGCTCAGTTGGTGGGAATGTTGTCTGTACATCAAAAAGGTTGCAGGTTTGATTTCCAGTCAGGGCACATACCTAGGTTGTGGGTTCGATCCCCAGTCAGACGTGTACTGGAGACAGCTGATTGATGTTTCTCTTTCTCTCTCTCAAATCAATAAACATATCCTCTTGTAATGATTAAAAAAATCCACTTCACCTGCAGTGGTGTGGCTATTTTTTTTTTTAAAAAGAGGAAAATAAGTGTTGGTGAGGGCATGGGAAAATTAGAACCTTAATACATTTCTGGTGGGAAAGTCAAATGGTTCAGGCACTGTGGAAAACAGCTTGGTGGTTTCTTCAAAGTTAAACACATAACTCAGCAAATTCTACTCCTCCTAGGTATAGACCCAAAAGAATTGAAACACAGTTTTCAAACAAATACTTGTATATGAATGTTTATAGCCACATTATTCACTATGAACCCAATTATTCATTGGCAGATAAATGGATAAGCAAATTTTGGAATGAATAGTTTTTATCTCTAAAAACAAATGAAGTAATGCTGTAACAGGGATGAACCTCAAAAACTTTATGCTCAGTGAAATAAGCCAGACACAAAAAAATCCCATTTTATATGACCCTGTTACATGAAACATCCAGAATGGGTAACTCCATAGAAACAGAAAATGGATTAGTGTTGCCAGGGGTCGGGGTGGGGTGGAGAATGGCAAATGACTGCTTAATGGGTATAGGATTTCCTTTTAGGGCAATGAAAACTGTTTTGAAACTAGATAGATGTGATGGTTGTACAACTTTGTGGCCACTGAATTGTTCACTTTAAAATGGCTTTTCATTTTATGTTGTATAAAATTTCACCTTGTAATAATTTAGTATATTTAATCCAGCTGAGCATTTTGATTTCCATTATAGCATTTAATGGCTAAAATACACTTTAAGGATGCAATTAAATTAACTGTTTACAGAATTAGTCCCCAAAGCACCTCCAGAAAAGCCATGGGTTGCACAAAACACAATTTGAGAAATGTTGGGCCCTTTCATAGCTTGTAGAAGATGGAAAGCCAGCCTTGAACATTCCGTTGAGTGTCAGGGAGCTGATCTCTGTGCAAGGGATCCGGTGCCACTGATAGACAGCTCTCAGTCTTGGACAAGTCTTTACATTGTGCCAAAGTCTCCATGACACTTCGACCCGAAAGCCCTGGTTGTGGCCTCTAGAATCACTGACATCGTGTGACAGAAGACAGCTGATTTGTTCACATGCAGGTCTTCTTTTCTCTCACCTAAATGCCCCCAGTTCCTTGAACTGTTCCCCCTGTGGCAGGTTTTCATATTTCCTGATTACCCTTCATTGTTCTCAGTTACTCCAAGGAAAGATAGATATCTTAAATATCACATTCTTTCTTATAGCTACATAGGTTTCCAATGTATAGATACACCAGATTTATTTATCCAGTGCCCTGTAGGTAAACATTAGTTTGTTTCCATTTGTTTTGCTATACGATACTGCAATGAAAAATGCCTATGCACATGTCATTTCACAAATATCTGTATAATATCTTTCTTAAAAAAAGAGTAGTGAGGTGAAAGGTATGTGTATTTGGAACTTTATCAGATATTGACAGATTATTCTCTAGTTTTTCTCACTTCACCTTCCCCTTAGCAGTCTGTGTGAGGGGACCTTTTCCACACCATCTCCAACACTTAATTCTGAATGTTCTTATTTTTTTGAATCTGACAGGTGAAAAAAGTATCTCATTTCAGTTTTAATTTGCATTTCTTTTTACTTTGAAAGAAGTGGAACATCCTATCGTGTTTTTAAGAGTTCCCTCTTTTTGCTGGAAGCTTTACAGAAGTTGACAAATTATGTTGGGGTGGGTCTTTCAGTCTTTGATCGTGGTTGAACACCTTCCATTTACTGTATTTTGTCATATAGAATGCACACTTTTTGCCCAGATGTTTGAGGAAAAAGTAATCATGTGCATTATGCCTGGGTATAAGGAATAAATACCATGGGTATAATGGGCATAATCCCATGTATAATGCATACAAAATGGTGCGTGTGCATTATACACAGTAAAATCTGGCAACCACCCATGCTCTAGAAATGCCACCGCCATCCATTTCCCCTTCCCATACTCTATATTGTGTATGTTCATACCTTATGTTCCTATGAAATGTTCAGAAAGAGTCCTGTGTGGTCTGTTCTTGCTTTTGATCCAGAGCACCTTTTTTAAAAAATTAATTTTGATTTTAGAGAGAGGGGAAGGGAGAGAGAGAGAGAGAAACATCAGTGTAAGAGAGACATCTATTGGTTGCCTTCCATAAGCACCCTGACCCCCAGCTGGGACCAAACCTGAAACCAAACCCAGGCATATGTTCAACTGGACAGAACCACCTTTCTTTTGGTTTTGTGGAGGGACATCAAACCAACTAAGCCATACCGGCAGGCGCAGAGTGTGTAATACTGTGTTTTAACCAGTATTCTCTACTTATATCTCCCCCCCTGCCATCCCCCCAATCTATCTTCAGCTCCTTAACTTATCATACTTAAGTATTTTGGCATGGGCAAGTTAGGATTGTACCCTTTTAATACCCATTGAAAATAACTGGGTAAAATATCAGAGCCAGTAAGTGTCAAAGCAAATAACCCTCTTACATCTTTTGACTTTTCTATTACTGTGCATTGTACTATTTTTCTGTGTCCATTTGTTTTGTGTATTCAAAGCCCTTTGAATTGTGTATGGATTTCTTTGACTTCCTAGTTTATTCTCACTGGCTGACGTTTATTTGTAAGCCTTGTTAAGCTACATGTTAGCAGAATAAAATGTTTATATATTTTAAGTAGTTTCTGAATATTAGATTTTATGTTTCTGGCTTCAGTTTTAATAAACCTTCTCTCCAGAGGTAAATGGTTGCTTCTTGAAAAGAACCTTAGTGAGAAAAAACAGTGATACAGTATTTGCCACAGTCATTTTTTATTTTGCCTTTTGTGTGTGTGAGCTAAACCAAAAAGGATTGGAGTCAGGATTTAAATTCACCAAGTATTTAAGTAATCTTCATATAAATTCTAGGGATGACTAATATAGGGAAGTTTTAAAAACAGATTTTTAAAAAGATATTTGCAGTAGTTCTTTACTTAACCTGGTCATTTTAGTTATATTATATTTCACAAAGTATATGTGGTTTGATGGCTAATTTTTTCATGTGAAAGTGGTGCTAATTGCAGATATTCTGAAACAGACTAATTAGAATTCCATTTAGATCCTGAATATGAGAGTAAATACATAATCATCTCATTTGCATGTGGTCAGAAAGACTGCTGTGTAGTTTTTGATAGGACTTAATATAATAGCATGATGACACTCCATTTATTTGCACTTGCTCACAGAAATATAAAGCTAATTATGTTTACTTAAGAAAACATGATCTAGATAAACATATAGATTATCTTTTCTTTTTAAAAAATAGGAGCAGATGTCTCAAGTATTAGATGCCATGTTTGAAAAATTAGTCAAAGAAGGGGAACATGTAATTGATCAAGGTGACGATGGTGACAACTTTTACGTAATCGATAGGTAAGTTTGCATAGCTTCACTGCTAAAATGTAACAGACCTTTTGGGTACAATCTCAATGGTTATGATAGCAATTTAATATATAGTTGCTATTGCTTCTTTACTCTTATTACTACATAATAGGCACTAAACCTGCTGTGAATACATGCAGTGAAATCCTATTGGATCATGAAAAGAGGCATAGTTTATAAAAGAACTGATGATTTTTGTTTATTTTCGTCTATACATCTCAGTTGCTTACTGTGAACCTTCCCATTTGTTAACTTCTGTTTCACAGGCCGGCACTCAACCACTGAGCCACACCAGCCAGGGCCATTTGTTAACTTCTGTTTGACAGGTAGTTAGGATGTAATTGGTGCCTATTACAGTGAGAATTAGAAGCATAATACAGCACCTGAGATACTGAATCACAGTAAACTCAATCTGTTATGTTTTTTTATTAGCTATAAAGTAAAATGTGCTTATGGTTTAAAAAGTCAAAGGGGGCATAAGGCAGAAGGTCTCATCCCCCACCTCTTCAGCATTGTGTAGTTAGTCTAGCAGTAGTTTGTCCTTCCAGAAGTTGCTTATGCATTATTTTGCCTTTTAAACACTCTATAAGTTATTTTATTAAAATAAGACAGCATGCATCTGCATTGAAAAATCTAATTTAAGAAAGCTTCAAGTTGTGCTTAATAAGACTTTGTGCATTAACGATGCTTTTACCAGTAATTAAGTGAGAGTCCCAAAAATTGTGATGGGGAGCAGTCTGGACTGAGTATTTCTTCACGTTGTAAAATGATGTTGAAGTAAATATGAGACAATTGGTATCCCTGCCCTAATTTATTGGATTACATTTGCTTCTATGGGTAGAGCTGTGTTCAACTCGGAAGGCTTGTGGAAAATTACTCCCCATCTGTCTGCTTAGTCCTCGTTTCTTGATCTTGGTTCCGTGGGTGGTATCTTGCATAAAAATCAGCAGTGCGTGCTCTCTGCAACAAGGGTTTCCACGGATTCCTCCATTCCCTCATCCCAAATACCCTGGTGCCCTACAGAGCTGTTGCCAAGGCGGTATCCAGGGCCATGGTGCACTCTGATTTTAGAACACAAAATAGAACCAGTTACCTCATATGTAAGTTACAGTCATGGTTTTTGTATCATTAACCACTTCCATCAGTGAAGCGCCTCAGAAATTCATTCAGCTGTTTGTTGTTTAATTGTAGGGGCCTATGAGAACCCCAAATACCATGTAGGATTAATGTTACTTTAGTAGGTATTTTGACCATAATAATTCCCCTACATTTGTATATAGTACATTCTTTTCAGGTAGCTCCTGATTACCCAGGTGAAAACTCTCAGGCACACAGAAGTGGCGTGAGTGGGTGAAGGTTACCCAGATGATGGGTGCAGAGGCAGCCCTGCAGGCAGGTCTCTTGGCCACCATTTGTGTTCTGTCCATGCCCAAGGCCTCACCTAATCAGGGCAGCGATCTGTATAAAAAAGCAGCACACAGTATTTTAACAGATGTTTGACTTACGTCATTTCAGCTGGACTAGAACTCATCTTACTTCTCATCAGCACATTTGTTGTATATTTTACCTTACCTCAAAGTAGAAAATGTAGAGACCAGTTTTAGTGCAAAGGTGTTAAACATAAAATAGAAGAATTAATCTATGCTTGAAAAAATCATTCAGAAACAATTCTAGGTGTTATCCTTGAAATAGTCATTCTGTATGTGAATTATGTTAAGCCAATTATTCTCTTCTTCACTGATATTTTTGTCTGTTTTCTTATGTCTTTGCTTGTATTGTTTTTACCATTCATAACCCCTTTTAAATAAAAACATTCCCTCTTTTGTCTTTGCTAGGGTTTAGCCAGTAAGATAAAACCAGAGAACTCCCCTCGTCTGCCATCACAGGCACTTCAGCAGCCTTGCAGCCACGTGTGCTGGTAGTCTGCCGCCTGTGGAAAGGCGGTCCTCCACCAGAAGAGTGTAGTTCGTGGAAATACAGGATAGGGACAAGACGCAGTGCAAATGAGCCTCAGTGTGCCGGTGTTCTAGTAAAACTGTGAAAATGCAGCCAGTGTGTGGGCCAGCCCCTCCTTTAGATCAGAGAGGATCCTCACAAGTACTGTATAGTAATGGCTGACCAAATTGGTTTTATGTACATACGATGTATATATTTTAGATAGTTATACATATTAATTATATATACGTATTTTAAAGTTATTTTCTTCTGATCTCAAAAGTAATGCATGTTCATTTTAGAGACAAAAACTCTGTATTAGGTAGTTAGTTAATGTCCCTGGATTCCTTCAGTATTCTTATGCTTAGAGATAACTACAGTCAGCATTTTCATACACATTCTTTCAGATGGTTATCGATGTGTGTACTGCTTGGTTGCTCTTAGTTACATTTTATCATTTATTTTATTACCTCCAGTTTTTATTGTTTTGCCTTGTTCTTTTCCCCCAGCAGGCATATGTATGGTCCTCCCCCTAGTCTAACTGATGTCTCTTCATGCTTTTCTGGATCAGCTGGTGTCTTGGACATCTTAATGCCCTTTAATTGCTGATTGCCATCAGAAGGGAAAGGGAAGCATGGAATGAGGTTTTATTGCACAGGGCTTTTCTCTCAAACCAGGTTTTATTGTAATGAGATTTTACCTGAATTACTTTTACCTTTTATTTTTCCTGTGTCCAACAGAGGAACATTTGATATTTATGTAAAATGTGATGGTGTTGGAAGATGTGTTGGTAACTATGATAATCGTGGGAGTTTTGGTGAACTGGCCTTAATGTACAATACACCCAGAGCAGCTACAATCACTGCTACCTCTCCTGGTGCTCTGTGGGGTTTGGTGAGTGAAATATTTCTTTGACCTGAATATTATTTGTAAAAAGCATTATGACCAAAGCTATGTAGATACAGTGTTTTAGTTTTAATAGGTGGATTTATTGGGATCATCACCAAGCACCAGGGGCTTAAGCAACTGCTGGATGCTGAAATGCACTAAGACTGTGCTGAGTGAAATCTTCGTGTTCTTTCCCCCAGTCAAGTCAAGTGCTTAACACACTGGCCCTGGAAAAGACACTCAGATCCAAAGTGGTCCTTTGCCTTTTGCTCATCTTTTAAACACTCACACAAGAAACCAGCAAAGCCTTCCATGCTTTTTTCTGAGATAGCCTTCTGTGTTAAGTGTGACCATCTCTTGCTCCCAAACTGCAGTCCCCTAACTAGGAGCAACTCATCTGGGGCCCCACTTACTGATTTGGGCCCACTAAATCAGAAACCCTGGAGATGGAGCCCAGCAATCTGTATTTGAGCAAGCCTGCCAAGTGACTGTAAAGTGCACTAGAGTTTAAGAAACCACTGAAAACTGATTTTGGTGGGATATACATTGATTGGTAAGAGATTTGCATTGAATAGCAGCTGTGTAGAGAAAAAATACTTGGTGCCTGTGTTTCTTACCTGGATGCACATCAGAATCACTTGGGGGTGGGGGTAAAAAATCATTTTGCCTAGGCCCCACCACAGGTTTAACCTCACTCTCCCTAATCAGACTTTCTCTAGGGTAGGACCTGGGCTTTCAAAATAGATTTCTTAATGCTAGTATTAGGGTAGTAAGTAATGGTAGTAACAATACTGAAAAGTTGGCTCAGAGGCATTTGGGTTTGGTGTTTGAGCTGCGTATCATCTTTTCATAGAAAATACCAGGCTGCAGAGGAGCAGGCACTAGGAAAGCTGATTCGGGAAGACTGTTTACGCTGGTGCTTGTACAGATCACCTTGGAATTTAGTTAAAACTCAGATTCTGATTCAGTGAGTCTGGGATGAGGCCTGTGAGTCTATATTTTTCATAAGCTCCCAGGAGACACCAGTGCTTCTGGGACCTGAAGCGCACTTTCAGCAGCACTGATTTAAGGGACTGTTCATACCACTTATATTTTCTTTTTAAATGGTTGAAAATAGTCCACCCTGTAGTTTCGACATGCATCTATCAGGTTATTTCTCTCAAATCCTTTGTGGAAGGGGGGAAGGTTGAGATGATAGGAAGTGTGTTAATTTCATTTCCAAGGACTGTAGCTTTACAGAAGTTAAAAATTATTCAATCAGGACTCCACATTAGACTCCAAAGTGGATTCAGCTGGTAAAAATACCACTTGATCATAGAAATAAGACAGTGTACATTTTTTCTTACTAGAACTAGGCAGTTACTGGTCTACTTATTTAAAATGAATCACGTTTTAGGTTGTAGAAGAAAAATTGGAATTGTTTCTGGTAGAGGAAAACTCATTATCTGAAGTGTTTTAAGGGCTATAAAAGATTTGACTACCCAAAGGCAGCACAGTAAAACTTCCACATCAAGAGCAGAGTTGATCCATAGGAAGTGAGTGGTGGGGAGAGCTACAGAACCTGTTCCCTAAGATATCACGGAAAGAATTAATCTTCTGAGTAGGGTTGCTTGATAGCCTTAGAGAAGTAACCGATCAGCGTGACCATGCTGATGATTCAGAGAGGTAATTACTGAAATGACTAGGATGAAAACATTTGAAATGGGACATTCTGGATTTTATTTATATGTCACAGTGGGTGTGAAGAGTGGGCCACTGATAGAAATTTTTTCTTGAGACATAAAGCTTACTTCTAAATCACTGAACTATTTCTAATCTTCTCTGTTTTACAATAAACTCTGTCCATTGAATGGTGTTTCAGCTGGTTCCCAAACTTGATTATATACCAGAATCACTTGGGAAGATTTTATGAAACACAGGTTATTGGGCCCTACATGGAGAGACTTTTCAGTCATGAAAGTCTAGGACCTCAAAAACCTTTTCTTAGTACTCAGCTGATTCTGATGCCAAGCTTGGAAAATATTTCAATTTTTTTACTTTGTAAGACTTTCTGTTTTTTAAAAAAATACTAAGAGTACAAGTCTAAATTATAGCCCTTGTAAAATTATAATAAACTAAATTGGGCAAAAGTATGTTCAATTTTCTCAAGACGTATTCACACTGGCATTTTTCTCCATATTCTCAGTTCATTTAAATTCAGCCTTAATATGTTGGCACAATAATTTAGTAATTGAAGAACGTATCCAACTTAATTTTATTTTATGTAAGTTGGTATTATTTGTCAAGATATGCCAAAGTAACATAATTTGGGGGCTGTTTACTAAGACCCAAAATTTTGTTCTGTAGGAATTTTTTTTTGAAAATAAAATTTGTAGGAAAGTCTTTTTTGTAAGAAAGAACAGAACTAAAGTTACATAGGTATTACAAAGTTTCTTTAAAACATCAGCAAACACACACTGAAGTCCTGCCTTCCCCCATTTTTTGAGCTGTGATATTTAAAATTTCTCCAGTTCCTTAATTGCGTTATCTTTGAGTTAAATAGTATACACATAGGAACATTTTAAAATCATATGCATGAAATAAACACTGGAATTAGACTTAAGAAAGTTGTTGTTTTCTATGTACATCTTTAAGAGGACTGATATAATGTGGATGTGAGAAAAATAATTTTTCAGAAACTCTTACAATTGCTTTATGATTTTAAAATATTTCCTAGTAGTGTTTCTCATGTATTTTTTTTTACTGCAGCTCATATTAAAAAGCACATCAGGAAACATGTATCTGTGTTCGTGTAAAACTGAAACAGATACATAGGTAAAAAACACTTTACTAAAAGGAATTAATGCTATATTCTATTTTACTTTATTTTTTTAATAAAAATGCTGGTCATGGGTGAAGGAGGTCAAAAGGTACTGACTTCCACTAACATAAAAAGTCCTGGGTATGTAATGCTCAGCATGGTGACTGTAGTTAATAATGATACTGTATGGTATATTCGAAAGTTGCTGGCTTCGGGTCAGGATGGTGGGGTACGTAAATGTCATACTTATGTACTCCTAAAACCACATCCACGTTACAACTACACTACAGAACCTCCTGAAATCTGGCTGAATGGTAGCCCTATAACTAGGGAATTAAAGAAGCCACTCGGGGACTACTAGGAGGAGTAAAGACAGGCTGGTCTCACACCCATACAGACAGGCTGGTCTCACACCCATGTGTGACCAGTAAAAATCAGGAGGGATAGCTCAGCTGTGGAGGTCCCCCTGCGGAGCAAGGAGTGCCAGCCCCACGCCAGTCCCTCCAGCCCAGGGTCTCCGTGCTGGGAAGAGAAGCCCCTATAACTTCTGACTCTAAAAACCAGTGGGGAGTGAGGCTGAGTGAGACAGGAGGCTTCTAGAGTCCCAGGCAGTTACTCTTCAAGGGCCCCCACATGGACTTACCTGGACTCACTTCTTCTTAGTTCCAGCGCTAGGGCAGCAGCTTGAAGGGCACCATAGGCATACAGGGAGGAACTGAAATGGATCAGGTAAGAACTTGGGGAGACGTGCAGCTTTCTGCCAGAAAAAAGTGCTGGCAGACACCATTCTGTTTGAGTCCTTCCCCAACAAAGCCAGCAGGCAGGCATTATATGTGAGTCTCCATCAACTAGGTTCACATTGTTTGCCCACCCCAGTGATTCCCCGAAGTCCCTGCACCATCCAACTTTTGGCCCACCCAAATTGTTTCCAGTGGCTTTTCCATAAGATTGGCCTGTCCTGGCTCATGTTTCAGACTATTTAAAATGTCTCAAGCAAATTCTGGCTTCAGCATGCCCAAACTTCTCATTAAGTGGCCCCAGGCCTACCACTAGCCAGCCTTGATTTGCATCTTGTCCTTACCTAGGGACCTCCAACCCCAGCACAAGTAGCAGCCATCTCCAGATTGTTTTGTAGCTTATGCCAGGTGACCTTAGCCTGCATCTCCTAGGAGACCTCAGAGCCAGAGCACTGGTGGACAGCTTCAGACCATGTCAAAGCAACCCTCAACCACCTTCACAAGCGGCACGCTAAAGGGGCAGACTCAGCAGGTACCAGAGCCCTGCTGACGTTTAAGTCCTGCTCCATGGGGTGGGCCCCTGCACAGCTGATACCACACTGTGGTCAGAGGTTGGTGAACATAGCCAGTCCTTGAAGCTGATTAGCCTGAGGGTAAATCCCCCTCATTGACATGCCAACAGCAATTGAGGCTCAACTATAATAGGAGAGTATACAGCCCACATGAGGTAGAGGATGGTGGCACCTGGAGTGTCCAGCCTGGGTGATTGGGGGAGGCTGTGCCACTGGACCCTACAGTGGGTAGAACACCCACTACACCTCAGGCCACTCTACCAAGCCCAGGAAGACGTATCAACTTTAATATGTAGGGGGAAAAAAAACCACAGGAAGGCTGCCAAAATGAAGAGAAAGAAATATGTCCCACATAAAAGAACAGAACAAAACTCCAGAAAAAAATAAACGTAATGGAGACAAGCAATCTACTAGATGCAGAGTTCAAAACACCTGATGTAAGGACGCCCAATGAACTTAGAACTTCAACAGCATAAGAAAGGACGTGGAAGCTATACAAAAGAACCAGTCTGAAATGAAGGATACACTAACTGAAATGAAGAACAATTTCCAGGGAATCAACAGTACAGTATTTGAGGCCAAGAATCAAATCAGCAATTTGGAATATAAGGAAGCAAAAACACCCAATCAGAATAGTAGGAAAAAAAATTCAAGAAATGAACATCGTGCAAAAAGCTTCTGAGACAACTTCAAGCATACCAACATTTGCATCATGAGCGTGCCAGAAGGAGAGAGAGCAAGAAATTGAAAACCTACTTGAAAAAAATGATGACAGAAAACTTCCCTAACCTTGTGAAGTAAATAGACGTACAAGTCCAGGAAGCACAGAGTCAGTCTCAAGCAGGATGAACCCAAAGAAATCCACACAAAGAGATACTATAATCAAAATGCAAAAGGTTAAAAAGAAAAATAAAGTATTAAAGGCACCAAGAGAAAAGCAATTATTTATCTACAGGAGTTCCCTTAAGACCACCAGCTAATTTCTCAACAGGAACTTTGCAGGCTAGAAGGGATTGGCAGGAAATAATGAATAGTCAAAGTGAGGGAAAGCAAGAACCTACAAGCAAGATTATTTTGTCTAGCAAAGTTATCATTTAGAAACGAAGGACAGATAAAGAGCTTCTCAGACAAGAAAAATCGAAAGGAGTTCACCACCACCAAGCCAGCATTACATGATATGTTAAAGGGTCTTTCAGAAGAACAAGATAAAAAAAAATGAACAGTAAGAGTGTCCATCAAAAACAGTCGAATCTAAAAAACAAAATAAATGAGCAAGCAGAACAGAAACAGACTCAGATACAGAGAACGTTTTGACTTTTTCCGGCTAGGAGGGAGTTGGGTGGATGGGTGAAAATGGTGAAGGGAGTGGTCAGTAATATTCTAATAACTATGTGTGGTGTCAGATGGCTATGAGATTGACCAAGGTGATCGCTTAGTTATATAATGTCTTAACTACCGAGGTGTACACCTGAAACTAACATAATATTATATGTTCACTGTAATTTAAAAATTAAAAGTCATCGCTTCTCGGCCTTTTGGCTAAGATCAAGTGTAAAAATTAAAGTCATTTAAATTATAAATAAAAGTTGCAGAGAGCAGATTTGAAGTCTTCTCACCACAATAGAGGTTTTATAACTGTGTAAAGTGATGGATGTTAACTAAACTTAAATTGTGGTGGTCATTTTGCAATATATACAAAAATCCAACCATCATGTACAACTGAAACTGTTATATAACAGTTATACTGCAACTAAAAAATGCTGGTAATATCTTATCACAGTGATTTGATAATACTCTAGGGCTGTCATCCGTGGTCAGAAAACTGCACGAGTCCCAACTAGAAGCTGCATACATTGGTGGTTGCCAGGGGCTGTGCATGGGGTACCGGGGGAAATACTGGTCAAAGGGGAGATACAACTTTCAGTTAAAAGATGAATAAATTCTGGGACCAAATGTACAGCATGGTGACTATTACAGTTAACAGTATTCCATTATATACTTGAAAGTTGCCGAAGTAAATTTTAAATATTCTCACCATAAAAGAGAAATGGCAATTAGCTGATAGAGGCCTTAACAAATTCTACTGTGGGAATCACTTCACATTGTGTAAGTTATCAAATCAACATGTTGTTTACTTTAAACTTACTCCATGTTATTTGTCAATTACGTCTGAAAGCCGAAGCAAGAACAAATACGGTGCTGGTATATAGTTTTTAAAATGGAGCGACAGTGCCACCTTGTGGGTTTAGCTTAATTACATGGTGGTCGATCTCTGTTCTGAATAAAAATAAAATGATGCGTTCTTTAAAAAACATAAAATAATATTTTATATGGTTCTGTAGTTTATGCTTGAATAAAAATATTAAATGTTACACTAAATGTATAATAATATTATTCTTTTATTTCAAAATCTTCAGTTATCATTTGTTTCTTATAGGGAATGAAACTTTTTTTCCTCAGAAAATTTACCTTTTTAACTGTCTTTGTATTTGATATTCTGCCTTAGGACAGGGTAACCTTCAGGAGAATAATTGTAAAAAATAATGCCAAAAAGAGAAAAATGTATGAAAGTTTTATCGAGTCACTGCCATTTCTTAAATCTTTGGAAGTAAGTATATATTTATATTTTGCTTTGAAAACTGTTTTGTTAGGAATATTTATTTCTATACAAAAATTCCTTTGAATAGAAATCTAGCCACATTTTCATTTAAAGATTAGTTATGGTGTTTGTATAGTTCGCTATTTCTTTTACTACCTAAAACTGCATATATTTTACTGTTTATAAGCAATGGGTTCCTGTGAGCATCTCTAGCAGTTTTATGTGGTCCTTTTCTAAAAGAGATTTGAAATAAACATGCAGTGTCATCAGGAGCCATTAGTTATACCTTTCTAGGGAGACATTATTTAAATATAGAAATGGATATTAACTCAATATAACAAATATCTATTCCCTTGTAAATATACCAGGGAAAAGAAACAACAAACAGAACAACATTGTCCCCCTCACCAAAAAATTAATCTTTCTAGTTACCAAAAAATGAAAATAAAAAAATCCTCTCTGGCCTTTCCTTCCCAGTCATCTTTAATATGTTTATTCCTTATTTTGTTTCCTCTTAAATTGGCATTCTAGTGTCTTTTCTTTTTTTAGGTTACTCTTATTCCTCTTTTGAACTTGTCAAATCTCCTGGGTTTAAACACTGTGTTGATACCTTTTAAAATTGACGTAACGGATAAGGTCCCTCCCTAGAATGCCAGACTCATACAACTATCTAACTGCATATTTAACATTTCCTCTCAGACACTAAATAGACATCTCAAACCTCACATCCTAAATCTACTCCACTCCTCTTCCCTGTCTTAGTGGCTGGCAACTAAGTTCCTCTCAGCATCTGGACCAGAGTGTTTGAGGTTCGCACTGACTGATGTACAGAAGTACCTTTGTTGTATTGTTAGTATACGCCTGGCAAAACTTTTGGCCACATTACAGAATGCAAATTAGGCAGCTATCTCTAGCAGCATATGTCTTTAAATTTAAATAGATCAGGGGTTGGAAATCCAAATGCCTTCAGATCTAGGCAAGTTACATAAAGAAGAACCAAGGCAGGACAGGATTTTGGTAAAACTGGAGAACATGTGCTCCATTTGCCATGTGAAATATGGGCTGGGTACTGTTGATTTTTCAAGAGAAGCTGGAAATTCAAAATTTTTTGAGAAATTTACTTTAAAATGCTATTGGTTAATTAATGTAACACTTACAAACCCACACACTTCTTGGCTTGTTTAGTGTATAGGTTACTAATTTTCAAACCTCTGATATAAATATTACCACCTAACTAATCTTTATTTAATAGTAATTTTTTTCTTTGTAGGTTTCTGAACGCCTGAAAGTGGTAGATGTGATAGGCACCAAAGTATATAATGATGGAGAACAAATCATTGCTCAGGTATAATCCTTTTTATATAATTTAGTTTAGAGTTATATTCCAAAAGTTTCTTAAAAATTGTCTTGATGAATTTTTCTTATGTCTTTAATTAGCATGTATTGATGGATTAAATATTACTTTTACCAAGTGACCTATTTAAAATGGTTTAATTTACAGCCATTAAGCTTTGAATATTTTTATTTATATAATTATCTCTTAATGAATATGTATTAAGTCATCAAGTAGACTTCTGCTTAATTTTGTATTTGTATATGATATATATATATATAAAGAATAAGATGCCATTTATAAGAGGAAAATTACAGGTGAATGTCCCATGAGATTAATGAAGAGTCAGAAGGTGCACTGGAAGATGCGAGCCTTTTGTACAGTCCATTCACAATGTCATTCACGATGGCTGCTCCCTCATAAAATGAACCAAAAATGGAACACGCTGTACCCTATACTGTGTTGGCTTCCAGACATGAAACGAGGGCCAACATGCTATTTAACCATTAATCTTATCTAAAAAATCACACTTTGAGCCAGTAGTAATACATACCTTGGTTAGAATGTGGCTTGTGAGAAGTAGGACTTATGAGATAACTGAAGTTCACAGATTGAGCACACAGATGATAGTACCTTATTTCCTAGTTATATTTTTGAAGTGTTGAACAAATTATTTAAATAGATTTTTAATAGATTCTGTAATTTTTTATCATAATATATTATATTGCACTATTTAGCTAAAATATCCTCTCTTCTTTGGATATATGTGAAACAAGATTGAAGGTCTGTGAGACTGAGGAAATAATTGTTTTAGAAGGTAAATAAGTCAGTCTCTGTCCCCTCCCTGCTCCTTATCCCCCAAACATACTCACAGATTAGAGCAGTGAAGGATTGGGAAGAAGTGGGATCAAATTAGAAAACAAGGCTAAGATTCTATTATAGAAATTGATAAGTATAGAACACTTTTGAAATGATTTTTTCAGCTTTTTATTTTGAAATAATTATAGCTTCACAGGAAGTTGCAAAAATAGAACAGAGAAGTCCCATGCACTCTTCACCTAGTTTCCCCAGGGTATCTTGTATCACTAGAGCACAGTATCAAAATTAGGAAATAGCCCTGGCTGGCGTAGCTCAGTGGATTGAGCATGGGCCTGGGAAACAAACAACCGTGGTTCGATTCCCAGTCCAGGCACATGCCTGGGTTGCAGGACAGTTCCCAGCAGGGGACACACGAGAGGCAACCATACATTGATATTTCTCTTTCTCTCTCCTTCCCTTCCCCTCTAAAGATAAATAAATAAAATTTTTCAAGAAAAAACAAAACAAAAACTAGGAAATGACATTGGCCTAATCCAGACCCTACTCAGATTTCACCAGTTTACATGCACTTAGAGCATGTTTTGAAAACTAAATTACACAGCAGTTGATGGACCTACTATGATTCAAATCTGAAAGTGAAACTCTTATGAAAACTAGATGTAAAAATAAGGGAAAGGACATATGTATACTATACTTGGAGTTTATTAAGGATATTTTTAGATGTTTTTAAGCATTCATAAACATACATATCATATTATATAAATCTACTTAATATGTATTTTGTGATATAAATTGATAGTGTGGTTCTTGAATTGTACTAAAGGGTTTTTGAGTACCTAAGTTTCTTTTCCAAATTACTTGGAGAGGCTCAGTAAAGTCAGTATCTGCTGTCTTCTGTTTATACTATTTAATTTAGAAGGCATCATTGGAAGTCAAGGTAGAGTTTATTCAAAAACATCACTGAGAAAAAAAATGGATATGCAGTTAGAAATAACAACACTTTACCTCCTCCCCCCACCAGGGTTTTATTTTTATTTATTTTGCTTAATCCCTTCATTCTTTTCACCCAACATTTTTCTTTCAGTTTTTTCCCCCCCAGAGGCCTTGACGGTGGACTGTCAATAAACAGGCATCTTAGAGTGTGGTCTCTAGCTGACTGCAGTTCAAACATCAGGATCCAAATCTACAGTTCCTGAATAAGTCTGGGTGTTCTAACATCTGTATCCAGGCTGAAGTTCAGGTGGAATTCCCCCAGTGTTATTTGCCATTTTTTCTTGACTTAAAAATGCTGTGGTAGAGGGTATATTCAAATAATGTTACAAATGAAACCATTACTATGTAATTGTTGACTATAACTTCTGTTTACAAAGTGAGAGACAGGAACTGTGGGGTGTTACTTTTCAGGCAAATCTGTACACCGGGAGTTGGACTGACTTCAGGGTTATAATAGGCAAGAGGATTTTTGTCAACTAAATTTGCATTTTCATCCTCTGTTTTTGTTTTACTCTAATAGGGAGATTTGGCTGATTCTTTCTTCATTGTAGAATCTGGAGAAGTGAAAATTACTATGAAAAGGAAGGTAAGTGTGAATTCCCAAAAATTCACATATTACTAGGAACATAATAAATTTTCTTCATGCTCTTTAGACTAAGATTAACTTTTGTCTTTCCAACATGCTGAGTAAAAGTTGATGCTTTTAATGACTTGTCAGAGTAAATCAGAAGTGGAAGAGAACGGTGCCGTGGAGATCGCTCGGTGCTCCCGGGGACAGTACTTCGGAGAACTTGCGCTGGTGACTAACAAACCTCGAGCAGCCTCCGCACATGCCATCGGGACTGTCAAGTGTTTAGGTAGGACGCCCCGGGGTGGGCACACCCGACTGAAGTCTTTATGTCTGCACTTGATGTATCTGTGTTGTACAGATTTACTTTACTGGATTCATAGGTTTTATGGTCCCCGCAAAATATAACAAGGGTAGTATTGCATTATAAAATCAGTTTGTGGAAGCCAGTTTTGTTTTGTTTTTCTGTGGGGTTTTTTTTTGTTAAAAGTTTCATATACATATATAGTGTTCTTTTTTATAGGCTTGAAATAACATTTTATTATAATAATTCTGGGTACCACATTTTATATCTGATTTTTCAAATAAACAACATGTATTATGTTCCTCAAAAAGGCTAAAACAATATTTTTATAGAGTGAATTAAGCTCTGTGGAGAAAGTTGGAATGTCTGTGGGAATACTTAGTACTGGGAAACATAGGTTAAGGTTGTCAGCACAGTAAAATTTTCTTTATTGTTTAGCTGTTTAATTACCTTTTTAAACTGTAGTAGCTTGGCAGAAGTACCATCTTCAGCTGCAAGATTTTAAATATGACCAACAACTTGCGTTAATAATGGAAAATATAATTCAGGTGGTGTCAATATAGATGACATTTTCTTTAAAAAAATTAATCATCTATATTAGCCACTCTATTTTCCTCATCCCCCATTTAGTAGAAGAAACTCAGCTTCCATATTCTTAAGATTTGCTATTATTCTCAGAACTAACTTATAGAGAAGTCACTTTTGAAAATGTTTTCAAGTATAATGTTAATCAGTTGTTACACTCAGATAAAACAGAAAACAGAAGACAGAAACTGACAGGGAATTTCCCTGAGTAGAAATAGTAAACAGTAAGAGTAAAGGTAGTATGAGTGAAAGCCCAACATTAAACAAAATTTGAGAAATACAGAAAAGGTAGGAAAAACTAAGAGGCACCCACACCAAAACCACCCAGTGACCTTCCATTCCACATCCCATTATAGTAGCTTCTCATCTTCTATTTGCATGATTTTTCTGTTTTAAACAATTTTGTTAAATGCTTTTTTCACTCATTATAGCTTAGGCATTTTTTCATTTTACTACATCAAATTGTCACATTCTGTTAGGGAAATATGCACATTATTTAATGATCCCCCACTGGTGAATATTCTGAAGATTTTGGCCCCATTTTGGAGGGGGTGCTGCTTTTCCCAAACGTAGGGTTTTCCCTTAGAAATGTTTTTTTTAGGAGTGGGTTTTCCTGTTATAGCTTTTGCTATATGTCATCAGGTCACTTTTACTTGTACCGATTTACATGCTACCAGCAGTGCAAGAATGTCCATCTGCTCTAATTTTGTAAACACTGCCTTTTTTATCTTTGCTACTTTAAAAGGCAAAAACATGTATTTTAAATTGTAGTTTTAGGGTACAGAGTGTGATCTTTTCCATGTGCGCATTATAAATTTAGTTTTTAAAAGTGTATGACATAGGCAAGCAAAGTGACATATAACACAGATATGGAAGTGGACAAAGTATTATTGTGGCTGCTGTTTCAAAGTGACTATATGATAGTGTAAGAGTAAAAATGATAAAAGGTAACATTTAGTCTTAAAACATGGCATTATAAACCCTGAGGTAAAACAGAAGACACTTCCTCGTCATCTTTGAGTTTGTATCTACTCAGATGACGGCATAAAAGCTATTTTTTTTGAATTTCAAGGCCTTGCCGATGACAGTCCCTCATTCTTTTCTCGGTCTGTATCAGGAACTGCATCCCAGCCTTGCATTGCACATCATATTGCCAAGGAACTCTGGCTACTTTGAAGTGGAACAATTTTATCTTTATGCCTTTTTCTTGTATATTTACCTAAAAATACCATTTAATTACTGACATAGCAGAATGACATTACAAATTACTCAGAAATTCTGCAGATTTTCAAAGAATGTTACTCATTTTACTTTTATTCTCTGCCCCCCTTTTCTTTTAGCCATGGATGTGCAAGCATTTGAAAGGCTTTTGGGACCTTGCATGGAAATTATGAAAAGAAACATCACCACCTATGAAGAACAATTAGTTGCCCTGTTTGGAACAAACATGGATATTGTTGAACCTACTGCATGAAGCGAAGTATGGAGCAAGACCTATAGTAACAAAATTACACAGTAGTGGTTAGTCCACTGAGAATGTGTTTGTGTAGATGCCAAGCATTTTCTGTGATTTCCTGTTCTTTCCTTTTTTTTTTTACATTTACAATGTATCAGTAAACAGTAGTGATAGGCAATAGGCTTTAACATCACTTTCTAAAGAGTAGATCATAAAAATATTGACATACTGATAAAATGATTTTGTGTTCCACAAAATTGAAAGGTTTATTCAGATGATTGTAATATACTGAAAGTATCTGTGTGTAAGAAGATAATCAAAGGATGTTATCATAGGCTATTTGTGTTTGTTTTGACTTACTCAGATTGATATGTCAGTGAGTATGTCCATGTAAGAGGGAACTTGGCGATGAATCATGCTACACAGCATGATTTCACATTCTCTTACAACTCATTGTATATATAGTAAGTACAATTTGAATCATTTTTGTTTTAAAATTTTTCTGCCTTGATAAGTTATGTGCTGGCTTTGGCCTATTGGTGAAATGGCATACAACATCATATGCAATTCAAGAACCTTTTATATTTTTGCAATAAAGTACATTTTGACTTCTTTGGCATAATGTCAGTAACCAGTAGTTTTAGGACAGGCAATTTAGTTGTAATAGGTGAGAGTCTCTTTTAGATGAGAGATCATTAACACTTTTTCCTCATAAAGCATATATCTCTGCTTCCTTTTTTCCATTTACAATTCTCTATTCTTTATCTTTAAAAATTTGAGTTTGATATTTAATGTCACAAACCTTTTTTAAAAGCTTTAATTTAAATTAACTTGTTGTTGTCTAAAAGTCTAAACTCTTATATATACTACAAAAAAACCCACACCAAAAATAATATGGGGTCCTTATCAACATGCCCACAAGATATTTCTTTGTTCTTCACTTGTATCCATAACATGATTCTTTCAGATATGTGCTCCCATGGGGTTTCCTCCAAGGTGGTAAAAATAAATATTTATAAGCAAAATCATATGCAAAGATAAAAGGAATTTCTGCCCATTCCGAACATACCATTTGGCCTTACCATTTGCTTTAATGTAGACTCAAAGAATGACCTCAACCAGAATAGATTTTCATTGATAATTGATAACTTATTATTGGCTACATAAGATGAATTATATTCAGCCAAAGCAATATAGCCTTACATTTCTAACCTATATTATCCAATGTCTAGAGAGATTAATTCTAACCAGTTCACTTTTCAACAAGCAATTCCATTTTAGGAAATGTTTTAAAGAAACATATACATGGGTAAAATTATTCTGTGGCTAGTATGGTCTTATTAGAGAATGTTTTTGGTCTTAATTGTATAATTAAAATGTGGTTAAAATATGTTAACCAGATAATGTATATATAAGAAGTTAAAGTATGTAAAGTGTAACTTCAGCCACATTTTAGAACACTGTTTAACAATTTTGTAAACTTTCTTGTAGGAAGAGAGCTGCTTACTATATGAAAATGACTTGTTTTCTATTTAATTTTATTTTAAAAGCCATGTTAATAAATAAAAAAAAAACAGAACCCCAGATTTCTGGTTCATCATTCTGTATTCTTTATTCACTTTTTCAGATTACCTATTTTGTGGCATAAGCTGGTGAACTATTCATGGAATAGCAAAAATGCCTGTTTAATAAAGAACTCTGAAGCTGTAAATGCTGGTTACATTATTGTTGGTTATATTTAAATTTTCCTTATAATGAAGCACACTTTTATAATAAACTATGTTAATTATGTTTAGTCAAGGGTTTTTGTTTATTTGTTTTTTAATGACTTCCAGAGTGCATACTGCACCATGTGGAGGGCATGACTGAGGTCCAGCACGTGTGGGCATAATGGAGCGTGAAAGCATGGTTCTGAATGGCAGTGGAGTTTCTAACGTTCTTAACTATTAGTCATATGATTTTGGCATGTTTATATAAGTATGTTATGTTAGAATAACCAAGTAAATCTGGCCAAGAAATTTATGTCTTGAAGTATCTAAAACACCTCTAGTTTTACATGTGGATGTTATTTAATCACTAATCAAGAATCCTTACTAGTATTTGGAAGTTCTCTGTTGAAGTTTCACTCAAGGATGTATTATATGTAGCTAAGAATTCTTCTCAGAGAACATGTTTTAACACAAAAGTTCTTCCCCATATTTCCTTTAAATAAATACAAGAGTGTGTATGTGCTTCCTGCATAGCTGTATGAACTAGGGCTTGGTGCATAGAGTTTAACCTAAATCCTCCTGTGACACAGTTGGCGACTCTATTTGGTTTATTGTTAAACTGCTGCCACAGAACGATGGCTCCAGACCATTTCCTACGCTCAAAAGTGCTGCTGCTGCAAGTAAAACACAGGGCATGAAACAGGGGACTTTGGATTTTATGGAAGTATGTACGATTAAGTGCTGAGTCCTTTTCCTTTATAAAACATCTAAAATAGTCATGTATTTTTCTTACTTTTCTCAAGAAATGTTATGTTTATGACAAGGATTTGTCATAACATGAGCTTTGTCATTCTTAAAGAAAATTAATAATGTATAAGCCTAAGTAATACACCTGGGTAAGCCAAGGCTTTCTTAAATAACTGATGGATTCTAATATCTAATTATGTTAACACTTAAGGGAGAAACAATTATAATGAATGCTGGCTTCTAAAATTAAAAATAGTGTATGGTACAGCTTGATAATGAATATCAGGATTTTGACAAAAAGAAGCTGGAATAAGAATTGAGACAACCTAATAGGATATCTGGTCAATAGGATATCTGTAACTACCTATGGAGGCATAGGTAGATACACTTTGCCCCCTCACACAACCAAGAAGAGGACAACAACAAATTTAAAAACAAAACTGCCAACCAGAACTGCCAGAAAATCGAACTGTACAGAAGTCTGACAACCGTGGAGTTGAAGAAACATTCATTCAGACTAGTAAGAGGGGCAGAGAGGGGCAGCTGGCAGACTGGGTGGTCCCACATTTGCATGTGGATGAATCAGAAGAAACAACTGGGGAGTGAAACAGACCATGCAACCCGGGGTTGAGGCAGGGGAGAAACTCCCAGCCTCACAGGAGAGTTCCATGGAGAGACCCACAGTACACAAACCCACCCACCTGGGAATCAGCACCAGAAGGGCCCAGTCTGCTTGGGGGAAAGGGGGAAGTGACTGAAAGCCAGCAGAGAGCCCAGCATGCAGCATTGTTCCCTCTCTGACCCCTTGCCCATACATAGCACCACAATGCGATGATGTTGGTTGCCCTGTCCTGGCCAATTCCTAAGGCTCTGCCCCTTACTATGTAACAGGTGCTCCAAGAAAAAAAAATAGTCTAAATGAAAGAACATATCAAAGCTCCAAAAACAGAGCTAAGTGATGAAGAGATAGCCAACCTATCAGATGCAGAGTTCAAAACACTGTCAGGGACTTCTGCCAAGATGGAGGCGTAGGTAGAAACACTGTGCCTTCTTCCACAACCAAGTTTGAATACAACAAAGGTTTAGTAAACAAAGACGCAGCCAAAGAACAGAAAACTGAACTATACGGAAGTCCGACAACAACAAACCATTCAACTGAGACTGGTAAGAGGGGTGGAGCCAGCAGCAGAGCAGGGTTGGGCAGGAAGGATCCCCCAACCCAGGCGACCGCAGGCCACCCAGGCACAAGGGCAGCCAGGGTAGCATCGAGGACCCAGTGAGGGTGCAGGGCAGGCTGACTACGGTTGCACTTTTGCGCACGCAGATAAGCCAGCAAAGGAGTGAGCAGAGAGACAGACCATGGCGGGAGGCAGAGGGGACCACCACTGATTACCTTTGAGCCCACCCCCACATACAGCATCACATCCCAGCCACTGAGTTGCCCCGCCCTGGTGAACACCTAGGGCTCCGCTCCTCATACATAACAGGCACGGACAGTCCAAAATAATGGCTCAAGAAGAACTCAAAGCCCCAGAGCTGATAACTCTAAGCGACTGAGAAATAGCGAACCTCTCAGATGCACAATTCAAAATACTGGTGATCAGGATGCTTACAGAACTGGTTGATTACAGTCACAAATTAGAGGAACGTATGAAGACTAAACTAATTGAAATGAAGGGAAATGCACAGGAAACCAACAGTGATGGAAAGGAAACTGGGACTCAAATCAAGGGAGTGAACCAGAAGGAAGAAAAATATGACCCAACAGAAAAGAATGAAGAAACAAGATTTCAAAAAAAATGAGGAGAGCCTTAGGAACCTCCAGGACATCTTTAAATGCTCCAATATCTGAATTATAGGGGTACCAGAAGGGGAAAAGAAACAGCCACGAGTGGAAAACTTATTTGAACAAATAATCAAGGAGAACTTCCCCAGTCCAGCAAAGGAAATAGACTTCCAGGAAATTCAGGAAGCTCAGAGAGTCCCAAAGAAGTTGGACCCAAGAAGGAACACACCAAGTCACATCATAATTACATTAGCCAAGATTAAAATGAAGGAGAGAATCCTAGAAGCAGCAAGAGATAAGGGGACAGTCACCTACAAAGGAGCTCCCATCAGACTGTCAGTGGATTTCTCAACAGAGACTTTACGGGCAAGAAGGAGCTGGAAAGAAGTATTCTAAGTCATGAAATCCAAAGACCTACATCCAAGATTGCTCTATCCAGCAAAGCTTTCATTTAGAATGGTCCATCGCCTCACCTCGCGAACATCTTGCTGCCTCGGACGGCTGCAGAGTGGCGCCCGAACAGGGACCCGGAAAAAGGGGGTCAGGGGGGACCAGCAGAGTCCTAATCGCGAGGATAGGGGAGCCCGAGAGGACCGCTGCTACAGGAAGCCCGGGTAAGTTAAAAAATAAAAAGTAGCAGGAAGTAGTATTGGAGAGTTTATAATTATGGGAAGTTCCCATTCATCAGATCAGGGACTTTTTGAAAAAGTCCTCTGCTCCTTATTAAAGGGGCGAGGCATTACTACCTCTAAGAATCAAATACATTGTTTTGTAGATTTTATTCAACAAGTTTGCCCTTGGTTCCCGGAAGAAGGTACTATTAATATGGAAACTTGGAAAAAGGTAGGAGAACGTATTCGTGAACACTACCGTGCTCACGGTCCAGAGAAAACTCCTGTTGATGCGTTTTCTTTGTGGACACTAGTAAGAGATTGTCTTAGAGGAGATTCTGAGCTTGAAAAATGGGAACAAGGGACTCGTGGCAGTTTGCCAGCCATTCATTCGGCAGAGGATCTTTCTCGCCCTCTGCCTTCAGTGCCAACTGCTCTGCCTCCTCCGACTTGGGAGGCGCGGTATGAAGAACCTAATCTTAAGGTGGCGACTGATTTTAAGGTGGCGACTGTTCAATCGGAGCCGCCAAAGCCTGATGAAGCAGATTGGGGAAATCTAGCAGGTCAAGCGGAGCCCGGATAGCTCAGTTGGTAGAGCATCAGACTTTTAATTTGAGGGTTCAGGGTTCAAGTCCCTATGTCAAAAGTTTGTGCAACAAGCTATTCAACAAACTCGAGATCAGTTTCCTCTTGCATTAATCATCCATTACATGGATGACATTCTATTAGCTCATGAAAGCGAGTCTTATTTGTATTCAACTTTCCAGCATATACAACAAGCCTTATCCCAATCAGGATTGCAGATCGCTACTGATAAGGTACAAAATACCTATCCATTTTCTTACCTAGGGTATTCATTAAAACCCTCTTCCTTCTCTCCGCAGAAACTAACCATTGATACTTCTCAATTAAAAACTTTACATGATTTTCAAACCTTTCTAGGGGAACTCAATTGGATCCGCCCTTCACTTAAATTATCTACTGGTGACTTAAAACCCTTGTTTAATCTTCTTTTAGGAGACCCTAATCCCTCGTCTCCTAGATCCATGACTCCAGAAGCAAAGAAGGCTTTACAGTCTGTAGAAAATGCTTTATTAACAGCTCAACTCACATATTGTGATATTTCACGACCGTGGTCCTTGATTATTCTTCCTACTACCTTAACCCCAACAGGAGTTTTATATCAAGAAGGTGTATTGCAATGGATCCATGGATCGTCTACTCCAAAGAAAGTTTTGAGTCCCTATCCCTCTCTGGTAGCAGAACGCATCCAGCAAGGGCGCAAAATCTCTCTCCAAGTTTTAGGACATGATCCCACTGTTATTGTTATACCTTATACCGCTGAACAACTTAACTGGCTTCTTAACTTTAACGACATTTTTGCTCTTGCCTTTGAAGGTTTTGCTGGAACCATCTCTCATCATCTGCCCGCTGATAAAATTTTACAATTTGCCCATACTGCACGATTTATTTTTCCTAACATTGTCACTTCTGAACCTTTATCAACTTCCTTTACCCTATTCACAGATGGATCTTCTAATGGACGTGCTGTTCTACTTACTCCTACCAAGCCTCTCATCTGGACCACCCCTTATGTTTCAGCTCAAGAAGTGGAACTGTTTGCTGTCAGCCAAGCTCTTGCCCTATATAATCAACCATTTAATCTTTACACAGATAGCCAATATGTTGTTCGAGCTATGGCTGTTTTAGAAACTGTTCCTTTAATTCATACCTCTAATCATACGATTTCTCAGCTTTTCTCAGATATTCAACAACTTTTACAGAAACGACAGTTTCCCTGTTTCATTGGTCACATTCGAGGACATTCCTCCCTTCCTGGACCCCTTGCCCATGGTAATCAAACTGCAGATACTTTTACGCAAATTTTCCTTTCACAGGAGCAAAAGGCTACATCTTCTCATGCCCTGCATCATCAATCTGCTCGCTCTCTTCGTTATCAATTCCGTCTCACCCGAGAAGCTGCCCGTCAAATTGTTAAATCATGTTCTACGTGCGCTCAGCTTCTCCCCGTGCCTCATTATGGTATCAACCCTCGTGGTCTTAAACCCAATGATCTTTGGCAGATGGACGTTACCCATTGCCCAGCGTTTGGACGATTACGTTACTTACATGTCACCGTTGATACCTGTTCTCATTTTATCTGCGCTTCTCCTCTCACAGGTGAAAATGTACGCAATGTTATTACTCACCTTCTCTTTTGTTTTTCAATCCTTGGAGTTCCTAAGGTCTTGAAGACAGATAATGCCCCAGCGTATACTAGTAAAAGTTTCGCTTCTTTTTGTGCTTCATTTCAGATTTTACATAAAACAGGTATACCTCACAACCCACAAGGACAAGGTATCATTGAACGTACTCATCTTTCCCTCAAACATCAGTTCTCTAAATTAAAAGGGGGGAGATGGTATGATCCTCATTCTCCTAAACTGTTAGTGTCACATTCCTTATTTGTTCTTAACTTTTTAACTTTGGATGCAGAAGGACGCTCCGCGGCTGATCGGCATTGGGGGCCGCGTATGCGACATTACCCGTTGGTTTATTGGAGAGACCCCATAGATGGCTCTCGTCATGGACCTGACCCAGTTTTAGTTTGGGGCAGGGGGCATGTTTGTGTTTTTCCAACAGACGCAGAAGCCCCTCGTTGGCTTCCTGAACGTTGTGTCCGACATGCCCAGAAGCAAAACGAACCGGCTGCGGGGACGGCTAGCACGCTTGACGATGCAGCCTCGCCTCAGCCACCCGGAGCGAGCTCGGAGAAGACGCCAACGTCTGGCGATTTTGCTGAGCCTTTTGTGGATGCTGAGGATTCAAGTGAAGACTGAGGAATATTGGGCTTTTGTCCCTAATCCTCCAATGATGCATCCTGTGACCTGGAACGATAATGACTTTGTTCCTGTTTATGTTAACAATACTAAAGTTTTAGGACCTCCTTCTATAGGACATGTTATCCCAATATCTACGCTTTATAACTACACAGGATTATCTACTACTTTGCCCATCTGTTTTTCATTAGACAATAATAACTGCACTCTTATCTCTAGATATGCTGATTGGGATGGGAATTTCACTAACGGGACTCACTGGGGAGTGGACTTACTATACCTACGACGAAATGTCTCAACTACCATTGTAGGACCAGGAGATCCCCCACCTGATATCCCATTGTGCAAGCAGAAAACACCATCCCCAAGTCAATTGGGACCTGCTTGGAGAATGTGCCATCTCAACTATACCATCTGTGATCAAGGGCTTTGTGACTGGAGTGATTACCGCCCCACAACATTCAGACCAATGAACTTGCTGTATGGCATATGGACTAGAAATAACCGTACATTTCAAAATATGTTATGGAAAGCGGTTGCTGCCCTTCAATATGTCACTGTAGCTAAAAGAGTTGTTCAATGGGTTCACCTTGGAGACCAGGACGCTATGAATGTTTCGGGGACTCAGAAAAATGTTTCAATTATTGCTTGCGTTCCAGATCCATATGCTTTTGTAGCTGGAAATGTTCAACTTATATATGATCAAAAGTATAACTTAAGCTGTCATAACTGCTTCCTAACCAATTGTTTAAACGCATCAATGAATGTTACATCATTTGCTGTTATTAAGCCTTATTCGGTTTTTTATCAAACAAATCAGTGGCTTGTATGTAGACCTCAAAAAACATAAGCTGGACATGACGAGGAATGTGGAGCCAGTTCGATATATAAAATAAAGAAGGGGGAGATGTGGGAGCCCACCAGGCTGCAGGGGATCACGGACAGAGCCCCCACTGTGAAAACGGTGGCGGGACTTGGTTTCTGGTCCCTGGAGCCGGTGGGTATCTTGACATCTTTCGGACCTCCTCCTTCTCAGCCTTGAAGGAAAGAACAAGGTCTTGGCATGTGCATCATGTTCCAAGGAAGTGATAATCTTGAGGACACTGCTATCTGTGGGCAAATGTTCTCAGGATGTGAGAACATCTTGCCCTCTTGATAGCTTTCGGTAATGTACAAACTTTTGTAAAACAGCATTGTTCTCGGGCCACTGTAGTTCTGCATATAAGCCAGCAGTTTCTTGAATAAACTTGCCATTTGCCAGCCAGGAGCACTTGGACCTCTCCATTATTTTAATTAAGTTAAGTCCATCGCCTCACCTCGCGAACACCTTGCTGCCACGGGCGGCGGCAAAGTGCTTCTCAGATAAGATCAAATTCAAGGAGTTCATCATCACCAAGCCCTTATTATATGAAATGTTAAAGGAACTTATCTAAGAAAAAGAAGATGAAAAATATGAACAGTGAAAGGACAGCAAACTCACACTTATCAACAGCCACACCTAAAACAAAAGCAAACCAAGAGGATAGCTAGATTAGGAGCAGAACCATAGAAATGAAGATCACATGGAGCGTTAGCAACAGGGGAGTGGGAGGAGGAGAAGGGGGGAGAAGGTACAGAAAATAGCATAGACAGTAGGTAGAAAATAGGGGGGAGGGCAAGAATAGTGGGGGAAATATAGAATCTAAAGAACTTGAGACACGTGGTCATAAACTAAAGGGGGGGAATGGTGGGTGTGTAGGGTGGAGGAGAATAAAGGGGGGAATAGAACAACAACTGTAATGGTATAATCAATAGAATATATTAAAAAACACTGATAATCACAGAAATGGTTCAGTATGGTTGCAAAATGGGAAGAAGTGAAGGCTATACAAAGTAAAATAAAGGAAAATATACAGGGAACCGATAGTGAAGGGAAGGAAACTGGACTCAAATCAACAGCTTGGAATAAAAGGAAGAAATAAACATTCAATCAGAACAGAATGAAGAAAGAGATATTCAAAAAACTGAGAGGCTGGGGAACCTCTGGAACATCTTGAAACGTTCCAACATCTGAATCATGGGGGTGCTAGAAGGAGAAGAGGAAGAGCAAGAAATTGAAAGCTTATTTGAAAAAATAATAAAGGAAAACTTCCCCAACCTGGCAAAGGAAACAGAATTCTGGGAAGTCCAGGAGCCCAGAGAGTCCCCAAAGAAGCTGGACCCAAGGAAGCACACACCAGGGCACATCATAATTACATTAACCAAGATTAAAGAGGAGATCTTAAAAGCAGTAAGAGAAATGGAGACAATTACCTACAAAGGGATTCCCATCAGACTGTCAGCTGATTTCTCAAAAGAAACCTTGCAGTTAAGAAGGGGTTGGAAAGAAGTATTCCAAGTCATGAAATCCAAAGACCTACATCCAAGATTGCTCTATCCAGCAAAGCTTTCATTTAGAATGGAAAGGCAGATAAAGTGCTTCCCAGATAATGTCAAGTTCAAGGAGTTCATCATCACCAAGCCCTTATTATATGAAATGTTAAAGGGACTTATCTAAGAAAAGGGAGATGATAAAAAATATGAACAGTAAAATGAAAACAAACTCAACAATCAACAACTGAACCTAAAAAAAAAAAAACCCAACTAGGCAAACAACTACAACAGGAACGGAATCACAGAAATGGAGATCACATGAAGGGTTATCAGCGGGGCAGGGGAGGGAAGAGAATCGGGGGGAAGATACAGGGAATAAGTAGCATCAATGGTAGGTACAAAATAGACAGGGGGAGGTTAAGAATAGTATGGGAAATGGAGAAGCCAAAGATCTTATATGTACAATCCATGGACAGGAAGTAAGATGGAGGAATGCTGGTGGGAGGGGTGGTACAAGGCAGAGGGGATTATGGGGGAGAAAGAAAATGGGACAAGTATAATAGCATAATCAATAAAATGTATTTTTAAAAAAAGAATTGCAAAAGTGCTCCAGGGTACTTTTAAAGGCAGGAAAACTGGTTGCCCACCTGAACTATATAATTATTACTTTCACGAGTATTTTAAAAATTTTTGAAGTATAATTATGCAAATATAAGCAACAAAGTACACCAGGTATTTCTAGGGGACTTGCGTGCCCAACAACAGCTATGAGAGCTTAAATTAATTCAGTTCTATAATGGACTGACTTCACCGAAATCATATACTTTGTGAGTCCAGGGCAGAACGCATGGGCAATTAAAATCTCTTGGTTCCTTGTGTAATTCTTGGTTTCATATAGTTTCCTAATAGTGGTGTTATTGGGCCTAGTGTATAGAGAAATTTATAAAAAGTTTCCAAAGCAGACAGAGTATTTTGAGAGGAAAACCTTATTATTTGACCCACAGATCTACATCATTCTGTCCCCTTTTATGCTGTTTGTAAATCTAATATTGCCTAGGAAATCCTAAAGAAGCATGTGATGATGTTTGATATGGAAGTAATTGTCTATACCATAAAAATGAAATGCCAACTATTAGGTGGTTTTGCTAGATTTTGACTTACGCATAGCCTGGGTCTTGACATTCTACCAAATTTTAACAAGTATTTTTTATATGTGTATATATATATACATGTATTTGTGTATATATACTGCAAAATGTATATACATGAAACATTAGTAACAATTATAACACTCACTGTAGTAATGAATATCTTTTACTCTTCATGGAAAAACAGAAAACTTTTTTCCAGGTGCAAGGGAAAGTTAAGTGTAAGCAGGGCATGAACTCTGAAATGACAGGATGCCTGGGCTCTTCACTGGCTAACCCAGAGGTGAAACTCTAAATTTCTATTAAACATTAAAACATTAAACATTTAACATTAAAAATGTTTACAAAATGGAACCCTTGAATGAGCTTGTGAGTAATAAATATGACCAGTCAAAATATTGGATAAAATTGCTTCCAACTGCTGATTTTCCATCTTTGTCTAAACTGAAAACCTACCTGGATCCTCTGAGGAACAAGAGAATGAACAAGCATCCCTACAATGCCTCTGCCTCTTTTTAGGCCAAAGGCTGACACTTAATACAACTGTACTTCCCCTTACCTGATGACTATATTCTTGAAATGAAAATGAATGACACCTTTGAAAGCCAAATAATATTTTAATTATTGTAGGAGAGGTGTTCGCTATAAAGATATTTTTGGCAAATCTTTTTTCTCATAATTGCTTCTTAAAGCTGAACTTAAATATCCTCAGCCTTTTTATTACTATAGTGCAGTGATTTTCAACCCCCGTGCTACAAGAATTTTTAAAACATGGAATACCTGATTCTTTAGTCTGGGACACTGACCTCTTTTCCCTTAGATTGTCAAATGAAAAAAATGACAACAGTCAACAACTGCCATCTGGTGTGACTGCCCTGTGTTGAAACATAAACATATAGGTCATATAATAGAGTTGCATCTTATTTTTCACATCATTGAACATGTTTGTGTCTGACTGGTTAATTGTTGGTACCAGAAATCCTTAGATATATAAATATAGGTACCTGCTTACTTATTCATTTACTTATATTTTTTTAAAGAGGTGGGGGAGAGAAGAAATGATTTGTTGTTCCACTTATTTGTGCTTGACACATGCCCCAACCAGCAACTGAAACCGCGACCTTGGCCCTACCGGGGTTATACTCTAAGCAATTCAGCTACTCAGCCAGGGCAGCACCTGTTTTTCTAAAATGTCCCTTTAGAGCAAGAAGGGTAGATACATACTACTATTACTTTTTTGTGAATCAACCAAAATTATACCTATTTTTTGGTCAAACTGGCAAAGTATATTTTTTGGTGTACTGCTGAATTTTAGTGATTAGTTTATGTGTGCCATGAGATAAACACAGTTGAAAATTGCTGCTGTAGGTGCATTATTATATGCTATGTAACTTGAAGAACTGAAGTGTATTAATTAGACAAATACCATTTGCCTTTGAGAAGTCATTGGAGCAGATAAAAACCCTTTATACCAGGAGGAGAGAAAAATGAATAACAATAGTGCTAATTATACATAATGTAGCTAGAAGATGAGACCTGTTCTCAAATAATAGTGTTAAATATACGGAACAGGTGAGACTTAAAGCCTATGGAAGGCTGTTTAACAGAGTTAATGTTCAAAAGGGCATATGACATACAGCACGACACAATACACACTATTACATTAGTACGAAAATTCTTGCTACTTATTTTCCCCAACTTTTCATCCTTTTCTTTCCAGCAAGCATCTCTTTATTGATTGCAAAGACAAAAAAAATGCTTTATGGTCACCAGAGTCAAATCTTAACTTTTAGTTGCATTAATAATTACAAGCAGCCCTGGCTGGAGTAGCTCAGTGGATTGAGCGTGGGCCTGTGAAGCAGAGGGTCGCTGGTTCGATTCCTAGTCGGGGCACATGCCTGGGTTTCGGGCCAGTTTCCTAGTGGGGGACACATGAGAGGCAACCACACACTGGTGTTTCTCTCCCACTCTTTCTCCTTCCCTTCCCCCCTCTCTAAAAATAAATAAAAAAATATTTAAAAAATAATAATTATAAGCACAAGAGACATATATTACTCAGTTCTGAAATGGCACTCATCTCCTAGACATTACAAGTTGAGTTTTTAAAGTATAGTTAGTAAAACATGAGAGGGTATTTTTGAGAGTTTAAACCTACCAAGACGATACTATCTGAAAAGTTTGAGAACTTAACTTTTCAGACCATACATGTATTCCATTTCCCAATTTTAATATTTAATTTGCTTACCTTTTGAGAATTTGAACAGCAATATTCTCAATATTTAAGTAATACCACATGCTTCAACTTCTAAGTCTAGCAAAGCAGTCACTGACCTGCCAAATGTGATGGAATCAAGGGAAATGTATTGTTTAATTACACACAATAGAATTTATCAATTTTTTTACCATCTTTAAATTAAGACTTCATTTCTTTTTGATAACAGAATTTTATCGCTGGAAAGACCTTGATTTTAGATGACTTCTCGACATATTTTGGCCATAGTTTGTGTGTAATGTGTGCACAGATATTATATCTACACTAACCAAGAGTAGGTGTTATTTAACAAAACTACCTTTTTAAATGCCAGTTTTATCATGCAAATGTCTGAAGAACATATAAAAGTTAGTTATATCTGAAAAAGCTGTGGTAATTATAGACAATAAAATATTACTCAGCTATAAAAAAAGAATGAAATCTCACCATTTGAAACTGTGGATGGACCTAGAAGGTATTATGTTAAATGACATAAGTGAGAGAAACACAAATACCATATGATTTCACTTATATATGGATTCTAAAGAACAAAATAAATGAACAAACAAAATCGAAACAGACTCATATTTACAGAGAACAGACCTATGGTTATAAGAGGGGAAGGGGTTTGAGGGATTGGGGGAAAGGTGAAGGGATTAAGAAGTATAAATTGGTAGTTACAGAATAGTCAGAGGGAGGGGAGCATAAGGGATACAGTCAATAATATTGTAATAACCATGGTGCTAGGTGGGTACTAGAAATATCAGGGGGAGCAGGTGGTGACATGTATGATTGGCCACTCTGAGTGTACATCTACCTGAGTGTAATCTGCAATAGAAAAATGAAAAATTTCTATGAAAAAGTAATTACAGTTATATGTGTCTTAGGGAAAGAAGAGAATTTATACATGTAAAGATTTCCAAGGAGATCTTAGTAGTTTTTGTTCTTTGATCTTTGTTCTGGCTTGAATGGTTTGATAATAGTCACCCAGGAATTGATGATGATGTTTCTCACCCAAGGATATGTTTATTGATTTTCAGAGAGAGAGGAAAGGAGTATGAGAGTCCAACATTGGCTGGTTGCCTCCCATGTATGCCCTGAAGGGGAAGGAAACTGCAATCTAGGTTGCAGGGATTGAATTTGCAACCTTTTGGTGTTTGGGAAGATGCTACAACCAACTAAGCCACCTGGCCACGGCTTAATATGATTTTTCTGTTAAATATACATAAGGTACCAATGTGGTCATTTAGTGTCTCAGGAAAGTGAGAAGATAGGACTAATTGTAGAGAATTCTAATACTGATAATTTGATGTAGTTGTGACTGAACTACTACAATTTTATGACTTGGACAAAAATTAAAGTATGTAAAAAATTTAATCTTTGCATCCTTATCAATTAGCAAAGTGGTCAACAAATATTATAAACTAGCCCTGGCTGGTGTGGCTCAGTGGACTGACTCCCAGCCAACCTGTGAATCAAAAGGTCGCTCCCGCTGGTTTGATTCCCAGTTGGGGCACATGCCTGGGTTGCAGGCCAGGTCCCCAGTTCAGGGCATGTGAGAAGCAACCAATTCATGTATTTCTCACACAGCAATGCTTCCCTTCCTCTCTTCTTCCCTCCCTGCTCTCTAAATGTAAATAAATAAAAAATATTTTTAAAAATATTAGAAACTAAATATTTTTGATTGAATCAATAGAAACAACTTTCTAGTGCTATTCAAAGATAAATTATTGCTTATACTGATACAATACCTTGATCTGAGGTTAACGTTATTTTTCCCATTACAGTATTTACCAATATCTGCACTAAGACTGTTAGCAGTATAAGGTTTGTGTGCGTGATGCTTTGAAAGAAAGGCCAACATTCAATACGTCAGAGATGGAGTAAGAAAGTTCAAGAAGATAGAAGAATACACAAAACCATCTTAAGCAAGCTCAAAATTCAGGGTTCTTAGATATCAAGGGGAAACAGGATGGGTGAGGAGGCAAAGAGGTGGGTAGGGACTATAGATAGCCAGGCTGGGAAAGGGGTCCAAAGACAAGTGGGCAATTTCTAACTCCCTGAATTCCTGGAGGGTCCTTTGACCACCTCTGATCTGCATCCAGTTTTTCAGTCATTATTTTATGCGTATCTCCCCACCTGTGCTGACTGAAGGTGTCCTCAAATCTCAAGCAGAATTCCTCTACTTCAGCAATTTTCAACCTTTTTCATCTCATGACACACATAAACTAATTACAAAAATTCTGTGATACAGCAAAAAATATACAGGGTCCACAGAAGTAATGCCTGTTTGAGTGTGGGTGGTAGAGTAATAATATGGGTATAGTAATTTATAGTTTTAATTTGAACATTCACCTAAAATGTCATATGGTGTGATATTGTTACAGAATTACATGCTTATGATTATGTAATAAAAGATTTTGTAATAAAAAGGGGCCTTATTTGTGCTGGATCCTGTATTTATTGCTGATCTGACTAAAAAAAAGGGTATAGTTTTGATTCAATCACACCGATGGAAAAGAGATCAGCGTCCCTGATTAGATTCTCAAATATCCAGCGTTTTAAAAATTCTTGCTGGCACACTGATTGAAAACCTTGAAATCGCAGCTCTACTTAATTACACATCTATAGCAGGAGCTATTAGCCTGAAGGCCAGAGAGAGGAAACATTTCACTCTGTCACAAAGCTTTCAGTGAAACTCATAAATGGAAAGATTTTTAATGTAAGGTTTAGCCAAAAACAGATCTCACAGTTTATGCCCTGAAGAGGGAAAGGAGTAACTCAAGCTCTTGAGAGCTCACTTTTTGGGCAAGGGGAAGCTTTTCAAATTTCCTGGAAGGAATGAGACATAAATATCACAGACTTTAGTTTTAAATGGATAGGTGAATTCCACAGATTTTCCTTTTTGTCAAGAAATTTAACATTGGAGTTTATGTTTTCAATTTTGGGACACAATGAACCTCTCCTGAAAAAATACAGAAGGAAGAAAATAAGGAATTGCATAGACACATTCAAGCTCTTTTCTTGGATTACTCTATTAACGCCTTTTGGATAGTCAAATCCTGTCCTTTTTCCTGAGGGGAAAATTCTGGCATTTTTGTTGGCTTTGAGTTATTTTTCAAAAAATGTTTGATTACTATTTGTGAGTTTGGAAAGTAAAACCTTTGGTCACATTCTACTGTGATAGGAAGGGCTATCCTACAAATAATTCTCTGCAAGCAAACAGGGAATCCCTTAAAAAGAATTTGAAAATTTGTTTCAACATATGAGGGTAATTTTGGATTTCTTGATTTGTTATGTGGCTTTCATGCAGATCTAAAAATTCAAGAAATGTAATTAATTAACTGAAGAAATAATGAGCTACGATTTTAGGCCCTTTTCAGAAATTTGACTTTACTGATTTCTTACTAATCTAAGTTTTCCTTCTCTTAAAATTTAAGCATACATATAATGATCTAAAGATATAAAAACCTAAAGCATAGCTTAAATGATTAAACACTAAAGGTTCAAAGGGAAAAGGCTTAATAATGTCTTTGTAATGTGAATGGTAAACATACCAATTATAGGCTAGATGTGCTGTGATGGACAGCCATGTTTAAAACGAAGGGAATCTAAAGCAGAGAAGCCATCCTCCTTTGGTGAGTCAGACAGAGCATTAGTAATTTAAGGAGGAACTCTTGGTGGAAACAAATGGAAAGGCTTTCTTTTATCAATGGGAAGCCATTGGGAGGGGGAATATGGTTTCCCAATATTCACCAAAGAAACTTAGATAATGATTAAAATGAAATCAGTTTAAGTCACATTATAACCCTGTGTATTACTGTTAACAACGAGCAAGCTGGTCAAAACAGAAAACACCGTTTTGCCTTCCTTCAATTGCAAAGCATATAGTAATCGTCCACCCCTTTTACAGCTTTGTAAAATCTCCAGACCCTAAGCTTTCCTCTCAACTGCCCATTCCCAAGGTTATCAGTGCCTCGCATATAGCCGGCAACAAATGTTGGGTGACTTGAATTGAGTTGGCAAGCAAATCTTAAATTACTGTCCCGGGGTGACGATCAGAGGCTCAGAATAAAGAAAACCTAATAATTTCCACTGGAGCCCAACACTACCTTTTATTGTCCCCATCATGACTGGGACCGAGATTTGCGGGTGACTAGGACCCTCGCGAGGCTACAATGCTTCCGCTTTGGTAGTCATCTTCTTCCCCTAACACTTAAACAATACCTTGGCCTGCTGCCAAACTTTGAGCAGCCAGGCACTAGGGCTGTTTATGACCGAGAACGGGTACTGCGAGAGGCTGGGGCTGCTCTAAGTGCTAGGAACCGTCCAGAGAAGGAGAAGAGGCCAAACCTTTAAAATGCTCCCTTCCTCCGCCTCCTCCCTTTTGTCCCAGACACCAAAACAAACGAGCTGATACACGTGTCCCTATGACTCTTGTTTACTATCAAGACTGCGCTGTTCACGCACCTCTGGGATATGTAGTCCAACCGGTTCCTCTGGCTTGCGGTTTCCCAGAAGCAGAAACAAGGCTGAGACTACGAACCCACAATCCATTTCGGGGGCAAAGTTTGGCGTGGGTCCCTAGTGCCTCGGCAGTAATCCAATCCGAAGCGTTTATTTTAGTGACTGATATGCTGCCTTCTCCAATAAACACAGCACAAAAGTCAACACAAGCCCGCCCCTCGAGACGGACCTCGGTATCACCCAATGGGAAAGGAAAAGGATCGAATGGCAGTTCTTCAGGCCAATGAGAGTGAAAGAGCTGGCAGGAGGCTCAACCCCCAGGGGGTTGAGGGGAGGGGGAAGACGAAGCTTGAAAGACTTGGTAATGGCGACGGGTTTGGTAAGTAGGAAAGTTTCGGTTGAAGAGTAAGAGCGGAGACGGGAGCAGTAATGCGCACCGGGGAGGCCGGCCTCAGTGAGAGACGGGGTACGCGAGCTGCTGGTGGTGTTGTCGCGGCCAAGACCGCCCGCGCCGGTGCTACCCGCACTCCGCGGCGGGTTTGTTGTCTTTTAGTTCGGGAAGGGGTGGGGGTGGGGAAGGGAGGGGCAGGATCCCGAAGGGAACGGAGAGCCCGGCGAGGCCGGGTCCGCGCTCCTTGTCCTTGAAAGGGTTCCCCCACGAAGGGGGCAGTTAACCGTCCGGTAGCCGCCCGCTGCGAACCCACTGGACCAGCGCCCCGCGCAAGCTCACCTGGCCTTCGCGGCAGCGCGGCTCCAGGGGGGCGCGGGTGGGGGCGGGGAGGAGTAGGCGAGGACTAAGTTGTGAACCACGTTCCCTGTGGGTGGCCCGACCTGGTGCGGTGACTGGGGTGGTTCTGGGCCAGGGAAAGGACGCAGGCGGCGCCGGGGCTGTCCAGGAAAGTTTGACTTCCAACTTCCACCGCATGTAGGTGGAGGGTCTGAGGTTGGCCCGCGGTGGGACACCAGCCAGGGATGGGGGACCCGAGTGAGGCGCTGCCTCATTCGGGTCCCAGAAGGGCTCGAGCCGAGTTAAGGAGCTCGCGGAGCCGCTGGGCCCCCGGGCTCATTGTTACGCAGTTCGAATGAATGGACTCCGAGGCGCCTGCGCGGTGGGGCTGAGCAGAGGGGAAAAACAAGCCTAGAGTCCAGGCTGCGGTCACATGATGGGGGGAGGGGAGGGGAACGCGATGAATGGCGAAAGAGGGTGGGGGATGGACTTGGCAAGAAGTTGCGGGCCCTGCCTCTGTGACCGAGAGCCGAGTCTTGGCAGGCGTTTTCAGTCTCCGCCTTCCAACCTTTGCTGCCGCCTTAGGCAGATTAAAACAAAAAGGAATCCAGGCGAAGTCGACTGCGGGGTCCCGGGTTTTGGCTTGTTTAAACGCTTCGTACTGTCTAGGGGATTTTGCTCGCTTCTGTGCCTCCTTAGGAAGTTTCCAACAAGAATCGTTTTTAAAAGGAGCGCTGACAGCAGGACAGTACTCAATAGTTTTTAGCTCAGGATGTGACCGATGCCATAAAACAGAAGGGTAAAAGGGAGTGATATGTATTAGGAAGTGTTGGACCATAATAAGACTTCCATCTAAGTACCCGTAACAGATAACTCCGAACAGTGATTTTTGAAATTAAACTTTTGAGAATTAGAATTATAACATTTGTGAATACTTTTCTGTTTACCTATTGATAATCTACCTTTGTAATGTGTTCCTAGAACTTTTGGTCTTAGCTTACTTTTTTCAATTTGCTTTTAAAGTCTTTTGCTTTAACTTTACTGAGAGTGTTAGGATCTTCTGTTCTATTTCCTTGATTAAAGTACCCAGTTTTGTTGGGTTGGCAATATTTAGCACGTTTTAAGGAAATTTAAATTATATGCAAAAAAATTAAATTTACTCTTAAGTTTTTGAGTACTTTATGCTTTTGAGGAAGCCACTTTACAGCAAAATACTGCTGTTTGTTCTAACTTGACATATTAGATATAGAACGAACATTTGATTTCGCATTCTAGTCCATTTTATGTAGTTTTGCAAACCGAATTACCTCCCCGNCCCCCCCCCCCCCCCCCCCCCCCCCGGAAAACCCATCCCCGCTTGTTCACTTCTCAAACTTTGTTCACTTCTACATAAGTTAGGTAAAAGGTTACCTTCTCCCAAGATTTTACTGCTCATCTGCCTCCACAATCTTCCATGCTTCAAAGTGCCTACTTCTCAGACTTCAAACATGGACTTTAAGGAATGGTCTCCTCCACTGTGTTTTCATTTTGGGGGGTTCTTGTCCCTATCCAAGTGCTCAGTGGAGGCGGTATATGGTCTGGGCTTAATGAATTAATAAACTGCCAGGCCTTGAAGATTTCCTGGAGGGAGAATTTCAAGCTGGTGTTTTGTACTCTGGTTGAAATGAAAATACTGTATTTTTTTTCTTGTCAAAAATTATGTTACTACCATGTTAATGAGAGAGTGCCGGGTATTTTGCATGTATTTTAAATATGAAAGTGAATATTTACTTAGAAGGAAAATATAAATCACAATAAACAAAATTTAAAGCTGACCTATACATCACAAAATTCAGAAAAAATAACTGCTTGACACATGGATAATACATTCCTTCATATTTTGGTCTGCACTTAATTTGTTTTTAAATCATAATTTATTATCATTTTCCATAGAAAATAGAAAAATTTTCTGGTAATTTTTTTTCTCTGGTAATAAAAGGTAATTTTCTGTTGAAACAGATAGTTAACAAATTTCTTTAAAATTTTTTCAATTTTATTTATTTACTTTAGAGAGAGGGGAAGAGAGGGAGAGAAGCATCAGTTGGCCGCCTCTCACACACCCGAAAATGGGGACTTGACCTGCAACCCAGGCATGCACCCAGACCGGGAACCAAACTGGCGATCCCCCTTGGCTCACAGGCCCGAGCTCAATCCACTGAGCTACACCAGCCAGGGCAGTTATAAATTTTTAAAAATTACTCAGGAAAAGTTAAATAGCTTAGAAAGAGTTGTTATAGGTCATGTAGAATTTTTAGAATTTTAGTTTAGGAAAACAAATTTCATGTGTGAATTTTAGATTTCAAGTTTTTCCTACAGTGACTCATCTTGAATAGTGTTCGAATTGATAGCCTTCTTTTATTTTTTTAAAAGATTTTATTTATTTAACGTTAGAGAGGGGGAAGGGAGAGAGAAAGAGAGGGAGAGAAACATCAATGTATGGTTGCCTCTCACATGCCGCCTTACTGGGGACCTGGCCTGCAACCCAGGCATGTGCCCTAGAGTGGAAATCGAACCGGCAGCCTTTTGGTTCATAGGCCCGCACTCAATCCACTGAGACACACCAGCCAGGGCAAGATAGCTCTCTTTTAAACAGGTTGTACTTGACTTGTTGTAGGTGATGTATTGTGGGTTTTCTATCATCTTCATCAATATTAGCATTTTGTCAGATCAGCTCAGATCAGCTCAGAATTGATAAGAATTTGTGTAGATGTGATTTTGCACTGTCCAGCAAAGGCAAGGAGAGTTTGCCTTCTGGTCTGGGCAGTAGTGACTGGTGCCAGAGGGTTTTGGAATCAGGTAATCATGTGGGATGTAGTATTTTTTATACCTGCAGTAGTTGTGCTAGGTAGACAGGTACTGGTCCCATTTACAAATAAGAAAACTGAAGCATAGAGGTTAAATTCTCCAGTCCTGTAGGTAACAATATTCTCCTACAAGAATACCACCTCTTGCTGGGGGGTGTGTGTGGGGGTCACCAGCACAATGGCAAACAAGTTGTTGAAACATTTCTTTGAAATCTTTTGTTAGACGTTTCATGGAAAACAATTCTGGAAGAACTGCATTAAGGTCCCCAACTAATTTTGATGTAGAAAGTTGCATTTAATACAGTTTATTATGGGGGTTCATTTTAGCTTAGAATTATGTAATCCATTTTTAAATACATCAGTTCTCACGCTAGAGATGTAAATTCATTGCAGATTACCTTCTCTTCACTCTTTGCTCACAAAAAATTTGAGTTTGATATACAGTCCTTCAGAATTAGGGGAGAACATAAGAGGAACTTCTTTCTGTGAAATTTATAGTAAGGGTGGAAAGCGAAGGATTTGGGGAAGATTAGGCACTTGGAAATAGTCTAACTTATGTTGGTCTATACCTTTTGTCATTTTTCTCATTTCTTTTCAAAAAGAAAATGGTCCCATTCAGTTGGCAGAATCCTGTTTTCCTCATCCATAATGATACTTTGTTCACAGAGGTGTTGTGAGGCTGTACAAGATTAAACAAACTATTATGCGGAAATGGTCTGCGTGGAATAGGAGGGCATTTAGAAAAACCTATTTACTTCTCTTTCATTCACCGAAACTGAGTTATTTCTGGCCCCCCCCTTAGTCTCTTGTTTAAGATGTTGTGACTCTCTACTTCTGAAAGAATGCTAAACAAAAGCAATAGAGTCTGCCAATGAAAATTTGTAATACTGAACATCACATTTCAAAATACAGCTGGAGAATGTCACTATTCCCTTTTGAGAATCGGTGATCTAGTGAAGAGATGACATATATACTTATATATGAATCCTGTTAACCGAAGTAGAATACAAAAATATGAATGAACAGTGGGTTTAGGTCTACCAGGAAGTATCTGAAAGAGGAACTTGTTTATCAGAATGAATGTGTAATTGGTGTAATGTATGGTGAAGTGGAGTATTTTTGAATAACAACTCTTCTGGTACTCCTTTAATGTTTTCGGGGGCCTTGTTTCCCCCAAATAGTTTGACAAAAAAAATGAGAGCCAAAAACTTAGTTTGTAGATGGGTTCGAATTTTGCTTTCATGTATTTAATTCTCACACAAGCCCTATGAATACATAGAGTTACTGTGAGGCTGAGGTTAAGTGTCTTTTCACTAAGTCTGGGCTTCCATTTACTGTATGAAGTTTTCAGTTGCATTATCTCAAGACCAGTGTTTGATAACCAGCAACAATAAGGTACAGAAACACATAGAACTCAAGTTCAGCAAGTAATTATTTGGTTCCTTTTATTATTTATAGGTGGCTCTTTTGAAATTAAATTTCTTTTTTACTTCATTTGAGGAATATTGTGATGGGATATTGGTAGATAACTAAGGCTAGGTGCTGAAGAAATGATAGTTGTAAGGAAGTATTAGTGTATATAAATGGTGAATGGTAGACATTGCAAGGACCTGTTAATAGAAAAAAATGTAGATGGGAAGAAAGTCAGAGAGCAATACAGAGTGGAGCATTTAACATTAAATGGAGCATCAATATTAAGCATTTAACATGTTTTCATTTTTTGATTAGCTGGGTTGGGGTACTTTTAATGACTTCTGGCAGCAATATATTTCATATATTTTGAAGAGAAAGCTATGTTTTCAGACTTTCTTTATTTCCTATTGGCCCAGAACTTTTTTAAAAATGAGATTTGGAGTACAGCCTGAGAAATCAGGAAATCCTCCTGCTTCTCTCACCTGTGTTAAATAACCGGTTTGATAATATTCAAAGGCAAGAGTGTAAAAGGTATTATTTTCATAACAAATTTTAGTTGGTGGACTTCCCTGACAAATTATTTCATTGTGTTAACCTGTGTTATTTTTGTCTTTGTGATAACATTGTGGTCTTGAAAGTAGATTTGCTATTTATTAGCTAAATCTCCCTTGATTAGCATTCTTTTTTTTTTTTAAGAAATAATAGCCTAGTCAGAAGAACAGGTGTCTTTTTATTATATCTAGGCCCCAAATTCTCATTAAGAAGACATGAACATTTTTATTTTCATGAGAAGTATGGTATATGACCATTTTAATAAACTCATCTTAAATGTTCTTTACAGAATGTAATTTTAAGAGTGTTAAACTTGTTTACTCTCATAAGATGAAAAATAGAATAATCTTTTAGTCTTTCTGTATTTGAGGAAAGTTAATTTTCTTTTAAATTTGAAGATAAAAGCTAAAAAAGGTTTGTTGTCCTCAATATTGGGGTCTGAAAGAGATGCTTGATTAAAACTGCTATTATTCTTTAGAAGAAAGGACTTTTATAAATTCAAGATAATGATCCTTTGGGATTGGATATAATTTAGTTCTTAATACATGGATGGTAGGCCACGATATCAGGGAGTCATCCTGGTGGAAAGGATTTGATTGGGATGCAAATAGGAGGGTGTAGTTAAAAGTACAACATTGTGATGTCTCTGATTGATTTTATACTTACATAATCTTCAGATCACATGATTTGACATTTTTTCCTTATTTTTGTTTTAAAGTCGGAGCACCATAACATGGTGTGGGAAGTGAAGACAAACCAGATGCCCAATGCAGTACAGAAACTCCTGCTGGTAATGGACAAGAGAACTTCAGGAATGAATGACTCATTGGAGTTGCTGCAGTGTAATGAAAATTTGCCATCCTCTCCTGGCTATAACTCCTGTGATGAACACATGGAGCTCGGTAAACAAAATTAAAAACTACTTAGGAATCTCACTGAAATTCAGATAATTTTCATATGTGGCCTACCTTGAACTGCTAAAGAGTATGTGAAGTTTTGTACATTAGTTTTCAATGTTGTCTTGTTAATTGCTTATAAAACTATTACTTAAAACCAACATAAATTTGAACTATTTAAGGTTATCATACTCATTTACAAATTATTATACTCACCTGACTTACAAAGATTGAGCTGTTAAACACCTTAGCAGAACCCTGCTGTGTGACTTTTCAAAAGGTGTTTGAAACATCCTAGTGAGCTCAGTAAATTATCCCTTGCCACTCTTCATGTCTGGTTTGTTAGTGGACCCTAGAAACTTGAGGGTCTGCTGTTTGTGGTTATCACTGTTGCTGAGCCTACTCCAAAGATACGTGACCTGTAGAGATGTGCAGGGTTGTTGATACACGATTTTGAATTCTTTTGCTTTGAGATGTTGAAGAATAAACAGCTAATGAGTAACCTTGGCTTGCTGCCCAGCTTGTCAGTTAGGCTTCCCCCCTCTTTGATGTGTAGTTTTCCTAACGTTTATAAATACCCTGAGATATGATTATCTTTATTTTACAGAGATGAAATAGAGGAGATCAAATTATATGCAGCAGTACTGTGTGGGAATTTGGAGATTCTGAAAATCTTGGGACATACACCTGTTTGAATGCCAGAAGTTTGCTCAGCCCTAATAATTCATTGAGTAGTAGTTATTCTTGAGCAGAGACACCATTTTAATGACATCATTGATCTTCCACCATCACGTTTTAGTTTTCAGGAGGAAATCAGGAACTTAGGACCTGGGAGTGTGGGGGCTCAAAAGTTTATACCATCCAAAATGACTTAAGTTAAAAGCAGTTAATTTCCTGTACTTGAAAGACAAGTGAGCTCTTTATAGTAGTGGGGGGAAAAAAGAAATGATGGTAAAAGAAAGATTTTGGCAATGAGGGAAGAGGCTTTAGCAGAATTACAGGGTGGAGGTATGTCATATTGGTATGACATTTTGGTTGCTCAATGAAGGGAGTGGTATGTTTTACTCAGTTTTGTGAATGGATATCCCGAATCAGTATTTCTAAACAAGAGATGTTAGTTTTAGTAGGCTCTTTTGAAATATTTGCCTGAATGAGGAGTTAAGTGTAAGTCCATTTACAGTGACCAGAAGAGTTTCTTGACATATATTGAAGGGAACCAAGGATCTGTAATGTGTGTAACTGTGTGTTTTTTTAAGAGTTTTAAGGCCTGCAAGATGCTTTCTCTTCATGTATTTTTTTCTCAGTATTTTAGAATTTAATTTTATGGACTTCCTTATAGTGTTCATAGCCTTGGTGTGTACATGAGTGGTACATGGGAAGTACTTCTAGTCTTCTCTCTTGAGTAAAAGTCTATCATGAAATACCTATCAGGAACACATTTACAGGAAAAAATATTTCTGAATTCAGAATTTCTCAGTAAAGAAATAACTTGTTGTATATAAAGTTGAATATGGAGTACCTAAAAATTTATGTGATTTTTATCTTATCTTTGAAAATTGTTTGTTTCATTGCAGTAATCTTGTATAACAGGTTAGTAAAAGTATGTGAAATGATACGTGCATGTATGCACACAGAATGCCTTTTTCCTCATTAATATGTTCATATAAAAATGTCTCAGTAGTATATGGATTACTCCTCAGGAAAGCATAAAAAACCTGGGGGAAAAATTAGGAAATACAAACCTTGTTTTTCCGGTTTGTGAATAGTTTGTGATAATTACATGGTTTAGGTAGTGAAGGTACTACAATATTTACATTTGTTGAATTCACTTTTCTACTAAGCTTGTTTACCCTTAATGTACTAGGTGTCACTTTTTAAAATTGGAGCTTGTTTCATACAAAAAAAATTTTTAATTTATACTTTTTCTGTTACAAAAGTACTTAGCTAAATTTGAAGATTTATCTTCCAACTATAATTACAGTATTGCTCTGTTTCAGTAATTTCCTTTTTATAATTTTGAGTGTGTTTTTGCAGATGACCTTCCCGAACTTCAGGCTGTTCAAAGTGATTCTACCCAATCTGCCATATACCAGCTAAGTTCAGATGTTTCACATCAAGAATATCCAAGACCATCTTGGAACCAAAATACCTCAGACATATCAGAAAATACTTACCGTGAAAATGAGGTGGATTGGCTAACAGAATTAGCAAATATCGCCACCAGCCCACAAAGTCCACTCATGCAGTGCTCATTTTACAACAGGTAAGAAAACTGTACATTTTTGAAAACTTCTATCATTACAAATAGCTATTAATTTTTTCTAGTTTTAAAAGTAATGCTATTAACTATTTAATGAATGGCTTACTTAAATTGGGGTTGAAGTAAAGTTATCAGAATTAAGCTTTCTGTAATGGTCAAAGACCTATTTCGCTCAATAACATGATTTCATACTCTGAGAATTAGATGAAAGGGATCTGAAAACAGCAGAGTGAAGAATATTTGTAAGTATTTCAAAGTCACTAGAAAATATATCAGACCAAAAAATATTTTATTGTTACTGTATTTCTACCTATTGAAATAAAAGTTGTATTTGTATAAAGAACTGTGATTATAATAAATATATTTTAAAACTGTACCAACCATAAAGTTTAGTTCTTCTTTTGTCTAGGTTTATTTTCTTCTAGTGTACGTGACCTTATGGTACTTACCTGTGTACTAATACTAAAATTTGCATATCTTAAAATTGTCAACTTAAAAAAGTTAGACTCCCATTGGTGAAAACCACTGTTTCATACACACCAACTAGGGTTTAACAAAATGAGTTGTGCTATGAAATTACGGCAGCTTTCAAACAATACTTCTAGAGAGACCTAGGATAATATTTCATTAACTATTCTTAAAATCATAAAATTATTTATGTAAAAAGACACAGATAAATATGATAGTAGGGGGGAGAAATGCCCAGATTTGCACTCATGGGGTGGATAGATCATAATTTCATACTAGGTGGTATAGAAATAATTCAATTTTGGTAAGTGCTCTTTTAAGTGAGTATAATTCTTTGCTAAAGAATAATTTTTTTAGGTGTGAAAACTGATTTTCTTACAACCCATTAATTCTGCTGCTTTTATTCATCAGGATATGGTTTTCATTAGAGCAAATTAATTCATTTTACTTAACTTCAGTTTAATTCCATGAAAATTTCCACAGGACAGAAAAACTTGCCTTTTAGAGTATTCCTTTACAGTCCCAGTTTTTTATTATAGTCTTAATAGTAAAAAAGCTAAAAATTATTTTACATTAAAAAAAAATGATTTCCCTCCAAGATGGAGGCATAGGTAGGCACATTGTGCCTCCTTGCACAACCAAAATAAGGACAACAATAATTTAGAAACAAGATAACAACCAGAATTGACAGAAAATTGCACTGTATGAAAGTCGGACAACCAAGGAGTTAAAATAGACACATTCATCCAAACAGGTAGGCGGGGTGGAGTCGGGCGGCAGAGTGGAGAGGGGTTGCAGCACAAGAAGCAGTGACACCGGGCGCACAAGGCACCCTTGGTGTGTAAGATGGCAGTGGGCAGACGCTGGTTGCCCAAGCAGCAGTGAAAGATCCCAGGCACAGGGTGGCAATGGGCAGACCCAGCGAGGGGGCAAGTGTGAAGTGAGGCCCCGGCTGGCTGACTAGGTGGTCCTACAGTCACATGCATAAAACTGGGGAGCAAGACAAACTGAGCAACCCTGGGTCTCAGTACCGAGAAATAAAGCCTCAAAACACCAGTTGAGAACACCTGTGGGGATTGATGCACAGGGAGACTCCCAGCCTCACATGAGAGTTTGTTGGAGAGACCCACAGGGTCCTAGAACATGCACAAGCCCAGCCACCCAGGAACCAGCACCAAAAGGGCCCAGTTTGCTTGGGGAAAATGTCAGTAAGGACTGAGGTCTGACAGAGCTGTATAAGCACCATTGTTCCCTCTTGGACCCCCCCCGCNCCCCTGGCCCCCCCCCCCCCCCCCCCCCCCCCACACACACACATGCAGCCTCACAACCCAGTAACTGGGTTACCCGGCCCTGGTGAACACCTGAGGCTCTGCCCCTTATACATAACAGGCACGTCAAGACCAAAAAAAAGGCCCAAACGGAAGAACAGATCAAAGCTCTAGAAATAATACAACTAAGCAATGAAGAGGTAGCCAAACTGTCAGATGCATAGTTCAAAGCACTGATGATCAGGATGCTCACAGAATTGGTTGAATTTGGCAGCAAATTAGATGAAAAAATGAGGGCTACACTAAGTGAAATGAAGCAAAATGCAGAGGGAACCAATAGTGATGGAAAGGAAACTGAGACTCCAATGGAGTGGACCAGAAGGAAGAAAGAAACAGCCAAACAAAAGAATGAAGAAACAATTCAAAAAAATGAGAGGCTTGGGAACCTCCAGGATATCTTTAAACATTCCAACATCCAAATTATAGGGATATCAGAAGAAGAAGAGGAAGAGCAAGAAGTGGAAAAGTTATTTGAACAAATAATCAAGGAGAACTTCCCCAATCTGGAAAAGGAAATAGACTTCCAGGAAGTCCAGGAAGCTCAGAGAGTCCCAAAGAAGTTGGATCCAAGGAGGAACAAACCAAGGCACATCATAATTACATTGGCCAAGATTAAAATGAAGGAGAGAATAAGTCCTAGAAGCAGCAAGAGATAAGGGGACAGTCACCTACAAAGGAGTTCCCATCAGACTCAGCGGATTTCTCAAAAGAGACCTTACAGGCAAGAAGGGGCTGGAAAGAAGTATTCCAAGTCATGAAATCCAAAGACCTACATCCAAGATTGCTCTATCCAGCAAAGCTTTCATTTAGAATGGAAGGGCAGATAAAGTGCTTCTCAGGTAAGGTCAAATTCAAGGAGTTCATCATCACCAAGCCCTTATTATATGAAATGTTAAAGGGACTTCTCTAGGAAAAGATAAAAAACATGTATAGTAAAATGACAGCAAACTCTAATTATTAACTGCCACACCTAAAACAAAACAAGCAAACAGCTAGAACAGGAAAGGAACCACAGACATGGAGATCACATAGAGGGTTAGCAACAGGGGAGAGGGAGAGGGGGAAAAGGTACAGAGAATAAGTAGCATGAATGATAGGTAGAAAATAGGGAGAGGACAAGAATAGTATGGGAAATGTAGAAGCTAAAGAACTTATGACACATGGACGTGAACTAAAGGGTGTGGGAGGGCGTGCAGGGTGAAGAATGAAGCGGGGGAAATGGGACAGCTGTAATAGCATAATCAAAATATATTAAAAAACAAAGAAACGGCACATTAAAATACTAGCACTGGGATTTTCAGTGACTAATTTTCTTTCAGATAACATTACTTTCCGCAAAGAAAATGTTTACTTTTACAGTTTAAAAATAACAATGTTACTAAACTTAAAACAAACAAACAAAAAACGCCTTTGCTGGTGTGGCTCAGTGGATTGAGTGCTGGCGTGCTTAACCAAAGGGTCCCTGGTTCCATTCCCAATGTAGGGGGCATGCCTGGGGTGCAGACCTGGTCCCCAGTAGAGGGCGTGTGAGAGGCAACCGTACATTGATGTTTTTCTCCCTTTCTCCTTCCCTTCCCCTCTCAAAAAATAAACCAGTAAAATCTTTAAAAATCTCCACTACCACCACAACCCTTATTTTACTATTGGGCTTTCTTTTTCCCCCTTTTTAGCTCACAGATAATACTTCCTGTTTTTCACCACAAATAGACTCATGATGATTAATAATATAGTTCATGGAAAGTTGGGTAAACCCTTCAGAAGAAAAGCAATATAAATAAAACTGTAAATAAAGGAGCATCTCTCTGAGGATGTAAATTTATTCTCTGTAGTATTTTCTGTGCTTCCCTTCTTAGGGAACGAGACTAAGTCACGCTCTGCTACCTTGTTTGCTTTCTAATACTATCAGTAGCTGTTCATGCAGCCTCTTGTAAACCTATTTAATTACTGAGCTTTGGATGACCGAAGTGGTAACTGTACAGTACCAAGGGGTTGAGGACAGGTAAAATTTATATTATCCCTGCATAGATAGAGGGATGAAGAGACCAATGGTATTAGTGTTTTAGGTGTGCTTAGCATGTTAATTTTTGTAGAACATGCAGGCCGCTATACATTTTGGAACATTGCATTGTTCTCTTAAATGGTTAAATAGAAGAACTGATAAAACTCATTCATTTTATTAATGATGAGGGGTAGGAATGAGTTTTTAGTAGTTTGACCATTCTCTAATACTTCATAAAGTTCTAAATGCATAATAAAAGGAAGAAATTACTCAAAGTTAAAACATTCAGTAGTTGTATTTTGAAATCTAAAATTGACTGAGGAATATGCTAAAATGCATTGAAATTGGTGGGGTTTTTATTTAAGAACTGATATGTACATCAAAACAGTATAGTTTTATAGATATTTAAAAATAATTTCTGCAAAGGTATAGTGAAAAAAGGTTAATGAGGATAAAATTAAAATTGGGAGGCAAATAAAATTTGTCAGGAACAGGGAAAATTGAAAAGGGACATGTCCCTCCTCCCCTTTTTAAAAAGAGGCTTAATACAGACATATGTAAACTTTTTCTGTTAAGGACCAAATTTCTGTTTGGCATTTCAGAGAATTGTTCTGATTTGGGACCTTCAGACAGATCTACCCCCTAGTCTTAACTCGCTGCTGCTTTCCAGACTCCCATATCAGTACACATTACTGGACATCCTTTAGAGGCTTGCTTCTTACTGTTACCCCTTCTGTGAATAGCAGCTGATCTGTTTGTGAAGGAAGGATTTTAGTATGTTCTTGGAAACATAAGCATTCTAAGGAGAGTACTGCCTAGTAAAGAGACTTCTGAGGGAAAAACTGGGGAAGGGGTTATTTCTGAAAAGTGACCTGGCGGAAAATAATTAGCCCTTGTGTATAGATGCTTTTCAACAACTTTGTATTGGAAAACAGTGTCCAGTTATGGTTGGTAAATAAGAGTTACGTGTTGGTTGTGTTAAGCATAGATTCATTCATATTAAGACTTAAAACTGCCTCAATAGAAAAAAGAAATGGATGGGGAGCATTTATATGTACTTGTTAATATAAAAATAAATGAGTAAGTGAAATAGTAGTTTGGAGTTTAAAGTACATTGTCAAGTATTGAAAAAACTTGAGTGAGAAGAGTTTGGGTAAGAAGTTAAGGAACAACATATTATAAATGCAATCTTGATGTCTTTACTAGTGTTTTCCATAGTATCTTATATGTGATAACATTGGCATTTTGAATATAAATTTTTTTCATCAAAAAGAAAGATCTACTTTAAGTACCCACACTTTATGGTTAAAACTGCCTCCTTATTTTAGATCATCTCCTGTACACATCATAGCTACTAGCAAAAGTTTACATTCCTATGCACGCCCTCCACCTGTGTCCTCTTCTTCTAAGAGTGAGCCCGCCTTCCCTCCCCACTGGAAGGAGGAAACACCAGTCAGACATGAAAGGGTGAGTTTATTCATGAGATTAAACTTTTATAAAGATTGCACAACAGTTGTAATATATTAACTTTCCCTGTTTAAAAATGTCTCTTGAAGTGCATACAGATGGGAAATAGTATATCTCATTGTTCTGCTAGTGATCTGGATTTGATTCTATGTACAGCTCTATTAACTGTTAGGAAAGTTTGTTACAAGTGGGAATATATAATTAAACTTTGAAAAACTTCAGTTTTGAAGGTGTATTTTTTCTTAAGGTTATAGTGATTAAGTTATACCCTACTAAGAAGAGGCTGAAAGCTTGAGACAGAGACCAATAGTAACAAGCTGTGCTTTAAAATGAAGTTTATAATGTTACTCTTCACAGGCAAATAGTGAGTCAGAATCAGGCATTTTCTGCATGTCCTCCCTCTCCGATGATGATGATTTGGGATGGTGCAATTCCTGGCCTTCAACTGCCTGGCACTGTTTTTTGAAAGGTGAAAAGAAAAACCAAACTTGACTTTGTTTATTGCTTACTTGTCTAGAGCACTATCACACCTAATACTTCTTTTTTTTTGTTTTTTTTTGTTTTTTTCCTTTAGGCACACGTCTGTGCTTTCATAAGGGGAGCAATACGGAATGGCAGGATGTGGAAGATTTTGCTAGAGCTGAAGGCTGTGATAATGAGGAGGATCTCCAAATGGGCACTCAAAAGGTTGATTCAAAATTCCTTAAAACAAAATTTTTTTAATGAAATGTAAGGTTTATGGTTATCATACAAGACCTCCATTTATTACCTATTTATTCTGTTACCTCTAATATTCTATTCATTTTATCCTCCACTTACTTTCCTATTTAAATGGTGTCTTACATTTTAGGTAGTGGTTTTGTGACTACTTATTGTTGCTTAGCCTGATGGAGAGGCTTTAGGTTTACCTTTATAAATAGGCTTTCTTAGGTGGCGAAAACAAAACTTACTAAAAATAAATGAATAAATAAATGAACCAAAACCTTACCTTTGATAATCTATAAAGTAGTTAATTCCCCTGCGGATGATTGAGTTGATTATATTGTTACTTTTTAATTTATTTTTTGTTTATTTATTTATTTTAGAGAGAGGGGAAGGCAGGGAGAAGGGGAGAGAAACAACAGTGTGTGGTAGCCTCTTGCACACCCCCTACAGGGGACTTGGCCCGCAACCCAGCACGTGCCCCAAGTGGAAATCAAACCTACGACCCTTTGCTTTGTAGGCTGGCGCTCAATCCACTGAGCCACACCGGTCAGGGCTTAAATTACTTTTTAATTGACTCCATAAAAACACTGACATTTTCTTTTGTTTTTTTTCCCTGAAGTTTTTTATTTTATCGAGTTATAGTGCATATACCATAGCATTCACCATTTTAAAGTGTACAATTCATTGCTTTTTAGTACATTACAATAATGTAACCATCACAAGTGTCTAATTACAAAATGTTTTCATCACCTCAAAAACAAACTAATAACTTCTTGTTAATGACTGAATATTCTGTGGATGTACTAGATTTATTTATTCATCAGCTAAAAGACATTTGGGTGGTTTTCACTCTTAGGCTGTTAGGAATAATGCTGCTATGAACCTTCCTATACTAACTTCTGTGTGAACATATGTTTTCATTTCTCTTGTTACGTACTTAGGAGTGGGATTACTGGGTCATACAGTAATTCCATGTTTAACATTGTGAGGAACTTCCAAAAAGTTTTCCATGGTGAATATTTCCATTTTACATTTCATACCAGTAATATATGAACGTTCTAATATCTTGACATCCTCATCTACCCTCACCTTTTATTTCAGTCAGAAACCATCTTGGTGTGTAGAAGTGGCATCTCCTTATTGGACTTGAATTTCCCTAATGACTGATGATGAGCATGTTTTCATATGCTTGTATCAACTTTAGAGAAATGTCTGTGTTCAGATCAATTCCCCATTTGCAAATTGGGTTGTCTTTATTGAGTTGTAAGTGTCCTTTAGATATTCTGAAAAGTACACATTATCAGATAGGAGATTCGCAAATATTTTCTCACATTCTGTGGGTTGTATTTTCACTTTCTTTTTTTAAAAATATATTTTATTGATTATACCATTACAGTTGTCCTCCTATCCCCCCTTTCATTCTCCTCCACCCTGCACACCCCCTCCCCCACCATTCCCCCCCTTTAGTTTATGACTACGTGTCTCAAGTTCATTAGATTCTATATTTCCCCTACTTTTCTTGCCCTCTCCCCTATCTATTTTCTACCTGCTGTCTATGCTATTTTCTGTACCTTCTCTCCCCTTCTCCTCCTCCCACTCCCCTGTTGCTAACCCTCTTTGTGATCTCCATTTCTATGGTTCCGCTCCTGATCTAGCTGTCCTCTTGGTTTGCTTTTGTTTGAGGTGTGGCTGTTAACAACTGTGAGTTTGCTGTCCTTTCACTATTCATATTTTTAATCATCTTTTTCTTAGAGAAGTCCTTTTAACATTTCATGTAATAAGGGCTTGGTGATGATGAACTCCTTGAATTTGACCTTACCTGAGAAGCACTTTATCTGCCCTTCCATTCTAAATGAAAGCTTTGCTGGATAGAGCAATCTTGGATGTAGGTCTTTGGATTTCATGACTTGGAATACTTCTTTCCAGCCCCTTCTTGCCTGTAAGGTCTCTTTTGAGAAATCCGCTGACAGTCTGATAGGAACTCCTTTGTAGGTGACTGTCTCCTTATCTCTTGCTGCTTCTAGGACCTATTCTCTCCTTCATTTTAATCTTGGCCAATGTAATTATGATGTGACTTGGTGTGTTCCTTCTTGGGTCCAGCTTCTTTGGGACTCTCTGAGCTTCCTGGACTTCCTGGAAGTCTATTTCCTTTTCCAGATTGGGGAAGTTCTCCTTTATGATTTCTTCAAATAACTTTTCCACTTGTTGCTCTTCCTCTTCCCCTTCTGGTACCCCTATAATTTAGATGTTGGAACGTTTAAAGATGTCCTGGAGGTTACTAAGCCTCTCCTCATTTTTTTGAATTCTTGTTTCTTCCTTCTTTTCTGTTTGATTGTTTGTTTCTTCCTTCTGGTCCACTCCCTTGATTTGAGTCTCAGTTTCCTTTCCATCACTATTGGTTTCCTGTGCATTTCCCTTCATTTCCATCAATTTAGCCTTCATATGTTCCTCTAATTTGTGGCTAAAATCAACCAATTCTTTGAGCATCCTGATCACCAGTGTTTTTGAACTGTGCGTCTGAAAGGTTAGTTATTTCTTGGTCACTTAGAATTATAGGCTTTGGGGCTTTGAGCTGTTCTTGAGCCATATTTTTGACTGTGCCTGTTATGTATGAGGAGCAGAGCCCTAGGTGTTCACCAGGGTCGGGCGACCCAGTTGCTGGGTTGTGACGCTGTATGTGGGAGCAGGGTCAGAGAGGGAAAAAATGGTGCTTTGCTCTGCTCTCAGATTTCTGTCCCCTCTGCGGCTTCCCACAAGCAAATTGGGCCCCTCTCGTGCTGGTTTCCGTGTGTGTGGGCCCATGTACTTTCCAGGACCCGTGGGTGTCTCCAATGAACTCTCTGTGAGCCTGGGAGCTTCTCCCGGCCCCTCAACCCTGAGAAAGTCTTCCCAGTTGGTGCTTTCAGGCTGTAATTCCTGTTGCTGGGGCCCTAGCCTGAGCTGTCTGTTTCACTGTTCGCTCCTTTGCTTGGTTTATCTGCGCGCAAATGTGTGACCGCAGTGAGCCAGCTGCCCTGTGCCCTCACTGGGTCCACCCATCAACACCCATTGCCATCCCACGCCTGGGATCCACCAACTGCCTCCGCTCCTGGGTCAGTCGGACGGAACAGACCTTTCCAGCCCTACCCCACTCCACCGCCGACTCTGCCCCTCTTACTCGTCTGGCTGAGTGGTTCGTTGTTGTCGGACTTCTGTACAGTTCAATTTTCACTGTTTTGGCTGCGTTTTTGTTTCTCAAACTTAGCTGTCTTTAAATTTAGTTGTGGGAGGGGGCACAGTGTTTCCACCTACGCCTCCATCATGGCCAGCAGTTGTATTTTCACTTTCTTGATAGTGTCTTTAAACATATAAATGAGTTTAATTTTGATAAAGTGCAATTTCGTTTTTTTTTTTGGTTGCTTGTGCTTTAGGATTCATATACAAGAACCTGTTGCCTAATTTAAGGTCATGAAGATACATACCTTTGTTTTCTGCTAAGAGTTTTTATAGCTGTAGGTGTTACATTTAGATCTTGGATCCAATTTGAGTAATATTTGTATATAGCATTTGGTAATTTGTTGAAAAGACTCTCAATTAAAATTGTTTTGGCACCTAGTTGAAAATCAAAAACATTTTGTAAGTTGATAGGCAGAAGTAGTAGAGGGCAATGATAGGAGAAATATGGACTGACACCTTTGTCTTTGATATCATGAATTTCTCCATCTATATTATAGGCAAAGAAATGGGCATTTGAAGTGTGCTTGTTTAAACTCCTGTTCAATCTTGTTATTCCTGACTATTGAGTTTCTTGAGAAAATTAGTCCTGACATAGCTGGCTTCAGTTTCCACCTTTTATTGTAGTGAAGTTTGCTATAGTCTGACTTGCGCATGTACCACTTCACTACAGTAGTCTCAGATTAGCTTTACTCTGATTCCTAGAGACTTATGCTTGTTCTCTTTGACATCTCCTCCATCTGAGAAAGTGAGTTAGTTCTTGACATTGTCTTGATTTGTGTAACAGAGCAGTGCCCTGATTCTCTTTAATGTCTCAGTCTTTTTCACTGGCGGCTTGTCTGCTGGTAATGTTGAATGTAAGCAAGGTCCTACTCTTCACTCTCTCCACAAATTCCTCTCTGCTGCTCCTGTCAGCACCACCTCCTTGTAGCCCTTGGAGAGCACTCTGGACTTGGAGTAGGGAAGTCTGGGCTCTCTCTCCAGTGCTTCCAGTAACCGTGTCACTTACCTTGGGTGGGTTGTTAACCCTGCTATTGGCTTCCTGATCTGTAAATGGGATTGGATTAGTTTTAATGTCTTGTAGCTACAAGAATTAGAAGATTTGTTAATTTATTTATTTACAGCTATATGTTCATAGCCTTTACCTGTATGTTTCCAGCTTCATATTAGATATCTTGTCTTATTAGTATAACCAAAACTGGATTCACCTTTTCACCTTTTTTATTCTTTCCTGGCCTACTTTTCAACCCTGTGCTTTTAAAGATATAACTATCCTTCTTGATTGCCAGATTCAAAACCATGAAGTTGACTATTCCTTTTCTTTCCTTCATGTTTAGTTATCAATTCTATTTCCTTAAAGATTTTTACAGTCATTCTCTCCCATTCTTTACTTTATTCATGCACTAGTATAATAATAATTGGATATGATAGCTAGGTGTTGGCATATCTGTCTCTTTGTTTCCTGTGAATTTAAGGATAGGAATCATGTGGTAGTAGCACTTTTCTTTTCAGAGGCTAGTACCTGGCAGGCACTAAATGCTCAATATGTTTATCGAATTTAAATTTAGCCTGGTTCTACCGCCACTGTACCTGGTCATACGGGCTTCTTTCATTATATCTTGAAATAAATAGAATATTAGAGGTAACTTTTATTCTGTAATTTTTATCATTATCTTAAAATGAACAATCGTATTAATAAAAACACCTTTATTGATTTCCCAGTACCCTCTCAGAGGAAAGTTGAAGCCCTTTTCCTGTCTTTTAAGACCTTTTCCTTACTAACTGCTCCTCCTCTGCAGTCTTTCTTGCTCCATCTTTGAACTCAGTACTCGGCACTCCTGAAGGCAGTTGTTAGTTACAACTGCCCTGGTGTGAGCCATGGTTTTCTACCTTTCTAAATTTCATTCTTCTTTTAAATCTCAGTTCAAAGGGGAGTCAAAAGCCTCCCTAATATCTCTTTTGGGATTGTCTCCCTTTATTAAACTGCATTAGCATTATTTAAACTTGAATTAAAATGTTTAGTTCAGTCTGCCTTATATATTTGTGTCTTCACTACTGGTCTAAAGCCACATGAAGACAGGGATCCTTCCTTGTTTATTTTTACCTTTCCTGCACAGTCTTACCCATGACAGGGACTCCCTGTGTGTTAAATTTAATGTTGCCAATTCATTCACTATATGTATGTATTTTCAGGGCTATGGTTCTGATGGTCTGAAGTTGTTATCACATGAAGAAAGTGTATCATTTGGGGAGTCTGTACTGAAGTTGACTTTTGATCCTGGTACAGTAGAAGATGGTTTACTAACCGTAGAGTGTAAACTGGACCACCCTTTCTATGTTAAAAATAAAGGTAGAGCTTTAATTTGAAATTGTAATTACTTTTTAAAGAAATCTTTATAATCTGTGTTGTGGCATAATTCTTTGAGGATTAAGAAAAAAATTGAAGGGAAAATTTCAAACTAAATAAAACTACCTTAGGAAATGCCTTAGGGTGCTTAAGTGTCTCAGCGGTAGTCAGGCTGAACTGTACTTCCTGCGGTATGAAAAATTCACAAGTTTATGTATCATACCATAACAAGCTGTTATCTTGGTATATAGTTTGGGGAATGGATTATTCTGGTAATTGCAGTTTGGTTTAAGCTTATATGCCATGTACCTGAATCACTTCAGAGCCTTTTTACACCACCACCATGTCAGACCGACACTTCAGAGAGTCTTCTGTGCTCTCACTCATCATTTATCACTCACTGTCTTGCAGATCAGTGCAAGTGCTGATTGATAGACTCTATCAATAAAATGCCAAATTAAACTACATTTGGGAGGGCTTTGTCATTGCTTAAAGCAAATACTTGTACTTGGCTTTATGGTGTATGTACATGATTTGTTTTAGAAAATCTCTTGGTACTTATTTTTAAATAATAACTATATTTTTAAGACTTGGTAGTGATATAGCTGTCTTACAATAAATTATGTAGGTGCTTTCTGTCAATCCCGTCCTCATGTCACTATTGTTCGGTTTAACTTCAGGTTGGTCATCGTTTTATCCCAGCTTGACTGTGGTGCAGCATGGCATTCCGTGTTGTGAGATTCACATTGGTGACGTATGTCTACCTCCTGGACACCCTGATGCCATTAATTTTGATGATTCAGGTGTTTTTGATACATTTAAAAGGTAATACTAGATTAATTCTTTTTCTTTTAGAAGTTTACTCTAAATCTCCCTAATGATTGCTAAGTCAAATATTGAAGAGCTTAATAAACCTTTAATGCCTTGAGAGATAATATTAAAAGTACTATTCAGAGGAAGTATATATACATGATTAAGTAAAAAACTATTAGGTAAGTAAAATAACAACTCATGGTTTACATAGAGTAGTCATATAGGGAAAGTAAGTCCATAAAACATTAAAGATTATAATAGGAAAAAATCACGTTTTATGATGAAGAATTTAATAGATCAATTTGATATTATATAAAAGAGGCTGTATCTGGCCAGTTGTTTTTAGCTAGTCAATAAAACTCTCAGCAGTACCTTTATAGTTAACTGTGTCTTTTTTCCCTTTAGGTAACTATGTCATTAATACCCATTTTGACCAAGGGCATTAATTGCATAGTGAAAATACCTAAAACTTAATATTTGGAAAGGCTTAAGAGAGAAATGATTTTTCCTAAGATCTTGCTATTAAGTCATACAACAGGACAAAGAACCCACGTGTCCTGACACTCAGGGAGTTTGACGAGCTGTCTTGGTTTGTGCAGGGCTTTCCTGATGCGGCACTGTGAGTCTTGCAACCCTGGAAACCCCTTAGTCCTGGACAAACTGGGACAGTTTGCCAACTTACTCCCAGGAGATACCAAGAGAAAGTCTCTGTGTAGACATCTGGGATTTTAACACTTGTTCTTTCTTTAACATAATTATCAAATCCACAGGTGTTAGGTAGAGAATTCTCAAGAGTTCCTGCTAGCTTGTAGAATTTATTTCACTCAATTTAATATAATAAATATAAGGTAAATATAATATAAGGTCAATATTTGTGTATCAAAAAGAATAAGACTACTTAAAGAAAACAGGCCACATGCTCAGTGCCATCTGCAAGATGGGAATCTAAGTGTTGTTTGATTACATCCCTCATACATTCGAGACAAAACTTTTAAGGTCTGATACTTTAATTATGCATAATGTTTGGATCAGTGATAACTCTTAGGTTTTGGTGAGAGTGTAAATAAAATTTTGGGAGATAATTTGGCTTTATTTTACAACACCGAATATCAGCAGTCTTATTCCTCTATATGTATACCCTAGAGAAATGAGCTCTTGTAGACAAGCACTAGGAGATATGTAACTAGGTTCATAGCTGTATTGTTCATGATAACAAAACTTGGAAACAGTATTTATTAACTATAAAAACCGGAATTGTGATATAACCATATAATGGAATTCTCTGCTATCAGTGGAAGACTAATGAACTGTAGCTATACATTTTATTATTTTATTTTATTCTTTTAGAGAGGGGGAAGGGAAGATGAAAGAGAGGGAGAGAAACTTTGATGTGTAAGAAAAACATTGTTGCCTTTTGCACACACCTGCTAGGGGCACTGACCTGCAACCTAGGTGTGTGCCCTGACCAGGAGATGTTAGCAATAAACATGGATTAATTTTAGAAATAATGTTAAATTAAAATTAATCTCAAATAATGCTGTTAACTAAAAATTAGTCTCAGAAATATATAGTATGGTTCCATTTTTTATGGATTCAGATATTCTTTGAAAATATATGCAATACAATTATAAATAAACATATTTATATTATACTATTTGTATACTATATATAACTCATAGGCAGTTACGCTGGAGGTCTTCAGGATCACCCCAGGTAGGATGATTCACTAAGACTACAGGGTTCAGCATATAGTCCTACAGTCCAATCTGATCCTTACAGTGAAAGGGTACAAAGCAAAATCGGGAAAAGGAAAGGAATGGGTTGAGGTCTTGGGAGAAGCCAGGCTTCCAGGAGTCCTCTCCTGATGGAGTCACACAGCACATGCTCATTTCTCTCAGCAGTGAGTTGTGACATGTATGAAGTGTTACCTGCCAGGGAAACTTGTTAGACACTCAGCTGGGTTTTTTTGGGAGCTGGTAACCTAGGCTGCCTCAGGCTGGCACCTATCAAAATTTTAAGCTTTCTAAAGGAAAGCAGGGGTTAGGGTCAACCGTATTGTTTGTACACACAGTTGAGGCAAAGTGAGCCACTCTTCTCAGTTGTGGGGATGGTAGGAACCGTTCCAAAAGCCAAGTTGCTTGAGGGTCAACCCTGTAAGTAAACCTGTGAAAGAATAGCAATAAAGCCTGCTAGGTTAACTCTTTCTGCAAAACAAAATACTATATATTACATGCTAATAAATTGGCATAGTGACATGACTAATAGTTACAATGTTTATATAAATGAATAATGCATTATTTCTACAATAAAATTATTGACGAAGGAATGATAAACCTATCTCTGGAGGGTGACAAGTGTGGAACTTCAGTGATAGTAGAAAAAATATTTCTTAATTGGCCTTGGGTTCATTCATATTTATTCATATACTATTTATATATAAAGTATTGCATAGTGCAAAACTTCAGTTTTTAAAGCAAAACAGGAACATTTGGTTACCTAATTCCTGTTTTTCCAAGATGGCAAATTCTCATCCCTTGGTCTTACTTTATGGTAGAATGACAGCAGCATCCCTCTTTCCCCCTCTCCATTAAGAAGTGGAAATAGGCAGTTTCACCCCAGAGAAACCACAAAAAGTTAAGAGGTGCTGTATTTTTTTTCATTGTTCAAGTACAGTTTTCTGCCTCTTCCTGCCACCCCAGAGAGGTGCTGTATTGCTGTGTATAATACGCTCCCAAAGTATAATGCACACCCATGTTTTTGTGTGCGTTGTACAGGGGATTGTTACACCATTATATACCTATGGCATGTAATCATTATACCCATCTATAATGCACATCCTTACTTTTTCCTCAAAAATTTGGGCAAAAGTGCACATTATACATGGCGAGACATGGTATAAAGTTTACTGAATTTTCCTTGCGGATTGGATTATGACTTGCAGTGGGGGTTGGGAGTGGGTAGGGTCTTAAGGAAGATGCGTCCTGGTACAAGGAAGACAAGAAAGGAAGAAGAAACACTTAATCAGAGAGGGAACCAGGAACCCCAGAATCAATTCCCAGGTCCCACCTGTAGACCTCGGGCCAGCCCTTCAGTTACACTGTACAGGGAAGACATTTGAGTAGGTACTAGCTTGGTAAGGACCAGAAGTCAGCAATAAATTGATGACCTCTTAAACAAAATTGTAACTCTTCTGTAGAAAGAAGTTTCTAAATGAGAGCATGGTTTGAAGAAGCTCTTTCAATACATTGAGAATTGAGGTCAATCTTCTAGGCATCAGGCAGGTTTATAAAACAGTCATTTCTGACTTTGTGAAGTTGACATTTCTATTCAAGTAATACAATTTAATAAGCATAATGAGTGCCTATTATGGCCAGACACTGTACATATGTTAATTTACTTAATCTGCATTACCCTCTTGGTAAATAATGTCCTCATTTTACAGAGAGAGAGAACTAAAGCTGGGAGAGGTAAAAGGAACATGCCCAAAACAGCCAGCTAGTATTAGAAGTAGGATTCAAGGCAGTAACTTAAAAGGATTGTAGGTTTAGTATACAATAATAGATACCACGATTAAGTCCCTACTCTGTGCCAGTTTCTCCTGTAGCATTTGTTTTTGTTTTTCTTTAAGATTTTATTTATTTTTAGAAGTGAAGGGAGGGAGAGAAACATCCATGTGTTGTCACCTCTCATGTGTTCCCCACTGGGGACCTGGCCTGCAACCAAGGCATGTGCCCTGACTGGGAATCGAACTGGCAACCCTTTGGTTTGCAGCTGATGCTCAATCCACTGAGCTCCACCAGCCAGGGCTGTAAGCATTTTTTTATATATTCTTTTAGTAATGCAGCATTTCATAGCATGTATTATCTTTATTTTAGAAATAATGTAAACTGAGGCAAGATGGTTCAATATGCCCAAGGAATCCAGTTAAATTTTTGCATTAATAGGTTTTGCAAAATTATTTTTATTTTACTTTCTCAGTCACTCATCAAACATTTGAGAGCATAGTATGTGCTGGGTATTGGGGATTTAAAATCATTTAAAGCATGGGCCTGCCTCTCTGCTTATACCGTGGAGAAAGAAATGGATTGGTAAATGCATGGTGTAGTGGGTGCTGATTGAGACAGTATAGCCTAGTAGGAATGTGAGCTGTGGAGCTGGACTGCGGGGGTTCAGATCCTGGCTCTGTGGTAATTTTCTTTGGAAGCTGGGTAAGTTAATTACCTCGCTATGGTTCTTTGTAAAAATCTGTGAAATGAGGACAGTATTGAAGGGACGATTAAATGAGTTAATAAATATGACATAGTTAATAGACACTACACTATTGTGGAGGTGTTGGTTTTTTTTCCAAGAGTAATAATTAATGACGGTCAGAAAGGACATTCCAAGCTTAGTGAATGGCATATATAAGAAGCAGAAGTGTAAAAAAAGTCACATTTCAGGAATCATAGAGAATGAGGAAATCAATCCTGAATTCCGTGATTGAATACCTCAAACTTCTTTAAATTGTGTCCATACTAGAAATAAATGATGGTTATTTGTGCCACTAGATGGTAGTGTTTTCACATAATCAGTGATTAATTAGCTTACAGTATTTAAAAAGAAATCTAATGTATTTGACATACGGCATTTGTATAAATTTAAGATAATGCAAGCTGTTGATTTCATCTTTTTATATACTTTAGTGATTGCCATTGTAGCAATCAAATAATTCACACCTCTATCATGTTACATAATCATTTCTTTCTAGTGGTTGGATAATTGTGTTCTACTCTCTGAGCAAGTTCCATTACAATACAGTATTGTCTGTGTTAACTGTATTGTGCATTAAATCTGTGGGGCTTATGTGTCATTTGTCGTGAGTTTGCACCCTCAAACAACATCTGTCCTCCCCCTTTCACCCACATTCCCATTCATCATTTCCATTTTTATGTTTCTCTTTAAAATTCCTCATATTAATGAGATCATACAGTACTTGTCTTTCTTCATCTGACTTACCCACTTAGCAGAATGTCTTCAGGGTCATCCGTGTATTCTTACCCTAATTAGAAGTCTTTTGGTATTTCAAGTGGTAATTAAATACTTGTTTTCACTAGTGATTGTGCCAGATTCATATATAATGCTTAAAATCTGCTGTTTTTCTGAATTATATTTGGAATGTGCTTAAGATAGGAAGAGTTGTTTCTCTGACACAGTACTGATTGCTGTGCATTCATTAGATGATTTTGGAGTCACACTGTAAGTACATTTATTTCGTGTGGCAGCCTTAAAAACACAGTGTGGTTGAGTTTTGGTCGAAGTCATTTTTTGCTGCGCAGTTAATGGCAAGGCCTTCATTCCTTTGGTTCCTTCCATCTGTCTTTAGAATAACTCACAGTCTCATGCGTTACCTTTACGCCGATACTACTCCTTCAGCTAATACCAACCTGTTTTGATGCATTACCAGAGTTAGTTTTTCAGGGAGTGAAGGAGCTGGGTTTAGAGTAGGAAATGTATAAAATGTTTTCTGGTAACAAAACAGTATAAGCAGAAGGAGTTAACACAGTTGGAACAAAAGAAAATAAACACAGGTATACCTTTGGCAAATGTAGGCTGTGAGTGACATTCGCTCTAGTTTTCAGTAATACTTTCAATTAATATGATGATGATTTTTTCTCCTTGAGGTTAGCCAGTGGCAGTAAGGAGCACCGTAGTATTGATGTGGAAACCTGGGGCTCTGCAGGTGGACCAGCAGATCTGGGTTTGGATGTAGTAGCTGTGTGGCCTTCGGCAAGTAATACTCTCTTAGCCTGTTTCTTCATGTAGAAGAGAGGAAAATGATACCCTTCAAGCAAGCTTGTTGAGAGGATAAGAGATGATATTGTTATTAGGCTAAGTTATAACATATGGATGGCTGTTCGGGGAGACTGAAGTCTGACTGTATCTAAACAAATAACCCAGATTATTGTGCATTTTGAAAGTCCTTTTAGCTGTATTTAACGGCTTTTGATTGTCCTTACCAAACATTTTATCATCTCTAGTAGTCTTTAGGCCAGGTATATGCCTACCACTGTTTCATAATAATTTCCTAGTTTTAGGCTTTTACAGGTCCAGAAATCACATTATAAAATTTGTTACAAAGTGAACCTAAAATAAGAATAAAAGGATGTGCAGGATCTGGAGGAGAGACTAGCTATGATTAAAGTATGTGGTATAACAGTTCTTTGGAGGCAGGGAGGTGGTGCTTAAAGTTTTGTTTTTTTTTTTAACTTTTCCCAGATTTAAAAAAAATTAGTGCATACAGAAGCTTTCATTTTATAAGTAACTGTCAGTGGTGAAGTTGTTAGTGTTAATGTAAAATCACTTGTAATGCTAACAGTATACAGGCAAAAATGCCTTGAAAAAACACTGAAATATGTAGGTAGATATTATTTTTTTAAATCCTGTTTTTATAAATCGGATACTTAAATTGAATTAAAACCATATTACACATTTTTATTTTTTTTTAGCTATGATTTCACACCTATGGATTCTTCTGCAGTCTATGTGCTGAGTAGTATGGCTCGTCAGCGTCGTGCATCTCTGTCGTGTGGAGGACCTGGAGGTCAAGACTTCGTAAGATCTGGATTCAATAAAAACTGTGGCTCACCCGGATCCTCACAGCTCTCTTCCAGTTCTTTGTATGCTAAAGCTGTCAAAAACCACAGCTCAGGGACTGTGAGTGCCACCTCTCCTAACAAGTGCAAAAGACCAATGAATGCCTTCATGCTTTTTGCCAAAAAATACAGAGTTGAATATACTCAGATGTATCCAGGGAAAGATAACAGGTAAAAATAATGATGATTCTAAGTATTTAACACTTCAGTGCAATTCCCAGGAACTGATACAGGTACTTATTCTACAGTAGTTCTTATTCTTGAAGTCTTTGTTTTCTTAGGTTGACAGTGAAGTAAAGAGTGTAAGTGGCATTTTTAGTGTTACAATTTTAGTGTTAGTATTATTTAATAATACTTAAGTAAGTAGGTTATCTAAGTGGTAAGGACCCGCCTTCTAAAGTGGTAGTATTAAATGTCATTCACCTGTTAAAGGACATAGTTCTAACAACTGTCAGTTCCATCTTAATTGAAAAGCGTTATGGAAAAGTCTAGCTCTTTTCTTGCATTAGATCTCATTATGTAACAATTGTGTATAGTGTGGAATGTGCAGGCATTGGCAGTTTGCGATAACTGCCAGATCTGTCAACTAAACCTAGAGGTGCCCTACTTCACTCCAGTCCTTCTGTTCTGTCTGCCGTACCCTTACCTCCGCGTTCTCTAATGCTCACTTCCTCTCAAACCAACCAAGTTTTCCAGGTATGAAAATTACCTTCTTCCAGTCATCCTAGTTCCCTGACAATTAAAACCATACCCTTTACCCTTGATAGCATGAGAAGTCAAATGATTATCCACATGAAATAATCAGGATTTAATGTTTTGCGAACTTCATATATCTATTTTTACATATACACACACACATTTCTAAAATACAATTGATAGAGCATTATATTGGTTTGAGGTATATAAATGATTCATATTTGTATATTGCAAAATGATCACCACAGTAAGTTAACATCCATTACCAGTTTTTTTCTTGTGATGAGAACTTTTGAGATCTACTTTCTTAGCAATATTCAAATAAGCAGTACAGCACTAAGTCACCCTGTGTTAATGTTACGTCCCCAGTACTTACTTATTTTGTAGCTGGAAGTTAGTACTTTATGACCATCTTCACCTATTTTGTACCCAGGTCCCCCCCACCCCCCACTTCTGGTAACAACCCATCTGTTCTCATGAACTTAAGTTTTAAGTAGTTAACATTTGAAAAAGAGAAGCTACTTTTACTGAGTGCGTCCCTGATTTAGGAATTCACACACAGCTGAGTGTTTCTTCCTGGTTTAACTGGTGAAAGTGTTGACCATTATGTGGTATCTTTAGCCTAGAGACGAACAAACACTGGTTTTTATTTTAATAAAGGAAGATGCAGTAGTTACAGTACTTGATTGTGTCCATTTACTGCATTAAAATATTTACTACACATTTGTTTTTTTAGTAGAGCTTCTGTAGTTACTGTTCTATAAAGCTTACAAGCAAACAACAAGGAAATCCTGAAACAAAGCTCAGATGGGTATCTCTAGCTTCCTTGTATGAGGGGGGTACATCCCCCCAAAATGAAAGTTACTTATAAAAAGTTATACTTACGTGTTTAAAATTCAGTCACCTTCAAAGCACTCTCCATGTGATGCAGTACACCTATTGGAAACGTCTTTTCCACTGCTCAAAACAATTTTTGAACTCGTCGATTTTAATGTCTTTTAGTGCTTTTGCCATTTTTGTGTCACCTTTTCCACATCGACAAGCGTTTCCCTTTGAGGACTTTTCTTCATCCAGGGAAACCAAAGAAAATTGTTTGGGGCAGGGGGTGATATCATGTGAATGGGGAGAGTGGGGCATGGGAGTCATGCTGTTTTTGGTCAAAACTGAGTGAGAACACTCAGCATGGTGTGGGCAGGTGCACTCATAAATCACCCATCATGAAGTGAGCAAATGTGTTGAGTCTTCAAAAAAAAAATTCTCTGAAGCTGAATGCAGCCTCACATAACACCAGCTGATAGATGCACTGATATGGATGAAGGATGAGTTCCTCATACACTCTACCTAGCAGGGAAGTCACCTAGAATTATCTTCTGGCCTTCCCTCCAAAAGAGCGTTTCATTTTTGTTGTTTTTTTTTCTAGGGGGGGGGTCCCCTCTTGTACACACCTCATGGAATTATTCCAGGACCTTTAGTTCTGTATGGGTGTCATGGAATTAATGGTTTTAACCTCTTCATAGAAAAAAAAATGGTTAGGTATACGTGTCCTGAATGAGACTATTTTAAGTAGTTTTAGGAACAGATTAACACACATAAACAGAAACTAACTTCAGATTTCTATCATAGAGTCTTATGTAGTGTGATTTCTTTCCCTTTGAGTTTATGCAATTTTCTCAAGTGATAAATGCAAATATTGCTTAAGGTTTAAGTGGTCTTGTCTTACGTAAATCATAGGGTTTGCATATTTACTGCCACATTTTTACTATGGCTGCATGAGTGAAAAAAGAATTACTTGACAGGTTATGGGCACAAATGAAGTGAGAGTAGCTTTTAATACAAGATGAATACTTTATGCTGCTTGATACTGAATATTGTCTGCCTTGATATCTTAAACATCTTTTAAAAACCAGTGTACCAGGTTAGATCCAGTGGTAATTTAAAACATTTCTTTGAAAGTTAACTTCTTTCTTTAAACTGAACTTTGTAGAACAGCCATTTTTTAACTGTTTTAGATGTCCTTTGACAATTGGAAATGTTGGCATTACTCCAGGAGGCTTTAACTGCCAAGTTTATGATAAATGAACCATATGACTGAGATTTTACTGGAAATGACTACTGTAGTCTTGCTTGTTCTCTCCTCTATGCTGGAGATTTTTGTCTTTTTCTTCTATATTTCTTCCTGAAGTACTTGACATGAGTTTTATGAAAACTTCTTGCCCTCAGCAGTGTGTGAATGTTTATTTTTGCAGAGCCATAAGTGTGATCCTTGGTGACAGGTGGAAGAAAATGAAGAATGAAGAGAGAAGGATGTATACATTAGAAGCAAAGGCTTTGGCTGAAGAACAAAAACGTTTAAATCCTGACTGTTGGAAAAGGAAAAGAACCAATTCGGTATGTTTCAACAAGAGTTGCTTAACATTATCTTCACTCTTCTGAAATTGTACTGGGATATTGCAGCAGTTGTTATAACCTTTAAAAGGCTGTGTTGATACTGTTCTCAGCCTTTTTGTACTTCAAAACCTAATAGTGTTTTATATCATATTAGGCAGTCTTCCTTCCTTTTCATTACTCAGTGTCGTTTAGTCTTTTAGCATGGAAGGTAGAAATGTCAGACATGCATGTGAATGTTGGAAACGCTGAGGTGTAAAAATAAATTTGGAATGTAGTATTTTGGGGGGATTGAAAATTGGGTGTTAATTAATTTAATATCACAGGATTTTTTTCTAATTTGGGGGTGGTATGTCTCAACAGCCTTTTTCCCCTTAATTGGTGAGGGGTGATAGAGGAATTGTAGGTACAGGGGTACATTACCCAACCTTCATGAGGACTGCTGACATATGTGTTGTTTCTAGATTTAAAAAACTCCAGGAGCCCTGGCTGGCGTAGCTCAGTGGATTGAGCACGGGCCTGCGAACCACACGATCGCAGTTCGATTCCCAGCCCAGGGCACATGCCTGGGTTGCAGGCCAGTTCCCAGCAGGGGACTCACGAGAGGCAACCATACATTGATATTTCTCTCATTCTCTCCCTCCCTTCCCCTCTAAAGATAAATAAATAAAATATTTAAAAAAAAAATCCAGGAAAGAAGAAATAGAAAGGCCCAGGAAGACTGGTGAAGAGTTTGTACCATCATGCTGCCTTAATAGACTTGATTCTTTGAACTTTGCCATTATTAGACTGATGTCTTTTAGCTATTTTTAGATTAACGGCAAGAAAATGTTGCATGACAGAACAGAATGAGCTCAATTTGAAATACCTAAAAATGAAGGGCAAATGTCAGTTTGCAGCAGGAGAACTGGCCAGTGTGCCTGTGCCTGATTCCTTAGGGTAACTTGCACTTCACAGCTGTTTACATTTTTCAACAATTTCTTTTATAGCAATAGTGGTCAGATTCCAGTATAAAAGAGTGGCTGAACTAGATTTTCAAAGTTCTTGATTACCTTAGGATTCCACGGAGGACTCTGCCTGCATCCCTTTTTCTGTACCTCCTAAGTTCATTTCTCTCTTCATCTTCAAAAATGCCTTGAATGCTTGAGCCATAAGATATTAGCGACATTTTTAAAATTCTCACCTTTGAGAAAGTGATTTTTAAAAAAATAATGTCACAAACATTACCCATCTTGACTTTCATTTGTAGAGTTACTATTGTCTGTTGATTTGTAAACATGAACTGAGTATTAATTTTATTTCTACAGGGCTCACAACAACATTAAACTGGGATGCTCACATCGTCTGCATTTGTATAAGCCTAGACTGCCGATGGGAAGGCTTAAGATGATCATAGTCTCACTGTTTGTCCAGAATTCCTGTGACCATAAGATACTGAAAGCATTGAGTCTTGAAATGATTTAATAATAAGAGTGAGGATTTGCTTTCTCCATTAGAACATTAATTAAGTAAGCTAAAACTATCAACATTATAAACCAAATTGCCTTATTTTCCTTCCAAACTTCACATATGTCTATCAGGTAATATAGGCTTGAAAATTGATATCCTGTGGTGCTAAAAAGTACAGTAGAGAGGAGAAGTGTATACATGTTTTATTTTAAATTGTACAAAAGGGGAATTTAAAAATATGTAACTGCTGTTTATACATTGGCTCCTTACTGCTTATTAATCTGTATTGTATACATAATGGAACGAAACAGAAGCTGGGAGTTGGCCTTTCTTTGAGCAGCCACGTGAGCAGCTGTGCCAAACACAGGAGCTCTAGTCTGGCCAGTGCCAAGAGGCTACCAGAACATGTGGCAGGTGGCTGGTGTCAGTCTCAGCAGAAGAGCCACCTGCTGTCATTATCCGAGCATGCTGAGTTTGTGCACCAGGTGGCAGCACCCCTCCATTATTTCCAGTGGGGACCTAGCCCGGGCCACCAATAAGTTAATAGCATTGGGGTATAGTCACTGTAATGGTGCTATTAACAGTCGATACCATTGTATTTTCAATTTTGTGTCATGTATCTCCTCAGCCACATATCTTAAATATCTTATTTTGTCATCATATCTTTATGGTGGGGGCAGACTTTGCACTTATTGCAGTGCAACACTTGCACTTTACTTTTCCTCCAACTGTCTGAAATTAGAGCAAATACATTGGCAATACAGCTGCTTTGCTCTGAGCTACAATCATGGCTTTTCATGTTACTTACCAAGTGGTGTTTCTGGTTAGGAATCACAGCTGTAAAATTGATTTCAGTTCCTTACACTTCATGATGTTGCCCCTAAATTTTGCACACTATATTCTTGTATATTATTTCAAATAAAATGAAAAAAATTGTTTATCTCTGATCTCTGCTGATTGATTTTGACTGAACGTCACGTATGAGACACCAGAATAACAAGTTCAAGAGATGGAAAATAAGTTGCAGGTGTGGTATGGTTTTAAGCATCAAATTAAAAAGTGTTAATAGGACAAGGGCAACAGAAAAATAAAACCGATTATTATATATTAGAACCTGTAGAGTAAAATTGTTTTTATTTTTGACTTTGCAATAGACCTGAAAGTCTGCTTTTAATAAAATGAGACACACAGTGTAAAGACAGCCTTTCTTTATTGCAGATACCGTGACAGATTGAAACAGCCAGTTAGCTCTCCGATCCTGGGACATGCCAGTGGTTCCCAAACTTTGTTGCAAACTGGAAACACTTGGGAATGTTTTACAAAAAATACTAATGCCTGGCTCCTACTCCAGATGTCTTACTATGCAGTACAGATTAATACCAAGGTGGTGTTTTTTTCTTAAATGTTCCACCACTGATTCTGATGTGCCGCCAAATGTGGGAATGACTTGGGCTATATATCTGGTGGGGAAGCAAACTGGGAGAAGCAGGGTACTTAACTGTATAACCTGACCAGATACCTTAAAAAGCAGTGGGGGACTCAGTATGCGTATCTGTGGTAGACTTGGTTAGGCGGTGGGAAAGAAATTTTAGCTAGCCTTGTAGAAAAGCTTAAAAGGAGAGATACCAGTTGAAGGTCTTTGTAGAAAATCAGGTCCCTGAAGTTTGAAGGTGGTGATGATTTTTGTCATTTTCTGCTACTTAAGTAAGAAAGGCTAAAGAGATCAACAGATAAAGAGCAGTAGGAAGTAAAGAAATGTTGATTACATTCTTAAGATAATGACTAGTGGCTGTCTTAGTGTCTGTATTATTTAAACTGCCAACCTTGAATGGGTTAGCATAAAATGGAGATGAATACTTCACATTATTACTGAAGAGCAGACATAGCTTTTTGAAGCAGTTGAACCATTATGGGATAAACTGGAGCAAATTCTTTGCCTTCTCTACTTCTTACTGATTGAACATAAGCTTCCAGGGCTCCCCTGAAAATAAAAACAAAAGTTTTGTCAAAAATTACACAAAATGAAATAGCTTAGAGGGTGTCCATATATAAAAAAGCAGCAAGCCCATATCTGGAACTGCTCTGCCCAGTTCCATAAGCTAAATGACCAAACAGCCTTAACAGTGGGAGTGTTGCTATGGGTAAGGTACAAAACCACCTTTTCCAGTCTGCATTGTACTTGGTGGTCTAATTATACAGTCGGGCTCTCTGGCCTCTGAAGATAGTGCTCAGTCTTCCCCGTTTCTCTGTCAGACCTCGGAAAAGTTACATGCAGCTTGTTCCCACTCCGAGCTTACTCTGCGGGAAGGCATGCTCGGGAACGTGGGGGCTGGGGCCCTCAGGTGCACACCGGGACCCCAGTAGGTGCTCTGTCGTTTGATAGATCATAAACCCACATGGAGAGTTAGTCTTGGGCTCAAACTTCTGGCAAGTGGTGGGATAATAAGGCAGTCAATTTAGTCACAGGTATGTGATATGAGCCAGTTATTTATGAGTATAATGTTCTCATGGATTAGATCAGGGCCAAATCTAGCTCTATGCATGTTTGTGTATTGGTGGTGGTGGCTTTACAGTGGCAGGGTGGGACAGCCAGGCAGGGGCCATGTGGCCTGCAAAACATAAAATACTTGGTATCTGGCCCCTCATGGAAAGTTCTCAATCCTTGAACCAGATGATCTGTTTAAGTGTGAGATCACATTTCAGTGGAACTAAAACAGTAGTTAAAAGTTGTGATTATTGGTCTATTTAAGTCCCAGGTATTATTTTACCTGGGACTTACCAAATTTTTAATATTAATAGTTTTTTAAAATTGCACAACCCTGAGATTAGAACATTTCTCTAAAGATGTAAGTTAATACCATTAGCTCACATACTCAGCCTCAATTCCCACCTAATAACGTAATTCTTAACTAGCTGATTTGCTCCCAAACACTGAAAATGTTAATCCTTGATCAGGTTCGCTCATTATCATGTAACTGTGGGGAATGTACCCGCCTGGGGCCTGTCCAGCTCATCACTCACCCTGCAGGGCCTCTCTGCCCACGCTGTTTGCTTTCACAGTCTCACTCCTTTATTTCCAGCTCGGATCTCCCTCCTGATGGCTGTTTTCTACCTGCATTCTGAGTATTTTTACCTGCTTTCTTCCAGATCCCTCAAACTTACCTTTCAGAAACGTAGGGCAGTGGAAACGCACCCAAAAAGGTACAGCACCAAGAGTGAGCCCTAATGTAAACAGCAGGCTTTGGGCGGTAGTGATGTGTCAGTGTCAGTTCACGGATTGTTACAAGCAGACCACTCCGGGGGGAGGATGCCAATAATGGGGGAGGCTGTGCATGTGGGGGAGAGAGGTGTATGGGAAACCTCTTCCATCTCAGATTTGCTGTGAACCTAAATTTGCTCTAAAAAAATGAAGTCTATCAAAAAACAAAGGGAAAGGGACGTAGGAGGGAGAAAACCACCCCTGGGGTAGAGTTCTGCCCACCTTACCCTATTTCCACAAAGGCACCATCATCCCCCAAAAGCTCCCCATCGATGCTACACTTAATTATCAAGTGTTATTTTGTCTCGTGTATTGTCACATCCAGTCCCTTCTCTCTCCTTTGGTTTAGTTTCTGTCCTGCCATTGTGCCTGTTGCTGTAGCATTGTAGATGGTCATCTCAGTGCCAGTCAGCCCTGTGTGAGTGCTGCCCCCTGCAGTCCATTGCTGGCCATGCCCTGTTCCCTTGAGGACGGTGTGAACTCACTGCCCCCTGCCCTGCCCCAACTCTGTGTGTGCTACTGCTAGGTTCTAGACAGTGCCGTGCCCTAAAAGGCCCCTCACCTAACTAGTTTCCATCGTTTGTGTCACCAACACATGCAGAGCAGCTTTGCCCTGTTGGCGACTCTAGGTCCCATCCCAGTGCCCACCCAGGGGGAGATGAACGGTGTGCATACAAACAGGACTGCATAAAGACGCCTGTCTGTGCCACAGAAGGGCCCGCTCTGAATACCTCCGTATTTGGACTCTAGGCCTTTCTCATCTTCCTCTCATCCTTGGAATGTCCTCCCTTTCTTGCTTTCTTCCTTGCAGAGCTATTTACTGCCTAAGATCCAGCTCAAATGCCCTCTTTTTGAGAAAGTCTTTCCTAACTCCAGGCAGCACAGAAGAACTGATGCCACGTTGCTGATGCACCTTCTGCATCAACAGCCCTAGCTTAGCAGGATCCCAGCATTTGGGGATCCCTGAAGACTGGCTCCATTCTCTGTTCAGGGTCTGCTCACATGATGCAGAGGACTGGCCGCCTTTATTTAAGCAGCCCAGCTGGTATTCCAGGCTCTGATCCACCACCTCCTGCACGATCTGGGCTACATTTGAGCCAATTTGCTTTGAGCAGGAGGTGTACACTTCTACCACTTTAGAATTACCTGTTTGTTGGTCAGTATCCCTTTTAAGCTGTAACTTAACATTGAGGGTTACAGCTGTTTTGCTCACTATGTAACCCTAGGACCTAGTGCTTGACAAGTGCATGATAAGTGACTAAAAAATGAATGGAAATACAGGATTATAATGAAAAGTAAAGCAAAAATGCAGAAGAAAGTAAAGGAGAAACATGATGACTTCTGCCAAGATGGAGACATAGGTGGAAACACTGTGCCTTCTCCCACAACCAAGTTTGGATACAACAAAAGTTTTGGAGAATTAACACACACCCAGAGGCCAGAAAACCGAATTATATGGAAGTCCGACAGCTACAAACCGTTCAACAAGGATGGTAAGAGGTGGAGCTAGCAGCGGAGCTGGGTCGGGCAGGACAGACCTAGGAGCGCAGGCAGCCCGGACCTAGTCGGGGTGCGGAACAGACTGACCAAGGTCGCACATTCGCGCGCAGTGAGATGGACCACACAGGCCCCAGGGGGCAAACCCAGTGGTGGAGGGCTGACAGCGGTGGCACACCCGCGTGCCGAGGAGCGGGGCGCATGGCCCTGGTGACGGTGGTGGCTGCGGTGCTGGTGGGGGTCTCGGAGGCGGGCGCCGGAGGGAAGCCATTGTCCCTCTTTGACCCCGCCGCCACATACGACGTCACAACCCAGCGACTGAGTTGCCCTGCGCTAGTGAACACCTTAGGGCTCCGATCCTGCTACGGAACAGGCACGAACAGCCCAAAGGATGGCTCAAGAAGAACTCAAAGTCCCAGAGCCAATAACTCTAAGCGACCAACAGATTGCCAGGCTCTCAGAAGCCCAATTTAAAACACTATTTATCAGGATGCTCACAGAATTGGTAGAATACAGTCACAAATTGGAGGAACATATGAAGGCTAAACTAATTGAAATGAAGGGAGATGTCCAGGAAACCAATAGCGATGGAAAGGAAACTGGGACTCAAATCAATGGAATGGACCAGAAGGAAGAACGAAACATCCCACCAGAAAGGAATGAAGAAATGAGAATTCAAAAAAATGAGGAGAGGCTTAGGAACCTCCAGGACATCTTTAAACGTTCCAACATCCGGATTATAGGGGTACCAGAAGGGGGAAAGAAACAGCCACGAGTGGAACACTTATTTGAACAAATAATAAAGGAGAACTTCCCCAGTCTGGCAAAGGAAATAGACTTCCAGGAAATCCAGGAAGCTCAGAGAGTCCCAAAGAAGTTGGACCCAAGAAGGAACACACCAAGGCACATCATAATTACATTAGCCAAGACTAAAATGAAGGAGAGAATCCTAGAAGCAGCAAGGGATAAGGGGACAGTCACCTACAAAGGAGTACCCATCAGACTGTCAGCGGATTTCTCAAAAGAGACCTTACAGGCAAGAAGGGGCTGGAAAGAAGTATTCCAAGTCATGAAATCCAAAGACCTACAGCCAAGATTGCTTTATCCAGCAAAACTTTCATTTAGAATGGAAGGACAGATAAAGTGCTTCTCAGATAAGGTCAAGTTCAAGGAGTTCATCATCACCAAGCCCTTATTATATGAAATGCTAAAGGGACTTATATAAGAAAGAGATGACGAAAAATATGAACAGTGAAAGGACAGCAAACACACAGTTATTAACAACCACACCTAAAACAAAAGCAAACCAAGAGGACAGCTAGATCAGGAGTGGAACCATAGAAATGAAGAACACATGGAGGGTTAGAAACAGGGGGGTGGGAGGAGGAGAAGGGGGGAGAAGGCACAGAAAATAGCATAGATGGTAGGTAGAAAATAGATAGGGGGGAGGGCGAGAATAGTGGGGGAAATATAGAACCTAAAGAACTTGAGACACGTGGTTATAAACTAAGGGGGGGAGAAGGGTGGGGGAGGGAGTGTGCGGGTGGAGGGGAATGAAGGGGGGGAATAGAACAACTGTAATGGTATAATCAATAAAATATATTTTAAAAAATTAAATTAAATTAAATTAAATTAAATTTTAAAAAAAAGGAGAAACATGATTGTTCGGTCCTCAAAAAAAGCAAAGCCCAAATGGAACTCAGTGCTGTCAGGGAACAAAGTCTTGTGAGAGGCCTTAGTTCATGTCAGAGCTGAGCCTTAGTGAGGCTCTTTCTTCATGAAAAAAGAAACTTCCTTCTTTCAGTAACTTTTCAAGTTGCTATGGTATCCTGGGCAATCACCCCACTTCCCCAGGTAGCCCCTGGAGATGTACACAGAGTAGAAAAATCCCCAAGGGCCCTGACTGTCTGAGACGGGGGTGGGTGGGTGGGTGGGTGGGTGGGTGTGTGTGTGTGTGTGTGTGTGTGTGTATCAGTCTCAGGAACAAGTGCACTGAGATTCTCAAACTAATCGCTCTGCTGTAAATGGATTAGACCCCTTTTATCTAATACAATACAAAAATCAACTCTGCAGTTTCATTTGGATTCAAAAGGATAAAGCGTAGGAACTACACAATACGTAGAAGAAAGTTCAGAAATGAGTTTGGCTAGTGTTTTTGGTATTCATCAAAATCACAATCAGAACTACAAAAAGAAAAACAGATTAAAGCTGCCCTCCTACATAAAATCAGAGCAAGGTTTTCAAGCAATTATTAAATTACTTTATTTGCTTGAGTAAAACAAAGCTTTCTTGGAAGTCAGGCTAAGCATTATGTAAGAATCAGTCCCAACTCTGGTTTGTAACCAAAAGGATTATTAGTTACCCTTATTTTAAAAAAGTACAGAAATTGTGCAAATGATTAGTAAAGGAATAGCTTGTAACATGGCAACACTCCTCAATGTGATACACCTAGCCAAGGGGAGGCTTTTCTGGAACACAGACTTGGTTTTGTCAGGCATTAAGTATCAGTGTATTTAGTACTGAAATGCATAAATGACTTCAAGATCTACCACATGCCTTCACAGGCAGGTAAACCTCTGGCTTCCCCGGGCTCTATCCTCCCTTTCGGACTCATCTCAGGTGCCAGGTTCCCGAGTGGTGCCACAGGGACCCCAGGGGGAAAGACCAAAGAATCACCCTCCATCCACAGGAGTCCAAAGCACAGGCACCGGGGAATGGTTCCTAGCTTGTGGGCCTTGGACCAGGGCAGGAGGGCAAGGGGTCCAAGGACGCATCTGGCACCAAGAACTAACTATATGGTGACTGCACAGATAAAACTTACCAAAAGGTAAATTAAGCCTGTAAACATTCTTGACATCACAGAGGTAGGTGCTCTACTTAGATGCTGGAACAGCAAGGAGAAGAGCTGCTGCTCCATAACAACAAATGCCGAGAGTAAATGGGTTTGCGGCCAATCCCACCACTTCTGCAGAGCCGGAGAAACCTTCTCATCAAAACCCCAGCCTCCCCTTTACTGACAGCACAGCCAACACGTACAGACCCACAGGCCTTCCCCCAGGGGGCAGCCTCCATACGTGCGGGCACACTCGTGGCTGGAGCTCCTGCCTGGTGGGCGCTGAGTAGGTACAACTGTCCCCCGCTTATACCACTTGACCCCATGAGCCAGTGGGTACTCTAATTTTAAAATTAACTTGACAAGTATCCACGCAAGCTCCAGAGAAGCATCTGTGTCCAAAGGAAATAGGAAGGAAGGCAGAAGAGAGTTCATTATCTGCCATCTACTCACAGCAGCAGTCACAGTGCCCTCCGTGCGCCCTCCTTCCTGCAGCCTAGCACCCCGCGCTGGGAGGGACAGATGAGTATGCAGCACACAAGGTTTGCCCGGAGAGCTAAAACAGATTTACTGACATTTAAAGAGCAACACTCGCCCTGGCTCTATCTGCAGGGGAAATTCATCCAGTAGTGCTTTAGCATGCAGGGAAAAACAGTTTGCAGTAATAGATGAGAGAGGACAGTCAGGATGAAGCCTTGCCCACAGCCAGGGCTGCAGCAGGGGCCACCGTGGGACCCCCGGGGAGGGTTCCATTAGCTGCTCAGAGCACGGAGATTCTGGTATCAGACGTGGGGGGGTGGACAGACTTTATTTAAAAAGCATGACATTATTTCTTAGTATGATTTTCAGTTGCTAATTATAGGCTTAGCAACAGCACTGCTGATGAAATTGCCCAAGAGACATTTTTCAAGTGCAGCAAAAGAAGGCGGATCTGTGATTGTCCACAGCAGGACAGCTGTTGAGGACAAACTCATTCCAACTTGTTAAGAAGACAAAAAGGAACCCTGTTCGATTGACTGAATTCTAAATACTCTTCTATTACCCCCAAGTGGGTTGCAGCCAAGTGAGTCTGGGACTCAACAAAAAGCCACAAAGACACTGCAAACCCCCGAGGTAGCCCAGGCCCAGCCTTTTCTGAGGCTGATTCGGACCTGTCTCATGAACTGCAGGGAGGCTCACCTGGCGTCCCTTCCCATTTCTGGGTCAGATGCTCATCGCTAAGAAAAGGGACACATACACAAGGATGAAGAGCAGGGGCCAAGCGAATCTACTTTTTATTCCCAGAGAAGCACAGAGGGTGAGGGGCTCAGGCAGGCTCTGCACCAAGCCTGAGAGCTCTGCGCCTCTCCCTGAGCTGGGCCGGTGCCCAGGGCGCCTCTCCTTGGTGGGGTCTTTCACCTAACACCGGGGCAGCGGGTCTCTGCCTTGGCTGTGGGGGAACTGCCTGGGCAGCTGTGAGAGCCTGAGGCCAGGTCCCAGCTCCCGAGATTCTCGGGTAGTCAAGAATGTGGCCTGAACGCCGAGATTTTTCAAAGCTCTGTAAATGACTCCAGTGTGCACACATGGTTGACACCACATCACCACACTGGCCTTGGGAACCTGACTCATCACCTGCACTTGGGCTCAACTAAGTCTCATTCAGGGCTGTGATCCCCAGACCGACATCACGGAGACCCTCCGGGAGAGCTGCAAATGCTTTCAAGAGCTACTGAAGAGGCACAACTGTCTGGATGTGGAGGATGAGGGTGACGAGGAGCTGAATGATGACTTCAAGGTTTCTAGCTTGCTGGGTACGTGATGGTGACACCTTATCCAAGACGTGGAGTCTACAAGAGTGAGCAGATCTGAGAGGAAAGATGATTTAATCTCGACATTTTGTGGTTGAAGTTTCTGTGGGGCTTTTCGAGGCAACATATGAGGGCGAGTCTGCTGGCCCGAGGACCTAGACAACCAAGGTGGGTCCCAGATCCAGGAGCCACTGGGGTAAAAGCAGTCACTAGAAGTGTGGGTCTGGATGAGTTCACTTGGGGACCAAAACACAGGGAGAACATGAAGGAAAATGAGCCAGGAACAAATGGCGGGAGACAGTGGCATTTAAGGAGTGAACAGAAGACAGGAAAAAATGGCCAGAAAGGCCAGAACAGGAAGAGATGACTAGGATATCCTGGAAGCTCCAAAAAGGCTGGACTGTGTCTGTTTGCTTTGTGTCCCCAGGGCCTAGTGCACAGTGAGCATTAGCAGGCGCTGCCGTGGGGCACATGGTATCTAAATCGCTGCTGGCTTGGCCTTGTTTTCTACTAATAACTGCATCAAACTTTTGAGTATTTTTAGAAGTTTACTCACATCTGTACTCCACCAATTCAATAACTGCAACATGAAAATAAAGCAGAAAATGTGAAGCTAAGACAAGGAGTCTTTTCATAGCTGAGATTGGTTCTCAAAAGCAGAAACACATATTCTTAGGTCTGCATCAGGCATGGAATAGCACAATAGGGATGTGAAGACTTGGAAGTGAAGGAAGCGAGAAGCAGCCACTGTTGTGCCCAGTGGTTCTCTCTCGGGCCCCTTCACGCGTGTGCCCCTGCGGTGAGGCGCCTGCGGCGCAGAGGCGCCATCACATGCACACACCCACCCGGGCACTGTTCCTTCCTCTTCCCCTACGTCTCCCACTCTCCCCGGGCTGCTAAAATTGACAGGTGCCCCTGGAACACATGGCTTTACCTGATGAGGAGGAGCCTGTCCTTTTCAGATGGATGGTCATCCAGCCACTGGGAGAAGCGTGCGTGGGACCATTCTGCCCTCTGAAGGGATGAAACACAATTAGACAAGGGCAGACACATTCTTCCGTGAATGGCAGCAAGTGCTGGGTCAGAAAGTGCTCGTAAGGGTTCCCAAGGTGAAATTACCTCCAACTGCCAGAAGGAAGGTGGCCCAGCAAAGGAAATGGGGCCTCTATTGAAAAAGCTTTATGAACACAAACTACTACATTTTCTAGACTGTAAGACGCACCTAGGTTTTAGAGGAAAATAGGGGGAAATTTTTGAAGCAAAAAATGTGGTAAAATATTTAACAACATAAATAACATAATATTTCACCAGTGTAAATGTAAACAGAACTCAGCAGCATTAACAACCATGATTCCTCCCAAAACGGGGAAGAAGAGGGGAGTGCGTCTTACAGTCTGAAAAATAAGCTACTTGTGTCGTTATTATTTAAAGGGCTTATTCTAAATTCATTAGGTAATTCTTACATTGCAGGGCAGTGGGCATCTTCCGCCCTTAATGATCCTGCTAAGACAGCGGCCCCTGACTACGTGGGATAAAAGGAAGGCCAGGAATGAACTCCGTGAATGGGGCCAGGGTTCATGGACTGAAGAGGGAAGACTCATCATGGGGCGTGGCCTCACCTGGAAGGGGGATTTCAGCTCAGCGGGCGCTCTTGTGAACAAAAACTGAATAATGATGCTGAATGGAATGAGGTCCCCCAGGGCAGGACTGCTGGCCACATGTTCGCTCGTCTGGAAGAGCAGGGGTCTGAAAGAGAAGCAGGGTTACTTCATGCTGGTCAATACTGAATGAGGCGATTTGGTGGAAAAATCAAAATAACATATTAGTACAATAGAATAGCATAGGAATATAACAGAACAGAATATAACAGAATATAATATAACAGAAGAATGAGTAATAGCATTCTTCCTCAACTGGCCAATTCTTAACCATTTCTTAACTCCACACTCAGCCCGGACACCCACACACACCCACATTCTCTGCCAGGCTGACCCACCATCAGCTCTTTCCTGGTCCCCCAGCTCGCTGGCCTATGGGTCCCACGTTGCTGTCAGCAAAGTCTCTTCCTAAAGCCCATCTAATTAACAGGCTAAAGTCAAACCACCCAGTAAAGCCTTCAAGAAGTTTTCATTAACAAATTCTTATCTTCAGAAAAACTTACAGTTTTCATTTTAAATAAAATCCTTTTTGGGGCTATAATCTAAGGTAGGTAAATTCAAAGATTTTCTACACAACTTTTCAGAGGGCAATTATGCCTTTGTATACACAAAATTATTTCTTTGCTGAACACTGCATCAAATATTTATGTCAGCTCCCTTCTGATGCACTACAGGTCAGGCTCACCATCACCACACAGAGGCACGCAGGCAAACCTTCCCGGCTCCCAGTCACCTGCGCCCTGTCAGAGGGCCGGCAGGAACGACTAGAAACTCTTACTGGCCCCTCCTCGGCTTTGGGCTCTGAGGTACAGGAGGGCGATAGAGCCCCGGCTAGAGGTGAGAGGTAAGGTGGCAGCCACGTCTAGCAGAGCAGCAACGATGCTCACCCACGAGAGCAGCTCTGTGTCCTGGGCTCCTTCCTCACCCCATCGGGACCACTCCTGTCCATGGCTGAAGGCCCACACAGACCACAGACCAGCTTCTCCCTCACCGATGCTCAGCTGGGGTGCCAAGTCAGGAGTGCTCTCAACAGACAGGTGATTCTTGTTGCATCCAGAATGTTATTGGAAAGAATGTCTTCATATTAATTATTCTATAGGTAAAACCTATCTCTGGGAAGATTTTCTAATTTCAACTGTTTTATCAAATAATATTTATCAGTAATGTATTTTATGTAGTTATTGTATAAACATTTTGGATCATTTGTGAGGCCTATCACCAGAAACCCGTAGCGCTCCAAACCGGATGCTGCCTGGCGTCATGGCTAAGGTCCCCCACAGCCGCACTGAGTGCCGTATGCAGGAAGGCCCACATCACCTCTCAGTGTTTTATGCTGCAGAACTTCAGGGAACAAGTCAAGCACCTCATCAGGTACAAAGACGTGCTGAGGGAGCTCTGGCCTTCCTGCAGGTGTCCCTGTAAGTCCTGTGTGTGGAGGACCCTGCCTCCATCCCGGTGAAAGTGCCTAGTTTCAACAGTGGCAGCAGCAGCAAGAGCACTAGCCACCACACAGAGTAGCGGTCCCCAACCTTTTTGGCAGCATGGACTGGTTCGTGGAAGACAATTTTTCACAGACTGGGGTGGGAGATGGTTTCGGAATGGTTCAAGCACATTACAGTCAAGCCCAACAACTCCTGCTGCGTGGACCAGACTGGTACCAGCCCGTGACCCAGAGGTTGGAGATCCTTGACACATAACACTTACAAGGTATCAGACACTATTTTAAAAGCTTTATATATATATATATATATATATATATATATATATATGTGAACTCATTTATACCTCTAAAAACCCAAGGGGAGTAAAGAATCAAGTATAAGCTAGAAAAGGGCAGGGCAAGGATTCAACAGCCCTNAGAACTTCAGGGAACAAGTCAAGCACCTCATCAGGTACAAAGACGTGCTGAGGGAGCTCTGGCCTTCCTGCAGGTGTCCCTGTAAGTCCTGTGTGTGGAGGACCCTGCCTCCATCCCGGTGAAAGTGCCTAGTTTCAACAGTGGCAGCAGCAGCAAGAGCACTAGCCACCACACAGAGTAGCGGTCCCCAACCTTTTTGGCAGCATGGACTGGTTCGTGGAAGACAATTTTTCACAGACTGGGGTGGGGGATGGTTTCGGAATGGTTCAAGCACATTACAGTCAAGCCCAACAACTCCTGCTGCGTGGCCCAGACTGGTACCAGCCCGTGACACAGAGGTTGGGGATCCTTGACACATAACACTTACGAGGTGTCAGACACTATTTTAAAAGCTTTATACGTATATATGTGAACTCATTTATACCTCTAAAAACCCAAGGGAAGTAAAGAATCAAGTACAAGCTAGAAAAGGGCAGGGCAAGGATTCAACAGCCCTGGGCTCTTAGTTTTGCTCTGCAGCCCCTTTGAGAATCTCAATGGTGTCTCAACTGCCTGCCCTGTTTTCAAACCATAGACTCTCAGTGAAAGAGAAAGACCTCTGGAGAGAGGATGGTTTAAAACTGTCAACACTCCTATAGAGGAACCAACCTGAGTTTCCGGCAAGATGGAAGCATAGGTAGGGTACTCACCTACCCCCACAACCACATCAAAATTACAACTGACCTACAGAACCACCAACATTCAGAACCACCTGATATCTAGCTGAACAGAAGTCCTATAACTAGGTTTATACAGAACACATCGAGACTGGTAGGAAGGGTGGAGAAGCAGAACATGCCGCTGCCATACAATGTGTGGTAGTTAAAAATCAAGAGGAAAGCCCTGGCTCGTGTGGCTCAGTGGATTGAGTGCTGCTCTGTGAAGCAAGGGATTGCTGGTTCGATTCCCAATCAAGGCACATGCCTGGGTTGCAGGCCACGTCCCCAGTAGGGGGTATGTGAGAGGCAACCACACACTGATATTTCTTTCCCTCCCTTTCCCCTCTAAAAATAAATTAAAAATATTTTTAAAAACCAAGAGGGATACCTTGGCTGCAAAGGTACCCTCCCCTGAGGAGTAAGAGGTCCCAGCCCCACCCCAGGCACCCCAGGCCAGGGTTCCCAGGAATAAAAGTCCCTATAACTTCTGGCTGTGAAAACCAGTAGGGATTATGGCTGAGATGAAAGGCTGCTGGAGTCCCAAGTATTCCTCTTAAAGGGCCCACACAGGGACTTAGACTGACTTGCTCTGAGCTCTAGCTCGAAAGGCTCCAGGGACCTGCATGAAGGATCTGAATTGTCTGGCCTCAGGGTGAGACGTGGAGGAGCAGCTTGATCCCAGAAAGAAGTGCTGGCAGAGGCCACTGTTCCTTTGATGAGCCCTCCCCACACAGAGCCAGCAGATAGGCACCATATCTGAGTCTCCATCAACCTCCCTCACACTATTTATCCCACCCTGGTGATTCCCTGAGACCCCACCCAACCTGACATGTAGGCCCACCCAAGCTATTTCCAGCTACTTTTCTCTACAAATGGCCTATATTGGCTCATGCTGTAGACTTTCCTAAATCTCTCAATGGGTCACAAATCCCAAACAAGCAGCATCTGGCCTCAGCATGCCCCATACCTCCTACTAAGCAGCCCCGGGCCTGGCACTAGTGACAGCCAGCCTCTGTACGCAGCTTGGCATCTCCCAGGCACCTCTAAGCTCAGCACAAGTAGCAGCCATCTACAGATCACTTTGTAGCTCACACTGGGCGCCTTTGGCCTGCATTTCCTGGGAAGTCCCAGAGACAACACACCCTGTGTTTAGCTTCAGACCATACCAACGCACCACACAACCACCTCCATAAGTGACACCTTCAAGTAGTGGGCTCCTCAGGCACCAGAGCCCCACTGAAATGAGTTTTACCTTGTGGGGTCAGCTCCTAAACAGTAGATCCTTCACTGTAGTTGTGGTCAGTGCCCCCAGCACACTGGCCTGGGAGTAAATAACTCCCATTGACTTGTAAACAGGAATGAAGGACCAAAACCAGTGCATTGGGGCCACATTGGGGCAGGGGTGCACCTGAAATGCCCAGGTTGGCTGACAGGGGAGGCTGCGTTACTGGGCTCTACATGACACCTACTCTGTAAGACTGGGAGATGCCCTGGCTGGTGTAGCTCAGTGGATTGAGCACGGGCCTGCGAACCACATGATCGTGGTTCAATTCCCAGTCAGGGCACATGCCTGGGTTGCAGGCCAGTTCCTGGTTCCCGGCGGTGGACGCATGAGAGGCAACCATACATTGATATTTCTCTCCCTCTCTCCTTCCCTTCCCCTCTAAAGATAAATAAATAAAATCTTTAAAAAAAAAGGACTGGGAGACATAGTTGCTCTACCTAATACATAGAAACACACAGGGAGGCTGTCAAAATGAGGGCATAAAGAAACATGTCCCTTAAAGAACTGGACATAACTTGATAAAAACAACTAAATAAGGGAGAGAATCACAGGGGAAAAGGGGATGGACTCACGTGAACAAGTATAAAGGACACATGGACAATAACTAAGGTGGGGGGCGGAAATGGGAGGGAGGTGGGGAGCACTGGGGTGGGGCAGGGCTGGGAATATAAGACAGAAAACTGTACTTGAACAAGAATTAAATTAAAAAAAAAACAACTAAATAAAAAGAAGACAAGCAATCAACCAGATGCAGAGTTCAAAATACTGGTTATAAGGATGCTCAATGAATTTAGGGGAAAAGTAGCTGAACTTACTAACTTCCACAAAAAAATAGGAAACATAAAAATGAAACTAGGAAATATAAAAAGGAACTAGTCAGAAATGAAGAATATATTAACTGAAATGAAGAATGCATTACACGGAATCAACAGTGGAGAAGGTGAAGCAGAGGATTAAAAAAGTGATTTGGAAGATAAGGAAGCATTAAATGTTGGGGACTACTCTGTGTGGTTTTGGAGATTGTAGTCCCATGAGAGCAGGCTCTGAAAGGGGCTAGTAAGTACCCCTGGAAAACCAGGTAATGCAGGTGGCAGGCATGACCCAACTCTAACACCAAGGGTTCCTCTGGGAAATCAGGCCTGATAAGTACACTATATACTTGAAGCTTGCTTTGCTTTATATAGCCCTGTTGATATAAACTGGATGTTTAAGTTCAAGGCATAAGGAGTAAAGTCCTTATCTAATGAAATACATCTTAAAGACCATCTAGCATCAGCATGTCTTACAGACCCTGACCTGTGACAAATCTCTGTGTTCCTTCAATTGTTATCTATAGATAATACCTGTTTTTGTATGACCATAGCCTTCCTTTTGACATTGACTGATGAGCTGTATGCTGTATACCCCTGCGCATACCGATCCCAATAAAAGCGGGTTGGGAGAAATGCTCAGGGCATTCCCCACTAGAGGGAATCGCCACAACTTTTCCCACTGGAAAAAAGATTGTGTCCGGGACAACTTATTTCTCAGCCTTGGCGGCCAGGAGAGCTCTATGGGACGGAGTTCTCCCTCAATTAAATACCCAATCAGAACAGCAAAAAGAAAAAAGAATCCAAAGAAATGAGGATAGTATAAAGAGCCTCTGAGACAACTTCAAGTGTGCTAACATTCATGTCATGGGCAGCCAAAAGAAGAGAGAGCAAGAAATTGAACACTTAACTGAAAAAATAATGAAAAAAAAAATCCCTAATCTGGTGAAGAAAAGAAACATACAAGCCCAGGAAGTTTACAGAGTCCCAAACAAGATGGACCCAAAGAGGCCCGCACCAATACACATTGTATCTAAAATGCCAAAGTTTAAAGACAAAGAGAAAAACTTAAAAGCAGCAAGAAAAAAGCCATTAACTACCTACAAGGGATTTCTCAACAAAAACATTTCAGGACAGAAGAGATTTGTACAAAATAATCAAAGTGATGAAAAGCAAAGACATACCTACAACCAAGATTACTCTACCCCATAAAGCTATCATTGAGAATCAAAGGCCAGATGAAGAGCTTCCCAGCTTTAAAGAAAAAAGCTAACGGAGTTCCATCCCCACCAAGCTACTATTACAAGAAATGTTAAAGGGTCTTCTTTAAGAAGGAGAAAAAATAAAAAATATGAATAATAAAATCGCAGTAAATATAAATCTATCAACAATGACTTTAAATGCAAAGGGATTAAATGCTCCCTCAAAAGACATATGGTATCTGAATAGATAATAAAACAAGACCCTTACGTACTGTATGCTGCAAGAGACTCACTTCATATTAAAAGACACACACAGACAGAAAGTAAAGGGATGGATAAAGATATTTCATGACAATAGAAATTAAAAAAACAAAAAGCTAGGGTAGCCATACTTATATCCGACAAAATAGACTTTAAAACAAAGAGAGAATGAAAAGACCCATCAATTCTGCTTCTCGGTATTTTTCAGAAGAAACTCAACCACTAAATCAAAAAGACTTGTGCATCCCTATATTCATAGCAGCATTATTTACCATAGCCAAGATATGGAAGCAATAGATAAATTGCTAAGTGCCCATCAATAGATAAATGGATAAAGAAGTGATACACACCCATACATGCACAAAGGAATATGACTTAGCCATAAAAAAGAATGGAAATTTGCCATCTGCAATACCATGAACAGACCTAGAGGGTATTGTGCTGAGTGCAATAAATCAGACAAATACCATATGATTTCATGTATATGTGAAATTTAAATACAAAATAAATGAACAAGTAGACCAGAAACAGACTCACAGATACAGAGAACATTTTGACAGTTGCCAGTGAGAGAAGGGAATGGGTAAAAAGGGTGTAAGGATTAAGGAAAAAAAACAATGAACAGGTCACAGACACAGACAACAGTATGGTGATTACCAGAAGCAAAGGAGGGGGAGGAAGAGAAGAGGGTAAAGGGGGAATAAATGGTGATGGAAAGACACATGGCTTTGGGTGGTGAACATACAATACAGATGCTATGTTACAGAACTGTACCCCTGCAATATAATTTTATCAATCAATGTTGCCCCAATAAATTCAATAGAAATTCAGAAAAAAGAGATGATGTGTAATGTGCAATATCCCCTTGCTCTGCTGGGAAGACCCCAGGAGCTCAGAGAGCCTCCCTCAGTTCAGATCCTGAGAGTCCCCATGGAGCACACACAGGCTGCCTGCCAGCTCTCACACACATGTGCAAGGAGCGAGGAAAGAAAAAACAAACTTCGTTATGGTAAGCCACCAAGACTCTGAGGTCATCTGATATTATAGTGTAAATTAGTCCATCATGCCTAATACACCTGGTGTACAGTAACCTTTCAAATTATTACCAGCTATGACCATCATAATTCTTGCCCATCAGTGGTTTACAGCTCATATAGAATAAAAGCAAGACTTAAGAAAATGAAATACTAAATGATAAGCTTTCACTATGAGAAGTCCAAAATTTTCCATCAAGTATACATACTAGAAGGCAGTAAAGAGAAAGAGATTGTGGCCTACAATAATTTGAAAAGGTCTGGTTTTATAAAACCCAAATTTACTGAGACTTTAATTTTTGTTCTATCTAAAGTAAAGAGAAATTTAATTGCTGGGGAAAAAAAGAGGGAAACTAGGGACTTTCAGCCTCACCCTCTTCCTCCAGAGAGGGGAAAAGGGCTGGAAGTGGATAGCTGATCGCACCTATTTGAGGACGCCTCTGTAAAATCCCAGTGGGAGGGCTTCCAGGCTGGTGAGCACCTCCCCACCAATGACAGACCCAACTCCACAGAGACGGAAGTCCTGCACTCGGGACCCTCGGGACCCTCCCACACCTCACCCTAGGTATCTCTCTATCTGGCTGTTCATCTTTATCCTTATCATATCCCTTAATAAACTGGTTTGTAAAGCTAATAAAAAAGGAAGAACCAATTGGTAATTACAGAAGAGTCACAGGGATATGAAGTACAGCATAGGAAATACAGTTAATAATGTTGTAATAACTATGTGTGGTGCCAGGTAGGTACTAGATTAATTGGCGTGATCATGTTGTAAGTTACCTTACTCTCATTGTAAGTTACCTGTTTAAACTTCAGTCACCGTAAAAGTACTCTCCATTTGATGCAATACACCTATTGAGACCTTTTCCCACTGCTCAAAGCAGTTTTTGAACTTGAGAATTTTGATGCTTTTTAGTGCTTCTGCCATTTTTTGTTTTTCCTTTTCCACATCGGCAAAGTGTTTCCCTTTGAGGACTTTTTTCACCCGGGGAAACAAAAAAAATCTTTGGAGCAAGACTGGGTGAATAGGGAGGGTGGGGCATGAGGGTCACACCATTTTGGGTCAAAAACTGCTGATACTTAGCGTGGTGTGGGCAAGTGTGCTCATAAATCACGTTTCATGAAAGGGGCAAACAAGTTAAAAGAAGCTTTAAAAAAATTCACTGAAGCTGAATTTATCCTCTCACAACAACACCAGCTGGTACACTGATACAGATGGGTTCCTAGAACAGTCATCTAGCAGGGGAAGCCTGCCCTATAAGGGGCCTGCTCTCCAGAAGATAATTCTGTTTTTTGGGGGATCCCCCCTCATAAATGTCTAATCACCAGGTTGTACACCTGAAATTAATACAGTGTTGTAGATCAACTGTAATCAAAAAGTAAAAATTATTTAAGAAAAAATAAAACCGACCTGAAAATAATGTTTACAGGATACCATTCAAAGCCCATGTGATTTTTCTCTCTCTAGGTACCCTAAATTCTCTTTTTGGGACAATGCAGACTCCAGTTCCCTACATACCTGAGCCATGTATTACAGCCTCTCTTGGCATTATTCTCACCTGGCATGACTGTAAATCCCTGTGGGGCACCCGGTGGTGCTGTCTCACCAGCCTCTGGAGGCGGACTCCGGGTTGGAATGGGGATGAGGCAGCACCACAGCTCCACTTACCCCAGACTGGAGGCCTCTTTTTTCCAGCAGGGGACGTTAAAACTTCACAAAGCCCAGTGTCCCTGTGAGCTTAGCAGCTAGCGTTCCCAGACAGCTCCCGGGAACTCCAAACTGAGTGAGGGGCTCAGCAGTCCGCTTATGGCACCACTGACAAGATACTCCTGCATTTCAGCTATAAGAGAGTAAGGAGGCCAGGGGGATGGGGTCCCTCCCCTGGGCTCACACTGCAGACATAGCAGGCCTGAAAGGCTGCTCTGAAGGATGTGGGGAGACAGGGGCACTCACACCTTCATTTTCCCCCTGATGTCCTGGTCCTGTGAGGTCTTCTCCTTTCCCCAGAAGAGCTCAGTGTTTGTCTATGCCATGTGCCATGGCAGGGTTCATCTTGAGTCCTAGTTCATGACACAGGAGACCCAGGAGGCCAGTCCTGTATGATAGTCTTTGACTCACTGAAGAAAAGCCCAGTGGAATTCTTTCTGCCTCCGTAACAGGAAGATAACCAAGAACTGTGGCCCCCATCTCTCCTAAAGCCGCATGTAAAAGGACTTCAAAATTAAATACTAAGAAACACTGAACTTCCTTGTAGGAATAGATATATTTCCACTCTTCTGAAAATGAAAGTTACATAGCTGATTCTGTTTCTTTTCAGTCTTAGATTTCAGGAACTGCTGGAAACGGCCTAAGTGCCCATCAGTAAATGAGTGGATCAAAAAACTATGGTACATTTACACAATGAAATACTGTGTAGCAGAAAGAAAAAAGGAGCTCCTACCCTTTTCAACAGCATGGATGGAACTGGAGAGCACTGAGCTAAGTGAAACAAGCCAGGTGGTGAAAGACAAATACCATATGATCTCACCTATAAATGGACCCTCATCCACAAAGCAAACAAGTGAGCAAAACAGAACCAGAGACATGGAAATAAAGAACAAACTGACAGTAGGGAGGGGAGAGAGGGATGAAAGGGAAGAGTCATCAAGGAACATGTATAAAGGAGCCCTGGACAAAGACAATGGGTGAAGGAGGAGGTCTGAATGTAGGAGGTGAGAATGGGTAGGGTAGGGAAGAGTAATGGGGGGAAAATGGGGAAAACTGTAACTGCACAACAATAAAAAAAGAAAAAAAGGAACTTAATTACCTACAGCAATTAAATTAGTTTTATGCTTTGAATATTTGTGTTTTTCTTTAATTGCCATAAATAGAGAACATATATTTTATCCTCACCTGAGGACATGCTTATAGAGAGTAATGGAGAAAGAGAGAAAGAAACATTGATGTGAGAGAGAAGCACCTACTAGTTGCCTCTCAAATGTGTCCCAACTGGGGACCTCTTGTATGTGCACCAACTGAGGACCGAACCTGCAACCTAGGCATGTGCTGAGTGGAAATCAAACTCGAGACCTTTCTTTCCAGTTGTGGGACAACACTCCAACCAAGTGAGCTATGTCGGCCAAGGCAGATTTCCTTCAATATATTCCTGATGCAAACTGCAAATGATACAATGACAGAAAGGGAAGAAGGAAGGGAAGGAGGGAGAGAGACATGGGGAGAGGAACAATCTGTCATGTGCCGTATCTAACAGGCCAAGGAACACTGAGGTTGCTGGCTGAGATGCCTGCATAGGCCCAGCCTGGTAAAACCCAGCTCACTTTAAAATGGGCCCTTTCAGTCAATCACCTTTGGAGCTCTGAGTCACAGTGGCCATCTTTCTGCCAAGAGCAAATCTTTCTCTCTAGTCACTAACAGGACTGCCCGAACAGCCACAGAAAGCAAAACTAAACTTGATCTCATATTATGCTCCACTGACACAATTAACTGTAAACATCAAATGCAGACATTTTATTTCTGGTGCTTTTAAAAGAACCTGACAGAATACAGCACGGAACTTCCCTTCTCCCTGAATCCCAGTAGAATCTGAAATATCAGCAATTTAAAAAATAAATCACCATTTGAGATGATATAAGGAACTAAAGGAAATTAATTAATGTGTTATAAAATGCAGGTACCCCAAATGTTACAGTATTATTCTTACAGAAAAATAAATACAGCAGCACTTTCAAAGTTAAGCTTTACAACCAGCAGGTAGTCTTAATTAATCATGTATTAGACCCTATTAGAAAAAAGTGGAACCTCAGACTTAATTCATTTGGAAGGCTGTTCAAGGAGCAATTTGTTAAAAAACAGAATCCTTTTTTTCCTGTTAGAAATAATATATATTGAATTAATTCATTCCGGACTCCCAAATGAGTCCCTGTTTTAACCTTTCTTCATATTTCTAGTAAAGGCTCTCCACAGTTAAGTGGCCCATAACTGTGGAGCTGTAAGTCTTCTGTCAAGGACAATCACAAAGTGAAGACAGACAAAAGTCCTGTTGTTCGTGCACATTCAACACCAGTGGCGGCCCATGCCACCTGCCACCACCCCCATTCAAACCTCCTTTTGGCGAGGAGCCTGGGAAGGTGGCGGGACCATTGAGACTGCACATCAAGAACTGGAACCAGCACAGAAATGAGAAGTGGTGGGAGGAAGCACAGTTCCCCCCTGCCCAGGACACTCGGAGGGCCCTCTGGGAGAGGCAAGGGGAGAGATGAGTGTTGAAGACCCACAGGAATTGAGGACTTTGATGGAGTGTCTTTAGGGAGACCCAGGTCCTGGCTGGTGTGGCTCAGTGGTAGCCCGCAAACCAAAGGGTTGCCAGTTTGACGCCCAGTCAGGGCACGTGCCTGGGTTGTGGACCAGGTCAGGTCTCCAGTAGGAGGTGCATGAGCGGCAACCACACATTGATGTTCGTTTCCCTCTCTTTCTCCCTCCCTTCCCCTCTGTCTAAAACAAATAAATTAAACCTTTAAAAAAAGGCCCTGATACTGTGGCAAGAGGGGCAATGGGAATCCCAGAAGAGAGTGAAGCAGGACTCCCAGGTTCCTCTCTCAGATCTAGACTGTCAGTCCCAGAGGAGCAATGGGAAAGGGGGCCAGGGTTCCAGGCAGACATTCCATACAAGCAGAGGGTGCACTGGGCTTGAGGTTCCTAATGCGCCTCCTAGAAGCCTGTCTTGGCAGAAGACAATGAGATGGGGCCTTTCACTGCAGAAGGTCCCCACCAAAGGAGAAGAGTTAAGATTCTCTTAAATTATCTGACATTTTCCTGGATGATTCACAGAAGCATTCAAATGTGGTTTTAAGGCCAGAGCACAAACACACAGGAACTTCAGGAATAAGAAATGGATGTGGTCATTACACACACAGGCTTTGGGACCAGGCAGGTATGTGTGTGTCTGTCTGTCTCTCTCTCCGCATCAACTGCCTCAGGGGGTCATACCTGACTCACAAATGTGATGGTGAAGTGAGAAAACGGCAATAAAACACACAGCATAAGCTTAGCACAAAATAAATGATTAAATAATGATTGCTAGAATTAAAAATTTTAATAAATCCATCCTTCTCTGTTTACTGGGTGCTGTGGCAAACAGCAAGCCTTACCAGGCCCAAGATGTGGCTAACCTCTGGCTACAGTGCTGAAATACCTAACCTGGAATTAAGAATCTAGAATCTTTGGGAAATAGTTATTTCAGGGGATGGGTTGATGAGCTCCAGATTCACAAGTGGAAAGAAAGGACAGAACACATTTGGGGGTCCTAAATCTTCAAGTGCTAAAAATGGCAGCTGTTGAGATGACTGCCTTCAGTTCTAGTAACACACAGGCACGGAGGGTGGGGATTTCAAGCAGCAGATGGTCACAGTACAAATTGTAGACACGAAAAATGCTCACAACTAAAAACAGCTGACACGAACACTGCACTCTGGAGTTGTGGATGGTTTTTTCCTTCCAGGCCCCTCACACTAACGGACCCGCAGCAACAGCCCATGTCTCTGGACAGCTCTTGCTGCTCTTTCAGGAACCCTAACACAGCTTCGGCACAGCAGGCTGTGGGCATGGCTCAGGGACGAAGCTGCTCCCTCCAGGGCAAAGGTGGCAGTGCCTGCCTGAAAGCAGAGTCTGTGTTCCTGAGCTGGTGAAAGGCCTGCGGTCCCTTTTCTGTCCTTTGTCTCACAAAGATCTGCACTGAGAATGTCAAGGGTCAGAGCTCTCTGACCCCTGGAAGGGGAGCTTGAACTGTGTCCTGTGGAAACAGAAGTCATCCAGGAGCAAATCCGTAATCTTGGCAGCTTTGTGAGGCAGCGCCAGAGGTGCGTAAACTTTTGGCGTCCCTGGCCCACACTGGAAGAAGAGTTGTCTTGGGCTACACATTAAATACACAAACACTAATGGAAACTGATGAGCGAAAAAGAGGTTTTAAGTAAATTTACGATTTTGTGTTGGGCCGCATTCACAGCCATCTTGGGCCACAGTGGCAGGTTAGACATCCCTGTGGGTAAGAAATGATTCTTGTTGCCTGAGACTCCCTAATGTAGACAGTAAAATGCAAATGTATGCAAGAAGCTTGTTGGCTTACTTAAACAGTCCACTAATATTACCGTCAAGAATAAACTGCCCTGTGGCACGATGGCTATGTAATGGTGGCTGGCAGGGCGGGGGGTCCCTGCTGAGGCCTGTGTGCTCTGTGTGTGAGGGGTTCTGGTCCTGGGCCTGCACTGGAGAGCCCCTGGCTGGCACTGCCACAGGCCCTGCCAAAGGGCCCACTGCCTCTCCTGCAGCCACGGCCACTAATTCAGACCAAGGCCCACCTGCTGCGGGTGAATTGTATGGCTGCCGATTTTTCTTGTCCCCCTGCCACATTGCATAATGTTTTAGTATATTATATATATATATATATATTTAGCTCCCTTGTTATTTTAAAATAGGAAAACACTGCAAAAGAGATTTAAAAATGTTTATTGACTTTTCTGACTACAACTATTAAACAACCAAGGCAGAAAATCTGAAAAATATAGAAATCCTTATTGTAGAAAAGGAAAAATCACCACTGACGATCCTACTCTCTAAAAGTAACATTTTGATGTTTATCATTCCTAGATTTTCCTCTCCATATGCACACATACATTACTATTTAAAAAGCAGTAGGGATATTACATATGCTGTTTAGGAGCCTGCTTTTTTACTTCATGATGTATTAGGAAGTATTTTTCATATTATTAGTTATTAACTAACAAAGCAAGTTGCTTGTTGATGTGTGTGTTTGATGCTATGGATATGGCCTGCAGCGTCTGGCCAATCTCCTGCTGACTGCCATTCAGCCGATCCTGGTGTGACTCAGAACGTCCGGGGAGGAGACGGTGGGCAAGAGCCAAGTCAGCTCTATACACGGCCACTGGCTGATGTTGCCTCTTCCTTGCCACAACCCACAGCACAGATGGGAAGATTAACAAGAGTGGGCTCTTCCAAAGCAACTGCTCAGAACTAATTTTGGATTACAGATAAATCCCTAGCAAGTTTTTGCAGATTGGCAAATAGAAGGCCTAGAATTGGGTTATTGGAATAAAGATTACTCTGTAGTGATTTGCTCCTCTCTGAGGAGGGATTTTCTCAGTCCCTCCAGCCAGGTAAGCTTTCCTGAGTCAGCTCCCTGCAAGTGCCGACTTCGGGGAAGCCTGCAGCACAGAGGAGGGCCCTTTCGGCATCCACAGGCAGGGGCAGCAAGTGTGCAATGACGTCTCTCTCCTCAAAAGATGGGGCCTAAAACATTCTTTGCCAACTAGGCTAGATTTAACCTTAGAATACACTATGCTTTCATTTTATTTCCTGACCTGGTTAGTCCTAAAATCTTTATCAAATGGTTGCCCAAGTCCTACCAAACATACTGAGAAAAGGCTAGGATCTATTCAATAGCCTTCTGTTGATTCGATACGACTGTAAGAATATACTGGCAGATACAAACCTCTGTTAGAATTTTTCACTGAATTCAAGTTATGGAGAATGCTCCGTACATAAGATACAATTATTATATAAGTGCCGAGGCCTTGGAAGCTAAGGAGTTATCTGCAGGAGGAAGTCAGGTGTACCTGAATTCCAGGAGAAGAGGGGATAAACCACTACAGTGTAAAAAGAAGCAAGTTCTGCCCTTGTTACTAAAGCAACTAAAGTATAAGTGTTAAGGGCCACAGGAGAAAGGTGAGAAACTGTGGAATGCAAACCATTAGTGGGTCACGAAACCAATTCAGTGGGTTAAAATAATTGAATGAAAAAGAAATGTAAGAGCATATTGCATGTAAGAGGAATTCTGCTTCACGACACATGAGTATGCATGTGTGCCATGTACATGGATTTGAGCGTGCTTTGCAAGTTTGCATGCAGATCTAAGCCAGATTATATAATAGAGTAACTCTTACTGTGAATCATACTCAAACATCTGAAACTCATCTAGATTGACCTTGTTCCACGAATGAAGCTAGATACACAGAAACCAGGATTTTCTTTTATTATATATTGATCAATCATTAATTTTTCTCTCAGTAGGTACTAGCAGGTGTCACTATTCAAACTTTAAATCTCCTTCACAGGCCTCTTCTCATGTGAGAATTGGGAACCTAACATAAAAGTCCCACCTTAGATGACTGTCTTTTGCAGAACTAGCCTATGTGAAACTCTCGGCACTTGTACCACTGCACCGTGACACAACCGTAACAAAGGCCATCTTGCTCCAACAACCAGGAAGACAAGCACTAGTTTAACACATACACATACAACAAACAACTAAACACAGTGGCCAGGACTATGAGAAATAAGAGTCTGATTTTAATATAGCAAATCCCAGACCACAGCCTCTCCCATGCCTTTTCAACAACTAGCTGGTTAACATCCTCCGGTATGTTAACTGATTCTGTGACTCAGGGTAGTGTCTTACTACCCGACTGGGACTGCTATGTTATCATCTTATTCAAGGTAAGTGATTTTTATAAGAATTTTATTCAGGTTAGTTTTACAGTACAGACAGATGACTTGTGGATGAGTAACCTCTTAATCTTTCAAGTTCTCCATGTTGGTTAGCATCCCGCTTTAAATTTTTTGAAGTCTCCACTTGTGATTCCACTTCTAATTTTTTTTGAAACCCACCTCTGCACAGAAGAGCATTTGAGAAAAATAATTCAGTCTTTTGTGTTGGCAGTGAAAAAATCTTTGCCAGTTCCAAAGCATAGGACTCCCTTTTCTTTCTTTCTTTTTTTAAAGATTTTATTTATTTATTTTTAGAAAGAGGAGAAGGGAAGGAGAAAAAGAGGGAGAGAAATATCAGTGTGTGGTTGCCTCTCGCACGCTTCTAACTGAGGACCTGGCTTGCAACCCAGGCATGTTTTCTGACTGGGAATCGAGCCAGTGACCCCCTGGTTCGAAGCCCATGCTCAATCCACTGAGCTACGCCAGCCAGGGCAGGACTCCTTTTCAATCACCAAACTTGGATGCTTATATTTCAAATGATGTTATACCTAAATTTTCTACTACCAAAAGCTTGGATGAAATAAGAAAGAAAAGTGATTATTTAAAGGACATACTGCTTGTTGATTACTCTAGTTTTCAGTACTGAGTCCATTTTTAGAAAGTCATATGACTGGACTCCCTTACCTTATCTTCATAGAAGTACATTCACAGACCATTATACAAGGTGGGGTGAAATGAGGTTTATAGTTGTTCATATGGATAACACAATAATTAATAAATAATAGTACAAGAATAAACAGTTTTGTGTATCACAGCTGTAAACCCACTTTTGCCTCACCCTGTGTGCTGCTGGACATTGTGGACAGTTTATATGGAGGTTTCCCATCCAGTATGCTGTGGTCACTTAATGGTGGTAAGTATTGTGTGGATCCCCTCAACCCCCAGGGATGGTCATCTTGCTGAATGTGTACATTTTCTATGTGTGCCATGATGTGAAAAAGTTTTGGAAGTTTTGGCTGACTGAACAAACAGCCATATGAACATCTTATCATTTGTAATCTGCTACTAAGGACACTAGTCCTTAAGCCACCCAATGTTCCTTAAAATTTGAATTGGTAGAAGAGCTATGGAAGCATTCCGCGCTGAAAAGGATGTACCCATTAAATTGGTACATTCTTACATCATGAGTATGAGTTAACTCGCTTTCTTTTTGAACAGGGTTTTAGGAAGCTCAATTCTGAATTTTGCGCTCAACTACACTAGCCATCTTTAGTCTAAATTATCTGCTACACTTACAGTTACTACATTTCATCACTAAACAGTTCTTTTAATACTTTATTCAATAATTTTGTTATAGAATGTAACCTATGACCTATTTTGTAGATCGAATTGAAAATAGTAAATGAACAAATAAATATTTCAGAAAAATGTAATTATAGAAAGTCTGGTATTACTATTCAATATATTTCTGTAAAAATGGAAAAAAATTCACCTAGAAAGAGCACAATAAAATTTACCAGCTCAATCTTGTGAACTGTAATTCAAAAATAACACACACATAAACTCATTAGTCACTGAGTATAATGCTATACAGTTTTCTGGGTTGCATAACAACTTTTGAGGTAAACTACATGAAACTGCCATTGTTGTAGGTCACAAAACAGTTAAATATTGTGAATTTCAGGTAGTTCTACATGACTAGGAGAAAAATAATTTATCTGCTAATAGGATATGGATATATTAGCAACGAGAATAGAATTATGTCTCACCTGAATGACCTCAGCATCCGATAGGACTTGCCTAAATCAGACACTCTTCTGCAGAATGGCCCCACAGCCAACTCCATCTGAAACAATAAAAGGTAACACCCACAGCTTTAATGAGGAATCCTAACATGAACTGGGGACACATCTGGATCACAGAAAGTTGCAGCTTACAGTAAACTTAATTTTATCTGGACTCCAAGGAAAGTTTTAGGTCAATCAAATTTATTAAAAGATAAGAACTTAGGTGACTTTGGCACATATTTAGTAAAAGAGTATAAAATAAGACAATTCCTTCATGAAAATAGAAAAACATTTTTTGTTACATAGTAAGTTTTAGACCAGTTCTCCATTAAAAACTCAGAAAAACGAAGGTTTTCAAGACTGTGTGCCTATACTTAGTAGGTATAACAGGACTTTTTATATTAAATGTAAACAATGACAATTTTTACTGGGCAGGCCCAAATGATTAACAGCACTGACTCTGGAGGTAGCTCAACTGTGTAAGAACTCCAATCTACAAGGACTAAACTAGTTGCGTGGTCTTGAACTTAACATCTCTAAGTCCCAGGTTTCTTATCTGTCAAATGCAGATGTATGTACTTCATAGTATTATGCAAATAGATAATTTCACAAAACTCTCTGTGCATGGCATATATAATAAGTGCTCTTTAAATGTTAGCAATTAGTGTTAATATTTTTAAAACTTTTTCTCATTAATTATTAGTAAATTACTTTGCACCCTGACTCGATAATTTAGCAACTACTGGTTTTACTTCTCTTTATATTCTCCCCTTGATTAGAAATTTTACTTGTTATTAATTGGAGTTTCAGGCTACCTGTTCTTTAAAAACTAAGGTTTATTTTTTTATTTATGTATAGACAGATGGGAAGGGAGGGAAAAAGAGAGAGAAACATCAATGTGTGGTTGCCTCACACCTGTCCCCTACTGGGGACCCGGTCTGCAACCCCGGGCATGTGCCCTGACTGGGAATCAAACCAGCCACCCTCTGGTTTGCAGGCTGGTGCTCAGTCTACTGAGCCACATAAGCCAAGGCATAGGCTACCTATTCTCTATCTACCAATTGCATACGTAAAGTTTTTGCACAAGTGGCATTCAGATGATACTGTCTCTGCACTCCTGCTATGAAGAGGACCCTAGTAAAGAACTGTTTAGAAAGTAGCTGAACAAAAGGCTGCTAGCTGCTCATGCAGCATCTTTCTTCAACAAAAACACACAAAAGGAAAGTGGGGGCTTCCACCCTGCTGGCCATCCTTCTGAAAAGCTGTTCAAATCTCCTCGCCATTGGAAGACCATGGAGACCTCCACAGTCACTCTTTTGAGATTCCTTGCAGGTACCAAGCTAGACATGGTGATGAGAAGATGAATTATACTGTACTGTCTTCAAGGGGCTCTCTCAAATTTAGTGAAGAAAGGGATGTATGTTTATCTAAAGGATATAAATATTACTTTAAAATCATAAGAACGGGGTGTATATAGAAATGTATAGAGATACTCCATGATGAGTATTCAGCAAAATGCTCTGTGGTAACAAACTTATGGACTGTCAGGGAGAACTGGGGGTCGGGGTCCTTGAGATGGTCTTGAGGGTCTTTAAGGCTGGGTGAATTTCTCTCTTAATAGAGACACAGAGGATACATACTATATGTCCTGGAGGAAAACTGCCATGCTTGAAAAACGTGCTAAAATAGAGAATAAATAAGTAAAAAGCAAAAAGTTTAAGAAAGAGAAGTCCGAATTCTTGCCAACGATGAAAAACAGAACAGCCTCAAGCTGCTGCTCAACTCAAAAGATGGTGGGTGATGGATGGGCTGTTCTGTGGGGCCTGTTTAGCGTATTCACTCCGTGAGTGAAAAACCCATTTAGTTTTTTTCAGAATGAGTCATATTTACACTGATCGTAAAGTAAAAATGTGATTATCATGTATCTGAGCTGGCAATCCAATCATATACTAACTCTGTGTGTACATAATATACTATGATGGCTTTCTACACACAAATTTTTTTGGTCATTTTTTTTCAATTACCCTAGTGGGTTTCATCATCTCTAAAGCTTAAACTAAACAACCTTTACCTTAGCACTTGAGCAAGATTAAATGTTAAAACAAGTAAGTGGCTGGGAAAAAAATTACAATATGAGAGAATACATATATGATGGCAAATGGCTATGTAATCTATGATAATGCAGGATATTTCTATGCCATAGGACAGTTTCAAAGTGCTAAGGGCTTGAAATTAATTTCTGATCCATAAAGAACCTCTAGGGTACTGAAACCCATTTTCTTCTGCAGGAATTCCAGTAAGTAATACGGGCTGTGTTTTGAAGGGGCAGGAGTGCCACCTTTAGAGGAGGTTACTCTGCCTTCAGCTGTGGACACGAAAACGGCACGTGCAGCTGCCTCTCCTCAGCTCTCCTGTTTGGATGGAATGAGTGGCCGGCTGCAGGCCCCGTGAACTGATTACGTAGCGGCTCCTCGCCCGTCACAGACATCTGGTTAACCCCAGGGCATCTCTGGGTGCTCCTAGGACATGCCTGCCCTGACACAGTTCAGGAGAATAGGCAATGAAATTAGAACAAAAAATAGAATCTTGAATAATTTGTTTTCTTTTGAAGTTTGTATTTCCAGGCAGAAGACATATAAAAAGAAACCGCTAGAAGTACCACTGAGTAAATAATCTAATGCTAACAGCAACAGTCATCTATTCCCTCAAGGAAGAAAGGAAACTGAGAAGCAGAGGGGCATGTGTGCTTCAGAGGACATTGTGGACAAGCCCCTAAAGCGACTCTTCCTCAGCAGAGCCTCAGCAGCCTTGGACCAGCTTAGTGCTTCCGAACTACTGTGTGATTAGTGTCGACACAGAGACCATGTGGTCACAGTGAGGAATTAATTACCTGCAGGAAACCACCTTGTGCTGTGACCTGATTCCTCAGGGGACTGGATGTCAGGTCCCTCCTCCCCATGAACCCTCCAGATGGCACCCCAAAACCACTTCCTCTTCCACCTGCGCAATGCTGCCAGGGGGAGAAGTCAAGGTCCTGAAGAGATCCTTAAGTATATCATGTCTTTGTGACTGGACTCTACGCCAGATAGGATTCCCAAATACACATCACTGGTCCTTTTATGAGTAGTTTCTGTTTCTGTTCTTTGTGCCTGAGCACTTTCTTCACAAGAACTCTTTCAAACCCACAGAGGATCTGCATGTTCCTGGTTTTAGCAGCCTGGATGGTTTTGTTTAATTCTGGATGCAAGTGGCTAGAACTTTCAATAACAAGGCAGTCTGAGGCTTTCTAGTCCTCAGTTGATGCCTGTCATGAATATAAATGTAAGGGTGACGCTATTTAAGTGTGGTGACTGACCCCAGAAAAACACTTCCACCCACATACGATTCTGAAAGCTGAGGTGCGGCACAACATAATTGCAGATGTAGCCAGACACCAAATCAAACAAAAGGAAAACCACAAATCCATGTACTCACTGTGTCATTTCAGTGTTTTAAAAATATGGGCAGAAGGATAATATAACAGCTGCATAATATTTGCCAGAATTACTGATCACAAATACGATTATGAGAGCACTCCCACCCGTCTCTCCTGTGCCCACCACCCATGGGACCCAGAAGCCATTTCCGAGGGGCACAGAGGGATGCTCTAAGACTGGGGCCCACTGCACAGGGGCAAACAAAGGAATCGGCGCCACAGAGGCTTTAGCAAACAACGTCACTGCAGGACTGGAAAACATACTGCTAACATGGAGGAATGCTGTGTTGTAAATTCATTTCCTATATATATCTAAGCAATGAAAACACTGGGTGCTCTGGAGCATAAGAGTTTCATTTAACTTAAGGGAAGGGACCTGGAAAAAGGTTTGGTTTATTGGGCAACTTGTCTTAAAAAAGAAGGAATGCCAAATAAAATTCTGAATAACTGTTTTCAGAAAGTGGGTGCTCAGCCCTGCCACTGGATGCTATGCATTTCTGAACAGGTGCCTGCTGCAGTAGGAAGGGTTAAGGGGCAATGCTTTCCATCTTTCGAGAGTCACAGGCAATGTATTAAAATGAAAAGTGAAAACCAAAAGCCTCTTCCTACAGCACTGTTGCTCTGGCCAACCCTGGTCACCTCCTGCTGGCCTGCCACTCTAGTTGGACTTGAAGTGCTGCCTCTAGGAAAGTGACTGAGGGAGCGGCTGGAGCAGGATGCAAATAAACCCGTGGGGGAGGCCAGGGAGATGAGAAGACAGAAAAAGAAAAAACAAAATTAAGAAGGAAAGGAAAAGGGAAAGGGAAACGAAGAACAGATATTCATTTGACTATAGCTCATCATGTTTTTTTTTTATATTTACTTATTGATTTTAGAGAAAGAGAGAGGAAGAGATGGGGGGAGACAGAGACAGAGAGATTTTGTTCCACTCATCTGTGCATTCACTGGTTGACTTTGTGCTCTGACTGGGGATTGAACCCACAACCTTGGTGTGTTGGGACAATGCTCTAACCAACTAAGCTACCCAGTCAGGGCTGGTAGCCACTGCATCTTCATTTCAGTAACAGTATGTAAGCCCAGTAAGGGACAAGGAAGACACTATTTATATATAATTCTATTTAAGCTTAAGTTTACCTGTGATAATAAAGCAGAATATACAGTTGCCTTAGAATGAGGCTGACAAAAATGCAAAAGGTAAAAGGAGCCACATTAATGGTAACAATTAATTTCTATTTTATTTCCAAGGCTACCAAAGATGTATTTCCCAAAGGAAGACTCTTTAATATGGTCTAGTGGTATCACAGGAGTATCATCTGGGCATAGAAATGACATTTCTAGACTAACAGGTATGCAAAGAGCTTAGCTCTCAAAACATCAGGTTATGTACTTGGTTCATTTTTGTGACTCTGTCGGGTGTGAGGGAGTGTCAGGCAACCACCACACTGGTACAAGCATCCTGTCACATCCTTTCCTCTGTGCAGGAAGGATAAACTGAGACTTCCCCACACATACACACAGGCATAAACACAGACATTACAATGCGTTTATCTTTATAAGCAGGGGGATCTGGGAAACCACAATGGATACTCCAGCTGAGTAGCGACTACTCCAGCTAACAGCTTTGAAAGGCTCAAAAACGGTTTCACCTTTGACATGCTATGTTAAATAGGAATGATCTGTTTCTGAATCTTTTAATTAAAGTGTATGCTTGAGATCTTTCTTCTTTGCCTCTGATACTATTAAAAGGTGTAAAAAATATATCTTGGAGAACAAAGAAAAAATACTATCTATAAATGCTGATTTTGGTTTTATTATTTTAATGTCATGTTTACCTCATCCACATCACAAAGGCTGAAATGATTTTAGGCAGGTCCACATATGAGAAAGCTTCTCCATTTAACAGCGGGGACCAGCTACCCAGACTCTCTATCTCCCGGCCCCTGCACAGCTAAAGGAATTAGAACACTGTCTTGGAATGTTGAGCTGGCCATCAGAGGACTGCCTGTGTGTTGGAGTGCTTTCTCTTTACATGACAACAGAGAGCCCCTTCACACTGTTTGAAGAATAAATTTCACTGCCTACATCATTTTCTAGCAGTCACTTTTACCACACTGCCCTGCCGTGGTGGGACAGTGACACTGAGGAAGCCCCATGTTACATAAAAGTGGGAGGTGCTGCTTTACTGCAGAATGAGCGACTTCACTTTGACTGTGAAGTGTCAAAGATGAGTGATGGCTCTNGCATAGAAATGACATTTCTAGACTAACAGGTATGCAAAGAGCTTAGCTCTCAAAACATCAGGTTATGTACTTGGTTCATTTTTGTGACTCTGTCGGGTGTGAGGGAGTGTCAGGCAACTACCACACTGGTACAAGCATCCTGTCACATCCTTTCCTCTGTGCAGGAAGGATAAACTGAGACTTCCCCACACATACACACAGGCATAAACACAGACATTACAATGCGTTTATCTTTATAAGCAGGGGGATCTGGGAAACCAGATGGATAAGATAAGAGTTTCATGGATACTGCAGCTGAGTAGCGACTACTCCAATAAAGGTACATGAAAGTACCTTTAAACGTTTTTGTTTTTTATCAATTAGGTTTAAATGAATTTCTTTTTCCACGTACTTCAACGCTTTAAAACACCGAGAAATATTTATTTATTTACTCCTTACCCAAGGACATACTTTCATTGATTTTTAGAGAGAGAAGAAGGGGGAGGGAGAGAGAGAGAGAGAGAGAGAGAGAAACATTGAATGGCTGCCTCCTGTACACACCTCAACCGGGGCACCGGGCCTGCAACACAGGTAAACTAAAAAAAGCTGGGGTAGCAATACTTACATCCAACAAAATATACTTCAACACAAAGGCCATAACAACAGACTAAGAAACTGATGAAATAACACCAAAAGGACCAACCCAACAAGAGGATATAACCCTTGTACACATATATGCACCCAGTATGTGCCCTACCGGTAATCAAACCTGAGACATTTTGGTATATGCGGGGTGGCTCCAACCACCTGAGCCACCCGGCCAGCACGGTATTTAGGGTTTTACTTACAGACAGCATTGAGGCTGAAACATTTTCCCCTTTGTAGCTATGCATCAACTTACCTGTGCAAAATCAGCAGCAAGGCGCATTTTTCCACCTTCACCAAGAGGTCTTATGAGACTGGCATTGCGGATGAAAAGTTCAATCGCTCTTTGGGCAATGGCTTCAGTGTTATCAAAGACAAAGTCTGAGCATTCAAAGTGCTTAAAGTAGTCACTCATGACTCTGGAAATGAAACCTTGAAGTTCCTTCATATACAGAGAACAAGGAACATCAGGCTTTCCTGAGCTGGGTAATGACCTGCGAGAGAAAAAACAGCTGATGCACTAAAAGGGACTCTTTGACATTTGTTCCCCTTTCTGCTTATTTCAATACCAAGCATTTTCCCCTTATCATGTAGAAATGGCATTGCTTATTTTTGCTAAGAGTTAAAAGGCATAAAACAATGTTTAAATTATATCCTAAAGGCTATTTTAATAAGAAGTTGAGAAGGTTACTGAAGAAATTGTTAGAATCCATTTACCTAAAAATTGTCGAAAACAAACTAGACAGCCATCTGTCCTGGACAATTCACGTGAGTGCCTTACGCACTTGCTGACCTCTGAGGTCTCTCCCAGCTTTACAACTCTGCACCCACTCACACGTTCTGCCTGGTTAGTGAATACAGAGATTCTGAAGTAGCATTTTACACTTTTTAACAGTAACAAATGCTGTTTTCCCCAAACAAATTCTTGGCAAAGATATTTCTGCTCTGTATCTGATCAGTACAACAGTAGAACTCTGACTCTGAAATTGGTTAGGTAACAAGACACATCGCATGAAATTCTTCCTCCCAGTTGATGAGGCTTGGAAAGGCTTTAATCTGGACCGACACCTAATGCTGGCTGGTGCTCCACAAAAGAGTCTTTATAATTGATAAGTGTTCATAATGGCTTTTTAAAGAATACATGAAAGAATGTGAAGTAGTTATAGAAAAGAAGAGTTAGATCAAAACTAGAAATCACCTAATGTTCAATACTGAATCATTTTAAAAAAATAAGTCACATGTTTCCATATTCTGAGAACGCCAGAGAGAAACTGGCAAGTCTAAAGAACTGACTCAAATACCTAGAGTAAGAGAATGAGGTAAACTAATTTTCAAATATAGCAATGGTTATTACAAGGAGGATACTAATGGAAGGTCTTCTATTTCCAGAGGCAGAGAGAAATAGCGAAAGGAGCCAGAAATTCCAGGCAAGCTCTGGGAGTGCCAGAGACACACAGGGAAAGAGTGAGTTGTATGGATTTAGAGCGAGGGCTACTTTCCTCCTGAGCCCACCCTCCCCCCCACGGTTCCCCCGTTGGGCCCTACCACAGCGCCACACATACACAGCATTAGACTGAAGCACTGCACTAGCTCCACCCTGGGACTCCCAGAGGCCCTGCCCTGCCCAGCTGGCACATGACTGTGCAAGAGGCCAGTGCTGCAGCATTTTTAAAAAAACTCTCAGGGAGTTCTGGGTGGGCTATGGGAGTGCCAGAGGCACACAGGAGAGGCTAGGTGGTGTGGCTCTAGGGCGAAAGCCTTCTTCCAGTAAGCCTGATGGGCGCCACCTTTTCTATGTTCAGCCCTCCCTGCACAAGGCCCAATCTTAATCTGCTTTAGCCTGATTAACTGGGCTGGTTCACCCCTGATGACTCCTGAGACCCCGAGCCACCACAACAATCCTCGGGCCCCAGGCAGATGGTACCCGAGACTTTTGCTAGGTGGCATCAGATCCAGCACTAGTGCTGAGTTTCCATCTGTATTAACCTGGTGAACACCACTAGCCCTCACCTGGTTCCTCCAGAGAACCCATCTCCCACAGCTCATGCATTACCTAAGGCTCTTCTGGTGGCTGAGCTTATCAAGCAGCCGCAGCAGATCTTGAGGTGTCTCAAGCCTTTTGTTGACAGATGTACTTAATACACAGAAACAAATAAGGAGAAGCAGCAAAAGTGGGGAGACAAAGAAACATGCCCCAAATAACAGAACAGAAGAAATCTCTAGAAAAAGAATGATATGAAATGGAAACAAGTAATTTACCAAACATAGACTTCAAAAAAATAGTTACAAAGACAATCAAGAAACTTAGTGAGAATTCCAACAGAATAAAAAATTACATAAAAACTATAAAGAAAGAAACAATCAAAAAGGAAGAATAAAATAACAGAAAGGAAGATAAACTAGAGATAATCAAAATCAGGTTAGATGAAGCAGATGATCAAAACAGTGATTTGAAAGACAAAGTAGGAAAAAATACCCAATCACAGCAGAAAAAGAATTTTTTATATGAGGATATTTTGAGGGACATGTGGGATAGCATCAAACATAACACCAGCATCATAGCGGTACCAGACGAAGAGAGCAAGAAATTGAGAACCTATTTGAAGATAATTGCCTGAAAATTTCCCTAATGGTGAAGGAAAAAGGCACAGAAGTCCAGGAAGCACAGAAAGTCCCAAGCAAGATGAATCCAAAGAGAACCAACCAAGAAACATCATAACTAAAATGGCAAAGGTTATAGACAAACAGAGAATCCTACAGGCAGCAAGAGAAAAACAGTTAACCACAAAGGAGTTCCCATGAGGCTGTCAGCTGATTTCTCAACAGACCAGAAGGGAATGGCATGAAGTATTCAAAGTAATAAAAAGTAAGGATCAGAAACCAAGATTACTCCAGCAAGGCCATTGTTTGAAACTGAAGGTGAAATAAAGAGCTTCTCAGACCAAAAAAAACCCAAACAAACCCCAAAACCCACAAGGAGTTCATTACCACCAAACCAGCACTGCAAGAACTATTAAAGGGAGTCATTTAAGAAGAAATTCAGAGAGAGGGGGGGAAAAAAGATATGCAGAGAGAGAGGAGCTTAGGCATAAAGAATTAAAATGGTAACAAATAATTACCTATCAATAATAATGACCTATCAATAATAACCTTAAATGCAAATGGAGTAAATGCTCCAATCAAAAGACATAGGGTAGCTGAATGGATAAGAAAACATGACCCATGTATAAGCTGTCTACAAGACAGCCATATGAGAACAAAAGATTTACACAGACTGCAAGTGAAGGGATGGAAACAAGATTACATTCATATGTAAACTGAAAAAAGCTGGGGTAGCAATACTTACATCCAACAAAATATACTTCAACACAAAGGCCATAACAACAGACTAAGAAAGTGATGAAATAACACTAAAAGGACCAACCCAACAAGAGGATATAACCCTTGTAAACATATATGCACCCAATACAGGAACACCTAAATATATCAAAAAAAAACTCCCAGTGGACTTCAAGGGGCAGATCTACAACAATGCACTCATAGTAGGGACTTTAATACCCCAGTGATATCAATAGACAGATCTCCCAGACAACAACTCAACAGGGAAAGAGCAATGTTAAATGACACAACGGATCAGATGGATTTAACTAATATTTACAGAACATTTCATTCCAAAACAGCAGAATATATATTCTTCTCAAGGATACATTGAACAGTTTCAAAGACAGACTACATGTTAGGACACTAAATAAGTCCTAACAAATTCAAGATTGAAATCATACCAAGCATCTTCTGTGATAACAATAGCATGAAACTAGGAAATCTATTACTCAAAAAAACAAAACAAAACAAAACAAAAAACAACCAACCTCAACTACTCAATAAAAGAAACTCAAAAACATTTAAACATATGAAGGCTAAATAGCATGTTATTAAACAATGAATTAGTTACCAATGAGATCAGGTGAAAAAATCAAAAACTATCCTGAGACAACTGAAAGTGAACACTTTTCACTGTATGGATCACAGTGAAAGCAGTCTTGAGAGGGAAGTTTATAGCATCCCAGGCCTACCTAAAGAAGACAGAAAAACCTCAAACAAACAATCTAACCTCACACCTGGAAGAATAAGAAAAAGAACAACAAAGCCTAGAGTTCCTGGGTTGGTGTGGCTCAGTGGATTGAGCAAAAGCCTGTGAACTGAAAGAGCACTTGGGCCGATTCCTGGTCAGGGCACGTGCCTGGACTGCACGCTGGGTTCCCTGGTAGGAGGTATGCAAGCGGCAACTAATTGGTGTATCTCTAACACATTGATGTTTCTCTCCCTCTCTCTCTCCCTCCCTTCCTTTCTCTCTAAGAAGTAAATAAATAAAATCTTTAAAAAACCCAAAAGACAAAACTCAGAGTAAGTAGAATAAAGGAAATAATAAAGATCAGAGCAGAAGCAAACGACAGAGGCTAAAAAATACATGTAAAAGACCAATGCAACCAAGAGCTGGTTGTTTGAAAAGATAAATAAAATTGATGAACGCTCAGCCAAACTTGTTCGGAAACAAAGAAAGAGGACCCAAACACATAAAATCAGAAATGAAAGAGATGAAGTAATAATGAACATCACAGAAATACAAAGATAATACTGTGAACAAATATATGCCAACAAATTGGACAACCTGGGTGAAATGGACAAATTCCTAGAAACATACAACCTTCCGAAACTGAATCAGGAAGAATCAGAAAACCCAAATAGACCAGTAACAACTAATGATATGGAAGTAGTAATAAAAAGACCTCCCAGCAAACAAAAGTCCTGGACCAGGGAGCTTCTCAGGCTAATTTTACTGAACATTCAAAGAAGAAATGACACCTATCCTCCACAAACTATGCAAAAAAATTTAAGAAGAAAGACTTTGGACTATTTTATATGAGGCCAGCATTATTCTATCCCAAAACCAGATAAAAAGCCCTGGCTGGTGTAGCTCAGTAGATTGAGTGACAACCTGAGAACCAAAGAGTCTGTGGTTTGAGTCTCAGTCAGGGCACATGCCTGGGTTGAGGGCAAGGTCCTGGTAGGGGGCATGTAAGAGGCAAACCACACGTTGATGTTTCTCTTCCTCTCTCTCCCTCCCTTCTTCTCTCTCTAAAAATAAATAAATAAAATCTTTAAAAAAACAGATAAATTAAAAGAGAAAAAAATTAGGCCATATCCCCAATTCTCATGGATGTAAAAATCCTCAACAAAATATTTGCAAATAAAATCCAGCAATATGTTAAAAACATCATACATCATGATCAGGTGAGATTTATTCCTAAGATGACAGGTTAGTTCAATATCCACAAGTCAATTAATGTGATATACCACATAAACAAAATAAAGGATAAACATCATATGACCATATGAATAGATGAAGAATAGGTATTTGTAAAAGGTGAAAGATTTATACGATCTGAAAAGAAACCACAGTATGGAGAATAAGTATTTGATAAAGTCCATTTTTGATTAAAAAACTCTCAGCAAAGTGGAACAGAGGAAATATACCTCAAAATAGTAAAGGCCATTTATGAGAAACCCACAGCTAACATCATACTCAACAAGGAAAAACTGAAAGCACTTTCCTTAAGATCAGGAATAAGACCAGAATGTCCACTTCCACCTCTCTTCTGTGACACATGGATCAGTGGAACAGAATAGAGAGCCCAGAAATAAACCCACACCTACATGGTCAATTAACATATTACAAAGAAGGCAGGAATATACAATGGGGTAAAGACGGTCTATTTAATAAATGGTGTTGCGAAAATGGGACAGATATATGCAAAAAACGAAACTAAATCACCAACTTACACAACATACAAAATAAATTCAAAATGGATTAAAGACCTAAATGTAAAAGTGAGAATCATAAAACTCTTAGAAGACAATATGGGCATAAAATCCCTGACATTTCTTTGAGCAATCTTTTTGATACATATCTTTGGACAAGGGAAACAAAAACAAAATAAATAAATGGGAGTATATAAAACTAAAATGTTTTTGCACATCAACAAAACAAAAAGACAATCTACTGAGTGGAAGAAGATATTTGCCAATGATACATCAGGTTTCTAGCTAAAATTTATAAAGAATTTACACAACCTAATACCAAAAACACAAACAATCAAGTAGAAAAACAAAAAAAAAGCTTTGGCCAGGGTGGCTCAGTTGGTTGGAGCACCATCCTGTAACCAAAAGGTTCTGGGTTAGATTCCCAGTCAGGGCATGTACCCAGGCTGCAGGTTCGATCCTGGGTCTGGGTACTTGGGATCCCTGGCCTATGTGAAAGATCCCTAGTCTGTGTGAATACACCATGCTACCAATCAATGCTTCTCTCTTGTATCAATGTTTCTCTCTCCCTCCCTCTCTCCTTTCTCCTCTCTCCAAATAAAGCAATAAAAAAAAGTCTTCAGGTGAGGATTAAAAAAAAAAGAACACAGAACCTATACAAATATTACTCCAAAGAGGACATACAGATGTCCAACAGACAGATGAAAAGATGCTCAAGGTCACTAATCATCAGAGAAATTCACATTGAAACCACAATGAGATATCACCTCCCACCTGTCAGAATGGCTGTCCTTGATAAATCAACAAACAAGTGTTGGCACAAATGGGGAGACTGGGGGTAAAAAAGCTGCCAATCTCTGTCATATCTTTTTATACCTTATCAAAAGCACTATTGTTATCTTGATACTACTCTGGAGGATTGTTCCTAGAATTTTAGTCTCATCGGTAGAAGTGATTTTCTTCAGGATTAGAAAATAACATACTAAACAAGTTCTGTAAGCATGTTTTGATATAATTAAAATGATTTATTACACAGAATCTTGAAATATATATGATCAATTCTCATCTGGACTGGAAGCTTGATTTAAATTTACTAAAATACAAAACTTGCTTGGCAATTATTAAAGCTTAATTTTCCAAAGTATGCCAAAACTTTTAGTAAGAGGTTCTCAATTGATAAAGTATAGTAGTAAGTAGTGCAAAAATGTAAGGGTCTTTTACAACGAGAGCCTGCATGCAGAAGTTGAAGACAGACTACAAAGGCATCTGACAAGTGGTGGATGGTCATCTTCTGTCGCCAACGCTTTCAGTGAGTGTGTGTAACTCTCCCTCCCTCGTCCATCTCTTCAAGGACCCAGGGTTCTCCTACTTTACTGCCTTCCCTCCCCTATTTATGGTAATTAAACACAAGTCATTTTATATTAAATAAAAGAATTTCAATCAGTGTACTATGTCATTTACATTTTAAGCTCTAGTTGTGAAAAACAAAACAAAACACAGTGGTCCTATTAAATAGATTTCAACTACCAGGAAACCATATTGAGGATAACTTTTTAAATAGCAAGGAATTCTGGAACTACACTACGGATAAGGTTGGCCTAGAAGGTTAACCTGATTTATTCCTTTTACCTAGAATAAGTGCAGAGGGCTTGGAAGGGCAAGCATTCACTTTTGTTTTTCCAATTGTGTCCCCTGGAGGCTAGCCCTACTATGAAAGCAGTGCCTACTTCCAGAGTAGTTTAATCTAACTTTACATTTCATGTAAGCCACACATAGATGACATGACAATCAGAATTATTAATAACAATATTCCAGAAAGTGGAAATATTATCGCTACAGAAGCAATACTTTACTTTTTAAAAAGATTAAAATTTTAAATTTATTGTTAGAGAGAGACGAAGGGAAGGAGAAAGAGAAACATCAGTCATTTGCCTCCCACATGTCCCCTACAGGGTATCTGGCCCAAAACCCTACAGGGTATCTGGCCTTGACCTGGAATCGAACTGCCAATTTTTCAGTCCACGGGCTGGTGCCCAAACCACCGAGCCACACCAGTCAGTGTAATGGGAGCAACACTTAAGTACAATACAAAGCAACAGTGCCCCACAGTCCTATATTGCCATACATGGAAAACGACTTCAGTAGAATCTCAAATGTCAGCTGTACATGAGAGAGCTGAAATGGAACCATCAAAGACATTTGGGGGAAAAAAATACGGACAGTGTTATACACTGTAAAATAATGCTTCAAACTCATGGCAACCCCAGTAGTTAAAGAACCAATCTGGCTTGCCGGTATTTAAGAAAACTAGTAGGAACATACCTATTTGGGAAACCAACTTTTAATGTTTAATGTGTTATTTGTAGGCATTAGTTTGGGTCACTAATATAATTACTGAAGTAAATATATGACCAGTTTTATAAAATAAGCCTTTAAAATTCACCTCGTTTTTGCTTCCTTTTCAGAGGCACTTCCGATTAGTCTAACTGGAACCTTTCATATCACAATTAAACAAAGTTCATGTCCTCCCAGATACCGGTATCAGCAATATTACAATCCTGCGTCCAAATATTATAGAATATTTTTCTGTAGAATCCACTTTATCCCTCTGTGCTAAGATTCTTACCATTATTAAAAATATAGATTAACATTATCACCCTTCAAAAGATACATTGTAAATTAAATGATATATGACTTAAAAAATTAAAAGAGTGCAATAATCACACAATTTTTTCACAGACTAGTGGCTAGAAATTTAATAAACTAGCTATTCTTTTAAACAACATGAATATAAAGAGAAACAAAGACAGTTCGAAAATAGTAACTAAATATAAACTAGGAATATAAAATATACACTTATATTTAGTTTTTAAATGTTAAACTCTAGAGTGTGGTGTTTTTTTTAAATCACCTTAAGCATATATGAATAATGTGGATGAAAAAAGGTGTTCAGTGGAAAGTAGTATCTATCACAGAGTAAAATGATAATAAATTTCTAACTGTGCAGATCACAGTGGGTAGTCACACCCTTATAACTTTAGTGAAAGGTTTACCTTCACTTCAAGCAAGCCCTGCTCATTGCTACTGTGCACCTAGGTTAACACACCTTTGAAATGGTCCCTTTTCAGACTCCTCCAGAGAACACACAATCTTAACTACTCTGCAATTCCCTCCTCAAGTTCCTTCCTGCAACCTCCATGTAATCTTCCTTAAATTCCCTACATAAGGCCCTGGCTGGTGTAGCTCAGTGGATTGAGTGCGGGCCTGTGAACCACATGATCGCGGTTTGATTCCCAGTCAGGGCACATGCTTGGGTTGCAGGCCAGTTTTCAGCAAGGGCCAGTTCCCTGCAAGGGATGCAGGAGAAGCAACCATACACTGATGTTTCCTTCCTCTCTCCTTCCTTTCCCCTCTGAAGATAAATAAATAATAAAATATTTTTAAAAATTCCCTACATAATTTCACATGCATAAAAGAAACTGCAGACTTCTAGCCAAGATGGAAGGTGTAGGTGGAAACACTGTGCCCCCTCCCAAAACTAAATTTAAAGACAGCAAAGTTTTAGAAACAAAAACGTAGCCAGAACAGTGAAAACTGAACTGTATGGAAGTCTAACCAACAACAACGAACCACACAGCCAGACCAGTAAGAGGGGCAGAGTTGGCGGCGGAGTGGGGTCAGGCTGGAAAGAGCCTTTGGTCCAACCAACCCAGGAGCGGAGGCAGAGACAGCTGGTGGATCCCAGGCGTGGGGTGGCAACGGGCGGACCCAGTGAGGGCGCAGGGTGGCTGACTGACTGTGGTCACACATTCTCGCGCAGATAAACCAAGAGAAGGAGCGCGAACAGTAAGACAGATTGCTGGGGCCTAGCCTGAACAGTGAGACAGACTGCTCAGGCTAGGCCCCAGCAATGGGAATTAGAGCCTGAAAGCACTAACTGGAAAGACTTTCTTGGGGTCGAGGGGCTGGGAGAGGTTTCCAGGTTCACAGAGAGTTCGCTGGAGAGAGCCACAGGGTCCTGGAGAGTAAATGGGCCCACACATCCAGGAACCAGCACCAGAGGGGCCCAATTTGCTTGTGGGAAATGGCAGAGGGGGCAGAAATCTGAGAGAGAGCAGAGTGGAGCAAAGCGCCATTTTTTCCCCTCTCTGACCCCGCCCCCACATACAGCATCACAGCCCAGCAACTGGGTCGCCCGGCCCTGGTGAACACCTAAGGCTCCGCCCCTCATACCTAACAGGTGAGAACAGACCAAACATTATGACTCAAGAACGGCTCAAAGCTCCAGAGCCTATAATTCTAAGTGACCAAGAAATAACCAAACTTTCAGATGCACAGTTCAAAATACTGGTGATCAGGATGCTCACAGATTGGTTGATTTTAGCCACAAATTAGAGGAACATATGAAAGCTAAGCTGACTGAAATGAAGGGAAATGCACAGGAAACCAATAGTGATGGAAAGGAAACTGGGACTCAAATAAGGGAGTGGACCAGAAGGAAGAAAGAAACAACCAAACAGAAAAGAAGGAAGAAACAAGAATTCAAAGAAATGAGGAGAGGCCTAGGAACCTCCAGGACATCTTTAAACGTTCCAACATCCGGATTATAGGGGTACCAGAAGGAGAAGAGGAAGAGCAACAAGTAGAAGAGGCATTTGAACAAACAATAAAGGAGAACTCCCCCAGTCTGGCAAAGGAAATAGACTTCCAGGAAATCCGGGAAGCTCAGAGAATCCCAAAGAAGTTGGACTCAAGAAGGAACACACCAAAGCACATCATAATTGCATTAGCCAAGATTAAAATGAAGGAGAGAATTCTAGAAGCAGCAAGAGATAAGGGCACAGTCACCTACAAAGGAGTTCCCATCAGACTGTCAGCTGATTTCTCAAAAGAGACCTTACAGGCAAGAAGGGGCTGGAAAGAAGTATTCCAAGTCATGAAATCCAAAGACCTACAGCCAAGATTGCTCTATCCAGCAAAGCTTTCATTTAGAATGGAAGGGCAGATAAAGTGCTTCTGAGATAAGGTCAAGTTCAAGGAGTTCATTATCACCAAGTCCTTACTATATGAAATGTTAAAGAAACTTATCTAAGAAAAACAAGATAAAAAATACGAACAGTGAAAAGACAGCAAACTCACAGTTATTAACAACCACACCTAAAACAAAAGCAAACTAAGAGGACAGCTAGATCAGGAGTGGAACCATAGAAATGGAGATCACATGGAGGGTTAGCAACAGGGTAGTGGGAGGAGGAGAAGGGGGGAGAAGGTACAGAGAATAAGTAGCATAGACAGTAGGTAGAAAATAGACAGTGGGGAGGGCAGGAATACTATGGGAAATACAGAATCTAAAGAGCTTGTGACACATGGACATGAAAGAAAGGGGGGAAATGGTGGGGGAGGGGAGTGAAGGGGTGGAATGGGACAACTGTAATGGCATAATCAATAAAATATATTTTTAAAAAAGAAAAAGAAACTGCAAACTGTTATTCTTAGGAGCATTTATCTCAGTCTGTAGAGATCTTGCTTTCAGGTGTATCCTCAGTTTGGCTCCAATAAAACCTAAAAAACTATATGTTTTGATATTAGCATTGATTTTAGAGAGACAGGGAGAAAGGGAAAGAAAGATGCATCAATGTGAGAGAGAAACATTGATGGCCCGACTCATAATACACCCCGACCCCGGATCAAACACGCAACCTAGGTATGTGACCTGACCAGGAACTGAACCCCAATCTTTTGATATATGGGACAATGCTGGACCCAACCAAGCCACACTGGACAGGGTTCAAATGCATTTTAACAAAAGGTGTATATATTTTATTGTCTTACATTGACAATAACTATTCCAAATTCTCCATGAACAGCTTCCTAACACACTGAGTCAAACCATTTTACTCAGCTTAAAAGAGACTGCAGTAAACACTGGGTTAGGAACTATGATTCTTATTCTCAAGATAATATCATGAGGATAAGCAGTATACATATGGAACAGCTATGGAGTAATATCAAAATGTTTATGGTGGGGTGTAATATGACCAGATTAGACTACCACAAAACTCTGAGAAAGGAAAGTTACTCTGGGAGGGGTTGGGCAAGAGCCTGCTCTCAAAGCCAGAGCAGGATTTGGATTTTATACAAGAAAAACCATGCCTATGCCAGAGCTCAAGTACAAGGCATTTGTGAAAAGTAAAGACAGAGATAAAATGGGAAAGGCAAGATGGTACAGACTATAGAGGTTCTGCAATGCCAAGCTGAGTCCTGCAGACTTGAACGATTCTATGTTTCAATGATAGGAGAGAAATGATGAAAACAGCAACTGAAAACAATTTCATCTGCTAATGGTGATCACCACGAATAAAGTAGGAGAAGGCTGGAGGCCAACCCTGTCACAAGAGGAACAAGCCCCAGATTTCAGGAGACTTAAGGGAGTAGGAGTGGAGAAGGAAATGAAAATCAAATGCACTAAAGGTTAGTGAAAAGTGTGGGTTGAAGTTATTACCCAGAAAAATCTTCTTGATGCATGGTGATGATTATGGCCTCGATAGCATCTGCCACTGAAGTCAGTAGGGGCTGCACCGCATTTCCCATTAGAACATGGATCGTCTGCAAAGGGGAAAAAAGGAAGGACAGGCAAAATTAAAGAAGACTAACAAAGAAATATGAGCAGCTCTTCGACTAAAAATTTTTATATCATGTCAAATTCAAACTATACACAGTTTAACTGTAATAATTCAACAGAATTGTGGTCCTCTCCCTACCTGCTATCAAAAATGACTTTTAAAGTTTACATTTGTAGATGGCACTAAAACATTTTAACGTCCCATTCCTCTCATATTTTTAAAAGTTTAATGGTCAAATGAGCCACTGGAAAAAGGAAAAAGAGAGGAGTAGTGCCAGGAAAGTAAACATCAAATGACCACATTTTTTTTTTTATTTTTTGATTTCTGAGGAATGAATTAAGACCAAAACTGATTCTTCAAAACTAGAACGACATCATATGCTTGTACCCAGAGTAAATATAATATTGTGGTGATTCGTACAGGGCAGAACAGTTAAATGCTTCCTGAGTTAGGTTTCAATTTACAATTTCACAGCAGTGATTCTCAACCAGGGACAATTTCGTCTCCTCATCTGAAAATGTTTGGAGACACTTTTGGATTCAGGAAAAAGTAAAGGTTTAAATTCAGGAAAAATCCTTGTGATTTAGACAGGATACGGCAGACTAAAGGCAGGAGGTCTCAGTAGCTGTATAAATGCAAAACAGTGGGCACCTGAACCAAATTAGAGGCAGAAGAAATAAGGATGAGGACACAGGATGAAGACACTTTGAAAAGAGAATCAAATTTCCATTTGTTTTTGTTCATATTTTTTATTACTATAATGAGATTTCCGACTATTTTTCTATTATTAGCACTTTTTTCTTTACCTCACTGATGTAATCACATAATAATTATTGAGTCGGGGGTCATCTCAGGTTAGACAAGTTACCAGGATAGGGGTCTGGCCCTGAGTGGGGCTGCCTAAGGCAAGCTGCAGTGTGTGGGTTCCTGACTTCATGTAGGAAAGATTTCTCAACATGAATCTAGGCGACTGTGAGGGTACATTTATTAAAGCTGGGGACAGTAAGACAAGGAAAGGCTTACCACAGAGGAAGCACAAGGAGAGCCTAGGCTGGGCTGCCTGAGCTCACTGGGCAGTCAGGGAAGAGGGGGATTTGGGGACAGGTTCAGGGGATTAGCCTGGGACGAGCTGCCAGCTGCCCACTGAGATGTGTGCCTGTGAAGCAAAAAGTGGGGGAAGACGACAGAAAAAGGAATGGCAGGGGCTGCTCCCCAGAGGGAGACTGCAGTGTCCTGCGTCTTGAGGCTTTTCTCTTTCTTGCAGGTGGGAATCTTAGGGGAAGTCTCAGGGGAGGGTTTCAGCAAAATATTCATCAGTTTTCCAGGTGTGCCCTTTCAGGGTCATGGTCCCCACTGATTGGCCAGTCACAGGGTGTGGGATCTTTAGTCATTGCAGTTGGCCCTGGCATTGCCCACCTGATTTTGCAGCTTGTCTGGGACTGGAGCTGAAACACAACTGAGGCCTAGATGTTAACTCCAGGGAGGAAAGGCCAGGGGAGGAGAGGCTGCCTGGGGGAGAGGTCCTTGTTTTCCCAGTTCTGCCCCCTGCCAAGCACTGGGGGCCTTCTACCCTGGTGAGGATCTGCCCCTGACTGTAAACTGCTCCTCCATTGTGTGGAGCTGCCTGCCTCAGTTTCCCTATTTCACTTTCCAAGGAATTTTTCTAGCTTCTCACTATCCTGTCTCAGACAGATGTTGATTGTCTTTTCCCATGAGAATGGTACCATTTTCTAGCTTTTTGTTTATGTAGTGATTTTAAGATATCCTGGACATTGTGTACACAGCGTTTTTAAATATTGTTCCTGAGTGTTGATGTTTCTTCAGCAGTTAATTAGCTTGATTAGAGCCAGTTCGTACACTGACACACCTGTAGTTAGTTGGCTATGCCTTACGTCTCGATTCAGTTCCTTAAGCCTTACTTACAAAAACCACTTTTGGTTTGCTCTGCACATGCATGGTTGATGAGTCAAATTAAGACTAGTGGGGAGCTGGAACAGAGAGCCAGATATTCACCTCCCCTGGCTCTCTCCTTTCTGAGGTTTGTCTCCCACTTTTCAGCAGCTTTCCCCTTGTTCCTTTGACCTGCAAATCTACTGGTTTTGCTTTGTTTTTTTCTCCGAGTTTGAGCCAACCAGCCTTGCCTCTCCGGTGACTGTAGTCATCCTTAGAGCCAAGTCACAAAAAATGGAAAACACGCTCTGCGTGTTGCCTGCTCTGGATTTCATACCCTCTAAAACCACCCACTTTCCTTCCATCTCCACCTTTCGTTGTGGGTGTTTTTTTCCATACTTATTTGCAAGAGGATGTGTAGTTAGGACTGACTGCTTTATACCACAGTAGGAAACCAACCCTTCTTGAAATCTTCTTGTCTGTTTCTTTCTGCCATGCTCTAAGGGAAATTTACAACTTTAAGTGTTTATTTTGGGGAAGAAGAGTTCTAAAAACCAATGGTATATGGTCTCAAAATTCTTTTTTAAAAAAGACAGAGAAAATACAAAGTAATCAGAAGGTAATAAGACGAAAGTAGAAATCAATGAAATAGGAACATAAACAATAGAAAAAATTAATAAAGCCAAAAGTTGGTTATTTGAAAAGATCAATGAAATTGATAAGCTCCTAGCTATACTAATGAAGAAAAAAAGGAGAATACAAATCAATATAAAAAATGAAAAAGAGGTTATCACTATAGGTCTAAAAGGACTATGAGAATATCATGTCCATAATTCTGATAATTAGAGAACTTAGAAGAATAAATAAACACCTAAAAGTCACAAAGTATCAAAGCTCACTCAATAAATAGATAATTTGAATAACTCTTTATCTGTTATACAAATTAAATGTGTAGTTATAAACTTTCTATTCCTACAAAGAAAACCACAAAACTAGATAGCTTTACTGGTGAATTCTACTAAGCATTTAAAGGATAAAAACAGTATGAATTCTACACAAACTCTTCCAGAAAACAGAAGAGGGGGAAACATTTCCAAACCTAATTACTGAGGCCAGTATTAACTTTATATGAAAAACAAACAAAGAGTTTCAAGAAAACTATATACCAATACCCCTTATGATTATAGATATAAACATCTTTAATAAAAATTAGGTAACTCAAATCCAGGAATACATAAAAAGGGTAATACATTATGACCAAGGTTGGTTTGATATTTGAAAATAAATTCCTGTATTTTATTAACAGAATAAAGGAGTAAAAACATATGATCACTTCAACAGATACAGAAAAAGCTACTCAGTGAAACAATACCATTTATAATAAAAAAGTTTCAATAAACTAAAAATAGAAGGGAACTTGCCTACTCTGATACACACCATCTAAAAAACCTACAGCTAACATCACACCTCACACAGCCCAACACGGAGTGCTGCTCCCATCAAGGTCCACTCTCACCAGCCCCAGTGAAGACTGTACCAAAGGCCATGGCCAGTGAAACCAGGCATTAAAAAGCAGGCATAAAGGCCAGAAAGCAACAAATAAAACTGTCTATATCTGCATGTAATATGATGGTTTACCCAGAAACTTTTATAGCTGGATGAAGGGTCCCACTCAGGGAAAATATAAAACAAGAAGAGAAGAGAGCACCTTGGGGACACCTTTATTTTGAGGATGGCTAGAAGATTAATAACTATCAGAGGAGACTGAGGAAGGAGAGTAACTTATATTTTAGAAGCTCTTTATAAAGCAGAGAATTGTGTCATATATTTTTTTTAAAATTTACCTAAAATAATTAAGAGTACAAAAATAATGAAGCCTTAGCAGTCTGGAATATTCAATTATATAGAACATCAAGACTTCACAATAAGGGAGAAATGATGAATTGTCATATATAAACTTAGCAATATAACTACTATGTATACCTGATAATCACAGTAATAAACCGATCAGAATTACTGGGCCAAGGTATTTAAATGGTACTAATAGTGAAGGGGGTTATAAAGAAATGACACAAAGTGCACAGTCAGTAATTGTGCCATTCATGACACACTGAATAATGCTTGTAACAGGAGATGTTGAGCTTTAAGCCTAAAGTAACCTTTATTTTTAGAAAAAATCTCAACATGATAGAGAAGAAAAGACTATCATGTGTCTTTACCTATATTTTCAGTAAATAAGTAAGCTTAATGTCTTCTCTATCAAATGATAAAAGCATACGGATCTGTTGGTTCTTGGGCTGCTGTCCTTCAGAAATCATATCACTTTGTTTCTAATTCAAAGTGATGTAGTAAGTTTGCTACAATTTTATGAAATGCATTTTTATGACAGTCTTTTGTAAAAGTCAGTGGGTTTTGTTAGTTTTTACTTAATATATCATAATGATTTTTAAGATTTAACTGAAAAGCAAAGTAAAACTTTCATTGATAAGCAATTAAGTCTCTAATTATCAGGGACACTGCAAGATGGCCATGAACTAACTGTTACTCTTCTCTGACCCAGTTCTCAAGGGCAAAACTGGTGCTGCTTCAGCAAAGCGCAGCACCCAAACACAAGAGACACTGGTCCTGGTGGGCAAAGCTCAGAGTGAGGGCTGGGGCCCAAGATCAAGGCAATGTCCCTGTACTGACCTCAACTCCCAGCCCAAAGTGATTAATACAAGGAAACCTTTGCTGCATGTTTTAATACAGATACAGAGAATCCACCCTATACTGAATTGCTCTCTGACAAATTTCCATTTTTAAATTGTCTAGGAAGTTTTTATCATTAGGCAAAAGGTAGGCACTCTGTCTTAACCTACAGAATAATTTTCTTAATTAAAATATGAGTTGCAATCATTAGGGGCCAAACAATCTGTTTAGTGAATCACTACCAGAATATTTTATTTATTATTTTTATTTTTAGATTTTATTTATTTTTAGAGAGAGGGGAAGGGAAGGAGAAAGAGGGAGAGAAACATCAGTGTGCGGTTGCCTCTCAAGCGCCCCCTAGTGGGGGGACCCAGCCCACAACCCAGGCATGTGCCCTGACTGGAAATCCAACCAGTGACCTTTTGGTTCACAGGCCTCCACTCAATCCACTGAGCTACACCAGCCAGGAAAGAATGTTTTAAAAAGTAATATATGAGTATAAAAAATAACACATTGCCTCACAAAAAATGAGAAAAAGTATTTGTCTTGTGAAACCTTTGTTTTAATTATGGAAATGTGCACAGTTGTATAGTCTATATATATGCAATTACCTATGTTTATACATGTTTTTAAATGCATATGTATTATGTATGGGGTGACAAAGTAAAAAGTATTTCTTGTCTTGGGTAGTAATCAAAAAATGTTTGACAGCTACTGCTAGAACGTAAGAAAAAAAACATGGAACTACAGAAAAGAAAATTACATGTATTTCCTATTTGGGAGCAAGAATATTAAGACCCTTTGGTTTGTCATACTCACCTGATTTTATAGTGTTTTCATTTTTTTATGTTCATTAATAAATTGGACAATTCTTACTAAAAACTATTATTTAATTATGGCAGCTTTAATAATATTTTATCATCACAAGATGAGCACAGTGAGCAAAGGAAAAAGATAAAACATCCAAGAACACTTTCCATATGCTGGAGGAACACAGACCGTCTCCTCTTACCCTCATATCTGAATTTAGTGTCCTGAAGTTTTGGGGCCCATTAAATCCCCACCCAGGTCGCTTATGAATAGTATTTGACCTCGGAAGTTCCCTTTTCCTTTAGGATTTTTGACACTGTCCTCTCCCAATGTTCTTCCTCACTCTCTTTCTTTGTGTGCTCTTTACTCTCTGAATATAAATGTTTCTCAATGGAGTTTGTTCGTGGTCTCTGTGTGTGTCTTTGTCTCTCTTTATAACTCTATCCAAGTGATTTAAATCCAACCTAAATATAAACTTAGCAATATAATCACAGTTGACATGAATTATTTTTGTGTCGGTGTATTATACTATTTTGTAGATGGAAACCAAGGGAAGTGAAAACTTATGAACTTGTCTGAAGGTCATACAGCTAGGTTACAGTAAAAATAAGACACATATAAAGGTTGTTTGGCTCCAGAGTCTTTACCATATGGCCTTACTTACTTAGTTAATGAAGGAATGGATGACAGTGCCAAGGCACAGTAGACATGATTCTTTTGAGTCAGTGAGGTCTAGGTTTACCAGCTACTATGACTTTGAGAAAGTTATTATTTGTAAGTTCTATAAAATGGGAATAAAAATACATAAGTTTTGTACTTCCAGTGCTGTAATGTTTCAACCAATCGCATGTGCCTGGCAAGTAGCAGGTGTTAAAGGGTATCTATTACTATCATTAGAATGAATGATTTGCCTTTTTTTAAAGGGTTACTAATGTAAACTACATATGACTGAATCTCATACCAACATTATTTTTATTAACCTTCCTTGTAGTAGAAAGGGGGAATATTTATGTTAATTTATTTAAAAAGAGGGGGAGGGAGGTTTGTCCTGGTTTCACACCTTACGGACACATATTAGAGTTTCTCAGCCTGGGCGCTATTGACCTCTGGGCCCCATGGTCTCTGCGGTGGAAGCTGGCCTCTGCATTGCAGGACGGGTCTCAGCACCCTGGACCAGAGGCACCCCTCTCCGAGTGTGGCAACCAAAACACCTTCAGAAACTGTTAAATCAACCTGGTGGAGAAGCACTGCTTTACTAGGATAATTCTTGGCTGTGCTGCCTTAAGATACAGTGAATTTTCTTGCTTCTCTTGCTTATTGTACAACTATTATAAGTAGAACACAATCTGTGGACCAACAGACTCTATTTTTAAATTCTAGAAAATATAAACATACATGTATCCTCCTCTTTGGGGTAAATATCAACATTCTACTTTTGGTATATGTAAAGGATTCTGAATTATTTTTAAAATGTGACATCTCCCACTCATCCTAACAAATAACTCTAAAATCCACTATGATCTACAGACTCAAAGATTAAATTAAATAATTTTACCTTTAGTGCTGAAATTATAGTTTGCTCAGCTGCTGGTGGGAATGAGCTCTGAGTAGAAACCACCTAAAACAAAGTTTTGATCCAGTTATACTCTTGCTTAAGCTATTTATTTTTATAAATACTAATTTTGACCATAATATGATAACGCTATTTCCACAAGCCACATATAAAACAGTATCCTTATTTTATAGCATCTCATAAATGTTTTAAAAACTCATTAGTATTTATTGGTTAAATAGTTGAAAATACTTTCTTTTTTTTATAAAGATTTTATTTATTTATCTTTAGAGGGGAAGGGAAGGAGAGAGGAAGAGAAATATCAATGTATGGTTGCCTCTCATGCGTCCACTGCTGGGAACTGGCCTGCAACCTAGGCATGTGTCCTGACTGGGAACCGAACTGGTGACCTTTTGGTTTGCAAGCCCATGCTCAATCCACTGAGCTACACCAGCCAGGGCAGAAAACACTTTCTTGTATCAAGCAAGTATATACTCAAATAATCAAAACATTAAGAATTCTTGGCCCTAGCTGGTGTAGCTCAGTGGACTGAGCATTGGCCTGTGAACCAAAAAGTCACCAGTTTGGTTCCCAGTCAGGACACATGCCTGGGTTGTAGGCTGGTTCCCCAGTAGGGGGCACTCAAGAGGCGACCACACCTTTATTTAATTATTTAAATAAATTTAAATAATTAAATTTATTTTTAATTTTATTTATTAAAAATAAATAAAATCTTAAAATAAAGAATATAAAGAGCTAGCTGTTTTTATTCACGTTACATAGGTTTTAATGATAAAGTTTTAACTTGAAAAGGCCAGTCTAAAACCATATTTACATATTTCTTTAAAAAAACTAACTTTTCTAAGTTGACTGTAATTTTCAACATTTAAAAACCACCAATGTCAAACACTCCCTTTTTTACAAATCAATACAAACATTATGAAAATTATGAAAGTATCAATAGAGACATTTAAATCAGGTTAAATAAACACAACCTTTCATTGCTTGGGGTGCTTTGGGGTAATAATTAAAGAAAATGGAGAGCCCTGGCTGGTGTAGCTCAGTGGATTGAGCACAGGCCTGCGAACCAGAGGATCACGGTTTGATTCCCAGTCAGGGCACAAGCCTGGATTGCAGGCCAGTTCCCTGCAGGCCAGTTCCCAGCAGGGGATGCACAAAAGGCAACCATACATTGAAGTTTCTCTCCCTCTCTCCTTCCCCTCTAAACATAAATAAATAAATAAATAAATAAAATCTTTAAAAAGAAAAAAAAAATGGAAAACACCTTATTCATTGTTTTTATTTACTTTTGTTTGTTATTTATTTTTTTGAGATTCACCTGATAATAACTATTTATTTATTTATTTACTTACATATTTATTTTTAGAGAGAGGAGAAGGAAAGGAGAAAGAAAGGGAGAGCAACATCAATGTGTGGTTGCCTCTCATACTCCCCCCTACTAGGAACCTGGCCTGCAATCCAGCCATGTGCCCTGACTGGGAGTCAACCGTAATTGTGTGGTTCGCAGGCCTGCGCTCAATCCACTGAGCCACACCAGCCAGGGCTGATGATAACTCTTTAACATATATTTTGCTTAATGTGTGAAATGTTCATTTTTAGAAACCTCTACTTGATAAAAGGACTTGTTAAAAAGTTTAGTAAGTAAATAATAGTCACATAATTTCTCTAAAATACCATTTAGCATATTAACGCCCATGTTACAGGTGAAATTTTAAAGAGCATCATCTAACCTTTATAGCAACATTCAGGCTTCTAAATATTTATCTCCCTACCTTCTAAACACTTTGAAGATGATTTATAGAGAGTAATCACAAGCTACTCAAAGGTCAAAGATGGGCTGAAAGTGCTTTCCTAGCTATTAACGTTCATCTTATACCTAATACACCAAAGCAAACAAGTTAAAGTTCAGTCATTTTTTTCAAACTGGCAAAAAGAATATATATATATATATATAGTACAATAGTCATCAATGATTATATTATAACAATTTAGTTTTACTGCAGCTCCTCCCATTTTTAGTGCAAAAATGGAAGCTTTTTGGCATGTTGGGGGGCTTAGCATTCTCACTCTGTAATCAGCTTTGTCTAATTTACTACCAACCACATGATACCATATTATGTTTTTAATAGGAACAAAACAGGTGATTTACCCTTAAGTCATTAGTTTAATAAACTTGATTAGAACAACCAAACTTGAGAATCTACAGTTCATGTGTTTTAAACTCAATGTACAGACAAAAAGTCACATAAACAGTAAAGGCCAGGGTCAAACACTATAAAGAGTTAAATCTTCAGATTATTTTACAATCATGTTTTCACCGTAATCTTTTGCAAAATTAAATAACTCATAAATTATCTAACTTGAGACGAGAAAAAACAAAAAACTTGAAATTAAGTGAATGTGAAACACCGAGAAAGGTTACCTTGGTTACTGACTGGTGCAACCTAAACAGGGAATTCACGACAGCCACATTTCTTCTTTGCCCTTCAGTAAGAGGCCCGATCACCTGACTGGCATCTCCTTNTCTTATACCTAATACACCAAAGCAAACAAGTTAAAGTTCAGTCATTTTTTTCAAACTGGCAAAAAGAATATATATATATATATATAGTACAATAGTCATCAATGATTATATTATAACAATTTAGTTTTACTGCAGCTCCTCCCATTTTTAGTGCAAAAATGGAAGCTTTTTGGCATGTTCGGGGGCTTAGCATTCTCACTCTGTAATCAGCTTTGTCTAATTTACTACCAACCACATGATACCATATTATGTTTTTAATAGGAACGAAACAGGTGATTTACCCTTAAGTCATTAGTTTAATAAACTTGATTATAACAACCAAACTTGAGAATCTACAGTTCATGTGTTTTAAACTCAATGTACAGACAAAAAGTCACATAAACAGTAAAGGCCAGGGGTCAAACACTATAAAGAGTTAAATCTTCAGATTATTTTACAATCATGTTTTCACTGTAATCTTTTGCAAAATTAAATAACTCATAAATTATCTAACTTGAGACAAGAAAAAACAAAAAACTTGAAATTAAGTGAATGTGAAACACCGAGAAAGGTTACCTTGGTTACTGACTGGTGCAACCTAAACAGGGAATTCACGACGGCCACATTTCTTCTTTGCCCTTCAGTAAGAGGCCCGATCACCTGACTGGCATCTCCTTGTGTGGACAGCTGTAAGAGTTCAACACAAAAAGACATTACCAAAATGATACTCCACATTTAACTGGGGGGGAGGGGACCACTGCCCCTCTGACAGAATGTTAACTGGAAATAATTCAAGTCAAGCTTTAGACTTTAGGCACAGCAGGAGCCTCTGCAGAGGTAAAACCACGGATATGGAGACAAGCTTGCACAGGAAGAACATCCGTTATCAGTACACCATCGCTGATGGACTTCTGAGGCAGCTGTGACCCAAAAGCACAGGAAGAGTTGCTATTTTTATACAACAGCATAGTACTTCTAGGGAATACTTTCTGACAATTGTCAAAGAAGAAGGGAGAGAGGAAAGAACAAAAATAAACCCATATCCTATGCAGATTTGGTTGTCATCATAATATTCCTATGAAATGAGTGATAAAGAGGGTATTACTCTTATTTTTTATGTTGATAGATTAAAAACAATTTAGGAAGGAAGTTGACTAAGATTATACTGTGTGTGGATGATTAGTAGAAGTAGTATTAGAACTTTCTACTCCGGACCTTTAATTCACTTCTAAATGAAAGTTTTAGGGAACAGAGAATGGAATGTTTTACTGAGCTAAACTAAAACTATTGTAGGTCAATTTAAGGGAAATAATCCACATACAAACCATTCTCATATTGATCAGATTTTAATCCATTCCTCTAAAAGAATTATTATTTAAAGGTAAATTAAACTTGATCAAGACAGACAAAACATTGTGAAAGTAACCATGAATGTGGATGCAGATGTCAAATACATGAAAAACTGGCCTTTTAGGAGAATTCCTAAATGAGCCAAATAAATTGGGAGAAAAAGAAATACTATTTTTTAATCTTTCCTTTTATAAACATACATACATATATTTTCAAAATTAAACTCAATTACCACTTTATCAATTCCTACTGTGGTAATAAAATACAATTAAAAACATCAAAAATTGCAATTAAAATAAAAGGAATAATCTTTTGTTAAAGTTACAATCCATGATAATGGCTATTAATTCAACATAAGGGTTTTTGACATTAGGTTAAACAAATCTAATTTAATTTCACCTTTTCTAATGGACATAGTCACCAACTTGCAATCAAGCTGTGTTCTAAATGATCATTTGTAAAGTTAGCAGTCTGAAAAACGCCATAGTGTCCTTACAGCATGTAGATTAAAAATTAACTATTAGATTCTCGGAAGGGCCCATAAAATCCAGTTTAACTTCTAAATGGCAAACTGGTACTAACACAACACAAGCTCTGCGCCCTGTGGAACAGCAGACGATGCAGGCTCCGTGCTGGGATACAGGTGGGAAAGGCCCCCGAAGAAGCCACTGCGGAGATCACAGTGGCCGTGGGCAATGGCATCTGTGGTTGTAGAAGATGTGAGGGTCAGATGCCAAGTACAATTACATTTATAGGGTGTTCAAAAGTTATCAGTTCTATAACATAAGGAAAACAAAACAAAAAGTTATCAGTTTGAGATATACAATGAAAACAACTGATCTCCCTTACTTCTCAAGATTCTCTCCAATTTTGAAGAACTACTAAAGAAATGGGAAGGAGAAAGAATTTTTTTTGTTACCTTACTTCCATTTATTTTATGTATTCTGTATTTAATGAAGAAAAAGGCTGGCTGCTAGAAAAAGGAGGAGATAATCTTATTACTGAGGAATGATCATATTTTTAGGTGTTAAAAGCATAGAAAAGGAACATTTCATAACCACTGGAATGCTATAATCAAAAATACAGATAATAACAAAGTTGGCCAGGATGTGAAGAAACGGAAAGCCTCATACTTTGCTGGTAGCAACGTAAAATGAAGGAATTGCCTTGGAAAAAAGTCTGGCCACTCCTCAAATACAAACACAGCAGGACGGAACTCAACAATTCAACCTTAGTTATATACATAAGATAAATGATAACACATGACCACACAAAAAACTGCATATAATGTTCATAGCAGCATTATCCATAATAACCAAAAAGTTTTCAATACCTAATTAATGAATGGATAAATAAAATGTAGCATATCCATACAATGGAGCCTAACCCAGCAATAAATAAATAAGCTAACAAATAAATAAATAAATAAAATAGGAGCAAGACTCTGATACATGCTATAACATGAATGAACCTTGAAAACACTGTATGCAAACAAAGGCAGTCACAAAAGGCTACATATTAAATGATTACATTTATATGAAAATTCAGAATAAGCAAATTCAAAGAGACAGAAAGGAGATTAGTGAAGGATGACAAGAAAGGGGATGGGCCAGGGCCTGATTGCTAAGTAGGAGAGTCTGATGCTGTGGTGATGAAGTGTTACAATTTTGACTATGAATATACTAAAAACCATTACACTGTATATTTTAAATGAGTGACTTACATTTTGATAAAGCTGTGCTTAAAAACATATAGAAAGAATTCCCAGACTTCAAGGTTACTGATGGAAACTTTGAGAGCCTTGTGAAAACTTAAGTTAAGATGGCTGTTATATAGATCCAGAAAGTTATATGAATAAAATACTAGAGGAGAAAGATACTGATAATATAAAAGAACTAAAAATGAAATACTACTATGCCAAATAAAAAGAATAAAATTTAAATATCAAAGTAAAAATGTAGCAGCAGATGACTGGCAATGTAAGATATATTGCTCATTCTGGTTTCACAGCACAGAATGCAATCAGGCAAATGTCTAGCTAAGTGGGTCGCCCAGTCTCTCCCTCCAACACCACTCCTGTCATCATCTTTTTTGGGGAAGTAACTTTAAACTTACAAAATATTACAAAAATAAAGACCATGCAAGGAACACCCATATACACTTTACCCAGATTTACCTATTAACACGTTATCCCATTTGCCTACTACTTGTATTCTCTCTCTCTCGCTCCTCAGCCCCTTCTTACACACATACAATATAGGCTTATTTTTTTCTCAATCATATGTACATTATGGCCCTTTACCCCTAAATATTTCAGCATATATTTTCTTTTTTTTTCTGCTAGTGGAATTTTTTTTTAAAGATTTTATTTATTTATTTATCTTTAGAGGGGAAGGAGAGAGGGAGAGAAACATCAATGTATGGTTTGCCTTTTGTGTGTCCCCTGCTGGGAGTTGGCCTGCAGGGAACTGGACTACAACCCAGGCATGTGCCCTGACTGGGAATGGAACCGCGATCCTCTGGTTCGCAGGCCCGCGCTTAATCCACTGAGCTACACCAGCCAGGGCTTCAGCATATATTTTATAAAAATACAGATATTCTCTTATAAAACCTCTGTTGTGAACTTCATTAGTTTATAACAGTATAATACTTTTATCTGGAACCTTCCATGTCTCTAAGAAATTCTGGTTTCTTTTGGTGGAAAGTGGTATTAGAAACCAAGATCTACACCCTGGCTGGTGTAGCTCAGTGGATTGAGCACAGGCTTCTAAAGCAAAGGGTCACTGGTTTGATTCCCAGTCAGGGCATATGCCTGGGTTGGAGACCAGGTCCCCAGTAGGGGGCACATGAGATGCAACTACACATTGATATTTCTCTCTCACGCTTTCTCCTTCCCTTCCCCTCTCTCTAAAAATAAATTTTAAAAAGGGAAAAAAAGAAAAAAGAAACCAAGATCTGGACATTAGGTGCACAGTAGATACACAGATGGTCCTTCCGATACCCTGGGCTCTTCCTTCCTTGCCCTCGTCTCCTTCAGGTGAAAAAAAACTGCACAGTGAACACCTACATGTTCCTTAGCATCTCCTGACCTACAGATAACCTACATTTCATAACTAACCTTCTATAATTTACTATATATCACATATCTATTGTTCATTTTATATTTTTGATTCATTTTGCAGTAATTTTCAGACATCAGTATATTTTACCTCAAAACACTTAAGCATGCATATAATTAAGTACAATCCAATATTTACTTACAGTTTTTTCCCTTTTAAGACAAAATTAGGCATAATGAAATACAGACATAAGGTGTAAAAGTCAATGAGATATGGTAAATGGTTTTACTGGAATAATTAGTTAACCAAATCATTTCAGAAGGTTCAAAAGTTCCCCCCCCCTTCATTCCCCTCCACCCTGCACACACCCTCCCCCACCACTCCCCCCCTTTAGTTCATGTCCATGTGTCACAGGTTCTTTTGATTCTATATTTCCCATACTATTCTTGCCCTCCCCCCTATCTATTTTCTACCTACTGTCTATGCTACTTATTCTCTGTACTTTCTCCCCCCTTTTCCTCCTCCCATTCCCCTGTTGCTAACCCTACATGTGATCTCCATTTCTATGGTTCTGCTCCTGATCTAGCTGTCCTCTTGGTTTGCTTTTGTTTTAGGTGTGGTTGTTAATAACTGTGAGTTTGCTGTCCTTTCACTGTTCATATTTTTTTATCTTCTTTTTCTTAGATAAGTCCCTTTAACATTTCATATAGTAAGGACTTGGTGATGATGAACTCCTTGAACTTGACCTTATCTGAGAAGCACTTTATCTGCCCTTCCATTCTAAATGAAAGCTTTGCTGGAGAGAGCAATCTCATGACTTGGAATACTTCTTTCCAGCCCCTTCTTGCCTGTAAGGTCTCTTTTGAGAAATCAGCTAACAGTCTCATGGGAACTCCATTGTAGGTGACTATCTCCTTATCTCTTGCTGCTTCTAGTATTCTCTCCTTCATTTTAATCTTGGGCAATGTAATTATGATGTGCCTTGGTGTGTTTCTCCTTGGGTCCAACTTCTTTGGGACTCTGAGCCTTCTCTGGGACTTCCTGGAAGTCTATTACCTTTGCCAGATTGGGGAAATTCTCCTTTATTATTTGTTCAAATAAGTTTTCCACTTGTTGCTCTTCCTCTTCCCCTTCTAGTACCCCTAGAATTAGGATGTTGGAACGTTTACAGATGTCCTGGAGGTTCCTAAGCCTCTCATTTTTCTGAATTCTTGTCTCTTCATTCTTTTCTGTTTGGTCATTTTTTTCTTCCTTCTGGTCCACTCCCTTGATTTGAGTCCCAGTTTCCTTCCCATCACTACTGGGTTCCTGTGCATTTCCCTTCATTTCAATTAGTTTAGCCTTCATTTGTTCCTCTAATTTGTGACTAAAATCAACCAGTTCTGTAAGCATCCTGATCACCAGTATTTTGAACTGTGCATCTGATAGGTTGGCTATCTCTTGTTCACTTAGAAGTATTGGCTCTAGGGCTTTGAGCTGTTCTTCTTGAGCCATAATGTTTTGGTCTGTTTGTGCCTGTTATGCATGAGGGGCAGAGCCTAAGATGTTCACCAGGACATGGCAACCCAGGTTGCTGGATTGTGAGGCTGTATGTGAAGGCAGGGTCTGAGAAGGGCAATGGCGTTTGTTCTCTCTTGGATTTCGGCCCCCTCTGCTTTTTCCCGCAAACAAATTGGGCCCTTCTGGTGCTGGTTCCTGGGTTTGTGGGCTTGTGCAACCTCCAGAACCCTGTGGTCTCTCCAACGAACTCTCTGTGAGCCTGGGAGCCTCTCCTGGCACCTCGACCCCCGAAAGTTTTTCCAATTGGTGCTTTTAGGCTTTAATTCCAGTTGCTAGGGCCCTGGTTTGTGTGGTCTGTCTCACTGCTCACTCCTTTGCCTGGTTTATTGGTCTGGTTGAATGGTTCGTTGTTGTCAGACTTCCGTACAGTTCAATTTTCTGTTTGTTTTGGTTGCGTGTTACTAAATCTTTGTTGTCTTTAAACTTGGTTGTGCAAGGAGGCACAGTTTCCACCTACACCTCCATCTTGGCCAGAAATTCCATTTTATATTTTTGATGCATCTCAAATAACTTGTTGACATCAGTATACTTGTTACCACTGATTTAACCCCATTGATTAGCCTTGCCTATTCTATATCTTCAAAACTTTTTCTGTGTGTATATGAATGTAAAGCTTCTTGCACTCAGCATAATGCTTATAGTTTTCACCCATGTTTGTTCCTTTTTATTGCCGTGTGATATTTCATTGTATGGATTTATCAGTTTGCTTTATTCATTGTCCTATTGTTCCTAGAATGTCTGCAATAAAATGGACAACAAACTTAGGAATCTAAACAGACTTGTCTCTACCATTTGTGTCTTCCATTTCTTCATCTATAACATGGAACTAATAACACAGTTGATGCAAAAAGTATGCTTTCTAAACTGTAATACGCCTTGGCAGTGTGAAGTATTATCATTTTTCTCTCTAGACAATTCTATATCTTGCTTTCATTTTATTCTCACTTATTCTTTGGTTAGTCCTTTCCCCTACAACCCACTCCTCCAAGCTCTAGCCTCAGTACCAACTAGTGTCTAAAGGTGTTAGGATTGAGGAATCAGAATCAAAAGCCACTGAAGCTGCCTGGCTTTAGAGAGTGAATTTTGGCCCCTTTTGGGTTGTGATAAAAGAGCACCTTACACAGAGCAGGCATTGCTATTTTAGAAACTTCCACCTATCTTGAGCCATTTTAACTTCCATTGTTTCAAGCTATTTCCTTTATTTGAACTTCTTATAGTTGACTTCCCACTGATTCATGTACATATTCAGCAAGGTGTCTTTTGTTTTTAAATTTAAAAAATTTTGTTCTTGCCCTGGCTAGTGTGGCTCAGTGGACTGAGTGCCGGCCTGTGAACCAGATTCTCAGTCAGGGCACATGCCTGGGTTGTCGGCTAGTTCCCTAGTTGGGGGTGCATGAGAGGCAACCACACATTGAGGTCTCTCTCCCTCTCTTTCTCCCTCCTTTCCCCTCTGTCTAAAAATAAATAAATAAAATACTTAAAAAATTTTTGTTCTTTACAGTTTACATTCAATATTATTTTGTGTTAGTTTCAGGTGAACAGCATAGTGGTTAATCATATATATATTTTACAAAGTCTTCCCCTGATATTTCTAATACCCACCTGGCATCATACAGTTATTACAATATTGTTAACTATATTTCCTGCATTGTACTTTATACCTCCATGACTGTATCCAGCAAGGCATCTTAAAATAGAAGATTCTCAATTACATATCTGTTGAATGACTGAAGCGCCAGAATAATGGTATCCCCTTGTTGCATTTTTAAAGTCCTCTATATTTGAGATGAACAATACAGATTTGGATTTAAAGTTTTAGGACTCAGGGGACTAAAAAGGTGGAAGCAGGAAGAGATTCAAGATTCTAAACTATGAGAAATGTACACTGTTTAATACATATAGTGTGAAAAGATGTCAGAAACCAACACAGTTGCATTCAAATTATTAAAAACACACAAATACACATACACAGAAATAGAGGGAAATCAAAGCTTAAAAAATCCTTAGTAAGAATTAAAATGGTTCCTATATGTGAGTGACAAGACACAGGAATCCTTTTTACATTTACCTAAAGAAAATAGTTTTCAGAAATTCTAATTCTGTGCATCTGCTCAGTAGGAACCCTGGTGAATCCAGAGTATGAGCAACAACTGAGACCAAATCCCTGTCACTGATACACTGTGGAGTTAACATGAGGACTGTTTTTATACAAATGTTAATTTGCAGAAGAAATGACCAAGATCTCCCAAACAGCACAGCTAAGGGCTAGTGTAGAAGTAAAAGAAATACAACAGACAATTCAACAGATGAATTAGGTGAGAGCTTTAAATTTCTCATTAAAAAATCTACTGAAAATTACTTTTGGGAAATTATAAAGTTGGTAATTCAGAAGAATGTCTAAAAAGAATAAGAAATTATATTGTAGATTAGTTATGAATTACAGAACTTTAAGTAACTTTCCAGATACTATGGAAATACCACTAGTGCTCTATTAACCGATAATTTCCCTCACTGCTGAGGAAATCTCAAGACTAGAGGACAACTACTTTTCACACTGATTTGTTCATAAATATAAATATTCCTTTGCAAGCATGTTAATCAGACCAGATAGCTGGAGAGCAGGGGAGACCCTAATCCAGGGGAACCCTGATCTGGCACAGAGCCCGCACTCCCCCAGAGAAGGGAAGAAGGGTAGGGAGAAACTCAGAAGTGCCAGATTGAAACAGCTGCAGCAGGAGGAGGCTGCCCAGGGCAACTGTAAACAAGCCAACATGCGTTGCCGCAGCAACCAAACTGCAGGGAAGGGGCTGTGGGAGGAGGCTGCTGCCCAAGGCAACAGTAAACAGTCAGTGTGCCTGGCCCTACCTGCCTGGAGGCTCACGAACCAGCCGGAGGGAGCTGGTACTGAGGCTGGTGGGCCTGAAAAAGTCAAAGCACTCATGCGTGGGGGAGGTTAGCAAGCTGCAGCAGGGGCTGGACGCTGGCCCCAGGCCCAGACATTTGTGTGACTGCGAGGCTGGGAAGCTTCTGCCCCCTTCCAGAAAATGCAGGCTGAGGAAAAGGGGCAAAGACACTGACAAGATCGCCAACACTGGCCCACACAGGTGGAAAAGCTGGACACTCCAACAGCTAGTGGGATTTTGGGAGGGGTCTTTAAAGCAGAACAGACACCGAAGCCTTGCTCTTTCTTGCCTATCGCAGACGCTGGGCCCACGTGGGGCTTAGGCTTCAGGTGGTTGGAAAGCTTACAGAGGCAGAGTCCCATGCTTGGAGGTGCCTTGATGGGGGCTGCCCTTGGGACGGTGGCAACACACAGCTAAGGCCCTGGACTGCTCCCATTCTCTCGCCCTGAGAGCAGCACACGGAGGCATGAGCTGGGAAAGGTCCTTGTCCTAGGGGCACAGACAGCTAGTGGGACAGGTAGTGGGCCCTAGACAGCTAGGGCCCCATGGATGCAGCTTCCCCTGCACGACCATCTGGAGAGATGTGGCAGTGCACCCCAGACCCCAGGAGAGAGCAAGCAAGCTGCAAGGTGATGACTACGCTAAAACCCACAAGCATGCAACCACAGAGAGAGCCTGAGGATGGACACCCGTTTGTATAGCTGTCTTGAGGTCTAAAAGGACAGATAAGCAATAACAGGGAACTTCTGGGCAGGACTTAGATTTCAATCTTTCTGGGAACAAGGGAAATTTCTGTGTTTTTCGGAAGAAGTTGGCTTGGAGCAGAAATGCTCCCAGCCCCCTCAAACTGGGTACCTTGTCAATAAAAATCTCTCCTTTCCCACAAATCTTCATATTATATTTATACACTGTGGCAAGTGGCTGGACCACAGGCTGCCTGGTTAAAGCAAAACTAAAACAAATGAGAAAGAAGTAAGTATTAGACTTTCATAGGTTTAGAGCAGAAAGATGTGAAATGTAATCTACAATATTTCTCTGAAAACAAGTCAAAACATTTTTATACTTAGATCAGATGTATTTTTTAAAATTTATGTTTATTTTTAATTTTAGAGGGAGGTAAAAGGAGGGACAAAGAAACAGAGAGAAACATTGATATCAGAGAGAAACACTGATTGGTTGGCTCCTGCACATGCCTCAACCAGGGATAAACCCTGCATGCAACCCAGGCATGTGCCCTGACCAGGAATGGAAGGGAATCAAACTGGCAACCTTTCAGTTTGTGGGATGATGCACAACTAACTGTGCCACACCAGCTGGGGCTAAACCAGTTATTTTTAATAAAACCTTTGAAATTACCTTTGGAGACCCTTTGGCTATAAATGACTGGATCTCAGATGGTCACTTTCTCCTCCCACACACATAGAAAACATCAGTAATCAACTGTGGGTCTCACAATGCAGTGCTTCAGGAAATTTACCAATCTCTTAGACCTGACACTAGATGAAATCTATTTGTAATCCATGATCTACCTCATATCAGTTCTTCTGGACACATGGTCCAATAATTTTAAGTGTATTCTGTAATTCATCTAAATGTTTTCTAGATGAAAACATTTTTCTAGCATCAAGAGATGCTAATGTGCAATATATTCTGGGAGCCTCAAAACTGCTGTACTCTGACATATTCTGTTAGGGGAAATTGATAGCTACACAGCACAGCGATTAGGGAGTGATTTGTTTTTACAGCTCAGGTTTATAGCCCAGTGACTCGTCTTGTTTGTTCTAGTTTTTTTTTTTTAACTGCTTATTGTCTATATACCAGAGATAATGTAACGCTCTGCTTTCTGCTTTTGTAGGCTGCCTCCTGCTTTCGGTCTGAAGGATGGGCCCTCCCTTGCTCTATAAAAATAACTGCTTCCCCACTGCTCAGGGCCCAGAATTTGGAGACTGACTCCACCCCCACATACAGCATCACAAACCACAGAATCTCCAAAAGAAATAAAAGGTTTTTTTTAACGATTAGGGATAGAGAAAAACTAAAATTGCAGTATCCCCTTCCTAAGGCCTAAGTTATTTTTACACACGTGTAAAATAAAGTTCCATTCCATATACCCGAAAGCGGATCAGTTGTTTTCTATAACAATTCCACCTATTAGAAACGTATCCTAAGGGACTTCTGCCAAGATGGAGGCATAGGTGGAAACACTGTGCCTTCTCCCACAGCCAAGTTTGAATACAACAAAGGTTTAGAGAATAAGGACAGACCCAAAGACCAGAAAATTGAATTATACGGAAGTCCGACAACTACAAACCATTCAACAGGGACGGTAAGAGAGGCGGAGCCAGCAGCGGAGCTGAGTCAGGCAGGACAGATTCCCCGACCTAGGGGCGCAGGCAGCCCGGAACCATTCGGGGTGTGGGGCAGACTGACCGTGGTCGCACATTCACACAGAGTGAGACAGACCACGCAGGCCCCAGCGAGCGAACCCAGTGGTGGAGGGCTGACGGTGGTGGCACACTCACATGCAGTGGAACAAAACGCGTGGGCCTGGTGACGGTGGCTTTGGCACCAGTGGGGGCTTTGGCACCAGTGGGGGCCACGGCGGCAGGCGGCAGACGGGACACAATTGTTCCTCTTTGACCCCGCCCCCACATAACAACGTCACAGCCCAGCGACTTAGTTGCCCTGCTCTAGTGAACACTTTATGGCTCCGATCCTGCTACAGAACAGTCCAAAAGATGGCGCAAGAAGAACTCAAAGTCCCAGAGCTGATAACTCTCAGCGACCGAGAAATTGCCAGCCTCTCAGAAGCACAATTCAAGACACTATTTATCAGGATGCTCACAGAACTGGTAGATTATAGTCACAAATTAGAGGAATATATGAAAGGTAAACTAATTGAAATGAAGGGAGATGTCCAGGAAACCAATAGCGATGGAAAGGAAACTGGAACTCAAATCAATGGAATGGACCAGAAGGAAGAACTAAACATCCAATCAGAAAGGAATGAAGAAATGAGAATTAAAAAAAATGAGGAGAGGCTTAGGAACCTCCAGGACATCTTTAAACGTTCCAACATTTGGATTATATGGGTACCAGAAGGGGGAAAGAAACAGCCACGAGTGGAAAACTTATTTGAACAAATAATAAAGAACTTCCCCAGTCTGGCAAAGGACATAGACTTCCAGGAAATCCAGGAAGCTCAGAGAGTCCCAAAGAAGTTGGACCCAAGAAGTAACACACCAAGGCACATCAGAATTACATTAGCCAAGACTAAAATGAAGGGGAGAATCCTAGAAGTAGCAAGAGATAAGGGGACAGTCACCTACAAAGGAGTTCCCATCAGACTGTCAGCTGATTTCTCAAAAGAGACCTATAGGCAAGAAGGGGCTGGAAAGAAGTATTTCAAGTCATGAAATCCAAAGACCTACAGCCAAGATTGCTCTATCCAGCAAAGCTTTCATTTAGAATGGAAGGACAGATAAAGTGCTTCTCAGATAAGGTCAAGTTCAAGGAGTTCATCAGCACCAAGTCCTTACTATATGAAATGTTAAAGGGACTTATCTAAGAAAAACAAGATAAAAAATAAAAACAGTGAAAGGACAGCAAACTCATAGTTATTAACAACCACACCTAAAACAAAAGCAAACCAAGAGGACAGCTAGATCAGGAGTGGAACCATAGAAATGGAGATCACATGGAGGATTAGCAACAGGGTAGTAGTAGGAGGAGAAGAGGGCAGAAAGTACAGAGAATAAGTAGCATAGATGGTAGGTAGAAAACAGATACAGGGGCCCTGGCTGGCATAGCTCAGTGGATTGAGCACAGGCCTGCGAACCAGAGGATAGCGGTTTGATGCCCAGTCAGGGTACATGCCTGGCTTGCAGGCCAGTTCCCTGCAGGCTAGCTCCCAGCAGGGGATGCATACATACATTGTTGTTTGTATGCATTGAAAGGCAACCATACATTGATGTTTCTCTCCCTCTCTCCTTCCCCTCTAAAGATAAAATAAATAAATAAAATCTTTAAAAAAAAAGAAAATAGATACAGGGGAGGGCAAGAATAGTATGGGAAATATAGACTCTAAAGAACTTGAGACACGTGGACATAAACTAAAGTGGGCAATGGTGGGGGAGGCGGTATGCAGGGTGGAGGGGAATGAAGGGGGGGAAATAGGACAACAGTAATGGCATAATCAATAAAATATATTAAAAAAATAAAGAACGTGTGACACATGGACAAACTAAAGGGGAGGGAGTGGTGGGAGAGGGGGTGTGCAGGGTGGAGGGGAATGAAGGGGGGGGGATGAGACAACTGTAATGGCATGATCAATAAAATGTATTTAAAAAAATAAAGTGGGGCCCTGGCTGGTGTAGCTCAGTGGATTGAACACGGGCCTGCAAACCACACGATCGCGGTTTGATTCCCAGTCAGGGCATATGCCTGGGTTGCTGCAGGCTGGTTCCCTGCAGGCCAACTCCCAGCAGGGGATGCACGAAAGGCAACCATACATTGATGTTTCTCTCCCTCTCTCCTTCCCTTCCCCTCTAAACATAAATAAATAAAATCTAAAAAAAATTAAAAATGACCTATTATTTAAAAAAAATAAAGTGGGAATCTAAAGACTAATCACATGACAACTGGGAGACTTTCCTATGTGTTAAGTGCATGGACATGGTGACATCAATTCTAGCGGTTTGGAGGATATTCTCTTACTTCCTTCTTGGTTTTATTTATACTTCAGGCTGTTGAATTTGTCAACTATTTGAATACCTGATAGAAAAAGAAAGGTGCTACTACATACCTATGCATGTGAAAATAAGAACAAGTCAATTCAATCACAGAACAGATTGGATGGTGACATTACATCTTGACATCACACTGAATCTTCATGGTTTTGAATGTTACAAAAGAGAAGACAGCTTGAGACCATTTCCCTTTTGAATAGTTAATATATAACCAAAAATCTGGAAACAAAATCATATCTTGCTTATATGTGAGAGATGAGCAAGACCATCACACAGGGAATTAAAAAAGAGCTTTCCAATTCAAAGCTGTATTGCTCAGGCACCTGTATTTCTGTTAGAAACATTTTGTCAACTTGCCTTTCTCATGAGCCTCTCTACATCTCCCAGCTCCTACCCTTGAAGTCAAAGCCTCCACCTGGCGCAAGGGATTTGTAACTACAAGGGATGGGGAGAACACACTCGATATGCTCAGAGGGGATCATTTAGAGCTTTTACTTTATTTTTCTTCAAGGGCCTTATGCTTTTAGAACAACAGATGGAATTTCCACCTACCCACAACCAATCACTACATCTTAAACACCAGCCTTGTTAATTAAATTTAGAGTCACAAGTCTGCACATTATTTAATTCTTTGAGGAAGAAAGAACTAATCACCGTCAAGTATACTAAGCTTTCCTATTTTTCAAAAACTGTTGTAACTAATTTATTAATCAATAGGTACACTCTTCACATATACATAAAGTTTAGAGAATAAGGGCTGTTTGATTTAGGGTAATTTGGATTTGATACAGATTAAATTTCAAACCACAGAATCTCCAAAAGAACTAAAAGGTTTTTTTTAACAATTAGGGATAGAGAAAAACTAAAATTGCAGCATCCCCTTACTAAGGCCTAAGTTAGCCACAAATATATGAACTACTAGAAATAATCAATAATTTATCCAGTTTATATAGGCAAGTACTTTCACAGTTTTAAATGTAAATTCTAGTATAATTAAATCTATAATTTTATATGCATTTTCATTTTCAAAGTAAATAAGTTTTTTACATGTGGTAGTATAAAGATAAATTTCAATTTAACTAAAGTCTTAATAATAAAAATTTTATATTATTGAACTCCAAGATGAGGCTCTTCCTATAAGTTAATTTTAATAGTACTGTTCACAATGTCAAACTAGAAAAAGAAAAAAAAGAGGTTAATTACCTGATTGAGAGCAACTGTTTTCTAAAAAATTAGAAATTTGCTGTGCCAATTTGGCAGTCCTGTTCTGTGTCTGTATCTGTGATAAATTACTATGATTGTCTGAGGAGTCTTGGTGTTGTTGAATCTACTGGGTGACACTGGTTTGTCTGACAATGAGGGAGGTGGTTCTAAAGAGTATCTTTCTGCTGTGGTTCCATTAACCCCGTTAATGCCAGCAATCTCCCATTCTGATAGTGGGAGATTTTTCTCTACAATTTGATCCATTTTGTTTTATTAGTCCGAGGCTATGCTGTAAGGTTGTACCATAATTCTCATATTTCCTAGTTAATTATTCCTTCTCTCACTTTGTGATAGTCCTCCCCTAATCATTAATAATGCTTTCTGCCTTACAGTCTGTTTTTCTGATGGTAATACAGTTATATCAACTTTCATGTAATTATTATTTGCTTGAAATATTTTTTCTCCATTCCTTTAACTTTTATCCTTTATATGTTTATATGTTTTAAGCAACATTGCACAAAGCTAGATTTAGTTACTGAATCAATCCAAACTGAAAAATGTCAATAACCAGTTTAGTCTACATTCATCATGATCAGTCATGTATTTTGAATCCATCTTACTAAGAACTTTTCATAATGTTTTTGCTTCTTTTTATTCTGTTTACTTATCCTTTTACTACACTGGTGCTTTTCTCTCTTTTTACTCATTCCTCTACCAAGTCATTTACCAATTACACATTCTATTTCTATTATTTCAGTGGTCATAATTTACATTAAAATTTATACCCATTCCTGGTCAGGGCACATGCCTGGGTTGCATGCAGGGTTTGTCCCTGGTTGAGGCATGTGCAGGAGCCAACCAATCAGTGTTTCTCTCTGTTTCTTTGTCCCTCCTTTTACCTCCCTCTAAAATTAAAAATAAACATAAATTTTAAAAAATACATCTGATCTAAGTATAGTTAAGATCTAACTTAAGTCAAGTACCTATATGGCCTTACAATCTTCCTAAACCATACAAGCATTTTAGAATACTTCAAAATTCATTATCTTCTCTTCACTTTGAACTTTAATATGGAGCCCTGGTCAGTGTGATTTTTGGTCAGCCCCAAAAGTTTGATTCCCGGTCAGGGCACATACCCAGATTGTGGGTTCGACCCTCTGTTGGGACGTGTAGGCAATCAGACTATGTATCTCTCTCACATCCATGCTTCTCTCCTTCTCCCTCTCCCCCAAAAAACAATGAAAAAATGTCCTTGGGTGAGGATTCAAAAATAACCCTTTAATGTGGACCTATATTTTATTCTATCTTATTTATGTGTCCCATATCAGTCCCTATTTTTTCTTATTTTATGCAATTAAGGCTTAGGTTTACCTACATATTTACCAATTATCTGTGCTTACTATTACTTCTTGCTATTCAATTCTTCCTTTCAAATTAGATTTCTCTGTTACACCAATAAATGGCTTCCCTCTCACTCAGAGTGAAGACTGAAGTCCTTCCTATATCTTGCAAGAGTGGGAATATCTGGAGTTAAGAAGTACTAGTCTCAAGTATATTAGATTTGATCACAAGAATTCTAGGGAAGGAAAAGCACTGAATTAGTCTCTTTTCTTTCAGTATTCAGGAATCCAGGCACATAAGCAAGGTTAAAGAAACAGTCCTGAGAACGAGGAGCTCTGGGTTGAAGGTACCAGTTTATGATGGTATAAATCAAAGTCTAGAACACAAATTGCATCAAGAGCTACCGGACTTCTGTTAGCTTTTTAAGGAACTTGTACCTGCCTTCTCAGCCCCCACAAGGGTGATCAGGTCTCTTGAAGCCTAATTAAGTGATTTCTTGCATATGGTAAAAATTGAAATAGAATTAACTGAAAGAGATAAATTAGAAAGCAAAAGTTCCTTCTCTATGTCCTTAGTTCCAACCTGCACTGTTACACACTAACAGAGCTGTAACCTTCTAGGGGAAAAAACAGAATAAGGAGGAGAAGGTGGAGGAGAAGAAGGAGGGGGAGGAAAAAAAGAGGAGGAGGGGGAGAGGAGAGAAGGGAGGGGAGAGGGAGGAGGAGAAAGAGGGGAGGGGGAAGGAAGAGGAAGGAGGAGGGAGTAGCAGGAGGAGGAAAAAAAACATATATACAAGGGAGGACCCCTAAAAAACAGAATTATCTTTTGGAGGGTGGGTATGTTGTAGTATAGACTTTCCCTGCTAGGTAAGTGTTCCAGGAACCCATCTGTATCAATGCACCAGCTGGTGTTATCTAGTCCGGAAACTACCATCATACTAGGCACATTAGCCATAGAAGCTAATGGACCCTCATTGTTACGCACGATGGCTAATCTAACTTCTCACCCCGAACCAGAAAGCAGTAATACTCCAGAATCTGTCCTCCTCAAAGTGAACCCCGAGGCATGGGAAACTGGAGTGCCAGGGAAGACAATGAGCGTAAGCCCTGTCAGGATATCTCTAAAACCAGGGGCACCCTGCCCTACCAAAAACCTGAGGCCATATAAGGGACTGAACCTTTCATTGAAAGATATTTAAAGCATGGGCTTCTCAGAACCTACCAGTCCCCAAGCAATAAGCCTGCTCTCCCACACAAGCCAGACGGAGAATACCAGTTTGTATAAGACCTCAGGACAGTAAATGAGACTAATTCTGGTACATCCTATAGTTCCAAACCCCTACACCATTTTAACTCAAATTCCAGGAGAAGCCAACTATTTTACTGCACTAGATTTAAAGGATTCTTTTCTGTATCCCTCTTCACCCTCACTCCCAGTGTTCGTTTGTATTTGAATGAACTAACCCCCAACCAGGCAGACTTGCCAATATAAATGGACTGTATTCCCTTGGGCTCCGGGGACAGTCCCCACTTATTTGGAAATGCTTTAGCCAAGGAATTAAGGGAACTCCGGACTTCTGCCAAGATGGAGGCACAGGTGGAAACACTGTGCCTTCTCCCACAACCAAGTTTGAATACAACAAAGGTTTAGTAAACAAAGACACAGCCAAAGAACAGAGAATTGAACTATATGGAAGTCCGACAACAACAAACCTGTTCAACCGGTACCAGTAACAGGGGCGGAGCCAGCAGCGGAGCAGCGTGGGGCAGGAAAGATCCCCCAACCCAGGCACACAGGCAGCTGGGGTAGCAGCGTGGACGGACCCAGTGAGGGTGCGGGGCAGACTGACCGTGGTCACACATTCTCATGTAGATAAACCAGCACAGTGAGCAATGAGACGGACCGTGCAGGCCCCAGCGGGTGAACCCAGAGGTGGAGGGCTGACCGAGGTCGCACACTCCCGAGCAGCGGGATGAAACTCGCAGCCCCGACAATGGTGGCAGCTGCGGCAGGGGGAGGCAGCAGATGGGACCTCCATTCCTCCTCTTTGACCCTGCTCCCATGTACAGCATCCCATGTACAGCATAACAACCCAGCGACTGAGTGGCCCGGCTCTGGTGAACACCTAGGGCTCCACTCCTCCTATGTAACAGGCACAAACAGTCCAAAATATGGGTGAAGAAGAACTCAAAGTCCCAGAGCTGATAACTCTAAGCGAAAAAGAAATAGCGAACCTCTCAGAGGCACAGTTCAAAATACTGGGGATCTGGATGCTCACAGAACTGGTTGATTATAGTCACAAATTAGAGGAACATATGAAGGCTAAACTAACTGAAATGAAGGGAAATGCACAGGAAATCAATAGTGATGGAAAGGAAACAGGGACTCAAATCAATGGAGTGGACTAGAAGGAAGAAACAGCCAACCAGAAAAGAATGAAGAAACAAGAATTTTTAAAAAATGAGGAGAGGCTTAGGAACCTCTGGGACATCTTTAAATGTTCCAACATCCGAATTATAGGGGTACCAGAAGGGGAAAAGAAACAGCATGAATGGAAAACTTATTTGAACAAATAATAAAGGAGAACTCCCCCAGTCTAGCAAAGGAAATAGACTTCCAGGAAATCCGGGAAGCTCAGAGTGTCCCAAAGAAGTTGCACCCAAGAAGGAACACACCAAGGTACATCATCATTACATTAGCCAAGATTAAAATGAAGGAGAGAATTTTAGAAGCAGCAAGAGATAAGGGGATAGTCACCTACAAAGGAGTTCCCATCAGACTGTCAGCTGATTTCTCAAAAGAGACCTTACAGGCAAGAAGGGGCTGGAAAGAAGTATTTCAAGTCATGAAATCCAAAGACCTACGGCCAAGACTGCTTTATCCAGCAAAGCTTTAATTTAGAATGGAAGGGCAGATAAAGTGCTTCTCAGATAAGGTCAAGTTCAAGGAGTTCATCATCACCAAGCCCTTATTATATGAAATGTTAAAGGGACTTATATAAGAAAAAGAAGATGAAAAATAGGAACAGTGAAAGGACAGCAAACTCAGTTATTAACAACCACACCTAAAACAAAAGCAAACCAAGAGGACAGCTAGATCAGAAGTGGAACCATAGAAATGAACACATGGAGGGTTAGCAACAGGGGAGTGGGAGGAGGAGAAGGGGGGAGAAGGCACAGAAAATAGCATAGAGGGTAGGTAGAAAATAGATAGGGGGGAGGGCAAGAATAGTGGGAGAAATATAGAATCTAAAGAACTTGAGACACATGGTCATAAACAAAAAGGGGGGAATAGTGGAGGAGGGGGTGTGCCGGGTGGAGGGGAATGAAGGGGGGGAATAGAACAACTTTAATGGTATAGTCCATATATATATATACATATACATGTATATATATATATGGGAACTCCAGTTGATCAACAGGGCCCTTCTCCAATGTGTTGATGACTTCTTAATTTCTAGTACTAACAAAGACTCAGATAATAATTACATCCTAGTATTACGCTTCCTCACAGATAGAGAATATGAAGTCTCTCCTGAAAAGGTCCAAACAACCTCCCAGATGGTTCAATGTCTAGGGCACCTACTCACCCCAGGTGCCTGGGCCTTGTCATGCAAAGCAAACAGGCCCCTCCTGTGATCTCTTTGTTCTGCTCCCCCTCTCCCTCCTCACAAAAACCTCGGCCTGCACTATGATGTTCAGATGGGCTCTGAGAGGGCAGTCCTCTATCTTTACAGACGGCTGGCATCTGAACAAACCACTTCCTTTTCCACAGCATCTGTCTACTGAGTTTGCCTTTTGTGGCAACAAGCAGCCAGACCTGTATTCAGTTACAGTAATGATAGGATCCCAATTATATGTGGAATCTAATGAACAAAATAACAAATGAAATAGGAACAGAAGTACAGATATTTAGAACAGACTGACAGCTGTCAGAGGGGAGGGGAGTCCAGGGAGGTGGATTTTAAAAAAAGGTGAAGGGGTTAAGCAAAAAAGAAATACAGAGACAAACACACAGACACACACAACATATGGTGACATCCACAGGAAAAGGAGGGGAGAGGGAAGGTGGAAGAAGGTGTAAGAAAGTGGGGCTAAATGGAGATGGAAAGAAACTTTACTTTGAGCGATGGGTGCATGATGCAGTGAACAGATGATGTCTGGTTGAGTTGTACGCTAAAAATTTGTATGGTTTTGCAAACCAATGTCAGCCCAATAAACTCAATTTAAAAAATGCTGCTTTGGAAGACTGATTATTTCGAGCAGAAGGTACTTGAAGAAGGGCAAATACACGGAAAAGTTTTCGTTGGACCCACTACTCTACCTAAAGAGAGAGCCAAAAGGAACTCAATTGGCACCAATCTAGCCAGGTGGTGTTTCATCAACCAGGAAAGACGGACTCTTCCTCTTTTAATTTTTTTTCACTGCTCTCTGATGTCTGCAAATAAGGAACTAGGCTGCCATTGCAACTTTTCTGCTGTTATGGCGACCTGTCCACCTTGGTTTAGATAGTTGAGTGCTATGCTGTGCTTTTCTTAAAGGCTGTCATCCCCAGTTCATCCCCAACACTTGGGAGCCCAGACCCAGAGCAGCCTAGAAAGCCAATCACCAGGAGGTTCTTAACAATGCCAGGGGCCCCTCACTGGCATAATTCTTAATTCACTAGTGAGGAGCTTGCCCTCAGGGCTCTCCCAGAGATGGTTAATTACTAGACTGTCTGATCTAACATAATAAGCCAATTTTTGTACACCTCCCTCACCAAACCTTCTACCCCTTCTGCCACCAAAATGTTCTGGCATAAACATCTCATTTACTCGAGACCATCATGGCTTTCGAGAGCCAGGTCACTGTCTCAGCAGCAAGGAGGACTGGCTTGCCGGGATGCTCAATCCTGAGTCCTGGGGCAGTGTCACACATCAATAAACTCTCTTATTCAGCCTTACATTTTATTCCTACTGGAAACTCTCAGGACTCATTCCCAGATGTAAATCCACTCTTATCACAGGAGAGGAAACTAGAAGTAAACATCATACCCATTCAAACTTTGCCACAAACAACTTTAGTGTTATAGTAGAAGGGGCAGCTAGAGGGGAAATAAAGGCAGGACCCTCACCATTGCAATCTAACAAAGAACTCGACACTGGAGGCTAAAAGCAAAAGCTCACACATTGACCCAGTCATCCCGAGCCTGGTTCCATAAGGTGGCCGGGCATTCGGAACAAGACAGTGTAGGGGTGGGGGGCGCCCTTGAAAGTCTGTGTGTATCATCTCCACTAGCTGGGAAAAGGAAAACGTTGAGACTGTGTATTCATCCCAAGGCCTAGAAGAGAGAAGGGGAGGAGGACTACAGTGCCCAAAGAAAAGCCCATAGGCAATTTTGGTTAACTGAATACCTCTCATCGTGTACACAAAGTGAACAAATAGAGACTGCAGCAAGACAAGGATTCAGGCTAACAGACCCCCATATCTACCTTTGGGTAGTCATGTCTCTCTGGGGAAAGCTGGCACTACCTTTACCTGTTAATCAATATGTAACTCCCTTACCCCCATCTCCCCAACTATGTAAGTTCTCAGAACAAAAGACTCTCTCTCGGCTGTTGGCCCTCTTGGCTTTCTTGCCACACAGGGGACCCCTGTCCTGCCGGCCTCTGGCCAGTGAGCCTCTGGCTACCTCTTTTGGCCACCTGACTTCTAGCCACCTGGCCTCTGGCCACCCTTGCTTTTGCTTTCCTATTAGAACTTAGCATTAATAAACTTCATTTGCACACTAATAGGGTCACTGACCTGTAATTCTTACTGTGCTGGTGAGAAGAATGCAGTTTCTCCCATGACAATACTGCCCATCTATTTTTCTAAGAGCCTGCTCAACCTTTCTAAAATTAATTTATGCTCCCCTAAGTAGCCTATATTCCCTCTCTCCCACTTCCCTTATTAAAACAGTAAATTCTCAAATTTCATCCCTTTTTGGGGTATTCACTTATTTGTCCCTGTGATGCCCTGATACATGTTCTATTGGAAAATAAATTTGTATACTTTTTCTTTTTTTAATCTCTCTACTGTCAGTTTATTTCACAGACCTGGCTATTGAGCCTAAGACAGCAGAGGGAAACTCCTGCCTCCCCTACATGTACATTCATTTCAAAAAAGTCACTTTTAATCTGTGGATAAAAAAAGCAATGCTGTAATAAATCTAACCAAAAATAACCTCGAAAGGTGATCTGATCATAAATTTCTTACTGAGTAGGTCATGGTGCAAAATCATGCCTCAAGTTTATAAACTTCTTCAGCAAGAAGTTTAGTCAAGCTCTGTTCATTGTTCTGACGCATCTAGGTTAACACACCTTTGAAAGCCACTAGGAATCCTCTTTTCTATATCCCGTGAAGTCTCAACACCCTCAAAGGAGCACAGTACCTTGTTAACTCTCCTGTACCTTACTGTCTGCTACCTTCGTGCAGTCTTCCTTAAGTTCCCTCCTTAACTCCAAATGTATAAAAGAAACTGCAAAGCTCGTTCTTTGCAGTTTCTCGGGGGCATTTCAGGTGTTGCTTCCCAGCAATTGTCAGTTTGGCTCCAATAAACTTTCAAAAATTCTCTACAGCATTTGGACTTCTCTTACATCAACCAATTCTAAAAAAACCTTTTGGTTTCACTGATTTTTCTTTATTGATTCCTGTTTTCAACTTAATATTTCTGCTGTAATTTTTATTACCTCTTTCTTTCTACTTGTTATGAATTTAATCTGTTTTATTCCTCTGTTTGGGGAAAGCACAAAAGTCTAAATTCACAATTGATTCAAAGAACTGACCTGTGGCCTTATTCCAGTTCATAAGGGCTTTAATAGGAGAAAATTACATACACAAGCAAAGCAGCTGCTTGTTCCCAGGGTTGGCTAGCTGGAAATAAATCCCTCCCTCCCAGGACAGGGTATCTTTTCATAGGGGTTCATAGTAAAACCACATGCTGGGTAGTCACTAGACTGCCAGAGAGAGCAATGCCTTTCTAAATTAACAGATAACATCGGGCAGTTATCCACACTCTATATAGATTGATTAACCTTTCTGGGGGCCTGAAGTTTATCTTTTGGTGGCATACCAGGTGGCATTCCAGGTGGCATTCCAGTTTTCTGAGTAGTGAGCCAAGTCTGAGGCTACAAAGAGTTAAACAGTCACAGAGAGTTAAACAGAGAGTCCAGCATTTCCCAGGCGCCTTTCCTGCTGGGGCCACAGTGCACCTCCGACCTTCCCTACAGCACCCTAGTGGCCTGAGGTGGAAGACCAGAACACTGACCTGTAACAGCTCCCTGCCCCCAAAACAATACATGCATTTACTGCAATGAAATTCCCTAAGTTTAGCTGCAACCCACAAATTTTGATATTTTATATTTTGATTTTTAGTTCAAAATATGTTTTTATATTTCTATTTTTGACCCAGGGGTTACTTAAAAGTGTGTTATTTAATTTCCAAATATTTGGGAGACTTTCCAGATACTTTTAAGTTACTTTGGGAGGAAGACTCATAGACCTCTTTGAAATCCTTTGAAAATGTATGGAACTCCAGTGTGGTAATCAGTGCACGGTACTTCCACGAAATCCTTTGAAATGTTACTATATTTTCCCAGAAAAAAATCCACATATCATAATATTTTATAATTTGCTGGGGTTCACAGATCCCTGGNAGGGGTTACTTAAAAGTGTGTTATTTAATTTCCAAATATTTGGGAGACTTTCCAGATACTTTTAAGTTACTTTGGGAGGAAGACTCATAGACCTCTTTGAAATCCTTTGAAAATGTATGGAACTCCAGTGTGGTAATCAGTGCATGGTACTTCCACGAAATCCTTTGAAATGTTACTATATTTTCCCAGAAAAAAATCCACATATCATAATATTTTATAATTTGCTGGGGTTCACAGATCCCCGGAAACCTCTTCACAGAGCCCCTCAATTAATAATTCCTACTCTAAGATACTGAAAGTGATTAAAGAAGAATTGTCCAGGAAGGAGAAATATTTTTTTGATTCCTATCACAGAGAAAACACTTTCCATATGCACCATGTCTCTTTAGGTGTGTCCTGAAAATATTCTAAATTGGTATAAACTCACACTAGTGCACTGGGTAAAAAGTGCTGTCACCCTAAGAATGTCCAAACCTGTACAGCTTGTTATAAAGACTTTATTTGAGCCAAAACTAATGACGGATGCCAGGCAGCAAGATCTCAAAAGTTCCCAGGAATGACAGTTTACAGCTTCTTTTATACGTTTGGAATTAAGGAGGGAATGAGGGTGGGAGAAAGCAAGTCAGGGACTGGATTGCAGGACAGTTAACAAGATTACGTGTTCTCTTAAAGGTGATTTCTCTTCTAAGGGGCCCGAAAACTGGCATTTCACAGGTGTATTAACCAGGATGCACAGAAACAAATGGGTGCAGCTTTCTTAAGGCAAAGATAAAAGTGTTTACTGAAGAAGCTGTCTGCCTGGGCGTGCCCACTCACCATGACTGCCCAGGCAGAAATGTGTGCTCAGACCACCCTGTGTGTGACTCAGAGCACCCAACTGTGAGGTCACTTTCCCTGGAATCCCTTTTAGTCCACAGTGTCCTATGTACTTCACATAGTAATTAAGGGCAATCAATAGCTTTTAAAATGCAAATGAATTTTTAAATATTCAAATGCAGTAAATTTTAGACTGTATCCTAATTTTTAAGAGGAAGCATTTGGGTGTCTTTTCCCCCTGGTCTGTCCCTGGGGATTTTATTGGTGCCCTTTCAACCATGCCTCCCTCCCCGTCACTGCACCCCAGCCTTCTCACTCAGAACCATCCCTAATGCTGGGGCTCAGAGATCCTGCCCCACCTCGACACTGCAGGTCCAATTCCTGAGCACGCATTCCATTCTCAAGGCTATCTTGTCTCAGGTCACACTGTGCTGATACCTAGAGAATAAGCAGAGGTAGAGAATGAACTTCCTAGGCCAAGGGTGACAAACTCATTTTTGCCAGGGGCCACATCAGCCTTGTGGTTGTCTTCAAAGGGCCAAAATAATTTTAGGATTGTATAAATGTAACTACTCCTTAACTGTTAAGGAGTTGAAATTACATTCGGCCCTTTGAAAGCAACTGGTGAAAATGAGTTTGACACCCCTGGTCTACGGGGTAAGTGTAGGATGTCTTTATCTTATTTGTGAGTGTGGCTATATCTTTGCTGTTACTTGTATGTGTATGTCTGTGTTTGCTAGGGAAGAGAGTGCTCTGAGTGAATCCGAGCCTAACTTAAATGCTGACAGTTTCTCTCAGAAACACACTTTAAAACAGTATAATTTTAAAAGGATTCATTAGGGAATTAAATTACATTCCTATACCTTGGAACAGAGACAAGAGTGAAAGTTCTTCTTGATCACTGGTATGATTGAAAAGATTTAAAAGTTCTTAGTATTTTTTAAAGATTTTATTTATTTTTCTGTTTAGAGGGGAAGAGAAGGAGAGGAGGAGAGATATAGCAATGTATGGTTGCCTCTCATGCGTCCCCTGCTGGGAATTGGCCTGCAACCCAGGCATGTGCCCTGACTGGGAAGTGAATCATGATCCTTTGGTTTACAGGCCCAGGTGTATCTCAGTGCTCAATCCACTGAGCTACACCAGCCAGGCTAAAAGTTCTTACTACTAAATGGACCAGGAAAGTCAGACTAGTCCTAATATATTAAGAAAATCTTCATGGTATCGAAGTGTAAAATTTGGGGGCAAGATCCAATTGCCCAATCTCTTTTCAAGTCCCTAGCTACTGCAGCCTAGATCGGCAGCCAGCCTCTGTAAGCCAAGATTAGCAAAGTCACCCAGCTGTACCTCCACTTGCCCTGGAAAGTATGAGCAATAAATGTCTATTGCATACCACTCAGGTTTTGAGGTTGTCTGTTAGGCAACATTCTTATTGCACCCATAGAACTAATTCAGACTTTGAAAGACTTTAACTGCAATGTTAAAGTTTTGACTTTCTCTTGAAAATATTTCCTAATGCCAGTAACCGTTATTCGACATTTCTATCTTCACTATGGCCTACTGCATCTTAGACAAGCATGACCATCTACTACTGACCCGGCACAGTCCCCAGAAAATCAAGCTCTTAAAGTCTGGGAAGCAAGTCAGAGCTATCTTAAAGAAAAGAATGAGTGACCCTAAAATAGTCCAACATAAGAACAAATAGGAATAGACAGAAATAAGGAGGAGTAGAAAGTTGTCTAAAGAATCAAGAGGGTCCGGTAATTCAAAGGGATCAGTGTATGTGTATTAGAGCTTAAGTACATTTGGTCCAAGGGGATCTACCAATATGGCTCATATGTTAGCACAGAATATAAAAACTATTCCAAGTGATTTCTCAGTTTCTTGGTGCCCTCCCTCCCAGGAACACTCCCCTGCCTTTCTCTTCCTCCTTCTCTTCCCCCACAGGTGTGCATCGCCTGAGCTTTAAGAGATATCATGAGTCTTGCCACCAGGGGAACAGTGGGCAGTGGCAGCTCCTACCAGGCTAAACCTTAAACCTGTCTCCAGGGCCCCCCTGCTCGCCGACTCTCCGGTTACCGGTAAGCAGCCCCACCTAGTCTCTCTCCTATCCCTTCTTCTATCCTAAGCCTTCCCAGCTTCAATAAACTTACTCTAAAAAATCACACACAAGTTTTGTTTCCTTATTTGAATGTTAAAAACATAGGTTATTACCATATGATATTATATATATATTATATGGGATATAACCAGGTAGATGACATTTAAATCTGCATTCAGTATTCATTTTAAAACTAAAAAACATTGACCTCATGTTTCTGTATCACTAAAATAGCACAAGGTAGGTTTTCTTCCATCATAGGAATGTCAGGTCTCCAAATTATTTATGAAATTATACAAAGAATAATGTGTACACTGTATTTACAAAGCTTTAAAAAGCCCTATTGCCATCAGAAACTCCTGACCTCATACAAAGCTAATGACCTGCACTGAAGCTGAAACCTCCCCTGAGATGTTGTTCTATTACTGTTTCACGCAGTTTGCAACCTGAGATGCCAATCTACTTTCTCAGTTTGTAACATTTGACATCTATACATTAAGATCCTAGATATTCCACTATATGATAATTATTGTTGGAAAATATCCTGACAGTTTACCTTTTAAAAGGAATACTTATTAGTATATTTGCTTATAATTTGATATTATAAAAGTTTATAAGCTTATAAATGATAAAACACTAACTCTATTATATATTAATATTTTAATTTCCTTTTTACATATAAAAGATAAAAAATTTTATTCCAAATCTCATAGCATGGTCTAGTGACATTTTCTTCTAAAGGTCACATTTCAAAACTCTTCAAATTACAAACATGTCACCATTAAATAATGTTTGTTCAGTTCAATCATAAAATATTTTATTGTACATCTATGGGTATTCATGTATATTGTGAACATAAAATTTTACTTAGTAAATAAACTTAGTAAATTAAACTTAGTAAATAAACAATTATAACTTCTAATTGTTGTCAACACAGATGAATAAGAATTTTTAAATGATGAGAGTCTAGAAAACACTGATTTAGATCCACAAAAGAGCACCTTGGAAGCCAGTGTTCACATGACACATACTGAACTAGAGGAAGTAAACCCTATTGCCTATACCTCGCACAGGAGAATTTAAGGCTAAATCCTTATTATTTGTGAATTAAACTACTAAACCATCTAAGTATTTGCTATTATCTGAATGTCTGTATTGCCCCAAACCCAATTCCTGTGTAGAATCCTAATGCCCAAGGTGACAGGATTAAAAGATGAGGCCTTTAGGAGATGCTGAGATCCCAAGGGTGAAGTACTCATGAACAGGATCAGAGACCTTCACAACGAAGCTTGAGAAAGCCTTGTCCTTTCTACCCGCTGAGGTTACAGGGAAAGGAGGGCCACCTACAAGCCGTGAAAGAGGCTCTCATCAGACATCAAATAGCTGGTGCCTTCATCCTGGACTTCCCAACTCTCAGAACTGTGAGAAACAAATTGCTGTGATCTACAAGCCACCCAGTTTGGGTGTATTATAGCAACCCAAATGTACTACGGCACGATCCATTAACAAAGAAATTAAATATGCTGATACACAAATGAAATATATTAGACATTTATAAAAACAATAGATATATAGCCCTGGCTGCTATAGCTCAGTGGATTGAGCATGGGCCTAGGAACAAAAGGGTCCTGGTTCAATTCCCAGTTTAGGTCACATGCCTGGGTTGCAGGCTGGGTCCCCAGTAGGGGGCATTTAGGAGACAACTACACATTGGTTTTTCTCTCCATTTCTCTATCCTCTCCCCATTCTCTAAAAATAAGTAAACAAAATCTTAAAAAAAACCAATAGATATAGATCTCTATGTCATATTATAAAGGGAATAAGTGAATCACAAAACAATATGTATGCATGAGCCCACTTTTATTATTTTAAAAAAAGATGAATTTGGCCCTGGCTGGTGTAGCTCAGTGGATTGAGCGCGGGCCTGTGAACCATACAATCGCGGTTCCATTCCCAGTCAGGACACCTGCCTGGGTTGCAGGCCAGTTCCCAGCAGGGGACTCACGAGAAGCAACCATACATTGATATTTCTCTCCTTTTCTCCTTCTTTTCCTCTCTAAAATAAATAAATAAAAATTTTTAAAAAGCTTAAAAAAAAGGATGAATTTGTATTGAAATACAAGAGAGTTTTAAAGGTTGGCCTAGAGTTGAATATGAGCTTGAATGCTAGTTTCAATACTTGCTAGCTCGCATTCCATTTCTAGCAATCTATTTAAAGTATGCTACTAATTATTCCTCCTCAGCCTCAATTTCCACATTTCGTAGTGGCGAATACAGATATTTCATTTCATAAGACTGTTGTGAGATAAAAGAGATGATACACATGCATTGCTTGGCAGAGTGCATGACACTATAAGGGCTTTATAATGGAGGTTACTTTGATGGCCCCATCCTAACTTTATTTTCTTTATTTTTTTTAGGGAAACACAGTTTTTTATTTTTAATTTCAATTTTTTTAAAAATACATTTTATTCATTGTGCCATTAAAGTTGTCCTATTTCTACCCTTCATTCCCCTCCACCCTGCACACCCCTCCTCCCCATTCCCTCCCTTTAGTTCATGTCCATGTGTCTCAAGTTCTTTAGATTCTACATTTCCCCTACTATTCTTGCCCTCCCCTATATCTATTTTCTACCTACCATCTATGCTACTTATTCTCTGTACTTTCTGCCCCCTTCTCCTCCTCCCACTACCCTGTTGCTAACCCTCAATGTGATCTCCATTTCTATGGTTCCGCTCCTGATCTAGCTGTCCTCTTGGTTTGCTTTTGTTTTAGGTGTGGTTGTTAATAACTGTGAATTTGCTGTCCTTTCACTGTTTTTATTTTTTATCTTGTTTTTCTTAGATAAGTTCCTTTAACATTTCATATAATAAGGGCTTGGTGATAATGATCTCCTTGAATTTGACCTTATCTGAGAAGCACTTTATCTACCCTTCCATTCTAAATAATAGCTTTGCTGGATGGAGCAATCTTGGATGTAGGTCTTTGGATTTCATGACTTGGAATACTTCTTTCCAGCCTCCTCTTGCCTGTAAGGTCTCTTTTGAGAAATTCGCTGATAGTCTGGTGGGAGCTCCTTTGTAGGTGACTATCCCCTTATCTCTTGCTGCTTCTAAAATTCTCTCCATTTTAATCTTGGCTAATGTAATGATGATGTGCCTTGGTTTGTTCCTCCTTGGGTCCAACTTCTTTGGGACTCTCTGAGCTTCCTGGATTTCCTAGAAGTCTATTTCCTTTTGCAGATTGGGGAAGTTCTCCTTTATTTGTTCAAATAAGTTTTCCACTTGTGGCTGTTCCTCTTCCCCTTCTGGTACCCCTATAATTCGGATGTTGGAATGTTTAAAGATGTCCTGCAGGTTCCTAAGCTTTTCCTCATTTTTTTGGAATTCTTATTTCTTCATTCTTTTCTGGTTGGACATTTCTTTCTTCCTTCTGGTCCACTCCATTGATTTCAGGCCCAGTTTCCTTCCTATCAGTATTGGTTCCCTGTGCATTTTGCTTCATTTCACTTAGTGTAGCCTTCATTTTTTCATCCAATATGTGACTAAAATCAACCAATTCTGTGAGCATCCTGATCACCAGTATTTTGAACTATTTATCTGATAGGCTGGCTATCTCTTGGTCGCTTAGAAGTATTAGCTCTGGGGCTTTTGAGCTGTTCTTCTGCTTGAGCCATAATGTTTTGGTCTGTTCACGCCTGTTACATACGAGGGGCAAAAGCCTATGTGTTCATTGTGGCGGGTCAACCCAGTTGCTGGGTTGTGACTAGGATCAGAGAAGGAAAAATGGCATTTGTTCTGCTCTCTCTCAGATTTCGGTCCCCTCTGCCACTTCCCACAGCACATTGGGCCCTCCTGGTGCTGGTTCCTGGGTGGGTGGGCTTGTGTATGTTCTCAGACCCTGTGGGTCTCTCCAAGGAACTCTCCTGTGAGGCTGGGAGCCTCTCCCGGCACCTCAACCCCTGAAAGTTTTTTCAATGGGTGCTTTTAGGCTTTATTTCCTGGCGCTGGGGCCCTGCGTTACTTGGTCTATCTCACTGCCCATTTCTTCACCTGGTTTATCTGTTCGAGAATGCATGACTGAGGTCAGCCAGTGGCTTTGCGCCCTCACTTGGTCTGCCCATTGCCACCCCACGCCTGGGATCTGCCAACTGCCACCTGCACACCTGAGTTGGTCTGGCAGTCATCGCTTTTCCCTGCCACGACCCCTCTCCTCTGGCAGCTGACTTCACCCTCTTACTGGTCTAGATGAGTGGTTCGTTGTTGCCGAACTTCAGTACAGTTCAATTTTCTGTCTGTTTTAGTTGTGTTTTTGTTTCTAGATCTTTGTTGTCCTTAAATTTGGTTGTGTGAGGAGGTACAGTATCTCTACCTATGCCTCCATCTTGGCCAGAACCCACCCTAACTTTAAATAGGGAATTACTTGGTACCATTTAAGCACAAAAAAAGAATTTCAGGATTTTTCCTTATAGAGGTTTAGTTTTGCATGACACATAATTTTGGTTATTAATAACAGAAAAGCCTTAGAAAAATGTTACATGCATATGTAATAATGTGTAATAATAAAGTAATTTCAGATTGCTTTAAGTCTATATATATATATATATATATACACACACACTACAATGTATATACTATATATACTATATATATTCTACTATATGCAGAACATTAAGAGAATGAGATTAGAAAGAAACACAGAGGTTTCATAGAAACACTGAGGAATAGATCCAAACACACATATTGAGTTTAAATCACCCATAGAAAAAATCTACTTGGAAAAATCCTTTTATAAGACTTTATCCTGATGTGACTAAAGGCAGTCCCATATACTAAAATGTTCTGATAGCCAAGGAGCTTCTGCAATTAACCTTTAGTCCTGAAAATTAGGACTCTGTGAAGCTGCTCATTTTTAAGTCACCTTCCACCCACATTTTATTAAATTTATTGAGGTGACACTGGTTAACAAAATTATACAGGTTTCAGGTGAACAGGCAAAATAGAGACAGACTCATAAGGAACAGGCTGACAGCTGTTGCGGGGTTTGGGGGGCTCAGTGAGGGGTGGAGGGACTGAGCAAACAAGAGAGAAAAAGAGAACTCATGGACACAGGCAACAGGTGCTGGACAGGTGAAGGGAGTTGGGGGAGGGGGTGGGGGGTTAAACGGTCAAGTCCTCCTTTTTGAAAATACGCTTGAGGCAGGAGATTGTCAGGAAGGAGGAAACTCTGGAGGTGCCCCAGGGCACCTAAGATAAAGGACATCAATACAGGACAGAGACCCTGTTGGAAGATAGGCTGTCCCAGCTTTCAAGAAATCCACTGAATCATGGTGAATCATGAATGCAGCTACGCAGAAAACACTACCTGATACCTGCTTCATTATAATAGCATTATAATAAACTGACATTATGTGACCCCCCTTTCTCCTGTGCCCAATAAAGGAAAATCATGGGAGACCACATCTACAGTAGCTTTAAAGTAATACAACTACTTGTACCCGTGCAATAAAAGCCCACCAAAACTAGTCAGGAAAGATCTGCTTTTTAAGAGTAGAATCCCTCCAGCCCCTGAGGTCAATCTCTGCTCAGACTTGGCCCGCTCCCATGTTCTGAGGAGTGTACTATCTCTTAATAAATTTGCTCTTTCTCTTTCTGCTATAAACTCTGTGTGTTCTGTTCAATTCTTTGTCCACAATCACCAAGAACCTGGTTACCTGTGCCCACCTGTGACATTCTCATCTTTAAAAGTCTAGCTTTCCTTTATCTTACTTCTTGAACTGATTCATGTTACCTTTCAACCTCGTGGACTTGAGGCTTAAATTTTTCATCTATGAAAACAATCCTCCATTTTTAGACTTATCATACCAAATTTCAAGTCAACATTTCCATTTACAGAGTAGATATTCTTAACAATCTGTTTCAAGTCTTTCTCCCACTAAACATTTAATTTTGGCCATTTTCCTCTAAATGTTTTCAGTGAAACAATACTAGAAGATTAGGAATAATACAACAAGCTCAAGGGACAAAACATGTCAAATTTTAAAACACAAAAGTGGAAGAGATAGTATTATTAACACCTAAAAAATAAGAGATAAATACTAAAATGTTGCTTATCATTAATCAATAATACATTTTAAAAATGAAGCAAATGATGCTCTTTGTACTCTTATTTAAGAGTACAAAGTCTTTCTTTGTAAAATACTATAAAATAAGAGTTGAAAAGAAAGTTTTCTTGTGCAAAAAGGAACAACTCAATTAAAAAATGTTAGTTAACAACTTTCTGTTAACCTTTAGCATGGAGTAGATTTGGTAGGCCTAAGTAACTTAGGGTCACAGACTACTTGACCAGCAGTATCAATTTAATAAGATGTATGTTGATATATTTTAATTTTGTCAATGCCTTTTGCATTATTGCAAAGCTAATGCCTTCACTAAAGTCACAAGTTACCACTACCACTGCCTCCTCCTCCCACAAGAAAGTAAAATATTTCCCATACATACACTGGCGCTTCCTTCTAATGTTGTCCTTAGGTGGGACCATCTCATAATGATTATCTTCCTGACATTTTCAGTAATTACACTATTGGATATAGTCCTGACTTTCATGTATAGAAATACACCATGTAGCCCTGGCTGGTGGCTTGGTTTTTACAGCTCTGTCTCAATACGCCAAGGTTGCAGGTCTGATCCCTAATCAGGGCACATTCAAGAATCACCAGTGAATATATCAATAAGTGGAACAATTAATCAATGCTTCGTTGTCTTTTTCTTTCTCCCCTCCTCCTTCTCTCTCTAAAACCAATAATTTTTTTTAAAAAACATGCTTTTTTAAAAGCTTGAGAGAAAAATTAGTCATCTAATTACCTACAAAGAGCTTTGACAGTCTCCATAGGGCCAGTTTTCAATAAACAAAATTAAAAAACAAGATGCTTCAAAATTATTTGTCAAAGCTGTGAGAACAATTAAATGGGAAAATAGCACCATATCATTAATATTATTAATAACATGCAAACAAAACCCAGCCAGCCTTTGGAACTGAAAGTTGGATATGACTGTACCATCAAGATTCACTTTATACAAATTCCTTCAGTTCATTTGTCACTGACCTTGCCTAAAAATCATTCTAGAGACACATGGACCTGCTAGGATGTAGGTAAACCAGATCACTTCATTTTCTGACATTACTATCAGGAGCAGTCAGAGAGGCTAAACTGAAACTATGTTGGTTACATAATAAAGACAGTAGAGATACCAGATTTTGGCACATTCTCTAAAGTTACTGTAGTTTATCAATGACAGTTAAAAGTATATTAAAGCCTTATTCTTTAGATTTCAGTTAGCACACATATATATTAGTTAAACATGTGCTTAACTTTAAATCATTAATTTATAGAATTAAGATTATGACTCAGCTATACAGCTGTTGTTTTAAATATATGCAAACACTGGTTTTAAATAGAATAATTTTAGAGTTAAACTCCCAGGCTCTAGGGTTAGAACCTTCAGAAAGTTAATCAATACTTTTCTACTACAATTTTAAGCACTTCACTTCTTCCAATCATTTTCTAACAGTTCAAATTCATAGTAGGTAACAGTGCATGAATATCTGGAGTAAGTGGTTAGTTAAAAAGAGGGTAAATTTGATCAATCTGAAATAATTATTTTTAAAAATATGTAAATAGCCCATAAGTGGCACATGCATTTTTTTAAAAAGTCCTATTTTAAAAACCTGCCTGCATTCTGAGAGTATGACGGTGGTAGGAGGGCCATTTTTAATAGATGTAACACTTTTTTTTCAGGTTAAAATTCATCAGAAAGTTTCAAAAGTTCGCCAGTAAATTAATATTCACAGTGTGGTGATGGCTGGGGGAAGGGAGTACAAGGGCACTAAGTGGTAATGAAAAAAATACAATAAAAATATTAAAATACTTTCCAGGTAAGATGGAAGCATAGGCAGATACGCTTTGCTTTCCTGCACAACCAAAAGAAGGACAACAATTAATTTAAAAACAAAAAATAACCAGAACTACAAGAAGATGGAACTATATGGAAATCTGACAATCAAGGAGTTAAAGAGGAAATATTCACCCAGACTGGCAAGAAGGGTGGAGGTGTGCAGCTGCAGTGGAGAGGACGAAAGGCAAGGCAGCGGCTGGAGGACTAGGCAAGGTGGTGACTAGTGAACCAGGGGTTCTAAAATTCACACGTGAATAAACTAAAAGGACGGGGAATGAGGCAAATGGCTCAACCCAGGATTTCAGCATGAGGAAGTAAAGCCTCAGAATCTCTGGCTGGAAAAACCTATGGGGGTTGTGGCAGTGGGAGAAATGGCCATTTTTTCAAAGGGGGGGTGAAAGCCCAGCAAGTGGCTTTGTTCCCATTCTGACCCTTTCCTCACATACAGCACCATGATACATCCGATCCATTTGCCCCGCTCTGTTAAACACCTAAGGCTCCGCCCCTTACAACATAACAGGTGTGCTGAGACAAAGAAATATAGCCCAAATGAAAGAACAGATCAAATCTCCAGAAAAAGAACTAAGCGATGAGGAGACAGCCAACCTATCAAATGCAGAGTTCAAAACACTGATAATCTAGATGCTCACATAAATGATTGAGTACAGTCATAAAATGAAGGAAGAAGTGAAGGCTAGTTGAAATAAAGGAAAATATACAGGAAACTGAAAGTAAAGGGAAGGAAACTGGGACTCAAATGAACCATTTGGAGCAGAAGGAAGAAGTAAACATTCAACCAGAACAGAATGAAGAAACAGAATTCAAAAAAATGAGGAGAGGCTTAGGAACTTCTGGGGCAACTTTAAACATTCCAATATCCAAACTATAGGGGTACCAGAAAGAGAAGAGGAAGAGCCAGAAATTAAAAACTTATTGAAAAAATAATGAAGAACTTCCCCAACCTGACAAAGGAAATAGTCTTCTGGGAAGTCCAGGAAGCTCAGAGTCCCAAAGAAGCTGGACCCAAGGAAGCGTACAACTAAGGAAGATCATAATTAAGTTACCTAAGATTAAAGATAAGGAGAGAATTTTAAAAGCAGCAAGAGAAAGGAGCAGCTACCTACAAAGGAGTTCCCATAAGACTATCAGCTGATTTCTCAAAAGAAACCTTGCAGGCAAGAAAGGGCTGGAAAGAAATATTTGAAGTCATGAAAGGCAAGGACCTAGATCCAAGGTGACTCTATCCAGCAAAGCTATCATTTAGAATGGGAGGGCAGATGAAGTACTTCCCACATAAGGTCAAGTTAAAGGAGTTCATCATCACCAAGACATTATTATATGAAATGTTAAAGGCGGGGGGGGGGGGCGTATGCTGGCGGTAGGGTAGTGTAGGGCAGAAAGGGATGAAGGGTAGAGAAAAATGGGCCAATTGCAATGGCATAATCAATAAAATATATTAAAAATTAAAATAAATTTAAAAAGAAAATAAATATTAAAACATCAACTGTTCACAAAGAAAAAATTAATTACTATGCAGTCCATTTAATATTCATAGTTAGTTGAGTATTGTATAATTAGTAATTTTAAACAAAATTATGAAAATTTATAGAAGAGGTAACACTTACAAGCTGCTCTGATTTCACACCGTATAACTGGATGGTCTTTGCCACGTTTTTTGATACAGCTAATGTGAGTTCTCCATCAACAGCAGCTACATTTAGTTCACTGGACAAAACAAACAGACTTCATTATTAGCAACACTACTTACTAACAAATATATAAACCTAAAATCAATAACAAACATATAAAGTTAAAATGAATATGCAATATGGTAATTCTTTTTTTATAGATTTCATAGACTGCTTGCAAGAATTGGTTGCATTGTTTAATTTTCCCTTCTAAATTCAGCATTAGAAGAAAGTGCTTTGAGATGGCTTTGTTAACGACCAGTTTCTCATTAATAAAAGCATGTCATGTGTGGATTCAGGCTGTGATTATGAGAGTAAATTGTGTACAAATTTTTAAAGTTGCAACCTTGTTGATACTGAGAAGTGCAATTAGAGCCACTGCATATTACAGACATCTGCACGGAAATGACAGCTCTTGAATGGAAACGATGACCTTGGAGGACAGGGGCTAACAATATAAATCACATATGATACATAAAGGAACTCAGTTTCTAGAAATTAATGCCAATTTACGCTACTTTGCTTAGATTTTCAAATATCTCAAAAGCATAATAAGAATTTGAAATTTTGAATTCTAAAAGTATTTCTTTCTTATGTCTATTTCCAACTTTAACACCAAGTGAATTGGGACATTTGAACTGACTACCAAGCCAAAAAAAGACAAAACAAATAAACAAACAAACAAACACACAAAACCCTGGAGTGTTTACAAACACCATGGAAACAATACTCAGAGTTAAAAATTGCATGAAAACCCAAAAAGAGGTAGAAAGCAGGAGAAGTATTTACTGTTTCTGAAGTAGCAGATTAAATTTTGGCACTGATCAGATTCTCTTTATAAAGCAATTGAAAAACTCTGAAACAACATTAGTGCAGACTATGGGTGACAGAATATCCTCCAGAGGTCTGTGCAGAAAGTATCCAGCCATGTAATATGGAAAATACAGACATTTACTGAAGAAGATACAAGATATAAGAAACATTGTACGTAGGACAATGATGCCTCAGTCCCCTTCAAAGTAAGCACTTTGGGATCTCACACAGTTCTCCCAATTGCCATCAGCTGCCCTGTCATATTTTCCTGAATCACACTGATTGTCTGAACTCTCTTCCTTTTCAGAGGTGATTTTAGTTTTGGGAAAAGCCAGAAGTTGAAGGGCACCAGAGGGGCTATAGAGGGGCTGAGTCACCTGGGGATTTGATGTTTCACCAAAAAACTGCACAAGATGTGAGGAGCAGACAGGATGTCACGATGAAGCTGCCCAATCACCAGTTGCCCATAGCTGTGGCCTTCTGAATCATCCAAATAATTTCCACGAATGAATGCTCAAGTTTAATGCAAATTTGATGTAGATTCATGCTCTACTCGCTCAGTCATTTTGATGCAACAGCCACACAGTGCACATGCTCACTCACCAGCATCTACCACCCCCACTGACTAGTACAGTGAAGTTATCATTGTTCACACATGCACATTCCAGTCCACTCTCCCTGGCTGCCACGTTACATTGATTTTGCACAAACCATTTTCATTGTATTTATTATTAACATACTTTTTCCAGACAGATCTCATATAATAGTGAGACATAATTTCTTTAATGTTCACTTTTAAACAATGGAATAAGTATGCTTCTTTAAGGTCCACATTATATCTGATTACAGCACTGTCAAGCTACATAGAGGAATGAGAGGGATGCCCCTTTAATATTCCTATAAGAAGGTCAAAGAGAACAAGTTGAAGCCAGGACTATTTTTATTGCTACCAAGCTAAACAGATGAACACATTAGGGTTAAAAAAATCTTGAGTCAGAACTTTGGAAAGTCAAGATAATTGTAGAGAGACTTAAGATCAAGATGCTGGGTAATTTAGACAATGTTAAGGTACATTTGCAGCTGGAGAGAAGCTTATGTATATTATATCTGCGACTTTGTAGTCTTATTCTGACATGCCACAGAATCACCACCTTCAAACTTGTAGTATAAAAGAATCTAGACATTTCTATACCTTGGTCCTATATTGACTAACTACTAGTTTTACTCCTCAAAGTGTTTATCAACAAATGTAAAGACCTGCTGTTATGACAATTTATTAGCTATGGCAGGACCTGAGACAGTCATAACTGCAAATTGATTTGGGCAGCTGTAAATATCTAAAGGCAACAGTATAATTGATACAGAGAGATCTGATCAGATCACTGGGGAGGAGTAAGGAGGGGAAGTGGGAGGAGGTCTCCCAGGGCAATGGTAAACAGCCTAGACTGGGACTGACTGAGAAGCTGAATGCCTCTGGAGTGCAGGGAATTATGAGCCATAAGATTTAAAATAAAAAGAGGGCAGAGACTGGCTCTCTGGCTCTTGTTCATCAAAGATGCCTGGATAGCAGTGCTGCAACTGCGTGCATTTCCCAAAGGACGGTATTTTGGATGGATTTTAGATGGAAGAAGAAATTCCAGGGCCCAGCCTAAGACTGGACTGGCCTGGCAGAGGGTGACGGGGTTATTCTTTGGGTGTTCTACAGCAGCAGTCCCCAGCCTTTTTGGTACCAGGGACCAGTTTCACGGAAGACAATTTTTCTAGGGATAGGGGGAGTTGGAGAGACAGGAGACAGAGCTCAGGTGCTATTGTGAGCGAAGCTTCACTCCCTTGCCTGCCACTCACCTCCTGCTATGCAGATATTTCTATCTCATAGAAATAAGAATTAAAAACTAATAGAGGGAATAATAAGGGAACTCAGGAGTATAGTACTAGAAATTTATTATGATATAAAGAACTAGTTTTACTTTGTATCATTGCCAAAATAATCATGACAAAGTTTCCAGATTGTATTTAAATGATTTTGTTAATTAGAATCTCAAGTACTTACTTTAGGTGTATTCACTCACTGCAAAAACTCTTAATTATAGGACTAATTACTTGAATAATTTGCAATAAATTAAAAATATACTGCAATCATACATGACTAATAAACTTAACAGATATTTTAGTAACATGCCATTATATTAAAAAATACATACCTTCCTATAGTTTTAATAATACCATCCAATTCATCCGAAGAAGGAGGATTACGACCACCAGGAGGGAAAACCAAGTTGATAGGATCAAAAAGTCGAGATAAAGATTTTGATAGATAAGCAGCCTCATAGGGCTGTAGTGAGTCTTTTAACGCCTTTTCTGGACTGTGGGAACACAATTTATTGAAAATTAACTTAAATTATATATAACTAAGTGCTATTATATTAGGCTGTAAGTACCTTTCTTAAAAAGTATCTCTTAAGTAAAGTGTAACTCTATATGCAGAAAAAGAAAAAAAATTATTTAAAAGTGTATACAAAAGGCCAAAGTTTAAAGATAAAGAGAGAATGGGGGGGCAGGGCTGGGAATATAAGACAGAAAACTGTACTTGAACAAGAATTAAATTAAATAAACAAATAAAAAATAAAATAAAACAATTAAGTTTTTTTAAAAAGCAGCAAGAGAAAAGGAGACAGTTACCTACAAAGGAGTTCCCATAAGACTATCAGCTGATTTCTCAAAAGAAACCTTGCAGGCTAGAAGAGAGGGGTTAGCAAGAAGTGTTCAGAGTATCCAGCAAAGCTACCATTTAGAATGCAAGGGCAGATAAAGTGCTTCCCAGATAAGTTAAAAGAGTTCATCATCATCAAGCCCTTATATATGAAATGTTAAAGGAACTTATCTAAGAAAAAGAAGATCAAAATTACGAACACTAAAATGACAACAAACTCACAACTATCAACAACTGAACCTAAAAATTAAAACTAAAACAAAAAAAAAAAAACCTAAGCAAACAAGTAGAACAGGAACAGAATCATAGACATGGAGATCATTTGGAGGGATATCAGTGGAGGGGGGAGAGGAAAATGGGGAAAACAGTACAGGGAATAAAGAAGCATAAAGGATAGGTACAAAATAAACAGGGAAGCTAAGGGCAGTATAGAAACTGGAGAAGCCACAGAATCAAATGCCCTACCCACGGACATGAACTAAGGGTGGGAATCGCTGGAGGGAAGGCGGGTGTGGGGTAAGAAAGGGGCAAAGTGGGGCAACTGTAATAGCATAATCAATAAAATGTACTTTAAAAAATCCACACCAAATAAAAATTTTAAAAATCCTTAAAACAAACAAACAAATAAATAATTATTGTTACAAATGCATTTTGTAATTAAATTTTTTAAGGACTAAACATTTTAATTTATACCTAAATTACCATACATAATATTATATTCAGCAGTACCTACTGGAGTAAGTCTGTCATTTAAAACTCAAAGAATAACATTGTAAAACCTTAATTCTATGGGGACTCTGCCTTTAGTTAGCAAATCCCGTCTTTATACAGGATCAGGTCTGGAGAGACCTGTTTCACTAGCTCAGTGATTGCCAACCTTTTTTATCTCGTGGAACATATAAACTAATTACTAAAATTCTGTGGCACACCCAAAAATGTACTTTTTTTTGCTAATCTGATAAAAAATAGGTATACTTTTGATTGATTTACAAAAAAATAATAAAAATAGTAATTACCTACCCTTTTTGCTCAAAAGTGACTTTTTAAAAAAATCAGGTGCTTAGACTTGTATTAAGGAATTCTGTTACTAAGAATTAACCAATCAGATGCAATCTTATTATGTGATGTGATCAATAAAATGCAGCTCCATTATATGAACTATATTTTTATGGTTTGAGACCATAAAACATTTGACAGCTATTATTATGTAGTCTGTTGTCAGTTTTTAATTCCCTTTTCTAAAGGAAAAGAGGTCAGTGCCCTTGGACTCTATAGTCATATATGGAATGTTTTAAAAATTCTTGCAGCACATGGTTGAAAATTACTGTGCTAGCTCAACCCTTTTCACTCATAGCTGCCATAGCCCATAAGGCTCACAGACTGAGAGGGAAGTACACATACAGGACTAGGCTCTTATCAATCTTCCCATGCCAAAATTGTTATTATCAAGAATGAGGACAAAAATAAAACATATTTTGTTAAAGTTCTACAATTACATAAATACACACAATTGGAGTTCTAAGCTAATTAATTTTACAATATTCTTCACAAACCAAAACTTAACCTACTAAATATTCTTTCTTCCTTACTCTCCCCATGTCTTCAATTATTTGTATTGATTTTCATTTAACAATCCAATTATTGGGTCTTAGAGTTTTCCTTTGACAATTAATCTCAAATTTCTATAATCATTATTTCCAGCTCTGCTTTCTTAATCCTATTAACTCCGTATCTTCTCATATCACCCCTGTTTATGAACCTTTTGCCAGCCCTACCACTTTTCTGTTTTGACCTACCACTGTCTTTTTCTTTCCTCTTTTAAAAAATAAACCCCTCTTCATCCTAAATATTAACCCTGAAAATGACAGACCTGCTCGTCCACATATATAAGACCTGGCTTTTTCCCTCCCACCCTTTCTGATCAACTGACAAGACCTAGAAATTGGAATGCTCCTGGCTCCTACATCATAATTCCATAGTTATCTTTTAATACCTTCTCATTCAAGAAGTTAGCACACATTTAGTAGGAATGCACATACGAGACCTCTGTTACGTACTGGGAAGATACAGATTTAAAATGCTTTACACTGTAGTAAAACAATGCGGCAGGTAAAGTGGTAACTGTAACTTCTAGAACAGATGACGACAGAAAGGCCCCAGTGGGAAAAGTAAAGAACTAGTACCTAAATCTGTCAGGAGCAATCCTCTGTTGAAGTCCACGTCTTGTCTATCTTTCCTCCTGTCATTTACTAGACTTAAGAAGCTTCTTTACGCACACAATACAGTATAAAGATGATGTATTATAAAATTGTACTCCTGAAACCTATATAATTTTTTAACCAGTGTCAACCCAATAAATTTGAAGAAGACAGAAGAAGACAGGAAGAAGAAAAGAAGACAATGGAAGAGGAAATTAGAAAGGAAGAAGGAAAAAGAAAGAAGAAAAGGAAGAAGAAAGGAGAAAGAGAAGCTGCTTCTGCCGACTTCCCCAGAAATTTCAGCACTGAATTGTAAGGAATTAACATTCTTCCTGTGCTCCAGTGCTGTGAGGATCCTTGGTGGCAACAATGTCAAAACAAGTAACTTTTCTAACTTTTTTCTGTCTCATGTCAGAAGTCTACCTAACTTTTATTTTAGCTGTACTAAGGATCCTCCATGTCTGAGTCAACCTTTTGAACTCTAAAACTCTAAATCTTTCAAACTCCAACTCTAAAATCTCCAAGTTTTGGAACACTTTCCACACCCCTACCATCCTTTATTTCCTTCCCTCTCACAAATTCCTGGCCTTCATAATTTACCAGGTACTTCCTAGGTGCAGAAAATGTAATAGTGAAGTGGGTTAGAAAATCCTCTGTCTTCAAAGTTTACATGTTAATGAAAGTGATGCAAAATAAATAAATAATGTTAAATGGGTTAAATATGGAATACGATGTACCTATTTATAGTCTTTTTGAGTTAATCCTGCTTCAATTTTGTTGAGCTTCGTCAATATGTAGATTGCTGTTTTAAAATAAATTTTGTAACTGCACAGAAACTCAATTTCTTTAACATGACCCATTCTCCAGCAGCCTGGGGTCCCCTTAGCATGCATTTCCTGGCATGGAACCCCATTTAAAAAGCCAAGGGAAGGTTTATTGGGTGGGACTTGAGTATTTTCAGGGAGCCACAACAAGGCAGAAATGCCGCTCCTGAGTGGTACCCAGGCACAATATGGGAGCACCCACCTCTTGATCTCATTTGCCTGAATTAAGCCTCAACTATAGGCAGCTGAGGGCAGGATAAGAAATGCTGAGGCTCTCCTCCCCCCAGAAAGTCAGCCCTCTGGTTGGAAGTTGGGGCCTGTGGATTGAAAAGTGGGGTTCTATGGAAAGTAACCCCCCGGGGTAATCTGATCATAAATTCTTAACTGGGCTGGTCATGGTGAGTAGTCGTGTTCCAGGCCTGTAACTTCTTTAGATAAATTTAAACCAGCCCTGTCTATTTTTATGTGTTAGCACCTTTTAAATACAGGAAGTAATATCCCTGGAGTATTAATCCCCAAGAGCACACAAACAATGATTCTGTAATCCAATCTTTGCCTTGATTTCTCCAGTCTTCCTTATATCCAATGACCTTTGGTGTACAGGATGATACTCCAACTAACTGAGCCTCACCCACCAGGGTTCAAAAGAATATTTAAAACCCATTGCATTTAAACTCATGATTTGGGGGGGTCCTGAAATATGAGTCATAGGTCTTCTTCCTCACCAATTACTTTACTAAATTTAGTCTCCAAAAGGTGACAATGACATCCCATTAGCCAAAAACACTGGGATTTTTTTCCTCTATTGAATTTAAATAGAGGAAAACAGAAAATACAAAATAAAAACTCTGCCTCCTAGAGATAAATCATTCTTACGATTTGCTGTGTATATTTCCAGGTGTTTTTAAAAGTAAGCATATTGATTTTAAAGACTAAAACAGAAATAGAATCATAATAGAATCATATAGCATGTTATTATATATTTTTGAAAAAACTAATATATTATTTGATCTTTGTAGATCAACACATGGGTTCAGTCCTCTCCTCCCCTCTTCCATTTATTAGTCCTTCTCTACTATGTTTTGCATAACAAAGTTATTGGAGAAAACAATACAGCCCTCTCCCTTCCCAGGAACACACCAGTGTCTTTCTTCCCTCTCAGGCTTGCGTCTCTTAAACTCTAAAAGTCCCATCGAGACTTGCAACCAGGGGAGCAACTGGCAGAGGCAGCTTGACCCAGGCTAACCCCCTAAACCTGTCTTCAAGGACCCCTTTTCCCTGTCTTTTCTGTGGGCTAGGGCAGCCCAGCCTAGACTCTCCTGTTGTTTCTTCTATCCTAAGCCCTTCCTTGTTTCACTGTCCCCAGCTTCAATGAAGAAAGGAGAGGAGAGGAGGGGGGGGAGGGGAGGGGAGGGGAGGNGAGGGGAGGGGAGGGGAGGGGAGGGGAGGGGAGGGGAGGGGGGAAAAGAAAGAAAGGAAAAGAAAAAGAAAGAAAATAGCCCTGGCTGGCGTAGTTCAGTGGATTGAGCACAGGCCTGCGAACCAGAGGATCGCGGTTGAATCCCAGTCAGGGCACATGCCTGGGTTGCAGGCCGGTTCCCTGCAGGCCAACTCCCAGCAGGGGACGCATGAAAGGCAACCATACATTGATGTTTCTCTCCCTCTCTCCTTCCCCTCTAAAGATAAATTAATAAATAAAATCTGAAAGAAAGAAAGAAAGAAAGAAAGAAAGAAAGAAAGAAAGAAAGAAAGAAAGAAAGAAAGAAAGAAAATAATATATAGACTCATCCTATCATTCTAGTCTACTCACGTCCCCTTATTTTGCCAGTCAGAATTTCTACTTCCTATATTTTACCAGTCAGAGCTACTTAGTGCAAAGGATACAATTCAACTATAAGTATTTTTTTCAAAAGTGAAAGAGAAACAAACATTTAAATACTACTCGGGAATCTATCCAACATTTTTCTTACAAGGTAGGTGATAATCTGTTATCTGAGCCAGCCTCCTCACTATAACACTGATTCTAAATTTAGTCTCCAAATTATGAGAGACTCTTGTAATTATTCTTACAAGGTAGATGATAATCTGTTATCTGAGGCAGTCTCCTCCAAACTCTGATTCTAGTGTTTAAAGATATGCAAATCAATTGATTTGGTATGCAAATAAAATACTGAAAATAATACTCTTTCAATATAGGAGGAAAAGTTGGCTGCTTTAAACTTAGTGAGATGTGTGTTGTTTTCCAATGTGGTTCCTAAATATGAGTGGTCTATGAGATTTTTCAGGTTTAAATTTGAGTATATTCAGGTCTTTTTTCTACCAGACTAAGAACCTATCCTGGCATAAGATTATGTTAAAACAAATCCTTAACATGCCAACAAACAGGTTTGATTAAACAAACATACTCATAATCTGGCTTTTTTGGTATGAATATGTCTTGTGCATCATCTTCCATGTGCTGTAGGTCAACATAAAGGTCTGTGGCTCCAGTTACATTAAATTTTCCTTGAATATTTTGGCTGTACTGTTGAAGACGTTTCCATAAATCATTAAAAAGACGCAGCAATTTAGGGTATTCTCCTTCAAATGCCTGTTTCAAAAAGATAGAAGCTGCCAAGAAAAACAATAACATGCATTAGATAAATGATAAAACAATAAAATGTAGCATGTAAAAGTTTCTTTTTTATATAAAAATGATGAAACAAAGAGCCTACATTACAAGATAAATCAGAGAGATATCCTCTGAGGCCACTTGAAATAATGTGAGTACCAGTAATTTCCTACCCAGACTATATTCATTGCATTTGATGTTTGTGTACCGTATGTTTTGAAATGTAACATATAAAGAAACAGGCAAATCAAAAATTATAATTAGCCCTGGCTGGTGTAGCTCAGTGGAATGAGCATGGGCCTGTGAAGCAAAGGGTTGCTGGTTCGATTCCCAGTCAGGGCACGTGCCTGGGTTGCAGGCCAGGTTCCCCAGTAGGGGATACATGAGAGGCAACCACACATTGATGTTTCTCTCCCACTTTCTCCTTCCCTTCCCCCCTCTCTAAAAATAAATAAATAAAATATTAAAAAAATTATAATTAAAGATTTCAATTTCTTTTCTCAATGAATGATACAGCAAGACATATAAAATCAGTATGAATATGAAACCCCTAAACAAAACACAAAATTTACTTAATTGACATTATCCAGAACAGCCAAGTACACATTATTTTCAAGTACACATGAGTCATTTACCTAGAGAGAAAATTTTTGATTCCATAAAACAGTCTGAATAAATTTAAAACTTTTCACATCATACAAAGTATGTTCTCTAACCAAAATAGTTTAGGATTAGAAATCAGTAACAGGTATCTTTGGAAGTAAATATTTGGAACTAAAAAACATGCTTCTAAATACATAATTCATGTTTTTTGTTCATAAAAGAAATTAAAAGGGAAAACAGCAAGCATTTTGAACTCACTGGAAATTAAAATACAACATATGAAAATCTGTTGAATTTCATTAAAGGAATACATTGGAGAAACTTAGACACATGTCTGTGTTTGAAAAGGAGACAAGTCTCAAATCAATGACCTCAGCTTCCATCTTAAGAACACAGAAAAAGAGGAGCAGATAAATATCAGTGTAAACAGAAGAAAATAAAGATCTAAGCAGATATCAATAAAACAGAAAAAGAATAAAAACACTGAGACCAAACACTGCTTTTTAGAGAAAATGAGTAAAATTGACAAACTTCTAGACAGATTGGTTAGGAAAGAAGAGAAGAAACAAATTAGTCATATTAGAAATGTGAGAGCTCACCTCACTATGTTGCTGATGTAAAGAGACTCATAAAGGAATTATGAACTTTATACCAATAAATTTGACAATGTCTGAAATATATAATTTTATCAAATTCCTGGAAAGACGCAAACTACTAAAGCTCGCTCAGTCAGAAACAGATGACTGAACAGCCTTATTATGTATTGAGCTTTTAGTTAAAAACCTTCCCCCAGTGAAAATACACAGGCCCAGATAACTTCAGTGGTAAATTCTATCAAACAATTTAAGGAAGAAATAATATCAATTGCCAACTCTTATAAGATTGATATTACTCTGATGACAAAACCAAAAACATAACAGGAAAACAAATAAACAAACAAAAGAATAATATCCTTCATGAATGTAGATACAAAAATGCAACACACCTTGTCCAAGAACATAGAAAAAGAAAAATACATTATGACCAAGACAGGTCATCCTAAGAATTCATGGTTGGTTTGACATTTTAAAATCAATCAATGTAAAGGGAGGAAGGTTCGAGGGTGGCAGGTGGGGACAGCTGGGGAGCGGGGGAGTGGTGGGGGAGAATGGAGACAACTGTACTTGAACGATAAAAAATGTAAAATAAATAATTAAAAATGAAAATAAAGTCAATCAATGTGATCCATCATATTAACAAAGACAAAAAGTTTGTGATCACATAAATAGATGCAGAAACAACACTTGAAAAAATAAGTTAATTCCTAATAAAAACTCTCAGTCTACTAGGAACAGAAGAGGACGCTTTCAACTGGATAAATGGCATCTACGAAAATCCCTACAACTAATGTGACACCGAACAAGGCCCACTGCTCTTGCCCCAAGAAAGGGGACAGCACTTCCATTTAACATTATCCTGGAGGCTCCAGTCAGTGTGGTAAGACCAAGAACAAAACAAGACAAAACAAAACAAAACAAAATTCAGCTACAAAATCCACAACAGATATCACTATTTTATTCACAGACATGGTCATCTATGTAGGAAATCTGATGGAATCTAAAAAAAAGCTGTAAGAATTAATAAATTTAACAATATTATAACGTATAAGATCAATGCGTAAAACTCGATCATATTTCTACATACTAGAGATGAACAATAAGAAACTGGTATTAAAAACCATGATTATAATAGCAGTAGAATATGAATACTTAGAGATATATCTAACAAAAATATGCAAAAGATCTGAATGCTAAAAACAGAAAAGGCAATGCTGAGATAAACTAAAGAAGACCTAAATAACTGAAGAAACAACACATTCATAGATTTGAAAGCTCAGTGTGGATAACATGTAAATTATCCCAATTTATATATATTTAAATATATTTTATTGATTATGTCATTAGTTGTCCACTTTCCCCACTTCACTCCCCTCCACCCTACACATCCCCCATTCCTCTCCTTTACTTCATGTCCATGTGTCACAATTTCTTTAGCTTCTACATTTCCAATACTATTCCTGCCCTCTCCCCTGTCTATTTTCTACCTACCGTCTATGCTACTTATTCTCTAAACCTTCTCCCCCTTCTCCTCCCACTTCCCTATTGCTAACCCTCCATGGGATCTCCATTTCCATGGTTCTGCTCCTGATCCTGCTGTCCTCTTGGTTTGCTTTTGTTTTAGGTGTGGTTGTTAATAACTGTGAGTTTGCTGTCCTTTCACTGTTCCTATTTTTTCTCTTTTTCTTAGATAAGTCCCTTTAACATATCATATAATAAGAGCTTGGTGATGATGAAGTCCTTGAATTTGACCTTATCTGAGAAGCACTTTACCTGTCCTTCCATTCTAAATGAAAGCTTTGCTAGATACAGCAATCTTGGCTATAGGTCTTTGGATTTCATGACTTGGAATACTTCTTTCAGCCCCTTCTTGCCTGTAAGGTCTCCTTTGAGAAATCAGCTGACAGTCTGATGGGAACTCCTTTGTAGGTAACTGTCTCCTTATCTCTTGCTGCTTCTAGGATTCTCTCCTTCATTTGAATCTTGGCTAATGTAATTCTGATGTGCCTTGGTGTGCTCCTTCTTGGTCCAACTTCTTTGGGACTCTCTGAGCTGCCTGGATTTCCTGGAAGTCTATTTCCATTGACAGATTGGGGAAATTCTCCTTTATTATTTGTTGAAATAAGTTTTCCACTTGTGGCTGTTCCTCTTCCTCTTCTGCTACCCCTATAATTCCGATGTTGGAACGTTTACAGATGTCCTGGAGGTTCCTAGGCCTCTCCTCACTTTTTTTGAATTCTTGTTTCTTCCTTCTTTTCTGTTTGGTTGTTTCTTCCTTCTGGTCCACTCCCTTGGTTTGAGTCCCAGTTTCCTTTCCATCACTATTGGTTTCCTGTGCATTTCCCTTTATTTCAATCAGTTTAGCCTTCATATGTTCCTCTAATTTGTGGCTAAAATTAACCAATTCTGTGAGCATCCTGATCACCAGTATTTTGAACTGTGCATCTGAAAGGCTGGCTATTTCTTAGTCACTTACAATTATAGGCTCTGGGGCTTTGAGTTCTTCTTGAGCCATAATGTTTTGGTCTGTTTGCACCTGTTATGTACGAGGAGTGGAGCCTTAGGTGTTCACCAGGGAGGGGGAACCCAGTCTCTGGGTTGTGATGCTGTATGTAGGGGCGGGGTCAGAGAGGGGAAAAAATGCCGCTTTGCTACACTCTGCTCTCTCTCAGATTTCTGTCCCCTTTGCGACTTCCCACAAGCAACTTGGACCCCTCTGGTGCTGGTTCCCGGGTGTGTGGGCCTGAGTACTCTCCAGCACCCTGTGGGTCTCTCCAACAAAATCTCTGTGGGCCTGGGAGAGGCTCCCAGGCCCTCGACCCCAAGAAAGTCTTTCCAGTTGGTGCTTTCAGGCTCTAATTCCAGTCGCCGGGGCCCTAGCCCGAGTGGTCTGTCTCAGTGTTCGCTCATTCTCTTGGTTTATCTACGCGCAAATCTGTGACCACAGTCAGCCAGCCGCCCTGCACCCTCACTGGGTCCGCCCGGCTCCACCCCATGCCTGGGATCCACCAACTGCCTCCACCTCTGCTCCTGGGTCAGTCGGGCAGAAGGATCTTTCCAGCCTGACCCTGCTCCGCCACTGACTCCACCCCTCTTACCAGTCTGGCTCAGTGGTTCGTTGTTGTCGGATCCATACAGTTCAATTTTCACTGTTTTGGCTGTGTCTTTGTTTCTCAAACTTCGCTTTCTTTAAATTTAGTTGTGGGAGGGGGCACAGTGTTTCCACCTATGCCTCCATCTTGGCTGAACTCACCCCAAATTTATATATTAAAATCAACACAGCCTTTCTTTTCAGAAATTGAAAAAAAAACCCAAAACATATGAAAATGCAAAGGACCTACAATAACCAAAAAGAAGTTGAAGAAATAACACTACCTGATTACAAAATTTATAAAGCTACGCAAATCAAAATACCGTTAAAGCCAGATACAGAGACAAATGACACAAAACAGGAAGGCCCAAAATAAAACCACACATACACAAGAAAACCAAATTCCGACCAAGGTGCACACACAATTTAGTGGACACTGGGCACATTTCAAGGAAGGATACCATAACAATTCGGTGTCTATTTGAAAAACAAAACTTTAATTCATTCCTTGCACCTCAGATAAAAATTAACACAGGAAGGGCTCAAGACCTAAATATAAAACTTAAAGCTACAAATCTTCCACAAGAAAACATGAGAGAACTTTTCTGTCCCTGGGTTAGGCATAATGTAAACCTAAAAGTATGATCTATAAAACAATAAACTGATAAACTGAATGTTATCTAAATTAAAAGTATCTGCTCTTCAAAAGACATATAAGAGAATGAAACAATAAGTCCCAGGATGGGAAAATAAATTTTCCATATATCTGAAAAGGGATGTGTATCTAGAATATATAAAAAATTGTCAAATCTCAATAATTAGAAAACAGTGTAAATTTTAAAGTGGGATTTTTATCAAAGAAGGTATACGAATGGCAAATAAGTGCATTAAAAATAGTCAATACCTTTAGTCATTAGCAAAATGCAATTAAAGCCATGATTAGATATGACTATGTACCTGTCAGAGTGGCTAATTAGAGTACCTGTTAAAAAACCAAATGTTGGTGATGATAGAAAAACTAGAATTCTCATATATTGTTGGTGGAAAGAAAAATTGTATAATCATTTTGTGAGTCTTGCATTTCCTTAAAATGTTCAACATATATCTACCAAATGGTCAAACCATTCTCACTCTAGATGTTTATTGAATAGAAATAAAAGTATAAGTCCATATAGTGAGTTGTATATGAATATTCAAAGCACCTTTATTTGTAATAGCCAAAAATAAAAAACACCCAACATGTCCAATAATAGGTGAGTAAAAAGAAACTCTGGGACAATGAAATATTACATCCAGCAAAAAGGAACACACTACAATATGGATGAATCAAAAAACTGAATATAGTCATGCTGCATGAAAGACAAACAAAAATACATAATGCAGGCTGTCTGTGCCATTCAATTTGTACAAAGCTCTAGAAAATACAAACCAATACAAAGTGACAAAAATCAGCTCCTACCTGGGGGAGTAGAAAGGAGATGGAAGGGAGAGGAATTACAAAGGGGCACAAAGGTAATGTGTTCATTGATCTTGACTGCTGTGATGGTCTCCTGGGTGTGTATCTATATTGAAACTTACAAAATTGTAAACTGTAAACATGTTCAGTTTACTGTATGCCAATTATACCCTAGTAAAGCTGTTTCGAAAAAATTTTATTGATTGATTTCGGGGGGAGGGGATCACTTTGTTGTTCCACTTCCATTTTATACATTTATTCTTGGTTGATTCTTGTAGGTACCCTGACTGGGAATCAAACCTGCACCCTCAGTGTATCTGGATGATATTCTAACCAACAAACCTACTTGGCCAGGACTAAGCTGTTTTTTCTTTTTGTTAAACATCACAGAGGATTTCTTTGAAATCCCTCCTCCCCTTAGAAGAAGCAATCCACCAAAGCCCCGAGTGTCCCTACACATTTCTACAGGGTATGCTAATCATGGGAGCCTCGGTTGCTCTTTATCCAGACCACTTATCAGGTTCGTATTTGTAGAAAGCAATTTTGAGAGATGAGGTAACTTCTTCCTGCACAAACAGCAAGCTTGCTTACTACAAAAGTGGTAGATTCTCACCTGCGACAGGAACTCACATCATGTACACCAACTACTTGGGCTCCATATTTTTGTCTCCCAATGAGACTTGGAGGCATAGAGAACCAACAATATTTTCAGACTCATGATCTTTGCTGTGCTGTGAGTAATAAAGTCCTCTTGCTCTGATTCAGGAGTCTGATATCTTCTGACAACATTCAGCAAGCTTTGGCAGGCTAGCCAAACCCTATTCTATTCGGTACTCACTCATAAACAATCTGTTCTTTGCCTTAAGGCATTCACTGCAATTTCTTTTTTTAAAATATATTTTATTGATTATAACATTACAGTTGTTCTATTCCCCCCTTTCATTCCCCTCCACCCTGCACACCACCTGCCCCACCCTTTCCCCCCATTAGTTTATGACCATGTGTCTGAAGTTCTTTAGATTCTATATTTCCCTATTGTTGCCCTCCACCAATCTACTTTTTACCTATCCTGTATGCTACTTATTTTCTGTATCTTCTCCCACCTTCTCCTCCCACTCCCCTGTTGCTAACCCTCCATGTGTTCTTCATTTCCATGGTTCTGCTTCTGATCTAGCTGTCCTCTTGGTTTGCTTTTGTTTTAGGTGTGGTTGTTAATAACTGTGAGTTTGCTGTCCCTTGACTATTCCTATTTTTTATCTTCTTTTTCTTAGATAAGTCCCTTTAGCATTTCATATAATAAGGGCTTGGTGATGATGAACTCCTTGAACTTGACCTTATCAGAGAAGCACTTTATTTGTCCATCCATTCTAAATGAAAGCTTTGCTGGATAGAGCAATATTGGATGTAGGTCCTTGTCTTTCATGACTTGGAATACTTCTTTCAGCCCCTTCTTGCCTGTAAGGTCTCTTTTGAGAAATAAGCTGACAGTCTGATGGGAACTCCTTTGTAGGTGACTGTCCCCTTATCTCTTGCTGCTTCTAGGATTCTCTCCTTCATTTGAATCTTGGCCATGTAATTATGATGTGCCTTGGTGTGTTCCTTCTTGGGTCCAAGTTCTTTGGGACTCTCTGAGGTTCCTGGACTTCCTGAAAGTCTATTTCCTTTGCCAGATTCGGGAAGTTCTTCTTTGTTATTTGTTCAAATAAGTTTTCCACTTGTTGCTGTTCCTCTTCCCCTTCTGGTACCTCTATGATTCGGATGTTGGAATGTTTGAAGATGTCCTGCAGGTTCCTAAGCCTCTCCTCATTTTTCTGAATTCTTGTTTCTTCATTCTTTTCTGGCTGAATGTTTCTTTCTTCCTTCTGGTCCATTCCATTGATTTGAGTCCCAGTTTCCTTTCCATCACTATTGTTTTCCTGTGCATTTCTCTTCATTTCAATTAGTTTAGTCTTCTTATGTTCCTCTAATATGTGACTAAAATCAACCAGTTCTGTGAGCATCCTGATCACCAGTGTCTTGAATTGTGCATCTGAGAGGTTCGCTATTTCTTTTTCACTCAGAGTTATCGGCTCTGGGGCTTTCAGTTCTTCTTGAGTCATATTTTGGACTGTTCGTGCCTGTTATGTATGAGGAGCAGAGCTCTAGGTGTTCACCAGGGCCTGGCCACTCAGTGGCTGGGTTGTGATGCTGTATGTGGGGGTGGGGCCAAAGGAAAGCAATGGTGGACCCCCTCTGCTGCCTCTCACCGCCATAGCGGGCTGCACGATCTGTCCCACTGCATGCGAATGTGCTACCATGGTCAGCGCACCACTGGGTTGGCCTGCTGGGGCCTGCTCGGTCTGTCTCACTGCTCACTCCTTTCCTGGTTTATCTGCACTCGAATGTGGGACCGAAGCCAGCCTGCCGCCCAAGCCCCCACTGGATCAGCCCAACACGGAGCTGCCTGAGCACCTGGGGTCAGGGGATCTTTCTTGCCTGTCCCTGCTCCGCTGCTGGCTACATACCTCTTACCGGTTTGGTTGAACCGTTCATTGTTTTTGGACTTCCGTATAGTTCAATATTCTGTTCTTTGGCTGCGTCTTTGTTCTCCAAACCTTTGTTGTATTCAAACTTGGTTGTGGGAGAAGTCACAGTGTTTCCACCTACGCCTCCATCTTGGTGGAAGTCCTCTGCAATTCTGATTGTATTCGCCTAAAGACAGTTTTCCCTACTTCACTGTAAACTCCATTAGGACAAGAACAATGCTTGTTTTCTTCAATGCATATTTGGTACTCGGCACAGTGCCTGAAATAATAGAAATTAAGAAAATATTTTCTTTCTAAAAATAATGATTGTTTATTTATTTTAAGAGAGAGGGGAAGAGAGGGAGAAAGAAAGGGAGAGAAACATTGATGTGAGAGAAAAACTGATTGGTTGCCTCCTGCACAAACCCCAACCAGGGACTGAACTCGAAACCCAGGCAGGTGCCCTGACCAAAAATTGAACCCACAACCTTTTGGTTTGTGGACAACTTCCAACCAACTAAGCCATATGGCCAGGGCTCTACTAGCTATTCTGGAACAAATCACAGACATCAATACATTTTGTTATGGAGCAAGGGCTCGCTGCCCAATGCACACAGAAGTCAATACTATGACATTGATTTTTGAAAAAAGACAAAGCTTCCTCGCCAGGCTTATGGGCAAGGAGATAGGAGAAAAAACTCAAATCTGTCTCTCTGATTAAGAGTTTGGAGTGGAATTTAAGGGGTTAGAGAAGGATGAGGTGGGATGGTATGGGCAAGCACCGATGGGACAGGTTTCATTGGCAGAGCTTTGAAATTTGACCATTTGTGGCAATATATGATAAGGGACTTGAGCAACAAATCTTCCTGGACAATGGATCAATTGCTTCTGAAAGGGTTCCTGTGTTCTAGCTTTGGTCACACCCCAGTCTTTTGGTTTTGTCAAAGGGAAAAAGACTTTGGTTCCAGGAGTAACTGGAGGTCAAAATTCTCATCTTTGCACCTTTTTTGACTGCATAACTTGTGCTTTTGGTCTGCAGTCTTTGAAATGCAAACTTAGTATCTTATTAGAAATAGGATATGATAGGACCAGTTTGAGCTGGTTCAGTGGTTATAATTTCATTTACAAATATTTCAGCATGTATCTCTCATAAGTAAAGACCATTAAAAATAACAACACTTTTATCACACTTTACAATAACAATCAGTGCTCACATTTGCCTGACTAGCAAATTTTTAATGGTTTATTTGATGTAGTACGCATAAATCGTCCACATATTATAATTAGCAGATATATCATCAAGCCTGATTTATAGTTTCTTTTTATTACTTTTAATTCTTCAAGAAACTGGGTCATATATCCCACTGTCTACACTTTCCTGATTATACCCCTCCAATCCCATTATTTTCAGTAAATTATCAGTTTGATCTAAAATAGTGCATTTCAACTTTGGCTACCCAACTTGATCCTTAGATCTAACCCTCAGAAACTTCAATGTTACTGCAGTCAAGGCTTTGGGATTTTAAAATACTCTCCAAGTGATTCTATATTTATGAGCACAGGGGGCGGGGGCGGTAGAGGGAGAGAGAAAGAGAGAGAGAAATTGCTTTGTTGTTCCATTTATTTATGCATTCATTGGTTAATTCACTGGATAATTCTTGTATGTTAATTCTTGTATGACTGGGTAACGAACCTACAACCTTAGTGTTTCAGGACAACGCTCCAACCAACTGAGCTACCTATCCCTGTGATAGATTAGAGGTTGTGATCAGATTTCTGTTTTATAATGTCTGACAAGACTATTGAATATGTGATGTCTGAACTTGTGTACTGTTTGTGTTTTTCATATTTGCAGTCTTTAATAATCATTGACTAGATCTACCAGTAGATTTCAAAATAAAGATGTTTTAATATTCTTTATGCATTTATTACAGGTAATACTTTTATAAATGGATATTTTTGCCATCACTTATTTGGTTTCTTTGAGATATCATTTGTACAGGAAGGGCAAAAAAAATGTTTGATATTTTTCCCTGTAATAACCATTTTTCAAAGTAAGAAGTGCGTCCCATGTAATAACTCATTAAGGGTAACCACTAAGTGTTTCAGTATGAACTCAAGGATTTAGGAATATTTTATGGGTTTCAGTCCATTGTGATTATTATTCTATTGATGCTAAATGTATTTCATCTCTAGTAGATGTCTACTCAAATTGCTTCCTGGGTCCTTTAACTACAATCCTAATAGTCTTTGGTATCTTCCTTGGTTTTTGCTACACAGGATTACAGAACTGCCCTGCACATTTCCTGGCCAAGACCCAGAATCAGTCATTTCTTCAAGGACCCATGGTTTCTTTTAATGGGAAATCCTGATAAAAACTGCAACATGTTATAAGAGGAGTTTAGTATTGTTAAAAGGGTCACTATTTCTAGGCCCTTTCAGTGGACAGAGACATAAAATGTATGGTAATCAAATTACACATTTTCAAAGAAAAAAATCTACTCAAGTGATCTCATTTTATACTTTGTCTTTCCATGTTGAAAATCCTGATTCACTATGATGCCAACATCACTATTCATGTAGTTTATCCCACATACACAGTGGTCTGATTATGATGATGATGATGCCATCCATAACGTGACGACTGAAAAGAGTTCAAGGGGTTTGTGGAAGATCTTGTCTTTGACATATATCACAGTAGGGCTTCAAAAACAAATTACTGTGATTTAATAAAGTAATTAAGGAAAAAGTCAAATGAAGAAGCTCCTCTCTATGGGGTTAACCCTCCATGTGATCTCAATTTCTATGGTTCTGCTCCTGATCTAGCTGTCCTCTTGGTTTGCTTTTGTTTTAGGTATGGTTGTTAATAACTGTGAGTGTGCTGTTCTTTCACTGTTCATATTTTTTATCTTCTTTTTCTTAGATAAGTCCCTTTAGCATTTCATATAATAAGGACTTGGTGATGATGAACTCCTTGAACTTGACCTTATCTCAGAAGCACTTTATTTGTCCATCCATTCTAAATGAAAGCTTTGCTGGATAGAGCAATATTGGATGTAGGTCCTTGTCTTTCATGACTTGGAATACTTCTTTCCAGCCCCTTCTTGCCTGTAAGGTCTCTTTTGAGAAATCCGCTGACAGTCTGATGGGAACTCCTTTGTAGGTGACTGTGCCCTTATCTCTTGCTGCTTCTAGGATTCTCCCCTTCATTTTAATCTTGGCTAATGTAATTATGATGTGCCTTGGTGTGTACCTCCTTGGGTCCACCTTCTCTGGGACTCTCTGAGCTTCCTGGATTTCCTGGAAGTCTATTTCCTTTGCCAGATTCGGGAAGTTCTTCTTTGTTATTTGTTCAAATAAGTTTTCCACTTGTTGCTGTTCCTCTTCCCCTTCTGCTATCCCTATAATTTGGATGTTGGAATATTTAAAGATGTCCTGCAGGTTCCTAAGACTCTCCTCATTTTTTTGAATTCTTATTTTTTCATTCTTTTCTGGTTGGACATTTCTTTCTTCCTTCTGGTCCACTCCATTGATTTCAGGCCCAGTTTCCTTCCCATCAGTATTGGTTCCCTGTGCATTTTGCTTCATTTCACTTAGTGTAGCCTTCATTTTTTTCATCCAATATGTGACTAAAATCAACCAATTCTGTGAGCATCCTGATCACCAGTATTTTGAACTATTTATCTGATAGGTTGGCTATCTCTTGGTCGCTTAGAAGTATTAGCTCTGGGGCTTTTGAGCTGTTCTTCTGCTTGAGCCATAATGTTTTGGTCTGTTCACGCCTGTTACATACGAGGGGCAAAAGCCTATGTGTTCATTGTGGCGGGTCAACCCAGTTGCTGGGTTGTGACTAGGATCAGAGAAGGAAAAATGGCATTTGTTCTGCTCTCTCTCAGATTTCGGTCCCCTCTGCCACTTCCCACAAGCACATTGGGCCCTCCTGGTGCTGGTTCCTGGGTGGGTGGGCTTGTGTATGTTCTCAGACCCTGTGGGTCTCTCCAAGGAACTCTCCTGTGAGGCTGGGAGCCTCTCCCGGCACCTCAACCCCTGAAAGTTTTTTCAATGGGTGCTTTTAGGCTTTATTTCCCGGCACTGGGGCCCTGGGTTGTGTGGTCTGTCTCACTGTCTGTTTTTTCACCTGGTTTATCTGTGTGTGAATGCGTGACCATGGTCAGCCAGCCCCCTTGCACCCTCATTGGGTCTGCCCATTGCCACCCCACGCCTGGGATCTGCCAACCGCCACCTGTGCACCTCGGTTGGTCAGGCAGCCACCGGTTTTCCCTGCCACAACCCCTCTCTGCTGGCCACCAACTCTGCCCCTCTTAGTAGTCTGGATGAATGGTTCGTTGTTGTTGGACTTCCATACAGTTCAACTTTCTGTCTGTTTTGGTTGTGTTTTTGTTTCTAGATCTTTGTTGTCCTTAAATTTGGTTGTGTGAGGAGATACAGTATTTCCACCTACGCCTGCATCTTGACCAGAAGTCCGCATTTAATTCCTTTTTTTTGTTTGCAATTTTTAAAATTTAATTTTTTTTCAAGTACAGTTTTCTGTCTATCACTCCCATCCCATCCCAGCCCCCCTCCATGCTCCTGCATTTAATTCTTTAATTCATTTGAAATTTACCCTGATATGTGAGATATGCTGGAGATTTTTACTCTATTTAACTCTAAGGTTCAATTCTAAGCACTTTATCCATTTCTGTAACTATTGGATCCACTCAGTTGTCCACTCCACCAGTCTTCATGGAGGAATTCTTAGTCTTATTTTTGATTTCTTATTTTATCTCAATGAAAACTATTTCATATTTTATAACTAATGATATAAAATCCTCAGTGCAAAAAATCAAATTAAGTTATAAAGAAAAAAGGGTGGGAGTGCTGGGATGGGGGAAGTGGTAGAGGGGTGAAAAAGAGAAAGAATTATTTGATATTATCAAATATTATCCTATTATCTTATGATAATTGTCCTTTCATCATCATTTCCTATGATAATTGCCCTTTCATTATCAGTTCATGTCCCTGTTTATCATTTATATATAGTTTTCTTTTTTAACATTTAATTATTGATTTTAGAGAGAGAAGGGAAAGAGAGAGAGACAGAGAGATAGAGAGAAACACTGATTCGTTGCTTCACTTATTTATGCATTCATTGGTCTCGTATGTACCCTGACGACGGACTGAACTCACAACCTTGGGATATCCAGATGATGGTCTAACCAACTGAGCTATCTGGCCAGGACTATTGTTGTTCTAAAGGTACTTCATATTAGGGTCTTATTTAGCTTGTAAGTTGTTACTAATTTTTTAATAAAAGCACTTTTATTTGTAAAATTTGCTTTTTCCTCAGACTTCCAGCTAATTCTTAAAGCCTTTAAATATTAATTTAACACTTTGGGACCCAGTTCGACAAAGTGCCGATTATGAATTGCTCCCTGCACACTGTGCTCTGTGATTCAAGGAGATGAGCCATTATAATGCAGTGAAGTACGTCCTAAATTGGGGGCATACAAAAGTTTCATGGGAGCATATAGTGGATGTCATACCCATATCTGAATGCATGGGATGGAGATGTCTGAAACACTTCATTTCTAAACTGAGACTGTAAAGATGAGTCCAAGTTATCCAGATGAACAGGAGGATAAAAATATGTGTTTTAGGTACTTGTAAATACTGAGAAGATAGACGGTGATTCATCCAAAACCTAAAGTTCAAGTACAGAGATGGAAAATTAGGGTAGAAAAAATGAGTGCTGAAGAAATAGTAAAGGACCAGAAAAGTCATGTTTGGAATGTATTCTGAGAGTAATGTGGGAAGAACAGTAGAGGCAGACCAGTGCTCCCACTGTAACAACTAAAGAAGCCATACATATTTAAAAATTAAAGCTGGCCCAAACAGAAAACCTCTGCTAGAGAAGAGAAAATCTAGGAAAGCTTTCAGTGATTCATGGGATTCGAATGAAAATTTTGAAACTCAAGAAATTTCAAACCAAGTTTCCCATGGAAGATTTACTTTATTTATGGAGTTGTGAGTAAAGCTGATAATTAGGTCTAAAGCTTTCAAGAGCAGATGTAAAATAGCCTTCATATTTATGGAAACGTATCTTAGGAAACAAGAACCAGCTTGGGGGAGAGAATACGCCACAAACACAAGGAGGTCTTTCTTTCCATGAAGACATTCACAGGATGCTGAAACTTCATGAGGTAGGAGGCTGAAGAGTTTGTCTGGAAACCTGTGGTTGGCAGAGCTAGATCAATCCCAGTACTTCAGGGCTGAGAAGACAAAGACCTTCTGACTTTTAATTAAAAGCCTGAGAGGCCCTGGCTGGCGTGGCTCAGCTGGTGGGAACGTCATCCCCTGCACCAACAGGTCTCAGACAGGTTCCATTCCTGGACAAGGTACATACCAAGGTTGCAGGTTTGGTCCCTGATGAGGATTTGTGTGAGAGGCAACTAATTGATGTTTATTTCTCTCTCTCCCTCCCTTCACCTCTCTGTAAATCAATAAGCATGTCCTCAGGTGAGGATTTAAAAAATAAAGCCTAAAAGAAGCACATTCAAGAAAAAAGAAGAGTTAGAGATAGACTAAGTCATGTACACTAGAGTACCGAAGGGAGAAAAAAACAATTCAACAAAATAGTTCAGAGTATGTAAGTAAAATCCTGTAACTCAATATGACAGACAATTCTCCAGAAAACAAACAGATACTCTGTAAAGGAGCATATCCAAATGGCCAATAGGAAACACAGAAAGATATGTATCATCAATCACACAAACAAAAATGAAAACTACAACATGATTGGACTAAATGTTCACCAGAATAGCTAAAACAAAAAATACAGGAAATACCAGGTGCTGACAAGGATATGAACTCTCATATACTGGCACCGGGAATTTACTCTGGCACACACTGGCAGTGTCTAAAGCAGAACATATGCATATGCTTATCACCTACTGTATGAGTTTTCTACACTTGCTGTAACAAATTACCACAAACTTGGCAGCTTAAAACAACTTAAATGTATTATCTTGCAGTTCTGAAGATTCAATACAGGATACAATTCTGGCCTTGCTGAGCCAACAGCAGGGTGTAAGAAAAGCCATTTTCCTTCTGAAGGTTCTAGGGAGCTTTTCCTTCACTGTTCCACCTGCCCACTTCCTTGGCTTGTGGTCTCCTTCATGCAACTGTATTGTTTTAACCTTTGTTTCCATGAACATCTCCTCCTTTGTTAAGTTCTTAAGCTTTTATTAAAAAGCTCTGACATTTTTTCTTCCTTTATTCCTCCTCCCTTTCCTTTCTTCATCCCATTCAACAAGAGTTTATTGATGTCCTACTGTGAATCAGGTACTCTCTGGCCATTAAGGATACTGCTACGATAAAAACAGTATTACATGTCATCAAGGGGATTACATTCTAGTGGGATGGGTGTGCGGTGGTGGGAGGGGGAATGGGTCCAGATATAATAAAGTGAAATATTGGGAAATGATAAGAGATATGGAGAAAATAAAGCAAAGTAAGAGGAATGAGATATTTTAGGAAAATCATCAGATTACAAAGAATTATGTATTCATTTGAAAGAGTTCAAAATGGTAATGTTTATTTTGTTTGTTTCCATTGAGACTTAGAAAACTATGTATCATAATCCAACAGGTTGGTGAACAAATATTATTATCTGAAAACTACAATAGAAAAATAACAGACACAGAGCTTCAAATCATCCTGGAAATAACTGTCACCCACAGATAATTAAAGGAGCAGATTTCCTATAGAGCACATTTTAAATCTTCATGATCATAGATTCAGACCTCTTGCTTTTTTTTTTTTTTAAGATTTTATTTATCTAGGCCCTGGCTGGCGAAGCTCAGTGGATTGAGCGCAGGCCTGCGAACCATACAATCATGGTTCGAATCCCAGTCAGGGCAAATTCCTGGGTTGCAGGCCAGTTCCCGGCAGGGGACTCACAAGAGGCAACTATACATTGATACTTCTCCCCTTCTCTCCTTCCCTTCCCCTCTAAGATAAATAAAATCTTTTTTAAAAAATATTTTATTTATTTATCTTTAGAGGGGAAGGGAAGGAGAGAGAGAGAAAGAGAGAAATATCAATGTATGGTTGCCTCTCATGTGTCCCCTGCCAGAAACCGGGAACTGGCCTGCAACCCAGGCATGTGCCCTGACTGGGAATCGAACCATGATTGTATGGTTCGCAGGCCCGCGCTCAACCACTGAGCTACACCAGCCAGGCAGGCCTCTTGCTTTTTTCGGTAAAGTAAACTCATTGTTAGTCAAACCCCTGGATTCTATTTTATTGTATCTAGGAAGTTTTCTTTTCCTAAGCATGAATATGTGTAATCAGAAATAACATGTGACTAACTAGAAAAAATTTCCCATTAGATATTTTGTCCAAATAATACTTACTTAGTGTGGTGTCAATGGACACAGCCCTTCCCCCTCCCATGACTGAGGACTGGTGAGACATACTGACCAGAGGGGATGTGCATTCTTTTAGGATTGGATTGCAACTTCCTCCTCATCTCCTACTAGGAGTGGCTTCTTGTCCTGTGACTGTTTCTTGACCCTTTTACAAACTGTGGTAACAGTTTATAGTCACACAGAGGACACGAACCTCCTTTCTCTGGACCCCTTAAAATAAGCCTCAGACTGGAGAGGGCACCAGTCCACCACCCTTGGTGCACTCCCCTGAATGTGAGTATGAATGGCATGTCCACATCTGCTAGTGTACCAGGTGGTTATTTTTTCGATAATCAATAACACTTAAGTGGCTTCCGGGTTTGGGGCTCGTGTTCAACATTTAGACAATATGTTACATTATATAGTATCTTCAGCTCTGCAGATGGTTGAATTTCCTTAATATTTTCTCTCTACAATTTTAAGTACTACAGTACACATCAGGGACTATATGTGCTATGTTAATGAAAGGTGCTTCGCAAAAAACTGATGTTGGAGTTACCTAAAGGTACTTACTAAACAATAAAGCTATAGAAGTAACAGACCACTCTGAATATGAACTATCAATGAGATTTTTTAAAATTCTCAACCAAGGACATGCTTATTAATTTTAGAGATCAGTAAAGGGGAAGAGAGGGAAGCGAGGTGGAGAAAAACATGGATGTGAGAGAGAAATGTACCAGTTGCCTTCCATATGTGTCCTGGCTGGGGACCAAACGCTCAACCCAGGCATGTTCCCTGACCAGGAATCGAACATGTGGCCTTTTGGTTTACGGGATGAAGTTCTAAACAACTAGCCAGAGTTCAATGAAATTTTTGCTTAAACATATTATATTTCTTTTCAGCAGTTTCTTTGACTACACAAGCCAGATAAGTCCAATTAAGATAAGAACTGAAAAACACACTGTATTTGTAATTAACAGGCAGGTCATTGCTTATACTAATTTCAATAAAATGGTGGAAGATAAACAGAGCACACTTAATTGAGAAATAAAAAGTATGAAAACAAAAAACAAGAAGTTTGGATAAAAAAAGGAGAGATTAAATAGTAACTAAAGAGAAATTCTCCAGTTTGTTTCAGTTTTTATTAGATTACAGAACTTGAATAGGTTTCTATTTCAAAGGCAGAAATTTTTTTTCTTTTTAAAAATTAGTTTATTGATTATGCTATTACAGTTGTCCCATTTTCCCCCTTCATTCCCCTCTACCCTGCACACCCTCTCCCACCCACATTCCCCCCGCTTTAGTTCATATCCATGTCATACTTAAAAGTTCTTTAGCTTCTATATTTCCAATACTATTCTTACCCTCCCCCTATCTATTTTTTACCTACCATTTATGCTACTTATTCTCTATACCTTTTCCCTCTCCCTCCCACTTGCCTATTGATAACCCTCCATGTGATCTCCATATCTGTGGTTCTGTTTCTGTTCTACTTCTTTCTTTAGTTAGCTTTTGTTTTATGTATGGCTGTTAATGATTGTGAGTTTGCTGTCGTTTTACTGTACATGTTTTTTTTATCTTCTTTTTCTTAGANCAGTTTGTTTCAGTTTTTATTAGATTACAGAACTTGAATAGGTTTCTATTTCAAAGGCAGAAATTTTTTTTCTTTTTAAAAATTAGTTTATTGATTATGCTATTACAGTTGTCCCATTTTCCCCCTTCATTCCCCTCCACCCTGCACACCCCCTCCCACCCACATTCCCCCCCTTTAGTTCATGTCCATGTCATACTTAAAAGTTCTTTAGCTTCTATATTTCGAATACTATTCTTACCCTCCCCCTATCTATTTTTTACCTACCATTTATGCTACTTATTCTCTGTACCTTTTCCCTCTCCCTCCCACTTCCCTATTGATAACCCTCCATGTGATCTCCATATCTGTGGTTCTCTTTCTGTTCTAGTTCTTTCTTTAGTTAGCTTTTGTTTTATGTATGGCTGTTAATGATTGTGAGTTTGCTGTCGTTTTACTGTACATTTTTTTTTATCTTCTTTTTCTTAGATAAGTCCCTTTAACATTTCATATAATAAGGGCTTGGTGATGATGAACTATTTTAACTTGACATTATCTGAGAAGCACTTTATCTGCCCTTCCATTCTAAATGAAAGCTTTGCTGGATAGAGCAATCTTGGATGTAGGTCTTTGGATTTCATGACTTGGAATACTTCTTTCCAGCTCCTTCTTGCCTGTAAGGTCTCTTTTGAGAAATCAGCTGACAGTCTGATGGGAACTCCTTTGTAGGTAACTGTCTCTTTTTCTCTTGCTGCTCCTAGGATTCTCACCTTCATTTTCATCTTGGCTAATGTAATTATGATGTGCCTTGGTGTATTCCTCCTTGGGTTCACCTTCTTTGGGACTCTGAGCTTCCTGGACTTCCTGGAAGTCTATTTCCTTTTCCAGATTGGGGAAATTCTCCTTTATAATTTGTTCAAATAACTTTTCCACTTGTTGCTCGTCCTCTTCCCCTTCTGGTACCCCTATTATCTGTATGTCGGAACATTTAAACATTATGTAGGTCCTGGAGGTTCCTAAGCCTCTCCTCATTTTTTAAAAATTCTTGGTTCTTCATTCTTCTCTGATTGGTTGTTTCTTTCTTCCTTCTGGTCCACTCCATTGATTTGATGTCGTTTCCTTTCCACCATTATTGGTTCCCTGTACACTTTCCTTTATTTCACTTAGCATATCCTTCATTTTTTCATCTAATTTGCGACCAAATTCAACCAATTCCGTGAGAATCCTGATCACCAGTGCTTTGAACTGCATCTGATAGGTTGGCTGTCTCTTCATCACTTAGTTGTATTTTTTCCGGAGCTTTGATGTGTTCTTTCATATGGGCCATATTTTTTGTCTTGACACCACTGTTTCATAGTGAGGAGTGGAGCCTTAGGTGTTCACCTGGGCCGGGCAACTCAGTCACCGCATTGTAACACTGTATGTGAGGCAGAGTCGGAGGGGAAACAATGGTGCTTGCTCCAGTCTCTGCTGGATTTCAGTCACTTCTGCTGCTTCCCACAAGCAAATTGGGCCTTTCTGATGCTGATTCCTGCGCGGGTGGGTTTGTGTATGCTCTAGGATCCTGTGGGTCTCTCCAACGAACTCTCTTATGAGGCTGGGAGTCTCTCCCAGGACCTCAACCTCCACAGGTGTTTTCAATTGGTGTTTTGAAGCTTTATTTCCTAGCGCTGTAACCCTGGGTTATGCGGTCTGTCTTGCTCCCCAGTTTTGCCTGGTTTATCTGCATGCAAATGTGGGACCATCCGTTCAGCCAGCTGCTGTGTGCGCCATGCCCCTCCACAACCGCCACCTCGCTGGGTCTGCCCACTGCCACCTTGCGTGGCTGGGTCCACCAGCTGCTTCTTTGCCTCGAGCACTCTTCACCCCACCCCTCGTACCAGTCTGGCTGAATGTTTCTTCTTTAACTCCTTGGTTGTCGGACTTCCATACAGTTCAATTTTCTGGCAGTACTAGTTGTTTTTTGTTTCTAAATTTTTGTTGTCCTTATTTTGGTTGTGTGAGAAGGCACAGTGTGTCTATCTACACCTCCATCTTGGCCAGAAGTCCAGAGGAAGAAATTTTTTAAAAAGATAAAATGCAGATAGAAAAAAGAAAAGTATGAATGATCTTGCTAAGATAATGGGGTAGACAAGCAAGTGGGTAGGCCATCACCAATAAGTGAGTGGCCCTGAAGAAGATCGAGGCTGTCAGGAAGGAAATAAGGCTTTTCTTTGGAGGGAAGGTACGAGACAGTCAAAGAGTTTCCTAAGGACATCCGTTGGGGACCATTTTGTGTGGTATCGGAGACTGTAACCCCGAATGAGCACGGCCTTGCCTATAAGTCTGGACTGGAATGCGGGGAATGCAGGTGGCAGTCATGACCTGATACGAACACTGAGGGTTACCAGGGGAAATCAGGCCTGAAGACTACATTGTATCCTTTGAAGCTTGCTTTACTTTGCTATAACCCTATTGATATATACCAGATGTTTAAGTTCAAAGCATAAGGAGTGAACTTCTTATCTCATGAAATACACCTTACCAACCATGTGGTATCAGCATGTCTAACAGACCCTGACCTGAGAGGCAGATCTCTGTGTTTCTTCAGTTGTCATCTATAAGCAATATCAGTTTTTTAATAACTATAGCACTTGGATAGTGATTGATGAGCTACGCATGTATGCTGTATATCCCTGCAAATACTGATCCCAATAAAAGCCATTTTGGAGAAGGGGTTGGGGCATTCTCCACTAGAGGGAATCACCACCCCCTTTCCCACCAGAACAATAGACTGTGTCTGGTATGACTTATTCTCATCCGAGGCTGGGAGAGCTCTTCAGGATGGAGCATCCTACAGATATTAACTGTCCTGATGACCCAGAAGATAAGACTGGCTACTAAGAATGAGCAGAATGGGAAAATGGAAGTCATGTAAAGAGTGTCAAAGATTTCTCATAGTTAAGAGAAGTAAGAAAGCAGATGACCAAAGACTAGTAAATTAAACTTAGGACTAGTACCATTAAACTTAAATACACACCAAATAGTATTTTGAAATGTACTTTTGTCACTGGGCTATCACCTGGGAAACCCTACTGTTCCCAAATATCTAAACTATGTCACAAGCTGTGATTCCTTACAGGAACTAAGGGAAAGTGCTAGGGGTAAACCACGGCACCTGCAGACAGCTTAAGCAGGCAGCTCATCTGCAAGACCAGCCGGCTCCAGATTGCTGGAAGCAGAATCCCTCACTCCCTGCCTTTGACCTCTGAAGAACTTATCTTCATTACCTTACTAAAAATCACACCTCGGGGGAGAATGCACATTGCCAGGCACAATTAGTGCCACATGCAAGCCAAGCCTTCAGGAATGTGCATAGTCCAACTTTTCCCAGTTGTTGGCCCATTTCTAAGAACTCTCCACCTTTATCACTGCCCCTGATCCCACCACATACTCTGAATGCTTTCCAGGCTCCTGAACAGCCCTAATTCAGGGAGAAGGTGCTTTTACAACATGAATTCACCATCCTCCATTCCTTGATGAAAGAATAAAGTTTCTGCTCTGCTTTGACAGACTCCACCTCGTCACATTGGTGTGAGAGGCATTGAGCAGAAGGACCTTTGTTGGGGTCCCTGACTCAGAAGGACCAAGTACACTTCTAATCATTGTTCTTAAAACTAGGTGAGGGACTTCTGCTTCTGATTCAAATGCAGTAACAAGGACCAGAGTTACCACTCTATCTAAAACAATAAAAAAATCAAAATATGCTTAACATCACGCAATAAAGACACAGTGTTCCTTAATATCATCCACTAAATAAGACAGTGTTCCCTGAGAGACAAGACAAATGAGGTAAACCCTACCATCACCACAGCTGATTTCCCAGCAGGCGTCTCCTGCTTCTGGCAGAAGGAATAGAAAGATATCCCTCTACTCCTACTGTCCTGGAGACCAGGAACACAGAGACCCTAGAGCACACAGGACAGAATACCAGAGAGGAGAAAGCTACATAAAGAGAGAAATGCAGAAATCTGCAAATGGGTCATCTTGAGTATTCAATAAAACACTAGTCAGCAGATGCCTGTAGGGAAATTTCCAGAGTCTTAGAGAAAAAAAACTCTGCAAAGGTTTAGAGAGATATACCTGTTAAACAAAGCTGGCAAAAGTACCTGTTACCAAAATCCAGGCTGGAAAACCTGAAATTCAGTATTTGGTAAAGTACCTCTAAGAGTCAGTCCTCAGTAGTGGGAAATAATTAGTCCTAAACTAAACACTGCTCAGGTTCCTTTCTTTAAAAAAAAAACAAAAAAAAAAACTCAAAAGGACCAAAATGTTTCTAAGTAACTTGTCAGTATACAGAATAAGGATAGTTAGAGAGATAAAAGTATCCACTACCAAAAAAAGCAAAATTTATGGCTGACACTCAACCAAAATTATTAGACATGCAAAAAGTAAGAACAAATATCTATGACAAGAAAATCCAATCATCCAGACCCAGAATTAACACAAGTGACCAAATTGGCAGATAAGTAAAAATTTCCATTCCACTCCCACTCCCTGGAGTTACACTCTCTTAATATTTGTATGACTTGTTGGGATGAAGTTTACATTATACAATTTCTACTAAAAATATGATAAATCAAATGTTCTACATTTGTATTGGAATATGTAATGGTTAAAGGTATAAAATTTTTGCAAGTATGCTAAAGACTATTTTTTGGTACCAGAGTTACCATTCTATCTATCTGTGTAAATATCTATCTATATCTCTCTCTATCTGTGTCACCTAGAGAGGAGAAATATTCAAAATACAAAATAAATTTAATTCAAACAATAAAACACAATAACTCCAAGATTTTTTTGAGCTTTTAAACTCATAAAATACATTTTTAATGAATGCCTGGAAGCAGATACACTGCAACAGCCATAAATGAGTTTTGACATTTGCTTTCTTTTACTCTAAAAACTGAGTTTTTAATTAATTTTGTAATTATGTTACATATTTTGTGGGAATATTTATTCTTATATTTTCTTATTGGTATATTAGTAATTGTATTCCATCAAACATAACTGGCTTACAATGTGAAGAAAACTTCATGATAACAACTGTTCTTATGAAAACAAATTACTTTCACAGATGAAATAAAAAAACTACTAAAATGCTATATTTATATACTATTACATCTAAATACTTTAAAATCTACCTTCTAAAATTATGAATTTTAACTTTCAAGCTTCTCATTTAGTTGGAAAACTCTTAGTAATTACTAAATTAAAGACATAGATATATAGATGTTATTTTATTATTATTTTACCTTTCTTATATATTTAGAAAAATAATAAGGTGACTATAGCTTACAGCTAAAATATTGCCTATAGAAAAAGCTTTAGTATGAATACTTACATTACAAAAGGAAGGATTAAGGTAATAATCTCAACTTAAACTTAATAAACAAGAAAATGAACAAATCAAACCCAAAGCAAACTGTAAAAATAAACTGTATACATAACAGCAGAATTCAATAAAATTGAACGCAGAAAATAGAGGAAAAAATCAATAAAACGAAATGTTGGTTTCTGAGAAGATGAATAAAATTATTCAACCTTTAGTCATAATGCTTAAGAAAAAAGAGAACAGGACTTCCACCAACATGGAGGCATAGGTGGAAACACTGTGCCTTCTCCCACAACCAAGTTTGAATACAACAAAGGTTTGGAGAAACACAGACACAACCAAAGGACAGAAAATTCAATTATACGGAAGTCCGACTACATCTAACCTTTCAACGGGGACCGTAAGAGGGGCGGAGCCAGCAGCGAGCAGGGTCGGGCAGGACAGGGCCCCCGACCCAGGCGCACAGGCAGAAGAGAACCAGTTGGGCTGCGGGGGCAGACTGACCACGGGCGCATATTCGCGCACAGTGAGACAGACCACGCAGGCCCCAGGGGGTGAGGGCTGACGGCAGTGGCACACTCGAGAGCAGTGGGACGAAATGCGAGGGCCAGGTGACGGCAGCAACTACGGCACCGGTGAGGGCTGGGGCAGCAGGCAGCAGACAGGACGCCAGAGTCCCTCTTTGACCCCGCCCCCACATACAGCGTCACAACCCAGCGACTTAGTTGCCCTGTTCTAGTGAACATTTTAGGGCTCTGATCCTGCTATGGAACAGGCACGAACAACCCGAAAGATGGCGCAAGAAGAACTCAAAGTCCAAGAGCCAATAACTCTCAGCGACCAAGAAATTGCCAGCCTCTCAGAAGCACAATTCAGGACACTATTTTTCAGGATGCTCACAAAACTGGTAGATTATAGTCACAAATTAGAGGAACAAAGTCACAAATTAGAGGAATATATGAAGGCTAAACTAATTGAAATGAAGGGAGATGCACAGGAAACCAATAGTGATGGAAAGGAAACGGGGACTCAAATCAATGGAATGGACCAGAAGGAAGAACAAAACATCCCACCAGAAAGGAATGAAGAAATGAGAATTCAAAAAAATGAGGAGAGGCTTAGGAACCTCCAGGACATCTTTAAA